>NW_027472586.1:23696263-24896263 GCF_030347505.1 Rhynchophorus ferrugineus | reverse complement strand
TATTCGGCATGCTAATTACGTTGCCGTTTTCCAAATTGCATTATCTCTTATAGTTTCCGAGATATGGGCAATTGAAATTTTACACCTTGGTGTCTGTTTCTAACTGGGGTCAAAATTGTAAAATGGTCTTATGAATTAGCGATTTCGTTCCAATTTACATTCCAAGTAATATTCGGCATGGTAATTACATTGCCGATTGCCAAATTGCATTATCTCTTGTAGTTTCCGAGATATGGGCAATCGAAATTTTACACCTTAGAGTCTGTTTCTAAGTTGGGTCAAAAATGTAAAATGGTCTTATGAATTAGCGATTTCGTTCCAATTCACATTCCAAGTAATACTCGACATGCTAATTACATTGCCGATTGCCAAATTGCATTATCTCTTATAGTTTCCGGGATAGGGATTATCGACATCTGACAATATTGGCTCTGCTTCTTACTTGGGCCAGAATTGTAAAATGGTCTTATGAATTAGCGATTTCGTTCCAATTCACATTCCAAGTAATATTCGGCATGGTAATTACGTTGCCGATTGCCAAATTGCCTTACCACCTATAGTTTCCTAGATATGGTCTATCGACATCTTACAATATTGGCTCTGCTTCTAACTTGGGCCAAAATTGAAAAATGGTCTTATGAATTAGCGATTTCGTTCCAATTCACATTCAAAGTAATATTCGGCATTGCTAATTACATTGCCGATTGCCAAATTGCATTATCTCCTATAGTTTCCAAGATATGGTCTATCGACATCTTACAATATTGGCTCTGTTTCTAACTTGGGCCAAAATTGAAAAATGGTCTTATGAATTAGCGATTTCGTTCCAATTCACATTCAAAGTAATATTCAGCATTGCTAATTAAGTTGCCGATTGCCAAATTGCATTATCTCTTGTAGTTTCCGAGATATGGGCAATCGAAATTTTACACCTTAGAGTCTGTTTCTAACTTGGGTCAAAATTGTAAAATGGTCTTACGAACTAGCGATTTCGCTCCAATTCACATTCCTAGTAATATTCGGCATGCTAATTACATTGCCGATTGCCAAATTGCATTATCCCTTATAGTTTCCGAGATATGGACTATCGACATCTTACAATATTGGCTCTGCTTCTAACTTGGGCCAAAATTGTAAAATGGTCTTATGAATTAGCGATTTCGTTCCAATTCACATTCCAAGTATTATTCGGCATGCTAATTACATTGCCGATTGCCAAATTGCATTATCTCCTATAGTTTCTAAGATATGGTCTATCGACATCTTACAATATTGGCTCTGCTTCTAACTTGGGCCAAAATTGAAAAATGGTCTTATGAATTAGCGATTTCGTTCCAATTCACATTCAAAGTAATATTCGGCATTGCTAATTACGTTGCCGATTGCCAAATTGCATTATCTCTTATAGTTTCCGAGATATGGGCAATCGAAATTTTACACCTTAGTGTCTGTTTCTAACTGGGGTCAAAATTGTTAAATGGTCTTATGAATTAGTGATTTCGTTCCAATTCACATTCCAAGTAATATTCGGCCTGCTAATTACATTGCCGATTGCCAAATTGCATTATCTCTTATAGTTTCCGAGATATGGGCAATCGAAATTTTACACCTTGGTGTCTGTTTCTAACTGGGGCCAAAATTGTAAAATGGTCTTATGAATTAGTGATTTCGTTCCAATTCACATTCCAAGTAATATTCGGCATACTAATTACGTTGCCGATTGCCATAATGCATTATCTTTTATAGTTTCCGAGATATGGGCTATCGACAGCTTACAATATTGGCTCTGCTTCTAACTTGGACCAAAATTGTAAAATGGCCTTATGAATTAGCGATTTCGTTCCAATTCACATTCCAAGTAATATTCGGCATGCTAATTACATTGCCGTTTTCCAAATTGCATTATCTCTTATAGTTTCCGAGATATGGGCAATTGAAATTTTACACCTTGGTGTCTGTTTCTAACTGGGGTCAAAATTGTAAAATGGTCTTATGAATTAGCGATTTCGTTCCAATTCACATTCTAAGTAATATTCGGCATGCTAATTACGTTGCCGTTTTCCAAATTGCATTATATCTTATAGTTTCCGAGATATGGGCAATTGAAATTTTACACCTTGGTGTCTGTTTCTAACTGGGGTCAAAATTGTAAAATGGTCATATGAATTAGTGATTTCGTTCCAATTCACTTTCCAAGTAATATTCGACAAGCTAATTACATTGCCGATTGCCAAATTGCATTATCTCCTATAGTTTCCAAGATATGGTCTATCGACATCTTACAATATTGGCTCTGCTTCTAACTTGGGCCAAAATTGAAAAATGGTCTTATGAATTAGCGATTTCGTTCCAATTCACATTCAAAGTAATATTCGGCATGCTAATTACGTTGCCGTTTTTCAATTTGCATTATCTCTTATAGTTTCCGAGATATGGGCAATTGAAATTTTACACCTTGGTGTCTGTTTCTAACTGGGGTCAAAATTGTAAAATGGTCTTATGAATTAGTGATTTCGTTCCAATTCACATTCCAAGTATTATTCGACATGCTAATTACATTGCCTGTTGCCAAATTGCATTATCTCTTATAGTTTCTGAGATATGGGCAATTGAAATTTTACACCTTGGTGTCTGTTTCTAACTGGGGTCAAAATTGTAAAATGGTCTTATGAATTAGTGATTTCGTTCCAATTCACATTCCAAGTAATATTCGACATGATAATTACATTGCCGATTGCCAAATTGCATTATCTCCTATAGTTTCCAAGATATGGTCTATCGACATCTTACAATATTGGCTCTGCTTCTAACTTGGACCAAAATTGAAAAATGGTCTTATGAATTAGCGATTTCGTTCCAATTCACATACAACGTAATATTCGGCATGCTAATTACGTTGCCGTTTTCCAAATTGCATTATCTCTTATAGTTTCCGAGATATGGGCAATTGAAATTTTACACCTTAGAGTCTGTTTCTAAGTTGGGTCAAAAATGTAAAATGGTCTTATGAATTAGCGATATCGTTCCAATTCACATTCCAAGTAATACTCGACATGCTAATTACATTGCCGATTGCCAAATTACATTATCTCTTATAGTTTCCGGGATATGGATTATCGACATCTGACAATATTGGCTCTGCTTCTTACTTGGGCCAGAATTGTAAAATGGTCTTATGAATTAGCGATTTCGTTCCAATTCACATTCCAAGTAATATTCGGCATGGTAATTATATTGCCGATTGCCAAATTGCATTATCTCTTATAGTTTGTGGGATATGGGAATCGAAATTTTACACCTTAGTGTCTGTTTCTAACTTGGGTCAAAATTGTAAAATGGTCTTATGAATAAGCGATTTTGCTCCAATTCACATTCCAAGTAATATTCGGCATGCTAATTACATTGCCGATTGCCAAATTGCATTACCTCCTATAGTTTCCAAGATATGGTCTATCGACATCTTACAATATTGGCTCTGCTTCTTATTTGGGCCAAAATTGTAAAATGCTCTTATGAATTAGCGATTTCGTTCCAATTCACATTCAAAGTAATATTCGGCATGCTAATTACGTTGCCTGTTGCCAAATTGCATTATCTCTTATAGTTTCCGAGATATGGACTATCGACATCTTACAATATTATCTCTGCTTCTAACTTGGGCCAAAATTGTAAAATGGTCTTATGAATTAGCGATTTCGTTCCAATTCACATTCTAAGTAATATTCGGCATGCTAATTACGTTGCCGTTTTCCAAATTGCATTATCTCTTATAGTTTCCGAGATATTGGGCAATTGAAATTTTACACCTTGGTGTCTGTTTCTAACTTGGGTCAAAATTGTAAAATGCTCTTATGAATTAGCGATTTCGTTCCAATTCAGATTCCAAGTAATATTCGGCATGCTAATTACGTTGCCGATTGCCAAATTGCATTATCTCATATAGTTTCCGAGATATGGACTATCGACATCTTACAATATTGGCTGTGCTTCTAACTTGGGCCAAAATTGTAAAATGGCCTTATGAATTAGCGATTTCGCTCCAATTCACATTCCAAGTAATATTCGGCATGCTAATTACATTGCCGATTGCCAAATTGCATTACCCTTTATTGTTTCCGAGATATGGACTATCGACATCTGACAATATTGGCTTTGCTTCTAACTTGGGCCAGAATTGTAAAATGGTCTTACGAATTAGCGATTTCGTTCCAATTCACATTCCAAGTATTATTCGGCATGCTAATTACATTGCCGGTTGCCAAATTGCATTATCTCCTATAGTTTCCAAGATATGGTCTATCGACATCTTACAATATTGGCTGTGCTTCTAACTTGGGCCAAAATTGTAAAATGGTCTTATGAATTAACGATTTCGTTCCAATTCACATTCCAAGTATTATTCGGCATGCTAATTACATTGCCGGTTGCCAAATTGCATTATCTCCTATAGTTTCCAAGATATGGTCTATCGACATCTTACAATATTGGCTGTGCTTCTAACTTGTGCCAAAATTGTAAAATGGCCTTATGAATTAGCGATTTCGTTCCAATTCACATTCAAAGTAATATTCGACATGCTAATTACGTTGCCTGTTGCCAAATTGCATTATCTCTTATAGTTTCCGAGATATGGACTATCGACATCTTACAATATTGGCTCTGCTTCTAACTTGGGTCAAAATTGTAAAATGGTCTTATGAATTAGCGATTTCGCTCCAATTCACATTCCAAGTAATATTCGGCATGCCAATTACATTGCCGATTGCCAAATTGCATTATCTCTTATAGTTTCCGGGATATGGTTTATCGACATCTGACAATATTGGCTCTGCTTCTTACTTGGGCCAGAATTGTAAAATGGTCTTATGAAATAGCGATTTCGTTCCAATTCACATTCCAAGTAATATTCGGCATGGTAATTATATTGCCGATTGCCAAATTGCATTATCTCTTATAGTTTGCGGGATATGGGAATCGAAATTTTACACCTTAGGGTCTGTTTCTAAGTTGGGTCAAAAATGTAAAATGGTCTTATGAATTAGCGATATCGTTCCAATTCACATTCCAAGTAATACTCGACATTCTAATTACATTGCCGATTGCCAAATTACATTATCTCTTATAGTTTCCGGGATATGGTTTATCGACATCTGACAATATTGGCTCTGCTTCTTACTTGGGCCAGAATTGTAAAATGGTCTTATGAAATAGCGATTTCGTTCCAATTCACATTCCAAGTAATATTCGGCATGGTAATTATATTGCCGATTGCCAAATTGCATTATCTCTTATAGTTTGCGGGATATGGGAATCGAAATTTTACACCTTAGGGTCTGTTCCTAAGTTGGGTCAAAAATGTAAAATGGTCTTATGAATTAGCGATATCGTTCCAATTCACATTCCAAGTAATACTCGACATGCTAATTACATTGCCGATTGCCAAATTGCATTATCTCTTATAGTTTCCGGGATATGGTTTATCGACATCTGACAATATTGGCTCTGCTTCTTACTTGGGCCAGAATTGTAAAATGGTCTTATGAAATAGCGATTTCGTTCCAATTCACATTCCAAGAAATATTCGGCATGGTAATTATATTGCCGATTGCCAAATTGCATTATCTCTTATAGTTTGCGGGATATGGGAATCGAAATTTTACACCTTAGGGTCTGTTTCTAAGTTGGGTCAAAAATGTAAAATGGTCTTATGAATTAGCGATATCGTTCCAATTCACATTCCAAGTAATACTCGACATGCTAATTACATTGCCGATTGCCAAATTACATTATCTCTTATAGTTTCCGGGATATGGTTTATCGACATCTGACAATATTGGCTCTGCTTCTTACTTGGGCCAGAATTGTAAAATGGTCTTATGAAATAGCGATTTCGTTCCAATTCACATTCCAAGTAATATTCGGCATGGTAATTATATTGCCGATTGCCAAATTGCATTATCTCTTATAGTTTGCGGGATATGGGAATCGAAATTTTACACCTAAGTGTCTGTTTCTAACTTGGGTCAAAATTGTAAAATGGTCTTATGAATTAGCGATTTTGCTCCAATTCACATTCCAAGTAATATTCGGCATGCTAATTACATTGCCGATTGCCAAATTGCATTACCTCCTATAGTTTCCAAGATATGGTCTATCGACATCTTACAATATTGGCTCTGCTTCTTATTTGGGCCAAAATTGTAAAATGCTCTTATGAATTAGCGATTTCGTTCCAATTCACATTCAAAGTAATATTCGGCATGCTAATTATATTGCCGATTGCCAAATTGCATTACCTCCTATAGTTTCCAAGATATGGTCTATCGACATCTTACAATATTGGCTCTGCTTCTTATTTGGGTCAAAATTGTAAAATGGTCTTATGAATTAGTGATTTCGTTCCAATTCACATTCCAAGTAATATTCGACATGCTAATTACGTTGCCTGTTGCCAAATTGCATTATCTCTTATAGTTTCCGAGATATGGACTATCGACATCTTACAATATTGGCTCTGCTTCTAACTTGGGTCAAAATTGTAAAATGGTCTTATGAATTAGCGATTTCGCTCCAATTCACATTCCAAGTAATATTCGGCATGCCAATTACATTGCCGATTGCCAAATTGCATTATCTCTTATAGTTTCCGGGATATGGTTTATCGACATCTGACAATATTGGCTCTGCTTCTTACTTGGGCCAGAATTGTAAAATGGTCTTATGAAATAGCGATTTCGTTCCAATTCACATTCCAAGTAATATTCGGCATGGTAATTATATTGCCGATTGCCAAATTGCATTATCTCTTATAGTTTGCGGGATATGGGAATCGAAATTTTACACCTTAGGGTCTGTTTCTAAGTTGGGTCAAAAATGTAAAATGGTCTTATGAATTAGCGATATCGTTCCAATTCACATTCCAAGTAATACTCGACATGCTAATTACATTGCCGATTGCCAAATTACATTATCTCTTATAGTTTCCGGGATATGGTTTATCGACATCTGACAATATTGGCTCTGCTTCTTACTTGGGCCAGAATTGTAAAATGGTCTTATGAAATAGCGATTTCGTTCCAATTCACATTCCAAGTAATATTCGGCATGGTAATTATATTGCCGATTGCCAAATTGCATTATCTCTTATAGTTTGCGGGATATGGGAATCGAAATTTTACACCTTAGGGTCTGTTTCTAAGTTGGGTCAAAAATGTAAAATGGTCTTATGAATTAGCGATATCGTTCCAATTCACATTCCAAGTAATACTCGACATGCTAATTACATTGCCGATTGCCAAATTGCATTATCTCTTATAGTTTCCGGGATATGGTTTATCGACATCTGACAATATTGGCTCTGCTTCTTACTTGGGCCAGAATTGTAAAATGGTCTTATGAAATAGCGATTTCGTTCCAATTCACATTCCAAGTAATATTCGGCATGGTAATTATATTGCCGATTGCCAAATTGCATTATCTCTTATAGTTTGCGGGATATGGGAATCGAAATTTTACACCTTAGGGTCTGTTTCTAAGTTGGGTCAAAAATGTAAAATGGTCTTATGAATTAGCGATATCGTTCCAATTCACATTCCAAGTAATACTCGACATGCTAATTACATTGCCGATTGCCAAATTACATTATCTCTTATAGTTTCCGGGATATGGTTTATCGACATCTGACAATATTGGCTCTGCTTCTTACTTGGGCCAGAATTGTAAAATGGTCTTATGAAATAGCGATTTCGTTCCAATTCACATTCCAAGTAATATTCGGCATGGTAATTATATTGCCGATTGCTAAATTGCATTATCTCTTATAGTTTGCGGGATATGGGAATCGAAATTTTACACCTAAGTGTCTGTTTCTAACTTGGGTCAAAATTGTAAAATGGTCTTATGAATTAGCGATTTTGCTCCAATTCACATTCCAAGTAATATTCGGCATGCTAATTACATTGCCGATTGCCAAATTGCATTACCTCCTATAGTTTCCAAGATATGGTCTATCGACATCTTACAATATTGGCTCTGCTTCTTATTTGGGCCAAAATTGTAAAATGCTCTTATGAATTAGCGATTTCGTTCCAATTCACATTCAAAGTAATATTCGGCATGCTAATTACATTGCCGATTGCCAAATTGCATTACCTCCTATAGTTTCCAAGATATGGTCTATCGACATCTTACAATATTGGCTCTGCTTCTTATTTGGGTCAAAATTGTAAAATGGTCTTATGAATTAGTGATTTCGTTCCAATTCACATTCCAAGTAATATTCGACATGCTAATTACATTGCCGATTGCCAAATTGCATTATCTCTTATAGTTTCTGAGATATGCGCAATCGAAATTTTACACCTTAGGGTCTGTTTCTAACTTGGGTCAAAATTGTAAAATGCTCTTATGAATTAGCGATTTCGTTCCAATTCACATTCAAAGTAATATTCGACATGCTAATTACGTTGCCTGTTGCCAAATTGCATTATCTCCTATAGTTTCCGAGATATGGACTATCGACATCTTACAATATTGGCTCTGCTTCTAATTTGGGTCAAAATTGTAAAATGGTCTTATGAATTAGCGATTTCGCTCCAATTCACATTCCAAGTAATATTCGGCATGCTAATTACATTGCCGATTGCCAAATTGCATTATCTCTTATAGTTTCTGAGATAAGCGCAATCGAAATTTTACACCTTAGGGTCTGTTTCTAACTTGAGTCAAAATTGTAAAATGCTCTTATGAATTAGCGATTCCGTTCCAATTCACATTCAAAGTAATATTCGACATGCTAATTACGTTGCCTGTTGCCAAATTGCATTATCTCTTATAGTTTCCGAGATATGGACTATCGACATCTTACAATATTGGCTCTGCTTCTAACTCGGGCCAAAATTGTAAAATGGTCTTATGAATTAGCGATTTCGTTCCAATTCACATTCCAAGTAATATTCGGCATGTTAATTACGTTGCCGATTGCCAAATTGCATTATCTCTTGTAGTTTCCGAGATATGGGCAATCGAAATTTTACACCTTAGAGTCTGTTTCTAAGTTGGGTCAAAAATGTAAAATGGTCTTATGAATTAGCGATTTCGTTCCAATTCACATTCCAAGTAATACTCGACATGCTAATTACATTGCCGATCGCCAAATTGCATTATCTCATATGGTTTCCGAGATATGGACTATCGACATCTTACAATATTGGCTGTGCTTCTAACTTGGGCCAAAATTGTTAAATGGTCTTATGAATTAGCGATTTTGCTCCAGTTCACATTCCGAGTAATATTTGGCATGATAATTACGATGCCGATTGCCAAATTGCATTATCTTTTATAGTTTCCCAGATATGGGCTATCGATATCTTACAATATTGGCTCTGCTTCTAACTTGTGCCAGAATTGTAAAATGGTCATATGAATTAGCGATTTCGTTCCAATTCACATTCCAAGTAACATTCGGCATGCTAATTACGTTGCCGATTGCCAAATTGCATTATCTCTTATAGTTTCTGAGATATGCGCAATCGAAATTTTACACCTTAGGGTCTGTTTCTAACTTGAGTCAAAATTGTAAAATGCTCTTATGAATTAGCGATTCCGTTCCAATTCACATTCAAAGTAATATTCGACATGCTAATTACGTTGCCTGTTGCCAAATTGCATTATCTCTTATAGTTTCCGAGATATGGACTATCGACATCTTACAATATTGGCTCTGCTTCTAACTCGGGCCAAAATTGTAAAATGGTCTTATGAATTAGCGATTTCGTTCCAATTCACATTCCAAGTAATATTCGGCATGTTAATTACGTTGCCGATTGCCAAATTGCATTATCTCTTGTAGTTTCCGAGATATGGGCAATCGAAATTTTACACCTTAGAGTCTGTTTCTAAGTTGGGTCAAAAATGTAAAATGGTCTTATGAATTAGCGATTTCGTTCCAATTCACATTCCAAGTAATACTCGACATGCTAATTACATTGCCGATCGCCAAATTGCATTATCTCATATGGTTTCCGAGATATGGACTATCGACATCTTACAATATTGGCTGTGCTTCTAACTTGGGCCAAAATTGTTAAATGGTCTTATGAATTAGCGATTTTGCTCCAGTTCACATTCCGAGTAATATTTGGCATGATAATTACGATGCCGATTGCCAAATTGCATTATCTTTTATAGTTTCCCAGATATGGGCTATCGATATCTTACAATATTGGCTCTGCTTCTAACTTGTGCCAGAATTGTAAAATGGTCATATGAATTAGCGATTTCGCTCCAATTCACATTCCAAGTAATATTCGGCATGCTAATTACATTGCCGATTGCCAAATTGCATTACCCTTTATTGTTTCCGAGATATGGACTATCGACATCTGACAATATTGGCTCTGCTTCTTACTTGGGCCAGAATTGTAAAATGGTCTTATGAATTAGCGATTTCGTTCCAATTCACATTCCAAGTAATATTCGGCATGGTAATTATATTGCCGATTGCCAAATTGCATTATCTCTTATAGTTTGTGGGATATGGGAATCGAAATTTTACACCTTAGTGTCTGTTTCTAACTTGGGTCAAAATTGTAAAATGGTCTTATGAATAAGCGATTTTGCTCCAATTCACATTCCAAGTAATATTCGGCATGCTAATTACATTGCCGATTGCCAAATTGCATTACCTCCTATAGTTTCCAAGATATGGTCTATCGACATCTTACAATATTGGCTCTGCTTCTTATTTGGGCCAAAATTGTAAAATGCTCTTATGAATTAGCGATTTCGTTCCAATTCACATTCAAAGTAATATTCGGCATGCTAATTACGTTGCCTGTTGCCAAATTGCATTATCTCTTATAGTTTCCGAGATATGGACTATCGACATCTTACAATATTATCTCTGCTTCTAACTTGGGCCAAAATTGTAAAATGGTCTTATGAATTAGCGATTTCGTTCCAATTCACATTCTAAGTAATATTCGGCATGCTAATTACGTTGCCGTTTTCCAAATTGCATTATCTCTTATAGTTTCCGAGATATTGGGCAATTGAAATTTTACACCTTGGTGTCTGTTTCTAACTTGGGTCAAAATTGTAAAATGCTCTTATGAATTAGCGATTTCGTTCCAATTCAGATTCCAAGTAATATTCGGCATGCTAATTACGTTGCCGATTGCCAAATTGCATTATCTCATATAGTTTCCGAGATATGGACTATCGACATCTTACAATATTGGCTGTGCTTCTAACTTGGGCCAAAATTGTAAAATGGCCTTATGAATTAGCGATTTCGCTCCAATTCACATTCCAAGTAATATTCGGCATGCTAATTACATTGCCGATTGCCAAATTGCATTACCCTTTATTGTTTCCGAGATATGGACTATCGACATCTGACAATATTGGCTTTGCTTCTAACTTGGGCCAGAATTGTAAAATGGTCTTACGAATTAGCGATTTCGTTCCAATTCACATTCCAAGTATTATTCGGCATGCTAATTACATTGCCGGTTGCCAAATTGCATTATCTCCTATAGTTTCCAAGATATGGTCTATCGACATCTTACAATATTGGCTGTGCTTCTAACTTGGGCCAAAATTGTAAAATGGTCTTATGAATTAACGATTTCGTTCCAATTCACATTCCAAGTATTATTCGGCATGCTAATTACATTGCCGGTTGCCAAATTGCATTATCTCCTATAGTTTCCAAGATATGGTCTATCGACATCTTACAATATTGGCTGTGCTTCTAACTTGTGCCAAAATTGTAAAATGGCCTTATGAATTAGCGATTTCGTTCCAATTCACATTCAAAGTAATATTCGACATGCTAATTACGTTGCCTGTTGCCAAATTGCATTATCTCTTATAGTTTCCGAGATATGGACTATCGACATCTTACAATATTGGCTCTGCTTCTAACTTGGGTCAAAATTGTAAAATGGTCTTATGAATTAGCGATTTCGCTCCAATTCACATTCCAAGTAATATTCGGCATGCCAATTACATTGCCGATTGCCAAATTGCATTATCTCTTATAGTTTCCGGGATATGGTTTATCGACATCTGACAATATTGGCTCTGCTTCTTACTTGGGCCAGAATTGTAAAATGGTCTTATGAAATAGCGATTTCGTTCCAATTCACATTCCAAGTAATATTCGGCATGGTAATTATATTGCCGATTGCCAAATTGCATTATCTCTTATAGTTTGCGGGATATGGGAATCGAAATTTTACACCTTAGGGTCTGTTTCTAAGTTGGGTCAAAAATGTAAAATGGTCTTATGAATTAGCGATATCGTTCCAATTCACATTCCAAGTAATACTCGACATTCTAATTACATTGCCGATTGCCAAATTACATTATCTCTTATAGTTTCCGGGATATGGTTTATCGACATCTGACAATATTGGCTCTGCTTCTTACTTGGGCCAGAATTGTAAAATGGTCTTATGAAATAGCGATTTCGTTCCAATTCACATTCCAAGTAATATTCGGCATGGTAATTATATTGCCGATTGCCAAATTGCATTATCTCTTATAGTTTGCGGGATATGGGAATCGAAATTTTACACCTTAGGGTCTGTTCCTAAGTTGGGTCAAAAATGTAAAATGGTCTTATGAATTAGCGATATCGTTCCAATTCACATTCCAAGTAATACTCGACATGCTAATTACATTGCCGATTGCCAAATTGCATTATCTCTTATAGTTTCCGGGATATGGTTTATCGACATCTGACAATATTGGCTCTGCTTCTTACTTGGGCCAGAATTGTAAAATGGTCTTATGAAATAGCGATTTCGTTCCAATTCACATTCCAAGAAATATTCGGCATGGTAATTATATTGCCGATTGCCAAATTGCATTATCTCTTATAGTTTGCGGGATATGGGAATCGAAATTTTACACCTTAGGGTCTGTTTCTAAGTTGGGTCAAAAATGTAAAATGGTCTTATGAATTAGCGATATCGTTCCAATTCACATTCCAAGTAATACTCGACATGCTAATTACATTGCCGATTGCCAAATTACATTATCTCTTATAGTTTCCGGGATATGGTTTATCGACATCTGACAATATTGGCTCTGCTTCTTACTTGGGCCAGAATTGTAAAATGGTCTTATGAAATAGCGATTTCGTTCCAATTCACATTCCAAGTAATATTCGGCATGGTAATTATATTGCCGATTGCCAAATTGCATTATCTCTTATAGTTTGCGGGATATGGGAATCGAAATTTTACACCTAAGTGTCTGTTTCTAACTTGGGTCAAAATTGTAAAATGGTCTTATGAATTAGCGATTTTGCTCCAATTCACATTCCAAGTAATATTCGGCATGCTAATTACATTGCCGATTGCCAAATTGCATTACCTCCTATAGTTTCCAAGATATGGTCTATCGACATCTTACAATATTGGCTCTGCTTCTTATTTGGGCCAAAATTGTAAAATGCTCTTATGAATTAGCGATTTCGTTCCAATTCACATTCAAAGTAATATTCGGCATGCTAATTATATTGCCGATTGCCAAATTGCATTACCTCCTATAGTTTCCAAGATATGGTCTATCGACATCTTACAATATTGGCTCTGCTTCTTATTTGGGTCAAAATTGTAAAATGGTCTTATGAATTAGTGATTTCGTTCCAATTCACATTCCAAGTAATATTCGACATGCTAATTACGTTGCCTGTTGCCAAATTGCATTATCTCTTATAGTTTCCGAGATATGGACTATCGACATCTTACAATATTGGCTCTGCTTCTAACTTGGGTCAAAATTGTAAAATGGTCTTATGAATTAGCGATTTCGCTCCAATTCACATTCCAAGTAATATTCGGCATGCCAATTACATTGCCGATTGCCAAATTGCATTATCTCTTATAGTTTCCGGGATATGGTTTATCGACATCTGACAATATTGGCTCTGCTTCTTACTTGGGCCAGAATTGTAAAATGGTCTTATGAAATAGCGATTTCGTTCCAATTCACATTCCAAGTAATATTCGGCATGGTAATTATATTGCCGATTGCCAAATTGCATTATCTCTTATAGTTTGCGGGATATGGGAATCGAAATTTTACACCTTAGGGTCTGTTTCTAAGTTGGGTCAAAAATGTAAAATGGTCTTATGAATTAGCGATATCGTTCCAATTCACATTCCAAGTAATACTCGACATGCTAATTACATTGCCGATTGCCAAATTACATTATCTCTTATAGTTTCCGGGATATGGTTTATCGACATCTGACAATATTGGCTCTGCTTCTTACTTGGGCCAGAATTGTAAAATGGTCTTATGAAATAGCGATTTCGTTCCAATTCACATTCCAAGTAATATTCGGCATGGTAATTATATTGCCGATTGCCAAATTGCATTATCTCTTATAGTTTGCGGGATATGGGAATCGAAATTTTACACCTTAGGGTCTGTTTCTAAGTTGGGTCAAAAATGTAAAATGGTCTTATGAATTAGCGATATCGTTCCAATTCACATTCCAAGTAATACTCGACATGCTAATTACATTGCCGATTGCCAAATTGCATTATCTCTTATAGTTTCCGGGATATGGTTTATCGACATCTGACAATATTGGCTCTGCTTCTTACTTGGGCCAGAATTGTAAAATGGTCTTATGAAATAGCGATTTCGTTCCAATTCACATTCCAAGTAATATTCGGCATGGTAATTATATTGCCGATTGCCAAATTGCATTATCTCTTATAGTTTGCGGGATATGGGAATCGAAATTTTACACCTTAGGGTCTGTTTCTAAGTTGGGTCAAAAATGTAAAATGGTCTTATGAATTAGCGATATCGTTCCAATTCACATTCCAAGTAATACTCGACATGCTAATTACATTGCCGATTGCCAAATTACATTATCTCTTATAGTTTCCGGGATATGGTTTATCGACATCTGACAATATTGGCTCTGCTTCTTACTTGGGCCAGAATTGTAAAATGGTCTTATGAAATAGCGATTTCGTTCCAATTCACATTCCAAGTAATATTCGGCATGGTAATTATATTGCCGATTGCTAAATTGCATTATCTCTTATAGTTTGCGGGATATGGGAATCGAAATTTTACACCTAAGTGTCTGTTTCTAACTTGGGTCAAAATTGTAAAATGGTCTTATGAATTAGCGATTTTGCTCCAATTCACATTCCAAGTAATATTCGGCATGCTAATTACATTGCCGATTGCCAAATTGCATTACCTCCTATAGTTTCCAAGATATGGTCTATCGACATCTTACAATATTGGCTCTGCTTCTTATTTGGGCCAAAATTGTAAAATGCTCTTATGAATTAGCGATTTCGTTCCAATTCACATTCAAAGTAATATTCGGCATGCTAATTACATTGCCGATTGCCAAATTGCATTACCTCCTATAGTTTCCAAGATATGGTCTATCGACATCTTACAATATTGGCTCTGCTTCTTATTTGGGTCAAAATTGTAAAATGGTCTTATGAATTAGTGATTTCGTTCCAATTCACATTCCAAGTAATATTCGACATGCTAATTACATTGCCGATTGCCAAATTGCATTATCTCTTATAGTTTCTGAGATATGCGCAATCGAAATTTTACACCTTAGGGTCTGTTTCTAACTTGGGTCAAAATTGTAAAATGCTCTTATGAATTAGCGATTTCGTTCCAATTCACATTCAAAGTAATATTCGACATGCTAATTACGTTGCCTGTTGCCAAATTGCATTATCTCCTATAGTTTCCGAGATATGGACTATCGACATCTTACAATATTGGCTCTGCTTCTAATTTGGGTCAAAATTGTAAAATGGTCTTATGAATTAGCGATTTCGCTCCAATTCACATTCCAAGTAATATTCGGCATGCTAATTACATTGCCGATTGCCAAATTGCATTATCTCTTATAGTTTCTGAGATAAGCGCAATCGAAATTTTACACCTTAGGGTCTGTTTCTAACTTGAGTCAAAATTGTAAAATGCTCTTATGAATTAGCGATTCCGTTCCAATTCACATTCAAAGTAATATTCGACATGCTAATTACGTTGCCTGTTGCCAAATTGCATTATCTCTTATAGTTTCCGAGATATGGACTATCGACATCTTACAATATTGGCTCTGCTTCTAACTCGGGCCAAAATTGTAAAATGGTCTTATGAATTAGCGATTTCGTTCCAATTCACATTCCAAGTAATATTCGGCATGTTAATTACGTTGCCGATTGCCAAATTGCATTATCTCTTGTAGTTTCCGAGATATGGGCAATCGAAATTTTACACCTTAGAGTCTGTTTCTAAGTTGGGTCAAAAATGTAAAATGGTCTTATGAATTAGCGATTTCGTTCCAATTCACATTCCAAGTAATACTCGACATGCTAATTACATTGCCGATCGCCAAATTGCATTATCTCATATGGTTTCCGAGATATGGACTATCGACATCTTACAATATTGGCTGTGCTTCTAACTTGGGCCAAAATTGTTAAATGGTCTTATGAATTAGCGATTTTGCTCCAGTTCACATTCCGAGTAATATTTGGCATGATAATTACGATGCCGATTGCCAAATTGCATTATCTTTTATAGTTTCCCAGATATGGGCTATCGATATCTTACAATATTGGCTCTGCTTCTAACTTGTGCCAGAATTGTAAAATGGTCATATGAATTAGCGATTTCGTTCCAATTCACATTCCAAGTAACATTCGGCATGCTAATTACGTTGCCGATTGCCAAATTGCATTATCTCTTATAGTTTCTGAGATATGCGCAATCGAAATTTTACACCTTAGGGTCTGTTTCTAACTTGAGTCAAAATTGTAAAATGCTCTTATGAATTAGCGATTCCGTTCCAATTCACATTCAAAGTAATATTCGACATGCTAATTACGTTGCCTGTTGCCAAATTGCATTATCTCTTATAGTTTCCGAGATATGGACTATCGACATCTTACAATATTGGCTCTGCTTCTAACTCGGGCCAAAATTGTAAAATGGTCTTATGAATTAGCGATTTCGTTCCAATTCACATTCCAAGT
This sequence comes from Rhynchophorus ferrugineus, assembly GCF_030347505.1. NCBI lineage: Eukaryota > Metazoa > Arthropoda > Insecta > Coleoptera > Curculionidae > Rhynchophorus > Rhynchophorus ferrugineus. The sequence continues at coordinate 24,879,209 of NW_027472586.1, read as the reverse complement.
AATATTCGGCATGTTAATTACGTTGCCGATTGCCAAATTGCATTATCTCTTGTAGTTTCCGAGATATGGGCAATCGAAATTTTACACCTTAGAGTCTGTTTCTAAGTTGGGTCAAAAATGTAAAATGGTCTTATGAATTAGCGATTTCGTTCCAATTCACATTCCAAGTAATACTCGACATGCTAATTACATTGCCGATCGCCAAATTGCATTATCTCATATGGTTTCCGAGATATGGACTATCGACATCTTACAATATTGGCTGTGCTTCTAACTTGGGCCAAAATTGTTAAATGGTCTTATGAATTAGCGATTTTGCTCCAGTTCACATTCCGAGTAATATTTGGCATGATAATTACGATGCCGATTGCCAAATTGCATTATCTTTTATAGTTTCCCAGATATGGGCTATCGATATCTTACAATATTGGCTCTGCTTCTAACTTGTGCCAGAATTGTAAAATGGTCATATGAATTAGCGATTTCGCTCCAATTCACATTCCAAGTAATATTCGGCATGCTAATTACATTGCCGATTGCCAAATTGCATTACCCTTTATTGTTTCCGAGATATGGACTATCGACATCTGACAATATTGGCTTTGCTTCTAACTTGGGCCAGAATTGTAAAATGGTCTTACGAATTAGCGATTTCGTTCCAATTCACATTCCAAGTATTATTCGGCATGCTAATTACATTGCCGGTTGCCAAATTGCATTATCTCCTATAGTTTCCAAGATATGGTCTATCGACATCTTACAATATTGGCTGTGCTTCTAACTTGGGCCAAAATTGTAAAATGGTCTTATGAATTAACGATTTCGTTCCAATTCACATTCCAAGTATTATTCGGCATGCTAATTACATTGCCGGTTGCCAAATTGCATTATCTCCTATAGTTTCCAAGATATGGTCTATCGACATCTTACAATATTGGCTGTGCTTCTAACTTGTGCCAAAATTGTAAAATGGCCTTATGAATTAGCGATTTCGTTCCAATTCACATTCAAAGTAATATTCGACATGCTAATTACGTTGCCTGTTGCCAAATTGCATTATCTCTTATAGTTTCCGAGATATGGACTATCGACATCTTACAATATTGGCTCTGCTTCTAACTTGGGTCAAAATTGTAAAATGGTCTTATGAATTAGCGATTTCGCTCCAATTCACATTCCAAGTAATATTCGGCATGCCAATTACATTGCCGATTGCCAAATTGCATTATCTCTTATAGTTTCCGGGATATGGTTTATCGACATCTGACAATATTGGCTCTGCTTCTTACTTGGGCCAGAATTGTAAAATGGTCTTATGAAATAGCGATTTCGTTCCAATTCACATTCCAAGTAATATTCGGCATGGTAATTATATTGCCGATTGCCAAATTGCATTATCTCTTATAGTTTGCGGGATATGGGAATCGAAATTTTACACCTTAGGGTCTGTTTCTAAGTTGGGTCAAAAATGTAAAATGGTCTTATGAATTAGCGATATCGTTCCAATTCACATTCCAAGTAATACTCGACATGCTAATTACATTGCCGATTGCCAAATTACATTATCTCTTATAGTTTCCGGGATATGGTTTATCGACATCTGACAATATTGGCTCTGCTTCTTACTTGGGCCAGAATTGTAAAATGGTCTTATGAAATAGCGATTTCGTTCCAATTCACATTCCAAGTAATATTCGGCATGGTAATTATATTGCCGATTGCCAAATTGCATTATCTCTTATAGTTTGCGGGATATGGGAATCGAAATTTTACACCTTAGGGTCTGTTCCTAAGTTGGGTCAAAAATGTAAAATGGTCTTATGAATTAGCGATATCGTTCCAATTCACATTCCAAGTAATACTCGACATGCTAATTACATTGCCGATTGCCAAATTGCATTATCTCTTATAGTTTCCGGGATATGGTTTATCGACATCTGACAATATTGGCTCTGCTTCTTACTTGGGCCAGAATTGTAAAATGGTCTTATGAAATAGCGATTTCGTTCCAATTCACATTCCAAGAAATATTCGGCATGGTAATTATATTGCCGATTGCCAAATTGCATTATCTCTTATAGTTTGCGGGATATGGGAATCGAAATTTTACACCTTAGGGTCTGTTTCTAAGTTGGGTCAAAAATGTAAAATGGTCTTATGAATTAGCGATATCGTTCCAATTCACATTCCAAGTAATACTCGACATGCTAATTACATTGCCGATTGCCAAATTACATTATCTCTTATAGTTTCCGGGATATGGTTTATCGACATCTGACAATATTGGCTCTGCTTCTTACTTGGGCCAGAATTGTAAAATGGTCTTATGAAATAGCGATTTCGTTCCAATTCACATTCCAAGTAATATTCGGCATGGTAATTATATTGCCGATTGCCAAATTGCATTATCTCTTATAGTTTGCGGGATATGGGAATCGAAATTTTACACCTAAGTGTCTGTTTCTAACTTGGGTCAAAATTGTAAAATGGTCTTATGAATTAGCGATTTTGCTCCAATTCACATTCCAAGTAATATTCGGCATGCTAATTACATTGCCGATTGCCAAATTGCATTACCTCCTATAGTTTCCAAGATATGGTCTATCGACATCTTACAATATTGGCTCTGCTTCTTATTTGGGCCAAAATTGTAAAATGCTCTTATGAATTAGCGATTTCGTTCCAATTCACATTCAAAGTAATATTCGGCATGCTAATTATATTGCCGATTGCCAAATTGCATTACCTCCTATAGTTTCCAAGATATGGTCTATCGACATCTTACAATATTGGCTCTGCTTCTTATTTGGGTCAAAATTGTAAAATGGTCTTATGAATTAGTGATTTCGTTCCAATTCACATTCCAAGTAATATTCGACATGCTAATTACGTTGCCTGTTGCCAAATTGCATTATCTCTTATAGTTTCCGAGATATGGACTATCGACATCTTACAATATTGGCTCTGCTTCTAACTTGGGTCAAAATTGTAAAATGGTCTTATGAATTAGCGATTTCGCTCCAATTCACATTCCAAGTTATATTCGGCATGCCAATTACATTGCCGATTGCCAAATTGCATTATCTCTTATAGTTTCCGGGATATGGTTTATCGACATCTGACAATATTGGCTCTGCTTCTTACTTGGGCCAGAATTGTAAAATGGTCTTATGAAATAGCGATTTCGTTCCAATTCACATTCCAAGTAATATTCGGCATGGTAATTATATTGCCGATTGCCAAATTGCATTATCTCTTATAGTTTGCGGGATATGGGAATCGAAATTTTACACCTTAGGGTCTGTTTCTAAGTTGGGTCAAAAATGTAAAATGGTCTTATGAATTAGCGATATCGTTCCAATTCACATTCCAAGTAATACTCGACATGCTAATTACATTGCCGATTGCCAAATTACATTATCTCTTATAGTTTCCGGGATATGGTTTATCGACATCTGACAATATTGGCTCTGCTTCTTACTTGGGCCAGAATTGTAAAATGGTCTTATGAAATAGCGATTTCGTTCCAATTCACATTCCAAGTAATATTCGGCATGGTAATTATATTGCCGATTGCCAAATTGCATTATCTCTTATAGTTTGCGGGATATGGGAATCGAAATTTTACACCTTAGGGTCTGCTTCTAAGTTGGGTCAAAAATGTAAAATGGTCTTATGAATTAGCGATATCGTTCCAATTCACATTCCAAGTAATACTCGACATGCTAATTACATTGCCGATTGCCAAATTGCATTATCTCTTATAGTTTCCGGGATATGGTTTATCGACATCTGACAATATTGGCTCTGCTTCTTACTTGGGCCAGAATTGTAAAATGGTCTTATGAAATAGCGATTTCGTTCCAATTCACATTCCAAGTAATATTCGGCATGGTAATTATATTGCCGATTGCCAAATTGCATTATCTCTTATAGTTTGCGGGATATGGGAATCGAAATTTTACACCTTAGGGTCTGTTTCTAAGTTGGGTCAAAAATGTAAAATGGTCTTATGAATTAGCGATATCGTTCCAATTCACATTCCAAGTAATACTCGACATGCTAATTACATTGCCGATTGCCAAATTACATTATCTCTTATAGTTTCCGGGATATGGTTTATCGACATCTGACAATATTGGCTCTGCTTCTTACTTGGGCCAGAATTGTAAAATGGTCTTATGAAATAGCGATTTCGTTCCAATTCACATTCCAAGTAATATTCGGCATGGTAATTATATTGCCGATTGCTAAATTGCATTATCTCTTATAGTTTGCGGGATATGGGAATCGAAATTTTACACCTAAGTGTCTGTTTCTAACTTGGGTCAAAATTGTAAAATGGTCTTATGAATTAGCGATTTTGCTCCAATTCACATTCCAAGTAATATTCGGCATGCTAATTACATTGCCGATTGCCAAATTGCATTACCTCCTATAGTTTCCAAGATATGGTCTATCGACATCTTACAATATTGGCTCTGCTTCTTATTTGGGCCAAAATTGTAAAATGCTCTTATGAATTAGCGATTTCGTTCCAATTCACATTCAAAGTAATATTCGGCATGCTAATTACATTGCCGATTGCCAAATTGCATTACCTCCTATAGTTTCCAAGATATGGTCTATCGACATCTTACAATATTGGCTCTGCTTCTTATTTGGGTCAAAATTGTAAAATGGTCTTATGAATTAGTGATTTCGTTCCAATTCACATTCCAAGTAATATTCGACATGCTAATTACATTGCCGATTGCCAAATTGCATTATCTCTTATAGTTTCTGAGATATGCGCAATCGAAATTTTACACCTTAGGGTCTGTTTCTAACTTGGGTCAAAATTGTAAAATGCTCTTATGAATTAGCGATTTCGTTCCAATTCACATTCAAAGTAATATTCGACATGCTAATTACGTTGCCTGTTGCCAAATTGCATTATCTCCTATAGTTTCCGAGATATGGACTATCGACATCTTACAATATTGGCTCTGCTTCTAATTTGGGTCAAAATTGTAAAATGGTCTTATGAATTAGCGATTTCGCTCCAATTCACATTCCAAGTAATATTCGGCATGCTAATTACATTGCCGATTGCCAAATTGCATTATCTCTTATAGTTTCTGAGATAAGCGCAATCGAAATTTTACACCTTAGGGTCTGTTTCTAACTTGAGTCAAAATTGTAAAATGCTCTTATGAATTAGCGATTCCGTTCCAATTCACATTCAAAGTAATATTCGACATGCTAATTACGTTGCCTGTTGCCAAATTGCATTATCTCTTATAGTTTCCGAGATATGGACTATCGACATCTTACAATATTGGCTCTGCTTCTAACTCGGGCCAAAATTGTAAAATGGTCTTATGAATTAGCGATTTCGTTCCAATTCACATTCCAAGTAATATTCGGCATGTTAATTACGTTGCCGATTGCCAAATTGCATTATCTCTTGTAGTTTCCGAGATATGGGCAATCGAAATTTTACACCTTAGAGTCTGTTTCTAAGTTGGGTCAAAAATGTAAAATGGTCTTATGAATTAGCGATTTCGTTCCAATTCACATTCCAAGTAATACTCGACATGCTAATTACATTGCCGATCGCCAAATTGCATTATCTCATATGGTTTCCGAGATATGGACTATCGACATCTTACAATATTGGCTGTGCTTCTAACTTGGGCCAAAATTGTTAAATGGTCTTATGAATTAGCGATTTTGCTCCAGTTCACATTCCGAGTAATATTTGGCATGATAATTACGATGCCGATTGCCAAATTGCATTATCTTTTATAGTTTCCCAGATATGGGCTATCGATATCTTACAATATTGGCTCTGCTTCTAACTTGTGCCAGAATTGTAAAATGGTCATATGAATTAGCGATTTCGTTCCAATTCACATTCCAAGTAACATTCGGCATGCTAATTACGTTGCCGATTGCCAAATTGCATTATCTCTTATAGTTTCTGAGATATGCGCAATCGAAATTTTACACCTTAGGGTCTGTTTCTAACTTGGGTCAAAATTGTAAAATGCTCTTATGAATTAGCGATTTTGTTCCAATTCACATTCAAAGTAATATTCGACATGCTAATTACGTTGCCTGTTGCCAAATTGCATTATCTCCTATAGTTTCCGAGATATGGACTATCGACATCTTACAATATTGGCTCTGCTTCTAATTTGGGTCAAAATTGTAAAATGGTCTTATGAATTAGCGATTTCGCTCCAATTCACATTCCAAGTAATATTCGGCATGCTAATTACATTGCCGATTGCCAAATTGAATTATCCCTTATAGTTTCCGAGATATAGACTATCGACATCTGACATTATTGGTTCTGCTTGTTACTTGGGCCAGAATTGTAAAAGGGTCTTATGAATTAGCGATTTCGCTCCAATTCACATTCCAAGTAATATTCGGCATGCTAATTACGTTGCCGATTGCCACATTGCATTATCTCATATAGTTTCCGAGATATGGACTATCGACATCTTACAATATTGGCTGTGCTTCTAACTTGGGACAAAATTGTAAAATGGTCTTATGAATTAGCGATTTCGTTCCAATTCACATTCCAAGTATTATTCGGCATGCTAATTACTTTGCCGATTGCCAAATTGCATTATCTCCTATATTTTCCAAGATATGGTCTATCGACATCTTACGATATTGGCTCTGCTTCTAACTTGGGCCAAAATTGTAAAATGGCCTTATGAATTAGCGATTTCGTTCCAATTCACATTCCATGTAATATTCGGCATGCTAATTACATTGCCGATTGCCAAATTGCTTTATCTCATATAGTTTCCGAGATATGGACTATCGACATCTTATAATATTGGCTGTGCTTCTAACTTGGGCCAAAATTGTAAAATGGTCTTATGAATTAGCGATTTCGTTCCAATTAATATTCCAAGTAACATTCGGCATGCTAATTGCGTTACCGATTGCCAAATTGCATTATCACTTATAGTTTCCGAGATATGGGCAATCGAAATTTTACACTTTAGGGTCTGTTTCTAACTTGGGTCAAAATTGTAAAATGCTCTTATGAATTAGCGATTTCGTTCCAATTCACATTCAAAGTAATATTCGACATGCTAATTACGTTGCCTGTTGCCAAATTGCATTATCTCCTATAGTTTCCGAGATATGGACTATCGACATCTTACAATATTGGCTCTGCTTCTAATTTGGGTCAAAATTGTAAAATGGTCTTATGAATTAGCGATTTCGCTCCAATTCACATTCCAAGTAATATTCGGCATGCTAATTACATTGCCGATTGCCAAATTGCATTATCTCTTATAGTTTCTGAGATATGCGCAATCGAAATTTTTCACCTTAGGGTCTGTTTCTAACTTGAGTCAAAATTGTAAAATGCTCTTATGAATTAGCGATTTCGTTCCAATTCACATTCAAAGTAATATTCGACATGCTAATTACGTTGCCTGTTGCCAAATTGCATTACCTCTTATAGTTTCCGAGATATGGACTATCGACATCTTACAATATTGGCTCTGCTTCTAACTCGGGCCAAAATTGTAAAATGGTCTTATGAATTAGCGATTTCGTTCCAATTCACATTCCAAGTAATATTCGGCATGTTAATTACGTTGCCGATTGCCAAATTGCATTACCTCTTGTAGTTTCCGAGATATGGGCAAACGAAATTTTACACCTTAGAGTCTGTTTCTAAGTTGGGCCAGAATTGTAAAATGGTCTTATGAATTAGCGATTTCGTTTCAATTCACATTCCAAGTAATATTCGGCATGGTAATTATATTGCCGATTGCCAAATTGCATTATCTCTTATAGTTTGCGGGATATGGGAATCGAAATTTTACACTTTAGTGTCTGTTTCTAACTTGGGTCAAAATTGTAAAATGGTCTTATGAATTAGCGATTTCGTTCCACTTCACATTCAAAGTAATATTCGGCATGCTAATTACGTTGCCTGTTGCCAAATTGCATTATCTCCTATAGTTTCCGAGATATGGACTATCGACATCTTACAATATTGGCTCTGCTTCTAACTTGGGCCAAAATTGTAAAATGGTCTTATGAATTAGCGATTTCGTTCCAATTCACATTCTAAGTAATATTCGGCATGCTAATTACGTTGCCGTTTTCCAAATTGCATTATCTCTTATAGTTTCCGAGATATGGGCAATTGAAATTTTACACCTTGGTGTCTGTTTCTAACTTGGGTCAAAATTGTAAAATGCTCTTATGAATTAGCGATTTCGTTCCAATTCACATTCAAAGTAATATTCGACATGCTAATTACGTTGCCTGTTGCCAAATTGCATTATCTCTTATAGTTTCCGAGATATGGACTATCGACATCTTACAATATTGGCTCTGCTTCGAACTTGGGTCAAAATTGTAAAATGGTCTTATGAATTAGCGATTTCGCTCCAATTCACACTCCAAGTAATATTCAGCATGCTAATTACATTGCCGATTGCCAAATTGCATTACCCTTTATTGTTTCCGAGATATGGACTATCGACATCTTACAATATTGGCTCTGCTTCTAACTTGGACCAAAATTGTAAAATGGTCTTATGAATTAGCGATTTCGTTCCAATTCACATTCAAAGTAATATTCGGCATTGCTAATTACGTTGCCGTTTTCCAAATTGCATTATCTCTTATAGTTTCCGAGATATGGGCAATTGAAATTTTACACCTTAGAGTCTGTTTCTAACTTGGATCAAAGTTGTAAAATGGTCTTATGAATTAGCGATTTCGCTCCAATTCACATTTCAAGTAATATTCGGCATGTTAATTACATTGCCGATTGCCACATTGCATTATCTCTTATAGTTTCTGAGATATGGACTATCGACATCTTACAATATTGGTTCTGCTTTTAACTTGGGCCAAAATTGTAAAATGGTCTTATGAATTAGCGATTTCGTTCCAATTCACATTCCAAGTAATATTCGGCATGCTAATTACGTTGCCGTTTTCCAAATTGCATTATCTCTTATAGTTTCCGAGATATGGGCAATTGAAATTTTACACCTTGGTGTCTGTTTCTAACTGGGGTCAAAATTGTAAAATGGTCTTATGAATTAGCGATTTCGTTCCAATTCACATTCCAAGTAATATTCGGCATGCTAATTACGTTGCCGTTTTCCAAATTGCATTATCTCTTATAGTTTCCGAGATATGGGCAATTGAAATTTTACACCTTGGTGTCTGTTTCTAACTGGGGTCAAAATTGTAAAATGGTCTTATGAATTAGCGATTTCGTTCCAATTTACATTCCAAGTAATATTCGGCATGGTAATTACATTGCCGATTGCCAAATTGCATTATCTCTTGTAGTTTCCGAGATATGGGCAATCGAAATTTTACACCTTAGAGTCTGTTTCTAAGTTGGGTCAAAAATGTAAAATGGTCTTATGAATTAGCGATTTCGTTCCAATTCACATTCCAAGTAATACTCGACATGCTAATTACTTTGCCGATTGCCAAATTGCATTATCTCTTATAGTTTCCGGGATAGGGATTATCGACATCTGACAATATTGGTTCTGCTTCTTACTTGGGCCAGAATTGTAAAATGGTCTTATGAATTAGCGATTTCGTTCCAATTCACATTCCAAGTAATATTCGGCATGGTAATTACGTTGCCGATTGCCAAATTGCCTTACCACCTATAGTTTCCTAGATATGGTCTATCGACATCTTACAATATTGGCTCTGCTTCTAACTTGGGCCAAAATTGAAAAATGGTCTTATGAATTAGCGATTTCGTTCCAATTCACATTCAAAGTAATATTCGGCATTGCTAATTACATTGCCGATTGCCAAATTGCATTATCTCCTATAGTTTCCAAGATATGGTCTATCGACATCTTACAATATTGGCTCTGTTTCTAACTTGGGCCAAAATTGAAAAATGGTCTTATGAATTAGCGATTTCGTTCCAATTCACATTCAAAGTAATATTCAGCATTGCTAATTAAGTTGCCGATTGCCAAATTGCATTATCTCTTGTAGTTTCCGAGATATGGGCAATCGAAATTTTACACCTTAGAGTCTGTTTCTAACTTGGGTCAAAATTGTAAAATGGTCTTACGAATTAGCGATTTCGCTCCAATTCACATTCCTAGTAATATTCGGCATGCTAATTACATTGCCGATTGCCAAATTGCATTATCCCTTATAGTTTCCGAGATATGGACTATCGACATCTGACAATATTAGCTCTGCTTCTAACTTGGGTCAAAATTGTAAAATGGACTTACGAATTAGCGATTTCGTTCCAATTCACATTCCAAGTAATATTCGAAATGCTAATTACGTTGCCGATTGCCAAATTGCATTATCTCATATAGTTTCCGAGATATGGACTATCGACATCTTACAATATTGGCTCTGCTTCTAACTTGGGCCAAAATTGTAAAATGGTCTTATGAATTAGCGATTTCGTTCCAATTCACATTCCAAGTATTATTCGGCATGCTAATTACATTGCCGATTGCCAAATTGCATTATCTCCTATAGTTTCTAAGATATGGTCTATCGACATCTTACAATATTGGCTCTGCTTCTAACTTGGGCCAAAATTGAAAAATGGTCTTATGAATTAGCGATTTCGTTCCAATTCACATTCAAAGTAATATTCGGCATTGCTAATTACGTTGCCGATTGCCAAATTGCATTATCTCTTATAGTTTCCGAGATATGGGCAATCGAAATTTTACACCTTAGTGTCGGTTTCTAACTGGGGTCAAAATTGTTAAATGGTCTTATGAATTAGTGATTTCGTTCCAATTCACATTCCAAGTAATATTCGGCCTGCTAATTACATTGCCGATTGCCAAATTGCATTATCTCTTATAGTTTCCGAGATATGGGCAATCGAAATTTTACACCTTGGTGTCTGTTTCTAACTGGGGCCAAAATTGTAAAATGGTCTTATGAATTAGTGATTTCGTTCCAATTCACATTCCAAGTAATATTCGGCATACTAATTACGTTGCCGATTGCCATAATGCATTATCTTTTATAGTTTCCGAGATATGGGCTATCGACAGCTTACAATATTGGCTCTGCTTCTAACTTGGACCAAAATTGTAAAATGACCTTATGAATTAGCGATTTCGTTCCAATTCACATTCCAAGTAATATTCGGCATGCTAATTACATTGCCGTTTTCCAAATTGCATTATCTCTTATAGTTTCCGAGATATGGGCAATTGAAATTTTACACCTTGGTGTCTGTTTCTAACTGGGGTCAAAATTGTAAAATGGTCTTATGAATTAGCGATTTCGTTCCAATTCACATTCTAAGTAATATTCGGCATGCTAATTACGTTGCCGTTTTCCAAATTGCATTATATCTTATAGTTTCCGAGATATGGGCAATTGAAATTTTACACCTTGGTGTCTGTTTCTAACTGGGGTCAAAATTGTAAAATGGTCATATGAATTAGTGATTTCGTTCCAATTCACTTTCCAAGTAATATTCGACATGCTAATTACATTGCCGATTGCCAAATTGCATTATCTCCTATAGTTTCCAAGATATGGTCTATCGACATCTTACAATATTGGCTCTGCTTCTAACTTGGGCCAAAATTGAAAAATGGTCTTATGAATTAGCGATTTCGTTCCAATTCACATTCAAAGTAATATTCGGCATGCTAATTACGTTGCCGTTTTTCAAATTGCATTATCTCTTATAGTTTCCGAGATATGGGCAATTGAAATTTTACACCTTGGTGTCTGTTTCTAACTGGGGTCAAAATTGTAAAATGGTCTTATGAATTAGTGATTTCGTTCCAATTCACATTCCAAGTAATATTCGACATGCTAATTACATTGCCTGTTGCCAAATTGCATTATCTCTTATAGTTTCTGAGATATGCGCAATCGAAATTTTACACCTTAGGGTCTGTTTCTAACTTGGGTCAAAATTGTAAAATGCCCTTATGAATTAGCGATTTCGTTCCAATTCACATTCAAAGTAATATTCGACATGCTAATTATGTTGCCTGTTGCCACATTGCATTATCTCTTATAGTTTGTGGGATATGGGAATCGAAATTTTACACCTTAGTGTCTGTTTCTAACTTGGGTCAAAATTGTAAAATGGTCTTATGAATAAGCGATTTTGCTCCAATTCACATTCCAAGTAATATTCGGCATGCTAATTACATTGCCGATTGCCAAATTGCATTATTTCCTATAGTTTCCAAGATATGGTCTATCGACATCTTACAATATTGGCTCTGCTTCTTATTTGGGCCAAAATTGTAAAATGCTCTTATGAATTAGCGATTTCGTTCCAATTCACATTCAAAGTAATATTCGGCATGCTAATTACGTTGCCTGTTGCCAAATTGCATTATCTCTTATAATTTTCGAGATATGGACTATCGACATCTTACAATATTATCTCTGCTTCTAACTTGGGCCAAAATTGTAAAATGGTCTTATGAATTAGCGATTTCGTTCCAATTCACATTCTAAGTAATATTCGGCATGCTAATTACGTTGCCGTTTTCCAAATTGCATTATCTCTTATAGTTTCCGAGATATTGGGCAATTGAAATTTTACACCTTGGTGTCTGTTTCTAACTTGGGTCAAAATTGTAAAATGCTCTTATGAATTAGCGATTTCGTTCCAATTCACATTCAAAGTAATATTCGACATGCTAATTACGTTGCCTGTTGCCAAATTGCATTATCTCTTATAATTTCCGAGATATGGACTATCGACATCTTACAATATTGGCTCTGCTTCTAACTTGGGTCAAAATTGTAAAATGGTTTTATGAATTAGCGATTTCGCTCCAACTCACATTCCAAGTAATATTCGGCATGCTAATTACATTGCCGATTGCCAAATTGCATTACCCTCTATTGTTTCCGAGATATGGACTATCGACATCTAACAATATTGGCTCTGCTTCTAACTTGGGCCAGAATTGTAAAATGGTCTTATGAATTAGCGATTTCGTTCCAATTCAGATTCCAAGTAATATTCGGCATGCTAATTACGTTGCCGATTGCCAAATTGCATTATCTCATATAGTTTCCGAGATATGGACTATCGACATCTTACAATATTGGCTGTGCTTCTAACTTGGGCCAAAATTGTAAAATGGTCTTATGAATTAGCGATTTCGTTCCAATTCACATTCCAAGTGTTATTCGGCATGCTAATTACATTGCCGGTTGCCAAATTGCATTATCTCCTATAGTTTCCAAGATATGGTCTATCGACATCTTACAATATTGGCTGTGCTTCTAACTTGGGCCAAAATTGTAAAATGGCCTTATGAATTAGCGATTTCGCTCCAATTCACATTCCAAGTAATATTCGGCATGCTAATTACATTGCCGATTGCCAAATTGCATTACCCTTTATTGTTTCCGAGATATGGACTATCGACATCTGACAATATTGGCTTTGCTTCTAACTTGGGCCAGAATTGTAAAATGGTCTTATGAATTAGCGATTTCGTTCCAATTCACATTCCAAGTATTATTCGGCATGCTAATTACATTGCCGGTTGCCAAATTGCATTATCTCCTATAGTTTCCAAGATATGGTCTATCGACATCTTACAATATTGGCTGTGCTTCTAACTTGGGCCAAAATTGTAAAATGGTCTTATGAATTAACGATTTCGTTCCAATTCACATTCCAAGTATTATTCGGCATGCTAATTACATTGCCGGTTGCCAAATTGCATTATCTCCTATAGTTTCCAAGATATGGTCTATCGACATCTTACAATATTGGCTGTGCTTCTAACTTGGGCCAAAATTGTAAAATGGTCTTATGAATTAGCGATTTCGTTCCAATTCAGATTCCAAGTAATATTCGGCATGCTAATTACGTTGCCGATTGCCAAATTGCATTATCTCATATAGTTTCCGAGATATGGACTATCGACATCTTACAATATTGGCTGTGCTTCTAACTTGGGCCAAAATTGTAAAATGGTCTTATGAATTAGCGATTTCGTTCCAATTCACATTCCAAGTGTTATTCGGCATGCTAATTACATTGCCGGTTGCCAAATTGCATTATCTCCTATAGTTTCCAAGATATGGTCTATCGACATCTTACAATATTGGCTGTGCTTCTAACTTGGGCCAAAATTGTAAAATGGCCTTATGAATTAGCGATTTCGCTCCAATTCACATTCCAAGTAATATTCGGCATGCTAATTACATTGCCGATTGCCAAATTGCATTACCCTTTATTGTTTCCGAGATATGGACTATCGACATCTGACAATATTGGCTTTGCTTCTAACTTGGGCCAGAATTGTAAAATGGTCTTATGAATTAGCGATTTCGTTCCAATTCACATTCCAAGTATTATTCGGCATGCTAATTACATTGCCGGTTGCCAAATTGCATTATCTCCTATAGTTTCCAAGATATGGTCTATCGACATCTTACAATATTGGCTGTGCTTCTAACTTGGGCCAAAATTGTAAAATGGTCTTATGAATTAACGATTTCGTTCCAATTCACATTCCAAGTATTATTCGGCATGCTAATTACATTGCCGATTGCCAAATTGCATTACCCTTTATTGTTTCCGAGATATGGACTATCGACATCTGACAATATTGGCTTTGCTTCTAACTTGGGCCAGAATTGTAAAATGGTCTTATGAATTAGCGATTTCGTTCCAATTCACATTCCAAGTATTATTCGGCATGCTAATTACATTGCCGGTTGCCAAATTGCATTATCTCCTATAGTTTCCAAGATATGGTCTATCGACATCTTACAATATTGGCTGTGCTTCTAACTTGTGCCAAAATTGTAAAATGGCCTTATGAATTAGCGATTTCGTTCCAATTCACATTCAAAGTAATATTCGACATGCTAATTACGTTGCCTGTTGCCAAATTGCATTATCTCTTATAGTTTCCGAGATATGGACTATCGACATCTTACAATATTGGCTCTGCTTCTAACTTGGGTCAAAATTGTAAAATGGTCTTATGAATTAGCGATTTCGCTCCAATTCACATTCCAAGTAATATTCGGCATGCCAATTACATTGCCGATTGCCAAATTGCATTTTCTCTTATAGTTTCTGAGATATGCGCAATCGAAATTTTACACCTTAGGGTCTGTTTCTAACTTGGGTCAAAATTGTAAAATGCTCTTATGAATTAGCGATTTCGTTCCAGTTCACATTCAAAGTAATATTCGACATGCTAATTACGTTGCCTGTTGCCAAATTGCATTATCTCTTATTTTTTCCGAGATATGGACTATCGACATCTTACAATATTGGCTCTGCTTCTAACTTGGGCCAAAATTGTAAAATGGTCTTATGAATTAGCGATTTCGTACCAATTCACATTCCAAGTAATATTCGGCATGCTAATTACGTTGCCGATTGCCAAATTGCATTATCTCTTGTAGTTTCCGAGATATGGGCAATCGAAATTTTACACCTTAGAGTCTGTTTCTAAGTTGGGTCAAAAATGTAAAATGGTCTTATGAATTAGCGATATCGTTCCAATTCACATTCCAAGTAATACTCGACATGCTAATTACATTGCCGATTGCCAAATTACATTATCTCTTATAGTTTCCGGGATATGGATTATCGACATCTGACAATATTGGCTCTGCTTCTTACTTGGGCCAGAATTGTAAAATGGTCTTATGAATTAGCGATTTCGTTCCAATTCACATTCCAAGTAATATTCGGCATGGTAATTATATTGCCGATTGCCAAATTGCATTATCTCTTATAGTTTGCGGGATATGGGAATCGAAATTTTACACCTTAGTGTCTGTTTCTAACTTGGGTCAAAATTGTAAAATGGTCTTATGAATTAGCGATTTTGCTCCAATTCACATTCCAAGTAATATTCGGCATGCTAATTACATTGCCGATTGCCAAATTGCATTACCTCCTATAGTTTCCAAGATATGGTCTATCGACATCTTACAATATTGACTCTGCTTCTTATTTGGGCCAAAATTGTAAAATGCTCTTATGAATTAGCGATTTCGTTCCAATTCACATTCAAAGTAATATTCGGCATGCTAATTACGTTGCCTGTTGCCAAATTGCATTATCTCTTATAGTTTCCGAGATATGGACTATCGACATCTTACAATATTATCTCTGCTTCTAACTTGGGCCAAAATTGTAAAATGGTCTTATGAATTAGCGATTTCGTTCCAATTCACATTCTAAGTAATATTCGGCATGATAATTACGTTGCCGTTTTCCAAATTGCATTATCTCTTATAGTTTCCGAGATATGGGCAATTGAAATTTTACACCTTGGTGTCTGTTCCTAACTTGGGTCAAAATTGTAAAATGCTCTTATGAATTAGCGATTTCGTTCCAATTCACATTCAAAGTAATATTCGACATGCTAATTACGTTGCCTGTTGCCAAATTGCATTATCTCTTATAATTTCCGAGATATGGACTATCGACATCTTACAATATTGGCTCTGCTTCTAACTTGGGTCAAAATTGTAAAATGGTCTTATGAATTAGCGATTTCGCTCCAATTCACATTCCAAGTAATATTCGGCATGCTAATTACATTTCCGATTGCCAAATTGCATTACCCTTTATTGTTTCCGAGATATGGACTATCGACATCTTACAATATTGGCTGTGCTTCTAACTTGGGCCAAAATTGAAAAATGGTCTTATGAATTAGCGATTTAGTTCCAATTCACATTCAAAGTAATATTCGGCATTGCTAATTACATTGCCGATTGCCAAATTGCATTATCTACTATAGTTTCCAAGATATGGTCTATCGACATCTTACAATATTGGCACTGTTTCTAACTTGGACCAAAATTGAAAAATAGTCTTATGAATTAGCGATTTCGTTCCAGTTCACATTCAAAGTAATATTCAGCATTGCTAATTAAGTTGCCGATTGCCAAATTGCATTATCTCATATAGTTTCCGAGATATGGACTATCGACATCTTACAATATTGGCTCTGCTTCTTACTTGGGCCAAAATTGTAAAATGGTCTTATGAATTAGCGATTTCGTTCCAATTCACATTCCAAGTATTATTCGGCATGCTAATTACATTGCCGATTGCCAAATTGCATTATCTCCTATAGTTTCTAAGATATGGTCTATCGACATCTTACAATATTGGCTCTGCTTCTAACTTGTGCCAAAATTGAAAAATGGTCTTATGAATTAGCGATTTCGTTCCAATTCACATTCAAAGTAATATTCGGCATTGCTAATTACGTTGCCGATTGCCAAATTGCATTATCTCTTATAGTTTCCGAGATATGGGCAATCGAAATTTTACACCTTAGTGTCTGTTTCTAACTGGGGTCAAAATTGTTAAATGGTCTTATGAATTAGTGATTTCGTTCCAATTCACATTCCAAGTAATATTCGGCCTGCTAATTACATTGCCGATTGCCAAATTGCATTATCTCTTATAGTTTCCGAGATATGGGAAATCGAGATTTTACACCTTGGTGACTGTTTCTAACTGGGGCCAAAATTGTAAAATGGCCTTATGAATTAGTGATTTCGTTCCAATTCACATTCCTAGTAATATTCGGCATACTAATTACGTTGCCGATTGCCATATTGCATTATCTTTTATAGTTTCCGAGATATGGGCTATCGACAGCTTACAATATTGGCTCTGCTTCTAACTTGGACCAAAATTGTAAAATGGCCTTATGAATTAGCGATTTCGCTCCAATTCACATTCCAAGTAATATTCGGCATGCTAATTACATTGCCGATTGCCAAATAGCATTATCTCTTATAGTTTCTGAGATATGCGCAATCGAAATTTGACACCTTAGGGTCTGCTTCTAACTTGGGTCAAAATTGTAAAATGCTCTTATGAATTAGCGATTACGTTCCAGTTCACATTCAAGGTAATATTCGACATGCTAATTACGTTGCCTGTTGCCAAATTGCATTATCTCTTATAGTTTCCGAGATATGGGCTATCGACAGCTTACAATATTGGCTCTGCTTCTAACTTGGACCAAAATTGTAAAATGGCCTTATGAATTAGCGATTTCGCTCCAATTCACATTCCAAGTAATATTCGGCATGCTAATTACATTGCCGATTGCCAAATAGCATTATCTCTTATAGTTTCTGAGATATGCGCAATCGAAATTTTACACCTTAGGGTCTGCTTCTAACTTGGGCCAAAATTGTAAAATGGTCTTATGAATTAGCGATTTCGTTCCAATTCACATTCCAAGTAATATTCGGCATGCTAATTACGTTGCCGATTGCCAAATTGCATTATCTCTTGTAGTTTCCGTGATATGGGCAATCGAAATTTTACACCTTAGAGTCTGTTTCTAAGTTGGGTCAAAAATGTAAAATGGTCTTATGAATTAGCGATTTCGTTCCAATTCACATTCCAAGTAATACTCGACATGCTAATTACATTGCCGATTGCCAAATTACATTATCTCTTATAGTTTCCGGGATATGGATTATCGACATCTGACAATATTGGCTCTGCTTCTTACTTGGGCCAGAATTGTAAAATGGTCTTATGAATTAGCGATTTCGTTCCAATTCACATTCCAAGTAATATTCGGCATGGTAATTATATTGCCGATTGCCAAATTGCATTATCTCTTATAGTTTGCGGGATATGGGAATCGAAATTTTACACCTTAGTGTCTGCTTCTAACTTGGGCCAAAATTGTAAAATGGTCTTATGAATTAGCGATTTCGTTCCAATTCACATTCAAAGTAATATTCGGCATGCTAATTACGTTGCCTGTTGCCAAATTGCATTATCTCTTATAGTTTCCGAGATATGGACTATCGACATCTTACAATATTATCTCTGCTTCTAACTTGGGCCAAAATTGTAAAATGCTCTTATGAATTAGCGATTTCGTTCCAATTCACATTCAATGTAATATTCGGCATGCTAATTACGTTGCCTGTTGCCAAATTGCATTACCTCTTATAGTTTCCGAGATATGGACTATCGACATCTTACAATATTGGCTCTGCTTCTAACTTGGGTCAAAATTGTAAAATGGTCTTATGAATTAGCGATTTCGCTCCAATTCACATTCCAAGTAATATTCGGCATGCTAATTACATTGCCGATTGCCAAATTGCATTACCCTTTATTGTTTCCGAGATATGGACTTTCGACATCTGACAATATTGGCTCTGCTTCTAACTTGGGCCAGAATTGTAAAATGGTCTTATGAATTAGCGATTTCGTTCCAATTCAGATTCCAAGTAATATTCGGCATGCTAATTACATTGCCGGTTGCCAAATTGCATTATCTCCTATAGTTTCCAAGATATGGTCTATCGACATCTTACAATATTGGCTATGCTTCTAACTTGGGCCAAAATTGTAAAATGGTCTTATGAATTAGCGATTTCGCTCCAATTCACATTCCAAGTATTATTCGGCATGCTAATTACATTGCCGGTTGCCAAATTGCATTATCTCCTATAGTTTCCAAGATATGGTCTATCGACATCTTACAATATTGGCTCTGCTTCTAACTTGGGCCAAAATTGTAAAATGGTCTTATGAATTAGCGATTTCGTTCCAATTCACATTCCAAGTAATATTCGGCATGCTAATTACGTTGCCGTTTTCCAAATTGCATTATCTCTTATAGTTTCCGAGATATGGGCAATTGAAATTTTACACCTTGGTGTCTGTTTCTAACTGAGGTCAAAATTGTAAAATGGTTTTATGAATTAGCGATTTCGTTCCAATTCACATTTTAAGTAATATTCGGCATGCTAATTACGTTGCCGTTTTCCAAATTGCATTATCTCTTATAGTTTCCGAGATATGGGCAATTGAAATTTTACACCTTGGTGTCTGTTTCTAACTTGGGTCAAAATTGTAAAATGGTCTTATGAATTAACGATTTCGTTCCAATTCACATTCCAAGTATTATTCGGCATGCTAATTACATTGCCGGTTGCCAAATTGCATTATCTCCTATAGTTTCCAAGATATGGTCTATCGACATCTTACAATATTGGCTCTGCTTCTAACTTGGGCCAAAATTGTAAAATGGTCTTATGAATTAGCGATTTCGTTCCAATTCACATTCCAAGTAATATTCGGCATGCTAATTACGTTGCCGTTTTCCAAATTGCATTATTTCTTATAGTTTCCGAGATATGGGCAATCGAGATTTTACACCTTGGTGACTGTTTCTAACTGGGGCCAAAATTGTAAAATGGCCTTATGAATTAGTGATTTCGTTCCAATTCACATTCCTAGTAATATTCGGCATACTAATTACGTTGCCGATTGCCATATTGCATTATCTTTTATAGTTTCCGAGATATGGGCTATCGACAGCTTACAATATTGGCTCTGCTTCTAACTTGGACCAAAATTGTAAAATGGCCTTATGAATTAGCGATTTCGCTCCAATTCACATTCCAAGTAATATTCGGCATGCTAATTACATTGCCGATTGCCAAATAGCATTCTCTCTTATAGTTTCTGAGATATGCGCAATCGAAATTTTACACCTTAGGGTCTGCTTCTAACTTGGGTCAAAATTGTAAAATGCTCTTATGAATTAGCGATTACGTTCCAGTTCACATTCAAGGTAATATTCGACATGCTAATTACGTTGCCTGTTGCCAAATTGCATTATCTCTTATAGTTTCCGAGATATGGACTATCGACATCTTACAATATTGGCTCTGCTTCTAACTTGGGCCAAAATTGTAAAATGGTCTTATGAATTAGCGATTTCGTTCCAATTCACATTCCAAGTAATATTCGGCATGCTAATTACGTTGCCGATTGCCAAATTGCATTATCTCTTGTAGTTTCCGAGATATGGGCAATCGAAATTTTACACCTTAGAGTCTGTTTCTAAGTTGGGTCAAAAATGTAAAATGGTCTTATGAATTAGCGATTTCGTTCCAATTCACATTCCAAGTAATACTCGACATGCTAATTACATTGCCGATTGCCAAATTACATTATCTCTTATAGTTTCCGGGATATGGATTATCGACATCTGACAATATTGGCTCTGCTTCTTACTTGGGCCAGAATTGTAAAATGGTCTTATGAATTAGCGATTTCGTTCCAATTCACATTCCAAGTAATATTCGGCATGGTAATTATATTGCCGATTGCCAAATTGCATTATCTCTTATAGTTTGCGGGATATGGGAATCGAAATTTTACACCTTAGTGTCTGCTTCTAACTTGGGCCAAAATTGTAAAATGGTCTTATGAATTAGCGATTTCGTTCCAATTCACATTCAAAGTAATATTCGGCATGCTAATTACGTTGCCTGTTGCCAAATTGCATTATCTCTTATAGTTTCCGAGATATGGACTATCGACATCTTACAATATTATCTCTGCTTCTAACTTGGGCCAAAATTGTAAAATGCTCTTATGAATTAGCGATTTCGTTCCAATTCACATTCAATGTAATATTCGGCATGCTAATTACGTTGCCTGTTGCCAAATTGCATTACCTCTTATAGCTTCCGAGATATGGACTATCGACATCTTACAATATTGGCTCTGCTTCTAACTTGGGTCAAAATTGTAAAATGGTCTTATGAATTAGCGATTTCGCTCCAATTCACATTCCAAGTAATATTCGGCATGCTAATTACATTGCCGATTGCCAAATTGCATTACCCTTTATTGTTTCCGAGATATGGACTTTCGACATCTGACAATATTGGCTCTGCTTCTAACTTGGGCCAGAATTGTAAAATGGTCTTATGAATTAGCGATTTCGTTCCAATTCAGATTCCAAGTAATATTCGGCATGCTAATTACGTTGCCGATTGCCAAATTGCATTATCTCATATAGTTTCCGAGATATGGACTATCGACATCTTACAATATTGGCTGTGCTTCTAACTTGGGCCAAAATTGTAAAATGGTCTTATGAATTAGCGATTCCGTTCCAATTCACATTCCAAGTGTTATTCGGCATGCTAATTACATTGCCGGTTGCCAAATTGCATTATCTCCTATAGTTTCCAAGATATGGTCTATCGACATCTTACAATATTGGCTATGCTTCTAACTTGGGCCAAAATTGTAAAATGGTCTTATGAATTAGCGATTTCGGTCCAATTCACATTCCAAGTAATATTCGGCATGCTAATTACATTGCCGATTGCCAAATTGCATTACCCTTTATTGTTTCCGAGATATGGACTATCGACATCTGACAATATTGGCTCTGCTTCTAACTTGGGCCAGAATTGTAAAATGGTCTTATGAATTAGCGATTTCGTTCCAATTCACATTCCAAGTATTATTCGGCATGCTAATTACATTGCCGGTTGCCAAATTGCATTATCTCCTATAGTTTCCAAGATATGGTCTATCGACATCTTACAATATTGGCTGTGCTTCTAACTTGGGCCAAAATTGTAAAATGGTCTTATGAATTAACGATTTCGTTCCAATTCACATTCCAAGTATTATTCGGCATGCTAATTACATTGCCGGTTGCCAAATTGCATTATCTCCTATAGTTTCCAAGATATGGTCTATCGACATCTTACAATATTGGCTCTGCTTCTAACTTGGGCCAAAATTGTAAAATGGTCTTATGAATTAGCGATTTCGTTCCAATTCACATTCCAAGTAATATTCGGCATGCTAATTACGTTGCCGTTTTCCAAATTGCATTATCTCTTATAGTTTCCGAGATATGGGCAATTGAAATTTTACACCTTGGTGTCTGTTTCTAACTGAGGTCAAAATTGTAAAATGGTTTTATGAATTAGCGATTTCGTTCCAATTCACATTTTAAGTAATATTCGGCATGCTAATTACGTTGCCGTTTTCCAAATTGCATTATCTCTTATAGTTTCCGAGATATGGGCAATTGAAATTTTACACCTTGGTGTCTGTTTCTAACTTGGGTCAAAATTGTAAAATGCTCTTATGAATTAGCGATTTCGTTCCAATTCACATTCAAAATATTATTCGACATGCTAATTACGTTGCCTGTTGCCAAATTGCATTATCTCTTATAGTTTCCCAGATATGGACTATCGACATCTTACAATATTGACTCTGCTTCTAACTTGGGTCAAAATTGTAAAATGGTCTTATGAATTAGCGATTTCGCTCCAATTCACATTCTAAGTAATATTCGGCATGCTAATTACATTGCCGATTGCCAAATTGCATTACCCTTTATTGTTTCCGAGATATGGACTATCGACATCTGACAATATTGGCTCTGCTTCTAACTTGGGCCAGAATTGTAAAATGGTCTTATGAATTAGCGATTTCGTTCCAATTCAGATTCCAAGTAACATTCGGCATGCTAATTACGTTGCCGACTGCCAAATTGCATAATCTCATATAGTTTCCGAGATATGGACTATCGACATCTTACAATATTGGCTGTGCTTCTAACTTGGGCCAAAATTCTTAAATGGTCTTATGAATTAGCGATTTCGTTCCAATTCACATTCCAAGTATTATTCGGCATGCTAATTACATTGCCGGGTGCCAAATTGCATTATCTCCTATAGTTTCCAAGATATGGTCTATCGACATCTTACAATATTGGCTCTGCTTCTAACTTGGGCCAAAATTGTAAAATGGTCTTATGAATTAGCGATTTCGTTACAATTCACATTCAAAGTAATATTCGGCATTGCTAATTACGTTGCCGATTGCCAAATTGCATTATCTCTTGTAGTTTCCGAGATATGGGCAATCGAAATTTTACACCTTAGAAGAGTCTGTTTCTAACTTGGATCAAAGTTGTAAAATGGTCTTATGAATTAGCGATTTCGCTCCAATTCACATTTCAAGTAATATTCGGCATGCTAATTACATTGCCGATTGCCAAATTGCATTATCTCTTATAGTTTCTGAGATATGGACTATCGACATCTTACAATATTGGTTCTGCTTTTAACTTGGGCCAAAATTGTAAAATGGTCTTATGAATTAGCGATTTCGTTCCAATTCACATTCCAAGTAATATTCGGCATACTAATTACGTTGCCGTTTTCCAAATTGCATTATCGCTTATAGTTTCCGAGATATGGGCAATTGAAATTTTACACCTTGGTGTCTGTTTCTAACTGGGGTCAAAATTGTAAAATGGTCTTATGAATTAGCGATTTCGTTCCAATTCACATTCTAAGTAATATTCGGCATGCTAATTACGTTGCCGTTTTCCAAATTGCATTATCTCTTATAGTTTCCGAGATATGGGCAATTGAAATTTTACACCTTGGTGTCTGTTTCTAACTGGGGTCAAAATTGTAAAATGGCCTTATGAATTAGTGACTTCGTTCCAATTCACATTCCAAGTAATATTCGACATGCTAATTACATTGCCGATTGCCAAATTGCATTATCTCCTATAGTTTCCAAGATATGGTCTATAGACATCTTACAATATTGGCTCTGCTTCTAACTTGGGCCAAAATTGAAAAATGGTCTTATGAATTAGCGATTTCGTTCCAATTCACATTCAAAGTAATATTCGGCATTGCTAATTACATTGCCGATTGCCAAATTGCATTATCTCCTATAGTTTCCAAGATATGGTCTATCGACATCTTACAATATTGGCTCTGTTTCTAACTTGGGCCAAAATTGAAAAATGGTCTTATGAATTAGCGATTTCGTTCCAATTCACATTCAAAGTAATATTCAGCATTGCTAATTACGTTGCCGATTGCCAAATTGCATTATCTCTTGTAGTTTCCGAGATATGGGCAATCGAAATTTTACACCTTAGAGTCTGTTTCTAAGTTGGGTCAAAAATGTAAAATGGTCTTATGAATTAGCGATTTCGTTCCAATTCACATTCCAAGTAATACTCGACATGC
The DNA here is from genome assembly GCF_030347505.1 of Rhynchophorus ferrugineus. Lineage (NCBI taxonomy): Eukaryota > Metazoa > Arthropoda > Insecta > Coleoptera > Curculionidae > Rhynchophorus > Rhynchophorus ferrugineus. The sequence continues at coordinate 24,854,351 of NW_027472586.1, read as the reverse complement.
TAATTACATTGCCGATTGCCAAATTACATTATCTCTTATAGTTTCCGGGATATGGATTATCGACATCTGACAATATTGGCTCTGCTTCTAACTTGGGCCAGAATTGTAAAATGGTCTTATGAATTAGCGATTTCGTTCCAATTCACATTCCAAGTATTATTCGGCATGCTAATTACGTTGCCTGTTGCCAAATTGCATTATCTCTTATAGTTTCCCAGATATGGACTATCGACATCTTACAATATTGACTCTGCTTCTAACTTGGGTCAAAATTGTAAAATGGTCTTATGAATTAGCGATTTCGCTCCAATTCACATTCTAAGTAATATTCGGCATGCTAATTACATTGCCGATTGCCAAATTGCATTACCCTTTATTGTTTCCGAGATATGGACTATCGACATCTGACAATATTGGCTCTGCTTCTAACTTGGGCCAGAATTGTAAAATGGTCTTATGAATTAGCGATTTCGTTCCAATTCAGATTCCAAGTAACATTCGGCATGCTAATTACGTTGCCGACTGCCAAATTGCATAATCTCATATAGTTTCCGAGATATGGACTATCGACATCTTACAATATTGGCTGTGCTTCTAACTTGGGCCAAAATTCTTAAATGGTCTTATGAATTAGCGATTTCGTTCCAATTCACATTCCAAGTATTATTCGGCATGCTAATTACATTGCCGGGTGCCAAATTGCATTATCTCCTATAGTTTCCAAGATATGGTCTATCGACATCTTACAATATTGGCTCTGCTTCTAACTTGGGCCAAAATTGTAAAATGGTCTTATGAATTAGCGATTTCGTTACAATTCACATTCAAAGTAATATTCGGCATTGCTAATTACGTTGCCGATTGCCAAATTGCATTATCTCTTGTAGTTTCCGAGATATGGGCAATCGAAATTTTACACCTTAGAAGAGTCTGTTTCTAACTTGGATCAAAGTTGTAAAATGGTCTTATGAATTAGCGATTTCGCTCCAATTCACATTTCAAGTAATATTCGGCATGCTAATTACATTGCCGATTGCCAAATTGCATTATCTCTTATAGTTTCTGAGATATGGACTATCGACATCTTACAATATTGGTTCTGCTTTTAACTTGGGCCAAAATTGTAAAATGGTCTTATGAATTAGCGATTTCGTTCCAATTCACATTCCAAGTAATATTCGGCATACTAATTACGTTGCCGTTTTCCAAATTGCATTATCGCTTATAGTTTCCGAGATATGGGCAATTGAAATTTTACACCTTGGTGTCTGTTTCTAACTGGGGTCAAAATTGTAAAATGGTCTTATGAATTAGCGATTTCGTTCCAATTCACATTCTAAGTAATATTCGGCATGCTAATTACGTTGCCGTTTTCCAAATTGCATTATCTCTTATAGTTTCCGAGATATGGGCAATTGAAATTTTACACCTTGGTGTCTGTTTCTAACTGGGGTCAAAATTGTAAAATGGCCTTATGAATTAGTGACTTCGTTCCAATTCACATTCCAAGTAATATTCGACATGCTAATTACATTGCCGATTGCCAAATTGCATTATCTCCTATAGTTTCCAAGATATGGTCTATAGACATCTTACAATATTGGCTCTGCTTCTAACTTGGGCCAAAATTGAAAAATGGTCTTATGAATTAGCGATTTCGTTCCAATTCACATTCAAAGTAATATTCGGCATTGCTAATTACATTGCCGATTGCCAAATTGCATTATCTCCTATAGTTTCCAAGATATGGTCTATCGACATCTTACAATATTGGCTCTGTTTCTAACTTGGGCCAAAATTGAAAAATGGTCTTATGAATTAGCGATTTCGTTCCAATTCACATTCAAAGTAATATTCAGCATTGCTAATTACGTTGCCGATTGCCAAATTGCATTATCTCTTGTAGTTTCCGAGATATGGGCAATCGAAATTTTACACCTTAGAGTCTGTTTCTAAGTTGGGTCAAAAATGTAAAATGGTCTTATGAATTAGCGATTTCGTTCCAATTCACATTCCAAGTAATACTCGACATGCTAATTACATTGCCGATTGCCAAATTACATTATCTCTTATAGTTTCCGGGATATGGATTATCGACATCTGACAATATTGGCTCTGCTTCTTACTTGGGCCAGAATTGTAAAATGGTCTTATGAATTAGCGATTTCGTTCCAATTCACATTCCAAGTAATATTCGGCATGGTAATTATATTGCCGATTGCCAAATTGCATTATCTCTTATAGTTTGCGGGATATGGGAATCGAAATTTTACACCTTAGTGTCTGTTTCTAACTTGGGTCAAAATTGTAAAATGGTCTTATGAATTAGCGATTTTGCTCCAATTCACATTCCAAGTAATATTCGGCATGCTAATTACATTGCCGATTGCCAAATTGCATTACCTCCTATAGTTTCCAAGATATGGTCTATCGACATCTTACAATATTGGCTCTGCTTCTTATTTGGGCCAAAATTGTAAAATGCTCTTATGAATTAGCGATTTCGTTCCAATTCACATTCAAAGTAATATTCGGCATGCTAATTACGTTGCCTGTTGCCAAATTGCATTTTCTCTTATAGTTTCCGAGATATGGACTATCGACATCTTACAATATTATCTCTGCTTCTAACTTGGGCCAAAATTGTAAAATGGTCTTATGAATTAGCGATTTCGTTCCAATTCACATTCTAAGTAATATTCGGCATGCTAATTACGTTGCCGTTTTCCAAATTGCATTATCTCTTATAGTTTCCGAGATATGGGCAATTGAAATTTTACACCTTGGTGTCTGTTTCTAACTTGGGTCAAAATTGTAAAATGCTCTTATGAATTAGCGATTTCGTTCCAATTCACATTCAAAGTAATATTCGACATGCTAATTACGTTGCCTGTTGCCAAATTGCATTATCTCTTATAGTTTCCGAGATATGGACTATCGACATCTTACAATATTGGCTCTGCTTCTAACTTGGGTCAAAATTGTAAAATGGTCTTATGAATTAGCGATTTCGCTACAATTCACATTCCAAGTAATATTCGGCATGCTAATTACATTGCCGATTGCCAAATTGCATTACCCTTTATTGTTTCCGAGATATGGACTATCGACATCTGACAATATTGGCTCTGCTTCTAACTTGGGCCAGAATTGTAAAATGGTCTTATGAATTAGCGATTTCGTTCCAATTCAGATTCCAAGTAATATTCGGCATGCTAATTACGTTGCCGATTGCCAAATTGCATTATCTCATATAGTTTCCGAGATATGGACTATCGACATCTTACAATATTGGCTGTGCTTCTAACTTGGGCCAAAATTGTAAAATGGTCTTATGAATTAGCGATTTCGTTCCAATTCACATTCCAAGTGTTATTCGGCATGCTAACTACATTGCCGGTTGCCAAATTGCATTATCTCCTATAGTTTCCAAGATATGGTCTATCGACATCTTACAATATTGGCTATGCTTTTAACTTGGGCCAAAATTGTAAAATGGTCTTATGAATTAGCGATTTCGCTCCAATTCACATTCCAAGTAATATTCGGCATGCTAATTACATTGCCGAGTGCCAAATTGCATTACCCTTTATTGTTTCCGAGATATGGACTATCGACATCTGACAATATTGGCTCTGCTTCTAACTTGGGCCAGAATTGTAAAATGGTCTTATGAATTAGCGATTTCGTTCCAATTCACATTCCAAGTATTATTCGGCATGCTAATTACATTGCCGGTTGCCAAATTGCATTATCTCCTATAGTTTCCAAGATATGGTCTATCGACATCTTACAATATTGGCTGTGCTTCTAACTTGGGCCAAAATTGTAAAATGGTCTTATGAATTAACGATTTCGTTCCAATTCACATTCCAAGTATTATTCGGCATGCTAATTACATTGCCGGTTGCCAAATTGCATTATCTCCTATAGTTTCCAAGATATGGTCTATCGACATCTTACAATATTGGCTCTGCTTCTAACTTGGGCCAAAATTGTAAAATGGTCTTATGAATTAGCGATTTCGTTCCAATTCACATTCCAAGTAATATTCGGCATGCTAATTACGTTGCCGTTTTCCAAATTGCATTATCTCTTATAGTTTCCGAGATATGGGCAATTGAAATTTTACACCTTGGTGTCTGTTTCTAACTGGGGTCAAAATTGTAAAATGGTCTTATGAATTTGCGATTTCGTTCCAATTCACATTCTAAGTAATATTCGGCATGCTAATTACGTTGCCGTTTTCCAAATTGCATTATCTCCTATAGTTTCCAAGATATGGTCTATCGACATCTTACAATATTGGCTCTGCTTCTAACTTGGGCCAAAATTGAGAAATGGTCTTATGAATTAGCGATTTCGTTCCAATTCACATTCAAAGTAATATTCGGCATTGCTAATTACATTGCCGATTGCCAAATTGCATTATCTCCTATAGTTTCCAAGATATGGTCTATCGACATCTTACAATATTGGCTCTGTTTCTAACTTGGGCCAAAATTGAAAAATGGTCTTATGAATTAGCGATTTCGTTCCAATTCACATTCAAAGTAATATTCAGCATTGCTAATTACGTTGCCGATTGCCAAATTGCATTATTTCTTGTAGTTTCCGAGATATGGGCAATCGAAATTTTACACCTTAGAGTCTGTTTCTAACTTGGGTCAAAATTGTAAAATGGTCTTACGAATTAGCGATTTCGCTCCAATTGACATTCCTAGTAATATTCGGCCTGCTAATTACATTGCCGATTGCCAAATTGCATTATCCCTTATAGTTTCCGAGATATGGACTATCGACCTCTGACAATATTAGCTCTGCTTCTAACTTGGGCCAGAATTGTAAAATGGTCTTATGAATTAGCGATTTCGTTCCAATTCACATTCCAAGTAATATTCGGAATGCTAATTACGTTGCCGATTGCCAAATTGCATTATCTCATATAGTTTCCGAGATATGGACTATCGACATCTTACAATATTGGCTGTGCTTCTAACTTGGGCCAAAATTGTAAAATGGTCTTATGAATTAGCGATTTCGTTCCAATTCACATTCCAAGTATTATTCGGCATGCTAATTACATTGCCGATTGCCAAATTGCATTATCTCCTATAGTTTCTAAGATATAGTCTATCGACATCTTACAATATTGGCTCTGCTTCTAACTTGGGCCAAAATTGTAAAATGGTCTTATGAATTAGCGATTTCGTTCCAATTCACATTCCAAGTATTATTCAGCATGCTAATTACATTGCCGATTGCCAAATTGCATTATCTCCTATAGTTTCCAAGATATGGTCTATCGACATCTTACAATATTGGCTCTGCTTCTAACTTGGGCCAAAATTGAGAAATGGTCTTATGAATTAGCGATTTCGTTCTAATTCACATTCAAAGTACTATTCGGCATTGCTAATTAAGTTGCCGATTGCCAAATTGCATTATCTCTTGTAGTTACCGAGATATGGGCAATCGAAATTTTACACCTTAGAGTCTGTTTCTAACTTGGGTCAAAATTGTAAAATGGTCTTATGAATTAGCGATTTGGCTCCAATTCACATTCCAAGTAATATTCGGCATGCTAATTACATTGCCAATTGCCAAATTGCATTATCTCTTATAGTTTCTGAGATATGGACTATCGACATCTTACAATATTGGCTCTTCTTCTAACTTGGGCCAGAATTGTAAAATGGTCTATTGGATTAGCGATTTCGTTCCAATTCAGATTCAAAGTAATATTCGGCATTGCTAATTACGTTGCCGATTGCCAAATTGCATTATCTCTTGTAGTTTCCGAGATATGGGCAATCGAAATTTTACACCTTAGTGTCTGTTTCTAACTGGGGTCAAAAGTGTTAAATGGTCTTATGAGTTAGTGATTTCGTTCCAATTCACATTCCAAGTATTATTCGGCATGCTAATTACATTGCCGATTGCCAAATTGCATTATCTCTTATAGTTTCCGATATATGGGCAATCGAAATTTTACACCTTAGTGTCTGTTTCTAAGTTGGGCCAAAATTGTAAAATGGTCTTATGAATTAGTGATTTCGTTCCAATTCACATTCCAAGTAATATTCGGCATGCTAATTACGTTGCCGATTGCCAAATTGCATTATCTCTTGTAGTTTCCGAGATATGGGCAATCGAAATTTTACACCTTAGAGTCTGTTTCTAACTTGGGTCAAAATTGTAAAATGGTCTTACGAATTAGCGATTTCGCTCCAATTCACATTCCAAGTAATATTCGGCATGCTAATTACATTGCCGATTGCCAAATTGCATTATCTCTTATAGTTTCTGAGATATGGACTATCGACTTCTTACAATATTGGTTCTGCTTTTAACTTGGGCCAAAATTGTAAAATGGTCTTATGAATTAGCGATTTCGTTCCAATTCACATTCCAAGTAATATTCGGCATGGTAATTACATTGCCGATTACCAAATTGCATTATCTCTTGTAGTTTCCGAGATATGGGCAATCGAAATTTTACACCTTAGAGTCTGTTTCTAAGTTGGGTCAAAAATGTAAAATGGTCTTATGAATTAGCGATTTCGTTCCAATTCACATTCAAAGTAATATTCGACATGCTAATTACGTTGCCTGTTGCCAAATTGCATTATCTCTTATAGTTTCCGAGATATGGACTATCGACATCTTACAATATTGGCTCTGCTTCTAACTTGGGTCAAAATTGTAAAATGGTCTTATGAATTAGCGATTTCGCTCCAATTCACATTCCAAGTAATATTCGGCATGCTAATTACATTGCCGATTGCCAAATTGCATTACCCTTTATTGTTTCCGAGATATGGACTATCGACATCTGACAATATTGGCTCTGCTTCTAACTTGGGCCAGAATTGTAAAATGGTCTTATGAATTAGCGATTTCGTTCCAATTCAGATTCCAAGTAATATTCGGCATGCTAATTACGTTGCCGATTGCCAAATTGCATTATCTCATATAGTTTCCGAGATATGGACTATCGACATCTTACAATATTGGCTGTGCTTCTAACTTGGGCCAAAATTGTAAAATGGTCTTATGAATTAGCGATTTCGTTCCAATTCACATTCCAAGTGTTATTCGGCATGCTAATTACATTGCCGGTTGCCAAATTGCATTATCTCCTATAGTTTCCAAGATATGGTCTATCGACATCTTACAATATTGGCTATGCTTCTAACTTGGGCCAAAATTGTAAAATGGTCTTATGAATTAGCGATTTCGCTCCAATTCACATTCCAAGTAATATTCGGCATGCTAATTACATTGCCGAGTGCCAAATTGCATTACCCTTTATTGTTTCCGAGATATGGACTATCGACATCTGACAATATTGGCTCTGCTTCTAACTTGGGCCAGAATTGTAAAATGGTCTTATGAATTAGCGATTTCGTTCCAATTCACATTCCAAGTGTTATTCGGCATGCTAATTACATTGCCTCTTGCCAAATTGTATTATCTCCTGTAGTTTCCAAGATATGGTCTATCGACATCTTACAATATTGGCTCTGCTTCTAACTTGGGCCAAAATTGAAAAATGGTCTTATGAATTAGCGATTTCGTTCCAATTCACATTCAAAGTAATATTCGGCATGCTAATTACGTTGCCGTTTTTCAAATTGCATTATCTCTTATAGTTTCCGAGATATGGGCAATTGAAATTTTACACCTTGGTGTCTGTTTCTAACTGGGGTCAAAATTGTAAAATGGTCTTATGAATTAGTGATTTCGTTCCAATTCACATTCCAAGTAATATTCGACATGCTAATTACATTGCCTGTTGCCAAATTGCATTATCTCTTATAGTTTCTGAGATATGCGCAATCGAAATTTTACACCTTAGGGTCTGTTTCAAACTTGGGTCAAAATTGTAAAATGCTCTTATGAATTAGCGATTTCGTTCCAATTCACATTCAAAGTAATATTCGACATGCTAATTACGTTGCCTGTTGCCAAATTGCATTATCTCTTATAGTTTCCGAGATATGGGCAATTGAAATTTTACACCTTGGTGTCTGTTTCTAACTGGGGTCAAAATTGTAAAATGGTCTTATGAATTAGTGATTTCGTTCCAATTCACATTCCAAGTAATATTCGACATGATAATTACATTGCCGATTGCCAAATTGCATTATCTCCTATAGTTTCCAAGATATGGTCTATCGACATCTTACAATATTGGCTCTGCTTCTAACTTGGGCCAAAATTGAAAAATGGTCTTATGAATTAGCGATTTCGTTCCAATTCACATTCAACGTAATATTCGGCATGCTAATTACGTTGCCGTTTTCCAAATTGCATTATCTCTTATAGTTTCCGAGATATGGGCAATTGAAATTTTACACCTTGGTGTCTGTTTCTAACTGGGGTCAAAATTGTAAAATGGTCTTATGAATTAGTGATTTCGTTCCAATTCACATTCCAAGTAATATTCGACATGCTAATTACATTGCCTGTTGCCAAATTGCATTATCTCTTATAGTTTCCGATATATGGGCAATCGAAATTTTACACCTTAGTGTCTGTTTCTAAGTTGGGCCAAAATTGTAAAATGGTCTTATGAATTAGTGATTTCGTTCCAATTCACATTCCAAGTAATATTCGGCATGCTAATTACGTTGCCGATTGCCAAATTGCATTATCTCTTGTAGTTTCCGAGATATGGGCAATCGAAATTTTACACCTTAGAGTCTGTTTCTAACTTGGGTCAAAATTGTAAAATGGTCTTACGAATTAGCGATTTCGCTCCAATTCACATTCCAAGTAATATTCGGCATGCTAATTACATTGCCGATTGCCAAATTGCATTATCTCTTATAGTTTCTGAGATATGGACTATCGACATCTTACAATATTGGTTCTGCTTTTAACTTGGGCCAAAATTGTAAAATGGTCTTATGAATTAGCGATTTCGTTCCAATTCACATTCCAAATAATATTCGGCATGGTAATTACATTGCCGATTACCAAATTGCATTATCTCTTGTAGTTTCCGAGATATGGGCAATCGAAATTTTACACCTTAGAGTCTGTTTCTAAGTTGGGTCAAAAATGTAAAATGGTCTTATGAATTAGCGATTTCGTTCCAATTCACATTCCAAGTAATACTCGACATGCTAATTACATTGCCGATTGCCAAATTGCATTATCTCTTATAGTTTCCGGGATAGGGATTATCGACATCTGACAATATTGGCTCTGCTTCTTACTTGGGCCAGAATTGTAAAATGGTCTTATGAATTAGCGATTTCGTTCCAATTCACATTCCAAGTAATATTCGGCATGGTAATTACATTGCCGATTGCCAAATTGCCTTACCACCTATAGTTTCCTAGATATGGTCTATCGACATCTTACAATATTGGCTCTGCTTCTAATTTGGGCCAAAATTGTAAAATGCTCTTATGAATTAGCGATTTCGTTCCAATTCACATTCAAAGTAATATTCGGCATGCTAATTACGTTGCCTGTTGCCAAATTGCATTATCTCTTATAGTTTCCGAGATATGGACTATCGACATCTTACAATATTGGCTCTGCTTCTAACTTGGGCCAAAATTGTAAAATGGTCTTATTAATTAACGATTTCGTTCCAATTCACATTCTAAGTAATATTCGGCATGCTAATTAAGTTGCCATTTTCCAAATTGCATTATCTCTTATAGTTTCCGAGATATGGGCAATTGAAATTTTACACCTTGGTGTCAGTTTCTAACTGGGGTCAAAATTGTAAAATGGTCTTATGAATTAGCGATTTCGTTCCAATTCACATTCCAAGTATTATTCGGCATGCTAATTACATTGCCGGTTGCCAAATTGCATTATCTCCTATAGTTTCCAAGATATGGTCTATCGACATCTTACAATATTGGCTCTGCTTCTAACTTGGGTTAAAATTGTAAAATGCTCTTATGAATTAGCGATTTCGTTCCAATTCACATTCAAAGTAATATTCGACATGCTAATTACGTTGCCTGTTGCCAAATTGCATTATCTCTTATAGTTTCCGAGATATGGGCAATTGAAATTTTACACCTTGGTGTCTGTTTCTAACTGGGGTCAAAATTGTAAAATGGTCTTATGAATTAGTGTTTTCGTTCCAATTCACATTCCAAGTAATATTCGACATGATAATTACATTGCCGATTGCCAAATTGCATTATCTCCTATAGTTTCCAAGATATGGTCTATCGACATCTTACAATATTGGCTCTGCTTCTAACTTGGGTCAAAATTGTAAAATGCTCTTATGAATTAGCGATTTCGTTCCAATTCACATTCAAAGTAATATTCGACATGCTAATTACGTTGCCTGTTGCCAAATTGCATTATCTCTTATAGTTTCCGAGATATGGGCAATTGAAATTTTACACCTTGGTGTCTGTTTCTAACTGGGGTCAAAATTGTAAAATGGTCTTATGAATTAGTGTTTTCGTTCCAATTCACATTCCAAGTAATATTCGACATGCTAATTACATTGCCTGTTGCCAAATTGCATTATCTCTTATAGTTTCTGAGATATGCGCAATCGAAATTTTACACCTTAGGGTCTGTTTCTAACTTGGGTCAAAATTGTAAAATGCTCTTATGAATTAGCGATTTCGTACCAATTCACATTCAAAGTAATATTCGACATGCTAATTACGTTGCCTGTTGCCAAATTGCATTATCTCTTATAGTTTCCGAGATATGGACTATCGACATCTTACAATATTGGCTCTGCTTCTAACTTGGGTCAAAATTGTAAAATGGTCTTATGAATTAGCGATTTCGCTCCAATTCACATTCCAAGTAATATTCGGCATGCCAATTACATTGCCGATTGCCAAATTGCATTATCTCTTATAGTTTCTGAGATATGCGCAATCGAAATTTTACACCTTAGGGTCTGTTTCTAACTTGGGTCAAAATTGTAAAATGCTCTTATGAATTAGCGATTTCGTTCCAGTTCACATTCAAAGTAATATTCGACATGCTAATTACGTTGCCTGTTGCCAAATTGCATTATCTCTTATTTTTTCCGAGGTATGGACTATCGACATCTTACAATATTGGCTCTGCTTCTAACTTGGGCCAAAATTGTAAAATGGTCTTATGAATTAGCGATTTCGTTCCAATTCACATTCCAAGTAATATTCGGCATGCTAATTACGTTGCCGATTGCCAAATTGCATTATCTCTTGTAGTTTCCGAGATATGGGCAATCGAAATTTTACACCTTAGAGTCTGTTTCTAAGTTGGGTCAAAAATGTAAAATGGTCTTATGAATTAGCGATATCGTTCCAATTCACATTCCAAGTAATACTCGACATGCTAATTACATTGCCGATGGCCAAATTACATTATCTCTTATAGTTTCCGGGATATGGATTATCGACATCTGACAATATTGGCTCTGCTTCTTACTTGGGCCAGAATTGTAAAATGGTCTTATGAATTAGCGATTTCGTTCCAATTCACATTCCAAGTAATATTCGGCATGGTAATTATATTGCCGATTGCCAAATTGCATTATCTCTTATAGTTTGCGGGATATGGGAATCGAAATTTTACACCTTAGTTTCTGTTTCTAACTTGGGTCAAAATTGTAAAATGGTCTTATGAATTAGCGATATCGTTCCAATTCACATTCCAAGTAATACTCGACATGCTAATTACATTGCCGATGGCCAAATTACATTATCTCTTATAGTTTCCGGGATATGGATTATCGACATCTGACAATATTGGCTCTGCTTCTTACTTGGGCCAGAATTGTAAAATGGTCTTATGAATTAGCGATTTCGTTCCAATTCACATTCCAAGTAATATTCGGCATGGTAATTATATTGCCGATGGCCAAATTACATTATCTCTTATAGTTTCCGGGATATGGATTATCGACATCTGACAATATTGGCTCTGCTTCTAACTTGGGCCAGAATTGTAAAATGGTCTTATGAATTAGCGATTTCGCTCCAATTCACATTCCAAGTAATATTCGGCATGCTAATTACATTGCCGATTGCCAAATTGCATTATCTCTTATAGTTTCCGGGATATGGATTATCGACATCTGACAATATTGGCTCTGCTTCTTACTTGGGCCAGAATTGTAAAATGGTCTTATGAATTAGCGATTTCGTTCCAATTCACATTACAAGTAATATTCGGCATGGTAATTATATTGCCGATGGCCAAATTACATTATCTCTTATAGTTTCCGGGATATGGATTATCGACATCTGACAATATTGGCTCTGCTTCTAACTTGGGCCAGAATTGTAAAATGGTCTTATGAATTAGCGATTTTGCTCCAATTCACATTCCAAGTAATATTCGGCATGCTAATTACATTGCCGATTGCCAAATTGCATTACCCTTTATTGTTTCCGAGATATGGACTATCGACATCTGACAATATTGGCTCTGCTTCTAATTTGGGCCAGAATTGTAAAATGGTCTTATGAATTAGCGATTTCGTTCCAATTCACATTCCAAGTATTATTCGGCATGCTAATTACATTGCCGCTTGCCAAATTGAATTATCTCCTATAGTTTCCAAGATATGGTCTATCGACATCTTACAATATTGGCTCTGCTTCTAACTTGGGCCAAAATTGTAAAATGGCCTTATGAATTAGCGATTTCGTTCCAATTCACATTCCAAGTAATATTCGGCATGCTAATTACGTTGCCGTTTTCCAAATTGCATTATCTCTTATAGTTTCCGAGATATGGGCAATTGAAATTTTACACCTTGGTGTCTGTTTCTAACTGAGGTCAAAATTGTAAAATGGTCTTATGAATTAGCGATTTCGTTCCAATTCACATTCTAAGTAATATTCGGCATGCTAATTACGTTGCCGTTTTCCAAATTGCATTATCTCTTATAGTTTCCGAGATATGAGCAATTGAAATTTTACACCTTGGTGTCTGTTTCTAACTTGGGTCAAAATTGTAAAATGCTCTTATGAATTAGCGATTTCGTTCCAATTCACATTCAAAGTAATATTCGACATGCTAATTACGTTGCCTGTTGCCAAATTGCATTATCTCTTATAGTTTCCGAGATATGGACTATCGACATCTTACAATATTGGCTCTGCTTCTAACTTGGGTCAAAATTGTAAAATGGTCTTATGAATTAGCGATTTCGCTCCAATTCACATTCCAAGTAATATTCGGCATGCTAATTACATTGCCGATTGCCAAATTGCATTACCCTTTATTGTTTCCGAGATATGGACTATCGACATCTTACAATATTGGCTGTGCTTCTAACTTGGGCCAAAATTGAAAAATGGTCTTATGAATTAGCGATTTAGTTCCAATTCACATTCAAAGTAATATTCGGCATTGCTAATTACATTGCCGATTGCCAAATTGCATTATCTCCTATAGTTTCCAAGATATGGTCTATCGACATCTTACAATATTGGCACTGTTTCTAACTTGGTCCAAAATTGAAAAATGGTCTTATGAATTAGCGATTTTGTTCCAATTCACATTCAAAGTAATATTCAGCATTGCTAATTAAGTTGCCGATTGCCAAATTGCATTATCTCATATAGTTTCCGAGATATGGACTATCGACATCTTACAATATTGGCTCTGCTTCTTACTTGGGCCAAAATTGTAAAATGGTCTTATGAATTAGCGATTTCGTTCCAATTCACATTCAACGTAATATTCGGCATGCTAATTACGTTGCCGTTTTCCAAATTGCATTATCTCTTATAGTTTCCGAGATATGGGCAATTGAAATTTTACACCTTGGTGTCTGTTTCTAACTGGGGTCAAAATTGTAAAATGGTCTTATGAATTAGTGTTTTCGTTCCAATTCACATTCCAAGTAATATTCGACATGATAATTACATTGCCGATTGCCAAATTGCATTATCTCCTATAGTTTCCAAGATATGGTCTATCGACATCTTACAATATTGGCTCTGCTTCTAACTTGGGCCAAAATTGAAAAATGGTCTTATGAATTAGCGATTTCGTTCCAATTCACATTCAACGTAATATTCGGCATGCTAATTACGTTGCCGTTTTCCAAATTGCATTATCTCTTATAGTTTCCGAGATATGGGCAATTGAAATTTTACACCTTGGTGTCTGTTTCTAACTGGGGTCAAAATTGTAAAATGGTCTTATGAATTAGTGATTTCGTTATAATTCACATTCCAAGTAATATTCGGCATGCTAATTACATTGCCGATTGCCAAATTGCATTATCTCTTATAGTTTCTGAGATATGGACTATCGACATCTTACAATATTGGTTCTGCTTTTAACTTGGGCCAAAATTGTAAAATGGTCTTATGAATTAGCGATTTCGTTCCAATTCACATTCCAAATAATATTCGGCATGGTAATTACATTGCCGATTACCAAATTGCATTATCTCTTGTAGTTTCCGAGATATGGGCAATCGAAATTTTACACCTTAGAGTCTGTTTCTAAGTTGGGTCAAAAATGTAAAATGGTCTTATGAATTAGCGATTTCGTTCCAATTCACATTCCAAGTAATACTCGACATGCTAATTACATTGCCGATTGCCAAATTGCATTATCTCTTATAGTTTCCGGGATAGGGATTATCGACATCTGACAATATTGGCTCTGCTTCTTACTTGGGCCAGAATTGTAAAATGGTCTTATGAATTAGCGATTTCGTTCCAATTCACATTCCAAGTAATATTCGGCATGGTAATTACATTGCCGATTGCCAAATTGCCTTACCACCTATAGTTTCCTAGATATGGTCTATCGACATCTTACAATATTGGCTCTGCTTCTAATTTGGGCCAAAATTGTAAAATGCTCTTATGAATTAGCGATTTCGTTCCAATTCACATTCAAAGTAATATTCGGCATGCTAATTACGTTGCCTGTTGCCAAATTGCATTATCTCTTATAGTTTCCGAGATATGGACTATCGACATCTTACAATATTGGCTCTGCTTCTAACTTGGGCCAAAATTGTAAAATGGTCTTATTAATTAACGATTTCGTTCCAATTCACATTCTAAGTAATATTCGGCATGCTAATTAAGTTGCCATTTTCCAAATTGCATTATCTCTTATAGTTTCCGAGATATGGGCAATTGAAATTTTACACCTTGGTGTCAGTTTCTAACTGGGGTCAAAATTGTAAAATGGTCTTATGAATTAGCGATTTCGTTCCAATTCACATTCCAAGTATTATTCGGCATGCTAATTACATTGCCGGTTGCCAAATTGCATTATCTCCTATAGTTTCCAAGATATGGTCTATCGACATCTTACAATATTGGCTCTGCTTCTAACTTGGGTCAAAATTGTAAAATGCTCTTATGAATTAGCGATTTCGTTCCAATTCACATTCAAAGTAATATTCGACATGCTAATTACGTTGCCTGTTGCCAAATTGCATTATCTCTTATAGTTTCCGAGATATGGGCAATTGAAATTTTACACCTTGGTGTCTGTTTCTAACTGGGGTCAAAATTGTAAAATGGTCTTATGAATTAGTGTTTTCGTTCCAATTCACATTCCAAGTAATATTCGACATGATAATTACATTGCCGATTGCCAAATTGCATTATCTCCTATAGTTTCCAAGATATGGTCTATCGACATCTTACAATATTGGCTCTGCTTCTAACTTGGGTCAAAATTGTAAAATGCTCTTATGAATTAGCGATTTCGTTCCAATTCACATTCAAAGTAATATTCGACATGCTAATTACGTTGCCTGTTGCCAAATTGCATTATCTCTTATAGTTTCCGAGATATGGGCAATTGAAATTTTACACCTTGGTGTCTGTTTCTAACTGGGGTCAAAATTGTAAAATGGTCTTATGAATTAGTGTTTTCGTTCCAATTCACATTCCAAGTAATATTCGACATGCTAATTACATTGCCTGTTGCCAAATTGCATTATCTCTTATAGTTTCTGAGATATGCGCAATCGAAATTTTACACCTTAGGGTCTGTTTCTAACTTGGGTCAAAATTGTAAAATGCTCTTATGAATTAGCGATTTCGTACCAATTCACATTCAAAGTAATATTCGACATGCTAATTACGTTGCCTGTTGCCAAATTGCATTATCTCTTATAGTTTCCGAGATATGGACTATCGACATCTTACAATATTGGCTCTGCTTCTAACTTGGGTCAAAATTGTAAAATGGTCTTATGAATTAGCGATTTCGCTCCAATTCACATTCCAAGTAATATTCGGCATGCCAATTACATTGCCGATTGCCAAATTGCATTATCTCTTATAGTTTCTGAGATATGCGCAATCGAAATTTTACACCTTAGGGTCTGTTTCTAACTTGGGTCAAAATTGTAAAATGCTTTTATGAATTAGCGATTTCGTTCCAGTTCACATTCAAAGTAATATTCGACATGCTAATTACGTTGCCTGTTGCCAAATTGCATTATCTCTTATTTTTTCCGAGGTATGGACTATCGACATCTTACAATATTGGCTCTGCTTCTAACTTGGGCCAAAATTGTAAAATGGTCTTATGAATTAGCGATTTCGTTCCAATTCACATTCCAAGTAATATTCGGCATGCTAATTACGTTGCCGATTGCCAAATTGCATTATCTCTTGTAGTTTCCGAGATATGGGCAATCGAAATTTTACACCTTAGAGTCTGTTTCTAAGTTGGGTCAAAAATGTAAAATGGTCTTATGAATTAGCGATATCGTTCCAATTCACATTCCAAGTAATACTCGACATGCTAATTACATTGCCGATGGCCAAATTACATTATCTCTTATAGTTTCCGGGATATGGATTATCGACATCTGACAATATTGGCTCTGCTTCTTACTTGGGCCAGAATTGTAAAATGGTCTTATGAATTAGCGATTTCGTTCCAATTCACATTCCAAGTAATATTCGGCATGGTAATTATATTGCCGATTGCCAAATTGCATTATCTCTTATAGTTTGCGGGATATGGGAATCGAAATTTTACACCTTAGTTTCTGTTTCTAACTTGGGTCAAAATTGTAAAATGGTCTTATGAATTAGCGATATCGTTCCAATTCACATTCCAAGTAATACTCGACATGCTAATTACATTGCCGATGGCCAAATTACATTATCTCTTATAGTTTCCGGGATATGGATTATCGACATCTGACAATATTGGCTCTGCTTCTTACTTGGGCCAGAATTGTAAAATGGTCTTATGAATTAGCGATTTCGTTCCAATTCACATTCCAAGTAATATTCGGCATGGTAATTATATTGCCGATGGCCAAATTACATTATCTCTTATAGTTTCCGGGATATGGATTATCGACATCTGACAATATTGGCTCTGCTTCTAACTTGGGCCAGAATTGTAAAATGGTCTTATGAATTAGCGATTTCGCTCCAATTCACATTCCAAGTAATATTCAGCATGCTAATTACATTGCCGATTGCCAAATTGCATTATCTCTTATAGTTTCCGGGATATGGATTATCGACATCTGACAATATTGGCTCTGCTTCTTACTTGGGCCAGAATTGTAAAATGGTCTTATGAATTAGCGATTTCGTTCCAATTCACATTCCAAGTAATATTCGGCATGGTAATTATATTGCCGATGGCCAAATTACATTATCTCTTATAGTTTCCGGGATATGGATTATCGACATCTGACAATATTGGCTCTGCTTCTAACTTGGGCCAGAATTGTAAAATGGTCTTATGAATTAGCGATTTTGCTCCAATTCACATTCCAAGTAATATTCGGCATGCTAATTACATTGCCGATTGCCAAATTGCATTACCCTTTATTGTTTCCGAGATATGGACTATCGACATCTGACAATATTGGCTCTGCTTCTAATTTGGGCCAGAATTGTAAAATGGTCTTATGAATTAGCGATTTCGTTCCAATTCACATTCCAAGTATTATTCGGCATGCTAATTACATTGCCGCTTGCCAAATTGAATTATCTCCTATAGTTTCCAAGATATGGTCTATCGACATCTTACAATATTGGCTCTGCTTCTAACTTGGGCCAAAATTGTAAAATGGCCTTATGAATTAGCGATTTCGTTCCAATTCACATTCCAAGTAATATTCGGCATGCTAATTACGTTGCCGTTTTCCAAATTGCATTATCTCTTATAGTTTCCGAGATATGGGCAATTGAAATTTTACACCTTGGTGTCTGTTTCTAACTGAGGTCAAAATTGTAAAATGGTCTTATGAATTAGCGATTTCGTTCCAATTCACATTCTAAGTAATATTCGGCATGCTAATTACGTTGCCGTTTTCCAAATTGCATTATCTCTTATAGTTTCCGAGATATGAGCAATTGAAATTTTACACCTTGGTGTCTGTTTCTAACTTGGGTCAAAATTGTAAAATGCTCTTATGAATTAGCGATTTCGTTCCAATTCACATTCAAAGTAATATTCGACATGCTAATTACGTTGCCTGTTGCCAAATTGCATTATCTCTTATAGTTTCCGAGATATGGACTATCGACATCTTACAATATTGGCTCTGCTTCTAACTTGGGTCAAAATTGTAAAATGGTCTTATGAATTAGCGATTTCGCTCCAATTCACATTCCAAGTAATATTCGGCATGCTAATTACATTGCCGATTGCCAAATTGCATTACCCTTTATTGTTTCCGAGATATGGACTATCGACATCTTACAATATTGGCTGTGCTTCTAACTTGGGCCAAAATTGAAAAATGGTCTTATGAATTAGCGATTTAGTTCCAATTCACATTCAAAGTAATATTCGGCATTGCTAATTACATTGCCGATTGCCAAATTGCATTATCTCCTATAGTTTCCAAGATATGGTCTATCGACATCTTACAATATTGGCACTGTTTCTAACTTGGTCCAAAATTGAAAAATGGTCTTATGAATTAGCGATTTTGTTCCAATTCACATTCAAAGTAATATTCAGCATTGCTAATTAAGTTGCCGATTGCCAAATTGCATTATCTCATATAGTTTCCGAGATATGGACTATCGACATCTTACAATATTGGCTCTGCTTCTTACTTGGGCCAAAATTGTAAAATGGTCTTATGAATTAGCGATTTCGTTCCAATTCACATTCAACGTAATATTCGGCATGCTAATTACGTTGCCGTTTTCCAAATTGCATTATCTCTTATAGTTTCCGAGATATGGGCAATTGAAATTTTACACCTTGGTGTCTGTTTCTAACTGGGGTCAAAATTGTAAAATGGTCTTATGAATTAGTGTTTTCGTTCCAATTCACATTCCAAGTAATATTCGACATGATAATTACATTGCCGATTGCCAAATTGCATTATCTCCTATAGTTTCCAAGATATGGTCTATCGACATCTTACAATATTGGCTCTGCTTCTAACTTGGGCCAAAATTGAAAAATGGTCTTATGAATTAGCGATTTCGTTCCAATTCACATTCAACGTAATATTCGGCATGCTAATTACGTTGCCGTTTTCCAAATTGCATTATCTCTTATAGTTTCCGAGATATGGGCAATTGAAATTTTACACCTTGGTGTCTGTTTCTAACTGGGGTCAAAATTGTAAAATGGTCTTATGAATTAGTGATTTCGTTATAATTCACATTCCAAGTAATATTCGACATGCTAATTACATTGCCGATTGCCAAATTGCATTATCTCTTATAGTTTCTGAGATATGCGCAATCGAAATTTTACACCTTAGGGTCTGTTTCTAACTTGGGTCAAAATTGTAAAATGCTCTTATGAATTAGCGATATCGTTCCAATTCACATTCCAAGTAATACTCGACATGCTAATTACATTGCCGATTGCCAAATTACATTATCTCTTATAGTTTCCGGGATATGGATTATCGACATCTGACAATATTGGCTCTGCTTCTTACTTGGGCCAGAATTGTAAAATGGTCTTATGAATTAGCGATTTCGTTCCAATTCACATTCCAAGTAATATTCGGCATGGTAATTATATTGCCGATTGCCAAATTGCATTATCTCCTATAGTTTCTAAGATATGGTCTATCGACATCTTACAATATTGGCTCTGCTTCTAACTTGGGCCAAAATTGAGAAATGGTCTTATGAATTAGCGATTTCGTTCTAATTCACATTCAAACTATTATTCGGCATTGCTAATTACGTTGCCGATTGCCAAATTGCATTATCTCTTGTAGTTACCGAGATATGGGCAATCGAAATTTTACACCTTAGAGTCTGTTTCTAACTTGGGTCAAAATTGTAAAATGGTCTTATGAATTAGCGATTTCGCTCCAATTCACATTCCAAGTAATATTCGGCATGCTAATTACATTGCCAATTGCCAAATTGCATTATCTCTTATAGTTTCTGAGATATGGACTATCGACATCTTACAATATTGGCTCTTCTTCTAACTTGGGCCAGAATTGTAAAATGGTCTATTGGATTAGCGATTTCGTTCCAATTCAGATTCAAAGTAATATTCGGCATTGCTAATTACGTTGCCGATTGCCAAATTGCATTATCTCTTGTAGTTTCCGAGATATGGGCAATCGAAATTTTACACCTTAGAGTCTGTTTCTAACTTGGGTCAAAATTGTAAAATGGTCTTACGAATTAGCGATTTCGCTCCAATTCACATTCCAAGTAATATTCGGCATGCTAATTACATTGCCGATTGCCAAATTGCATTATCTCTTATAGTTTCTGAGATATGGACTATCGACATCTTACAATATTGGTTCTGCTTTTAACTTGGGCCAAAATTGTAAAATGGTCTTATGAATTAGCGATTTCGTTCCAATTCACATTCCAAGTAATATTCGGCATGGTAATTACATTGCCGATTACCAAATTGCATTATCTCTTGTAGTTTCCGAGATATGGGCAATCGAAATTTTACACCTTAGAGTCTGTTTCTAAGTTGGGTCAAAAATGTAAAATGGTCTTATGAATTAGCGATTTCGTTCCAATTCACATTCAAAGTAATATTCGACATGCTAATTACGTTGCCTGTTGCCAAATTGCATTATCTCTTATAGTTTCCGAGATATGGACTATCGACATCTTACAATATTGGCTCTGCTTCTAACTTGGGTCAAAATTGTAAAATGGTCTTATGAATTAGCGATTTCGCTCCAATTCACATTCCAAGTAATATTCGGCATGCTAATTACATTGCCGATTGCCAAATTGCATTACCCTTTATTGTTTCCGAGATATGGACTATCGACATCTGACAATATTGGCTCTGCTTCTAACTTGGGCCAGAATTGTAAAATGGTCTTATGAATTAGCGATTTCGTTCCAATTCAGATTCCAAGTAATATTCGGCATGCTAATTACGTTGCCGATTGCCAAATTGCATTATCTCATATAGTTTCCGAGATATGGACTATCGACATCTTACAATATTGGCTGTGCTTCTAACTTGGGCCAAAATTGTAAAATGGTCTTATGAATTAGCGATTTCGTTCCAATTCACATTCCAAGTGTTATTCGGCATGCTAATTACATTGCCGGTTGCCAAATTGCATTATCTCCTATAGTTTCCAAGATATGGTCTATCGACATCTTACAATATTGGCTACGCTTCTAACTTGGGCCAAAATTGTAAAATGGTCTTATGAATTAGCGATTTCGCTCCAATTCACATTCCAAGTAATATTCGGCATGCTAATTACATTGCCGAGTGCCAAATTGCATTACCCTTTATTGTTTCCGAGATATGGACTATCGACATCTGACAATATTGGCTCTGCTTCTAACTTGGGCCAGAATTGTAAAATGGTCTTATGAATTAGCGATTTCGTTCCAATTCACATTCCAAGTATTATTCGGCATGCTAATTACATCGCCGGTTGCCAAATTGCATTATCTCCTATAGTTTCCAAGATATGGTCTATCGACATCTTACAATATTGGCTGTGCTTCTAACTTGGGCCAAAATTGTAAAATGGCCTTATGAATTAACGATTTCGTTCCAATTCACATTCCAAGTATTATTCGGCATGCTAATTACATTGCCGGTTGCCAAATTGCATTATCTCCTATAGTTTCCAAGATATGGTCTATCGACATCTTACAATATTGGCTCTGCTTCTAACTTGGGCCAAAATTGTAAAATGGTCTTATGAATTAGCGATTTCGTTCCAATTCACATTCCAAGTAATATTCGGCATGCTAATTACGTTGCCGTTTTCCAAATTGCATTATCTCTTATAGTTTCCGAGATATGGGCAATTGAAATTTTACACCTTGGTGTCTGTTTCTATCTGGGGTCAAAATTGTAAAATGGTCTTATGAATTAGTGACTTCGTTCCAATTCACATTCCAAGTAATATTCGACATGCTAATTACATTGCCGATTGCCAAATTGCATTATCTCCTATAGTTTCCAAGATATGGTCTATCGACATCTTACAATATTGGCTCTGCTTCTAACTTGGGCCAAAATTGAAAAATGGTCTTATGAATTAGCGATTTCGTTCCAATTCACATTCAAAGTAATATTCGGCATTGCTAATTACATTTCCGATTGCCAAATTGCATTATCTCCTATAGTTTCCAAGATATGGTCTATCGACATCTTACAATATTGGCTCTGTTTCTAACTTGGGCCAAAATTGAAAAATGGTCTTATGAATTAGCGATTTCGTTCCAATTCACATTCAAAGTAATATTCAGCATTGCTAATTACGTTGCCGATTGCCAAATTGCATTATCTCTTGTAGTTTCCGAGATATGGGCAATCGAAATTTTACACCTTAGAGTCTGTTTCTAACTTGGGTCAAAATTGTAAAATGGTCTTACGAATTAGCGATTTCGCTCCAATTGACATTCCTAGTAATATTCGGCCTGCTAATTACATTGCCGATTGCCAAATTGCATTATCCCTTATAGTTTCCGAGATATGGACTATCGACATCTTACAATATTGGCTGTGCTTCTAACTTGGGCCAAAATTGTAAAATGGTCTTATGAATTAGCGATTTCGTTCCAATTCACATTCCAAGTATTATTCGGCATGCTAATTACATTGCCGATTGCCAAATTGCATTATCTCTTGTAGTTACCGAGATATGGGCAATCGAAATTTTACACCTTAGAGTCTGTTTCTAACTTGGGTCTAAATTGTAAAATGGTCTTATGAATTAGCGATTTCGCTCCAATTCACATTCCATGTAATATTCGGCATGCTAATTACATTGCCAATTGCCAAATTGCATTATCTCTTATAGTTTCTGAGATATGGACTATCGACATCTTACAATATTGGCTCTTCTTCTAACTTGGGCCAGAATTGTAAAATGGTCTATTGGATTAGCGATTTCGTTCCAATTCAGATTCAAAGTAATATTCGGCATTGCTAATTACGTTGCCGATTGCCAAATTGCATTATCTCTTGTAGTATCCGAGATATGGGCAATCGAAATTTTACACCTTAGTGTCTGTTTCTAACTGTTGTCAAAATTGTTAAATGGTCTTATGAATTAGTGATTTCGTTCCAATTCACATTCCAAGTATTATTCGGCATGCTAATTAAATTGCCGATTGCCAAATTGCATTATCTCTTATAGTTTCCGATATATGGGCAATCGAAATTTTACACCTTAGTGTCTGTTTCTAAGTTGGGCCAAAATTGTAAAATGGTCTTATGAATTAGTGATTTCGTTCCAATTCACATTCCAAGTAATATTCGGCATGCTAATTACGTTGCCGATTGCCAAATTGCATTATCTCTTGTAGTTTCCGAGATATGGGCAATCGAAATTTTACACCTTAGAGTCTGTTTCTAATTTGGGTCAAAATTGTAAAATGGTCTTACGAATTAGCGATTTCGCTCCAATTCACATTCCAAGTAATATTCGGCATGCTAATTACATTGCCGATTGCCAAATTGCATTATCTCTTATAGTTTCTGAGATATGGACTATCGACATCTTACAATATTGGTTCTGCTTTTAACTTGGGCCAAAATTGTAAAATGGTCTTATGAATTAGCGATTTCGTTCCAATTCACATTCCAAGTAATATTCGGCATGGTAATTACATTGCCGATTACCAAATTGCATTATCTCTTGTAGTTTCCGAGATATGGGCAATCGAAATTTTACACCTTAGAGTCTGTTTCTAAGTTGGGTCAAAAATGTAAAATGGTCTTATGAATTAGCGATTTCGTTCCAATTCACATTCCAAGTAATACTCGACATGCTAATTACATTGCCGATTGCCAAATTGCATTATCTCTTATAGTTTCCGGGATAGGGATTATCGACATCTGACAATATTGGCTCTGCTTCTTACTTGGGCCAGAATTGTAAAATGGTCTTATGAATTAGCGATTTCGTTCCAATTCACTTTCCAAGTAATATTCGGCATGGTAATTACGTTGCCGATTGCCAAATTGCCTTACCACCTATAGTTTCCTAGATATGGTCTATCGACATCTTACAATATTGGCTCTGCTTCTAATTTGGGCCAAAATTGTAAAATGCTCTTATGAATTAGCGATTTCGTTCCAATTCACATTCAAAGTAATATTCGGCATGCTAATTACGTTGCCTGTTGCCAAATTGCATTATCTCTTATAGTTTCCGAGATATGGACTATCGACATCTTACAATATTGGCTCTGCTTCTAACTTGGGCCAAAAATGTAAAATGGTCTTATTAATTAACGATTTCGTTCCAATTCACATTCTAAGTAATATTCGGCATGCTAATTAAGTTGCCATTTTCCAAATTGCATTATCTCTTATAGTTTCCGAGATATGGTCTATCGACATCTTACAATATTGGCTCTGCTTCTAACTTGGGCCAAAATTGAAAAATGGTCTTATGAATTAGCGATTTCGTTCCAATTCACATTCAAAGTAATATTCGACATGCTAATTACGTTGCCTGTTGCCAAATTGCATTATCTCTTATAGTTTCCGAGATATGGGCAATTGAAATTTTACACCTTGGTGTCTGTTTCTAACTGGGGTCAAAATTGTAAAATGGTCTTATGAATTAGTGATTTCGTTCCAATTCACATTCCAAGTAATATTCGACATGATAATTACATTGCCGATTGCCAAATTGCATTATCTCCTATAGTTTCCAAGATATGGTCTATCGACATCTTACAATATTGGCTCTGCTTCTAACTTGGGCCAAAATTGAAAAATGGTCTTATGAATTAGCGATTTCGTTCCAATTCACATTCAACGTAATATTCGGCATGCTAATTACGTTGCCGTTTTCCAAATTGCATTATCTCTTATAGTTTCCGAGATATGGGCAATTGAAATTTTACACCTTGGTGTCTGTTTCTAACTGGGGTCAAAATTGTAAAATGGTCTTATGAATTAGTGATTTCGTTCCAATTCACATTCCAAGTAATATTCGACATGCTAATTACATTGCCTGTTGCCAAATTGCATTATCTCTTATAGTTTCTGAGATATGCGCAATCGAAATTTTACACCTTAGGGTCTGTTTCTAACTTGGGTCAAAATTGTAAAATGCTCTTATGAATTAGCGATTTCGTACCAATTCACATTCAAAGTAATATTCGACATGCTAATTACGTTGCCTGTTGCCAAATTGCATTATCTCTTATAGTTTCCGAGATATGGACTATCGACATCTTACAATATTGGCTCTGCTTCTAACTTGGGTCAAAATTGTAAAATGGTCTTATGAATTAGCGATTTCGCTCCAATTCACATTCCAAGTAATATTCGGCATGCCAATTACATTGCCGATTGCCAAATTGCATTATCTCTTATAGTTTCTGAGATATGCGCAATCGAAATTTTACACCTTAGGGTCTGTTTCTTACTTGGGTCAAAATTGTAAAATGCTCTTATGAATTAGCGATTTCGTTCCAGTTCACATTCAAAGTAATATTCGACATGCTAATTACGTTGCCTGTTGCCAAATTGCATTATCTCTTATTTTTTCCGAGATATGGACTATCGACATCTTACAATATTGGCTCTGCTTCTAACTTGGGCCAAAATTGTAAAATGGTCTTATGAATTAGCGATTTCGTTCCAATTCACATTCCAAGTAATATTCGGCATGCTAATTACGTTGCCGATTGCCAAATTGCATTATCTCTTGTAGTTTCCGAGATATGGGCAATCGAAATTTTACACCTTAGAGTCTGTTTCTAAGTTGATTCAAAAATGTAAAATGGTCTTATGAATTAGCGATATCGTTCCAATTCACATTCCAAGTAATACTCGACATGCTAATTACATTGCCGATTGCCAAATTACATTATCTCTTATAGTTTCCGGGATATGGATTATCGACATCTGACAATATTGGCTCTGCTTCTTACTTGGGCCAGAATTGTAAAATGGTCTTATGAATTAGCGATTTCGTTCCAATTCACATTCCAAGTAATATTCGGCATGGTAATTATATTGCCGATTGCCAAATTGCATTATCTCTTATAGTTTGCGGGATATGGGAATCGAAATTTTACACCTTAGTTTCTGTTTCTAACTTGGGTCAAAATTGTAAAATGGTCTTATGAATTAGCGATTTTGCTCCAATTCACATTCCAAGTAATATTCGGCATGCTAATTACATTGCCGATTGCCAAATTGCATTACCTCCTATAGTTTCCAAGATATGGTCTATCGACATCTTACAATATTGGCTCTGCTTCTTATTTGGGCCAAAATTGTAAAATGGTCTTATGAATTAGCGATTTTGCTCCAATTCACATTCCAAGTAATATTCGGCATGCTAATTACATTGCCGATTGCCAAATTGCATTACCTCCTATAGTTTCCAAGATATGGTCTATCGACATCTTACAATATTGGCTCTGCTTCTAACTTGGGTCAAAATTGTAAAATGGTCTTATGAATTAGCGATTTCGCTCCAATTCACATTCCAAGTAATATTCGGCATGCTAATTACATTGCCGATTGCCAAATTGCATTACCCTTTATTGTTTCCGAGATATGGACTATCGACATCTGACAATATTGGCTCTGCTTCTAACTTGGGCCAGAATTGTAAAATGGTCTTATGAATTAGCGATTTCGTTCCAATTCAGATTCCAAGTAATATTCGGCATGCTAATTACGTTGCCGATTGGCAAATTGCATTATCTCATATAGTTTCCGAGATATGGACTATCGACATCTTACAATATTGGCTGTGCTTCTAACTTGGGCCAAAATTGTAAAATGGTCTTATGAATTAGCGATTTCGTTCCAATTCACATTCCAAGTGTTATTCGGCATGCTAATTACATTGCCAGTTGCCAAATTGCATTATCTCCTATAGTTTCCAAGATATGGTCTATCGACATCTTACAATATTGGCTGTGCTTCTAACTTGGGCCAAAATTGTAAAATGGTCTTATGAATTAGCGATTTCGTTCCAATTCACATTCCAAGTATTATTCGGCATGCTAATTACATTGCCGATTGCCAAATTGCATTATCTCCTATAGTTTCTAAGATATGGTCTATCGACATCTTACAATATTGGCTCTGCTTCTAACTTGGGCCAAAATTGAAAAATGGTCTTATGAATTAGCGATTTCGTTCCAATTCACATTCCAAGTAATATTCGGCATGCTAATTACATTGCCGATTGCCAAATTGCATTATCTCCTATAGTTTCTAAGATATGGTCTATCGACATCTTACAATATTGGCTCTGCTTCTAACTTGGGCCAAAATTGTAAAATGGTCTTATGAATTAGCGATTTCGTTCCAATTCACATTCCAAGTAATATTCGGCATGCTAATTACGTTGCCGTTTTCCAAATTGCATTATCTCTTATAGTTTCCGAGATATGGGCAATTGAAATTTTACACCTTGGTGTCTGTTTCTAACTGAGGTCAAAATTGTAAAATGGTTTTATGAATTAGCGATTTCGTTCCAATTCACATTCTAAGTAATATTCGGCATGCTAATTACGTTGCCGTTTTCCAAATTGCATTATCTCTTATAGTTTCCGAGATATGGGCAATTGAAATTTTACACCTTGGTGTCTGTTTCTAACTTGGGTCAAAATTGTAAAATGCTCTTATGAATTAGCGATTTCGTTCCAAATCACATTCAAAGTATTATTCGACATGCTAATTACTTTGCCTGTTGCCAAATTGCATTATCTCTTATAGTTTCCCAGATATGGACTATCGACATCTTACAATATTGACTCTGCTTCTAACTTGGGTCAAAATTGTAAAATGGTCTTATGAATTAGCGATTTCGCTCCAATTCACATTCCAAGTAATATTCGGCATGCTAATTACATTGCCGATTGCCAAATTCCATTACCCTTTATTGTTTCCGAGATATGGACTATCGACATCTGACAATATTGGCTCTGCTTCTAACTTGGGCCAGAATTGTAAAATGGTCTTATGAATTAGCGATTTCGTTCCAATTCAGATTCCAAGTAATATTCGGCATGCTAATTACGTTTGCCGACTGCCAAATTGCATAATCTCATATAGTTTCCGAGATATGGACTATCGACATCTTACAATATTGGCTGTGCTTCTAACTTGGGCCAAAATTCTTAAATGGTCTTATGAATTAGCGATTTCGTTCCAATTCACATTCCAAGTATTATTCGGCATGCTAATTACATTGCCGATTGCCAAATTGCATTATCTCTTATAGTTTCTGAGATATGGGCAATTGAAATTTTACACCTTGGTGTCTGTTTCTAACTGGGGTCAAAATTGTAAAATGGTCTTATGAATTAGCGATTTCGTTCCAATTCACATTCTAAGTAATATTCGGCATGCTAATTACGTTGCCGTTTTCCAAATTGCATTATCTCTTATAGTTTCCGAGATATGGGCAATTGAAATTTTACACCTTGGTGTCTGTTTCTAACTGGGGTCAAAATTGTAAAATGGTCTTATGAATTAGTGACTTCGTTCCAATTCACATTCCATGTAATATTCGACATGCTAATTACATTGCCGATTGCCAAATTGCATTATCTCCTATAGTTTCCAAGATATGGTCTATCGACCTCTTACAATATTGGCTCTGCTTCTAACTTGGGCCAAAATTGAAAAATGGTCTTATGAATTAGCGATTTCGTTCCAATTCACATCCAAAGTAATATTCGGCATTGCTAATTACATTGCCGATTGCCAAATTGCATTATCTCCTATAGTTTCCAAGATATGGTCTATCGACATCTTACAATATTGGCTCTGTTTCTAACTTGGGCCAAAATTGAAAAATGGTCTTATGAATTAGCGATTTCGTTCCAATTCACATTCAAAGTAATATTCAGCATTGCTAATTACGTTGCCGATTGCCAAATTGCATTATCTCTTGTAGTTTCCGAGATATGGGCAATCGAAATTTTACACCTTAGAGTCTGTTTCTAACTTGGGTCAAAATTGTAAAATGGTCTTACGAATTAGCGATTTCGCTCCAATTGACATTCCTAGTAATATTCGGCCTGCTAATTACATTGCCGATTGCCAAATTGCATTATCCCTTATAGTTTCCGAGATATGGACTATCGACCTCTGACAATATTAGCTCTGCTTCTAACTTGGGCCAGAATTGTAAAATGGTCTTATGAATTAGCGATTTCGTTCCAATTCACATTCCAAGTAATATTCGGAATGCTAATTACGTTGCCGATTGCCAAATTGCTTTATCTCATATAGTTTCCGAGATATGGACTATCGACATCTTACAATATTGGCTGTGCTTCTAACTTGGGCCAAAATTGTAAAATGGTCTTATGAATTAGCGATTTCGTTCCAATTCACATTCCAAGTA
Organism: Rhynchophorus ferrugineus; assembly: GCF_030347505.1. Classification (NCBI taxonomy): domain Eukaryota; kingdom Metazoa; phylum Arthropoda; class Insecta; order Coleoptera; family Curculionidae; genus Rhynchophorus; species Rhynchophorus ferrugineus. Next base: position 24,824,602 of record NW_027472586.1, on the reverse strand, counting down.
TTATTCGGCATGCTAATTACATTGCCGATTGCCAAATTGCATTATCTCCTATAGTTTCTAAGATATGGTCTATCGACATCTTACAATATTGGCTCTGCTTCTAACTTGGGCCAAAATTGAGAAATGGTCTTATGAATTAGCGATTTCGTTCTAATTCACATTCAAACTATTATTCGGCATTGCTAATTACGTTGCCGATTGCCAAATTGCATTATCTCTTATAGTTTCCGAGATATGGGCAATTGAAATTTTACACCTTGGTGTCTGTTTCTAACTGAGGTCAAAATTGTAAAATGGTTTTATGAATTAGCGATTTCGTTCCAATTCACATTCTAAGTAATATTCGGCATGCTAATTACGTTGCCGTTTTCCAAATTGCATTATCTCTTATAGTTTCCGAGATATGGGCAATTGAAATTTTACACCTTGGTGTCTGTTTCTAACTTGGGTCAAAATTGTCAAATGCTCTTATGAATTAGCGATTTCGTTCCAATTCACATTCAAAGTATTATTCGACATGCTAATTACGTTGCCTGTTGCCAAATTGCATTATCTCTTATAGTTTCCCAGATATGGACTATCGACATCTTACAATATTGACTCTGCTTCTAACTTGGCTCAAAATTGTAAAATGGTCTTATGAATTAGCGATTTCGCTCCAATTCACATTCCAAGTAATATTCGGCATGCTAATTACATTGCCGATTGCCAAATTGCATTACCCTTTATTGTTTCCGAGATATGGACTATCGACATCTGACAATATTGGCTCTGCTTCTAACTTGGGCCAGAATTGTAAAATGGTCTTATGAATTAGCGATTTCGTTCCAATTCAGATTCCAAGTAATATTCGGCATGCTAATTACGTTGCCGACTGCCAAATTGCATAATCTCATATAGTTTCCGAGATATGGACTATCGACATCTTACAATATTGGCTGTGCTTCTAACTTGGGCCAAAATTCTTAAATGGTCTTATGAATTAGCGATTTCGTTCCAATTCACATTCCAAGTATTATTCGGCATGCTAATTACATTGCCGGATGCCAAATTGCATTATCTCCTATAGTTTCCAAGATATGGTCTATCGACATCTTACAATATTGGCTCTGCTTCTAACTTGGGCCAAAATTGTAAAATGGTCTTATGAATTAGCGATTTCGTTCCAATTCACATTCAAAGTAATATTCGGCATTGCTAATTACGTTGCCGATTGCCAAATTGCATTATCTCTTGTAGTTTCCGAGATATGGGCAATCGAAATTTTACACCTTAGAAGAGTCTGTTCCTAACTTGGATCAAAGTTGTAAAATGGTCTTATGAATTAGCGATTTCGCTCCAATTCACATTTCAAGTAATATTCGGCATGCTAATTACATTGCCGATTGCCAAATTGCATTATCTCTTATAGTTTCTGAGATATGGACTATCGACATCTTACAATATTGGTTCTGCTTTTAACTTGGGCCAAAATTGTAAAATGGTCTTATGAATTAGCGATTTCGTTCCAATTCACATTCCAAGTAATATTCGGCATGCTAATTACGTTGCCGTTTTCCAAATTGCATTATCTCTTTTAGTTTCCGAGATATGGGCAATTGAAATTTTACACCTTGGTGTCTGTTTCTAACTGGGGTCAAAATTGTAAAATGGTCTTATGAATTAGCGATTTCGTTCCAATTCACATTCTAAGTAATATTCGGCATGCTAATTACGTTGCCGTTTTCCAAATTGCATTATCTCTTATAGTTTCCGAGATATGGGCAATTGAAATTTTACACCTTGGTGTCTGTTTCTAACTGGGGTCAAAATTGTAAAATGGTCTTATGAATTAGTGACTTCGTTCCAATTCACATTCCAAGTAATATTCGACATGCTAATTACATTGCCGATTGCCAAATTGCATTATCTCCTATAGTTTCCAAGATATGGACTATCGACATCTTACAATATTGGCTGTGCTTCTAACTTGGGCCAAAATTGAAAAATGGTCTTATGAATTAGCGATTTAGTTCCAATTCACATTCAAAGTAATATTCGGCATTGCTAATTACATTGCCGATTGCCAAATTGCATTATCTCCTATAGTTTCCAAGATATGGTCTATCGACATCTTACAATATTGGCACTGTTTCTAACTTGGTCCAAAATTGAAAAATGGTCTTATGAATTAGCGATTTCGTTCCAATTCACATTCAAAGTAATATTCAGCATTGCTAATTAAGTTGCCGATTGCCAAATTGCATTATCTCATATAGTTTCCGAGATATGGACTATCGACATCTTACAATATTGGCTCTGCTTCTTACTTGGGCCAAAATTGTAAAATGGTCTTATGAATTAGCGATTTCGTTCCAATTCACATTCCAAGTATTATTCGGCATGCTAATTACATTGCCGATTGCCAAATTGCATTATCTCCTATAGTTTCTAAGATATGGTCTATCGACATCTTACAATATTGGCTCTGCTTCTAACTTGGGCCAAAATTGAAAAATGGTCTTATGAATTAGCGATTTCGTTCCAATTCACATTCCAAGTAATATTCGGCATGCTAATTACATTGCCGGTTGCCAAATTGCATTATCTCCTATAGTTTCCAAGATATGGTCTATCGACATCTTACAATATTGGCTCTGCTTCTAACTTGGGCCAAAATTGTAAAATGGTCTTATGAATTAGCGATTTCGTTCCAATTCACATTCCAAGTAATATTCGGCATGCTAATTACGTTGCCGTTTTCCAAATTGCATTATCTCTTATAGTTTCCGAGATATGGGCAATTGAAATTTTACACCTTGGTGTCTGTTTCTAACTGAGGTCAAAATTGTAAAATGGTTTTATGAATTAGCGATTTCGATCCAATTCACATTCTAAGTAATATTCGGCATGCTAATTACATTGCCGGTTGCCAAATTGCATTATCTCCTATAGTTTCCAAGATATGGTCTATCGACATCTTACAATATTGGCTCTGCTTCTAACTTGGGCCAGAATTGTAAAATGGTCTATTGGATTAGCGATTTCGTTCCAATTCAGATTCAAAGTAATATTCGGCATTGCTAATTACGTTGCCGATTGCCAAATTGCATTATCTCTTGTAGTTTCCGAGATATGGGCAATCGAAATTTTACACCTTAGTGTCTGTTTCTAACTGGGGTCAAAATTGTTAAATGGTCTTATGAATTAGTGATTTCGTTCCAATTCACATTCCAAGTATTATTCGGCATGCTAATTACATTGCCGATTGCCAAATTGCATTATCTCTTATAGTTTCCGATATATGGGCAATCGAAATTTTACACCTTAGTGTCTGTTTCTAAGTTGGGCCAAAATTGTAAAATGGTCTTATGAATTAGTGATTTCGTTCCAATTCACATTCCAAGTAATATTCGGCATGCTAATTACGTTGCCGATTGCCAAATTGCATTATCTCTTGTAGTTTCCGAGATATGGGCAATCGAAATTTTACACCTTAGAGTCTGTTTCTAACTTGGGTCAAAATTGTAAAATGGTCTTACGAATTAGCGATTTCGCTCCAATTCACATTCCAAGTAATATTCGGCATGCTAATTACATTGCCGATTGCCAAATTGCATTATCTCTTATAGTTTCTGAGATATGGACTATCGACATCTTACAATATTGGTTCTGCTTTTAACTTGGGCCAAAATTTTAAAATGGTCTTATGAATTAGCGATTTCGTTCCAATTCACATTCCAAGTAATATTCGGCATGGTAATTACATTGCCGATTACCAAATTGCATTATCTCTTGTAGTTTCCGAGATATGGGCAATCGAAATTTTACACCTTAGAGTCTGTTTCTAAGTTGGGTCAAAAATGTAAAATGGTCTTATGAATTAGCGATTTCGTTCCAATTCACATTCCAAGTAATACTCGACATGCTAATTACATTGCCGATTGCCAAATTGCATTACCCTTTATTGTTTCCGAGATATGGACTATCGACATCTGACAATATTGGCTCTGCTTCTAACTTGGGCCAGAATTGTAAAATGGTCTTATGAATTAGCGATTTCGTTCCAATTCACATTCCAAGTATTATTCGGCATGCTAATTACATTGCCGGTTGCCAAATTGAATTATCTCCTATAGTTTCCAAGATATGGTCTATCGACATCTTACAATATTGGCTCTGCTTCTAACTTGGGCCAAAATTGTAAAATGGCCTTATGAATTAGCGATTTCGTTCCAATTCACATTCCAAGTAATATTCGGCATGCTAATTACGTTGCCGTTTTCCAAATTGCATTATCTCTTATAGTTTCCGACATATGGGCAATTGAAATTTTACACCTTGGTGTCTGTTTCTAACTGAGGTCAAAATTGTAAAATGGTCTTATGAATTAGCGATTTCGTTCCAATTCACATTCTAAGTAATATTCGGCATGCTAATTACGTTGCCGTTTTCCAAATTGCATTATCTCTTATAGTTTCCGAGATATGGGCAATTGAAATTTTACACCTTGGTGTCTGTTTCTAACTTGGGTCAAAATTGTAAAATGCTCTTATGAATTAGCGATTTCGTTCCAATTCACATTCAAAGTAATATTCGACATGCTAATTACGTTGCCTGTTGCCAAATTGCATTATCTCTTATAGTTTCCGAGATATGGACTATCGACATCTTACAATATTGGCTCTGCTTCTAACTTGGGTCAAAATTGTAAAATGGTCTTATGAATTAGCGATTTCGCTCCAATTCACATTCCAAGTAATATTCGGCATGCTAATTACATTGCCGATTGCCAAATTGCATTACCCTTTATTGTTTCCGAGATATGGACTATCGACATCTTACAATATTGGCTGTGCTTCTAACTTGGGCCAAAATTGAAAAATGGTCTTATGAATTAGCGATTTAGTTCCAATTCACATTCAAAGTAATATTCGGCATTGCTAATTACATTGCCGATTGCCAAATTGCATTATCTCTTATAGTTTCCGAGATATGGGCAATTGAAATTTTACACCTTGGTGTCTGTTTCTAACTGGGGTCAAAATTGTAAAATGGTCTTATGAATTAGCGATTTCGTTCCAATTCACATTCTAAGTAATATTCGGCATGCTAATTACGTTGCCGTTTTCCAAATTGCATTATCTCTTATAGTTTCCGAGATATGGGCAATTGAAATTTTACACCTTGGTGTCTGTTTCTAACTGGGGTCAAAATTGTAAAATGGTCTTATGAATTAGTGACTTCGTTCCAATTCACATTCCAAGTAATATTCGACATGCTAATTACATTGCCGATTGCCAAATTGCATTATCTCCTATAGTTTCCAAGATATGGTCTATCGACATCTTACAATATTGGCTCTGTTTCTAACTTGGGCCAAAATTGAAAAATGGTCTTATGAATTAGCGATTTCGTTCCAATTCACATTCAAAGTAATATTCAGCATTGCTAATTACGTTGCCGATTGCCAAATTGCATTATCTCTTGTAGTTTCCGAGATATGGGCAATCGAAATTTTACACCTTAGAGTCTGTTTCTAACTTGGGTCAAAATTGTAAAATGGTCTTACGAATTAGCGATTTCGCTCCAATTGACATTCCTAGTAATATTCGGCCTGCTAATTACATTGCCGATTGCCAAATTGCATTATCCCTTATAGTTTCCGAGATATGGACTATCGACCTCTGACAATATTAGCTATGCTTCTAACTTGGGCCAGAATTGTAAAATGGTCTTATGAATTAGCGATTTCGTTCCAATTCACATTCCAAGTAATATTCGGAATGCTAATTACGTTGCCGATTGCCAAATTACATTATCTCATATAGTTTCCGAGATATGGACTATCGACATCTTACAATATTGGCTGTGCTTCTAACTTGGGCCAAAATTGTAAAATGGTCTTATGAATTAGCGATTTCGTTCCAATTCACATTCCAAGTATTATTCGGCATGCTAATTACATTGCCGATTGCCAAATTGCATTATCTCCTATAGTTTCTAAGATATGGTCTATCGACATCTTACAATATTGGCTCTGCTTCTAACTTGGGCCAAAATTGTAAAATGGTCTTATGAATTAGCGATTTCGTTCCAATTCACATTCCAAGTATTATTCCGCATGCTAATTACATTGCCGATTGCCAAATTCCATTATCTCCTATAGTTTCCAAGATATGGTCTATCGACATCTTACAATATTGGCTCTGCTTCTAACTTGGGCCAAAATTGAGAAATGGTCTTATGAATTAGCGATTTCGTTCTAATTCACATTCAAAGTATTATTCGGCATTGCTAATTACGTTGCCGATTGCCAAATTGCATTATCTCTTGTAGTTACCGAGATATGGGCAATCGAAATTTTACACCTTAGAGTCTGTTTTTAACTTGGGTCAAAATGGTAAAATGGTCTTATGAATTAGCGATTTCGCTCCAATTCACATTCCAAGTAATATTCGGCATGCTAATTACATTGCCAATTGCCAAATTGCATTATCTCTTATAGTTTCTGAGATATGGACTATCGACATCTTACAATATTGGCTCTTCTTCTAACTTGGGCCAGAATTGTAAAATGGTCTATTGGATTAGCGATTTCGTTCCAATTCAGATTCAAAGTAATATTCGGCATTGCTAATTACGTTGCCGATTGCCAAATTGCATTATCTCTTGTAGTTTCCGAGATATGGGCAATCGAAATTTTACACCTTAGTGTCTGTTTCTAACTGGGGTCAAAATTGTTAAATGGTCTTATGAATTAGTGATTTCGTTCCAATTCACATTCCAAGTATTATTCGGCATGCTAATTACATTGCCGATTGCCAAATTGCATTATCTCTTATAGTTTCCGATATATGGGCAATCGAAATTTTACACCTTAGTGTCTGTTTCTAAGTTGGGCCAAAATTGTAAAATGGTCTTATGAATTAGTGATTTCGTTCCAATTCACATTCCAAGTAATATTCGGCATGCTAATTACGTTGCCGATTGCCAAATTGCATTATCTCTTGTAGTTTCCGAGATATGGGCAATCGAAATTTTACACCTTAGAGTCTGTTTCTAACTTGGGTCAAAATTGTAAAATGGTCTTACGAATTAGCGATTTCGCTCCAATTCACATTCCAAGTAATATTCGACATGCTAATTACATTGCCGATTGCCAAATTGCATTATCTCTTATAGTTTCTGAGATATGGACTATCGACATCTTACAATATTGGTTCTGCTTTTAACTTGGGCCAAAATTTTAAAATGGTCTTATGAATTAGCGATTTCGTTCCAATTCACATTCCAAGTAATATTCGGCATGGTAATTACATTGCCGATTACCAAATTGCATTATCTCTTGTAGTTTCCGAGATATGGGCAATCGAAATTTTACACCTTAGAGTCTGTTTCTAAGTTGGGTCAAAAATGTAAAATGGTCTTATGAATTAGCGATTTCGTTCCAATTCACATTCCAAGTAATACTCGACATGCTAATTACATTGCCGATTGCCAAATTGCATTACCCTTTATTGTTTCCGAGATATGGACTATCGACATCTGACAATATTGGCTCTGCTTCTAACTTGGGCCAGAATTGTAAAATGGTCTTATGAATTAGCGATTTCGTTCCAATTCACATTCCAAGTATTATTCGGCATGCTAATTACATTGCCGGTTGCCAAATTGAATTATCTCCTATAGTTTCCAAGATATGGTCTATCGACATCTTACAATATTGGCTCTGCTTCTAACTTGGGCCAAAATTGTAAAATGGCCTTATGAATTAGCGATTTCGTTCCAATTCACATTCCAAGTAATATTCGGCATGCTAATTACGTTGCCGTTTTCCAAATTGCATTATCTCTTATAGTTTCCGAGATATGGGCAATTGAAATTTTACACCTTGGTGTCTGTTTCTAACTGAGGTCAAAATTGTAAAATGGTCTTATGAATTAGCGATTTCGTTCCAATTCACATTCTAAGTAATATTCGGCATGCTAATTACGTTGCCGTTTTCCAAATTGCATTATCTCTTATAGTTTCCGAGATATGGGCAATTGAAATTTTACACCTTGGTGTCTGTTTCTAACTTGGGTCAAAATTGTAAAATGCTCTTATGAATTAGCGATTTCGTTCCAATTCACATTCAAAGTAATATTCGACATGCTAATTACGTTGCCTGTTGCCAAATTGCATTATCTCTTATAGTTTCCGAGATATGGACTATCGACATCTTACAATATTGGCTCTGCTTCTAACTTGGGTCAAAATTGTAAAATGGTCTTATGAATTAGCGATTTCGCTCCAATTCACATTCCAAGTAATATTCGGCATGCTAATTACATTGCCGATTGCCAAATTGCATTACCCTTTATTGTTTCCGAGATATGGACTATCGACATCTTACAATATTGGCTGTGCTTCTAACTTGGGCCAAAATTGAAAAATGGTCTTATGAATTAGCGATTTAGTTCCAATTCACATTCAAAGTAATATTCGGCATTGCTAATTACATTGCCGATTGCCAAATTGCATTATCTCTTATAGTTTCCGAGATATGGGCAATTGAAATTTTACACCTTGGTGTCTGTTTCTAACTGGGGTCAAAATTGTAAAATGGTCTTATGAATTAGCGATTTCGTTCCAATTCACATTCTAAGTAATATTCGGCATGCTAATTACGTTGCCGTTTTCCAAATTGCATTATCTCTTATAGTTTCCGAGATATGGGCAATTGAAATTTTACACCTTGGTGTCTGTTTCTAACTGGGGTCAAAATTGTAAAATGGTCTTATGAATTAGTGACTTCGTTCCAATTCACATTCCAAGTAATATTCGACATGCTAATTACATTGCCGATTGCCAAATTGCATTATCTCCTATAGTTTCCAAGATATGGTCTATCGACATCTTACAATATTGGCTCTGCTTCTAACTTGGGCCAAAATTGAAAAATGGTCTTATGAATTAGCGATTTCGTTCCAATTCACATTCAAAGTAATATTCGGCATTGCTAATTACATTGCCGATTGCCAAATTGCATTATCTCCTATAGTTTCCAAGATATGGTCTATCGACATCTTACAATATTGGCTCTGTTTCTAACTTGGGCCAAAATTGAAAAATGGTCTTATGAATTAGCGATTTCGTTCCAATTCACATTCAAAGTAATATTCAGCATTGCTAATTACGTTGCCGATTGCCAAATTGCATTATCTCTTGTAGTTTCCGAGATATGGGCAATCGAAATTTTACACCTTAGAGTCTGTTTCTAACTTGGGTCAAAATTGTAAAATGGTCTTACGAATTAGCGATTTCGCTCCAATTGACATTCCTAGTAATATTCGGCCTGCTAATTACATTGCCGATTGCCAAATTGCATTATCCCTTATAGTTTCCGAGATATGGACTATCGACCTCTGACAATATTAGCTATGCTTCTAACTTGGGCCAGAATTGTAAAATGGTCTTATGAATTAGCGATTTCGTTCCAATTCACATTCCAAGTAATATTCGGAATGCTAATTACGTTGCCGATTGCCAAATTACATTATCTCATATAGTTTCCGAGATATGGACTATCGACATCTTACAATATTGGCTGTGCTTCTAACTTGGGCCAAAATTGTAAAATGGTCTTATGAATTAGCGATTTCGTTCCAATTCACATTCCAAGTATTATTCGGCATGCTAATTACATTGCCGATTGCCAAATTGCATTATCTCCTATAGTTTCTAAGATATGGTCTATCGACATCTTACAATATTGGCTCTGCTTCTAACTTGGGCCAAAATTGTAAAATGGTCTTATGAATTAGCGATTTCGTTCCAATTCACATTCCAAGTATTATTCCGCATGCTAATTACATTGCCGATTGCCAAATTCCATTATCTCCTATAGTTTCCAAGATATGGTCTATCGACATCTTACAATATTGGCTCTGCTTCTAACTTGGGCCAAAATTGAGAAATGGTCTTATGAATTAGCGATTTCGTTCTAATTCACATTCAAAGTATTATTCGGCATTGCTAATTACGTTGCCGATTGCCAAATTGCATTATCTCTTGTAGTTACCGAGATATGGGCAATCGAAATTTTACACCTTAGAGTCTGTTTCTAACTTGGGTCAAAATTGTAAAATGGTCTTATGAATTAGCGATTTCGCTCCAATTCACATTCCAAGTAATATTCGGCATGCTAATTACATTGCCAATTGCCAAATTGCATTATCTCTTATAGTTTCTGAGATATGGACTATCGACATCTTACAATATTGGCTCTTCTTCTAACTTGGGCCAGAATTGTAAAATGGTCTATTGGATTAGCGATTTCGTTCCAATTCAGATTCAAAGTAATATTCGGCATTGCTAATTACGTTGCCGATTGCCAAATTGCATTATCTCTTGTAGTTTCCGAGATATGGGCAATCGAAATTTTACACCTTAGTGTCTGTTTCTAACTGGGGTCAAAATTGTTAAATGGTCTTATGAATTAGTGATTTCGTTCCAATTCACATTCCAAGTATTATTCGGCATGCTAATTACATTGCCGATTGCCAAATTGCATTATCTCTTATAGTTTCCGATATATGGGCAATCGAAATTTTACACCTTAGTGTCTGTTTCTAAGTTGGGCCAAAATTGTAAAATGGTCTTATGAATTAGTGATTTCGTTCCAATTCACATTCCAAGTAATATTCGGCATGCTAATTACGTTGCCGATTGCCAAATTGCATTATCTCTTGTAGTTTCCGAGATATGGGCAATCGAAATTTTACACCTTAGAGTCTGTTTCTAACTTGGGTCAAAATTGTAAAATGGTCTTACGAATTAGCGATTTCGCTCCAATTCACATTCCAAGTAATATTCGACATGCTAATTACATTGCCGATTGCCAAATTGCATTATCTCTTATAGTTTCTGAGATATGGACTATCGACATCTGACAATATTGGCTCTGTTTCTAACTTGGGTCAAAATTGTAAAATGCTCTTATGAATTAGCGATTCCGTTCCAATTCACATTCAAAGTAATATTCGACATGCTAATTACGTTGCCTGTTGCCAAATTGCATTATCTCTTATAGTTTCCGAGATATGGACTATCGACATCTTACATTATTGGCTCTGCTTCTAACTTGGGTCAAAATTGTAAAATGGTCTTATGAATTAGCGATTTCGCTCCAATTCACATTCCAAGTAATATTCGGCATGCTAATTACATTGCCGATTGCCAAATTGCATTACCCTTTATTGTTTCCGAGATATGGACTATCGACATCTTACAATATTGGCTGTGCTTCTAACTTGGGCCAAAATTGAAAAATGGTCTTATGAATTAGCGATTTAGTTCCAATTCACATTCAAAGTAATATTCGGCATTGCTAATTACATTGCCGATTGCCAAATTGCATTATCTCCTATAGTTTCCAAGATATGGTCTATCGACATCTTACAATATTGGCACTGTTTCTAACTTGGTCCAAAATTGAAAAATGGTCTTATGAATTAGCGATTTCGTTCCAATTCACATTCAAAGTAATATTCAGCATTGCTAATTAAGTTGCCGATTGCCAAATTGCATTATCTCATATAGTTTCCGAGATATGGACTATCGACATCTTACAATATTGGCTCTGCTTCTTACTTGGGCCAAAATTGTAAAATGGTCTTATGAATTAGCGATTTCGTTCCAATTCACATTCCAAGTATTATTCGGCATGCTAATTACATTGCCGATTGCCAAATTGCATTATCTCCTATAGTTTCTAAGATATGGTCTATCGACATCTTACAATATTGGCTCTGCTTCTAACTTGGGCCAAAATTGAAAAATGGTCTTATGAATTAGCGATTTCGTTCCAATTCACATTCCAAGTAATATTCGGCATGCTAATTACATTGCCGGTTGCCAAATTGCATTATCTCCTATAGTTTCCAAGATATGGTCTATCGACGTCTTACAATATTGGCTCTGCTTCTAACTTGGGCCAAAATTGTAAAATGGTCTTATGAATTAGCGATTTCGTTCCAATTCACATTCCAAGTAATATTCGGCATGCTAATTACGTTGCCGTTTTCCAAATTGCATTATCTCTTATAGTTTCCGAGATATGGGCAATTGAAATTTTACACCTTGGTGTCTGTTTCTAACTGAGGTCAAAATTGTAAAATGGTTTTATGAATTAGCGATTTCGTTCCAATTCACATTCCAAGTAATATTCGGCATGCTAATTACATTGCCGGTTGCCAAATTGCATTATCTCCTATAGTTTCCAAGATATGGTCTATCGACATCTTACAATATTGGCTCTGCTTCTAACTTGGGCCAAAATTGTAAAATGGTCTTATGAATTAGCGATTTCGTTCCAATTCACATTCCAAGTAATATTCGGCATGCTAATTACGTTGCCGTTTTCCAAATTGCATTATCTCTTATAGTTTCCGAGATATGGGCAATTGAAATTTTACACCTTGGTTTCTGTTTCTAACTGAGGTCAAAATTGTAAAATGGTCTTATGAATTAGCGATTTCGTTCCAATTCACATTCCAAGTAATATTCGGCATGGTAATTACATTGCCGATTACCAAATTGCATTATCTCTTGTAGTTTCCGAGATATGGGCAATCGAAATTTTACACCTTAGAGTCTGTTTCTAAGTTGGGTCAAAAATGTAAAATGGTCTTATGAATTAGCGATTTCGTTCCAATTCACATTCAAAGTAATATTCGACATGCTAATTACGTTGCCTGTTGCCAAATTGCATTATCTCTTATAGTTTCCGAGATATGGACTATCGACATCTTACAATATTGGCTCTGCTTCTAACTTGGGTCAAAATTGTAAAATGGTCTTATGAATTAGCGATTTCGCTCCAATTCACATTCCAAGTAATATTCGGCATGCTAATTACATTGCCGATTGCCAAATTGCATTACCCTTTATTGTTTCCGAGATATGGACTATCGACATCTGACAATATTGGCTCTGCTTCTAACTTGGGCCAGAATTGTAAAATGGTCTTATGAATTAGCGATTTCGTTCCAATTCAGATTCCAAGTAATATTCGGCATGCTAATTACGTTGCCGATTGCCAAATTGCATTATCTCATATAGTTTCCGAGATATGGACTATCGACATCTTACAATATTGGCTGTGCTTCTAACTTGGGCCAAAATTGTAAAATGGTCTTATGAATTAGCGATTTCGTTCCAATTCACATTCCAAGTGTTATTCGGCATGCTAATTACATTGCCGGTTGCCAAATTGCATTATCTCCTATAGTTTCCAAGATATGGTCTATCGACATCTTACAATATTGGCTACGCTTCTAACTTGGGCCAAAATTGTAAAATGGTCTTATGAATTAGCGATTTCGCTCCAATTCACATTCCAAGTAATATTCGGCATGCTAATTACATTGCCGAGTGCCAAATTGCATTACCCTTTATTGTTTCCGAGATATGGACTATCGACATCTGACAATATTGGCTCTGCTTCTAACTTGGGCCAGAATTGTAAAATGGTCTTATGAATTAGCGATTTCGTTCCAATTCACATTCCAAGTATTATTCGGCATGCTAATTACATCGCCGGTTGCCAAATTGCATTATCTCCTATAGTTTCCAAGATATGGTCTATCGACATCTTACAATATTGGCTGTGCTTCTAACTTGGGCCAAAATTGTAAAATGGCCTTATGAATTAACGATTTCGTTCCAATTCACATTCCAAGTATTATTCGGCATGCTAATTACATTGCCGGTTGCCAAATTGCATTATCTCCTATAGTTTCCAAGATATGGTCTATCGACATCTTACAATATTGGCTCTGCTTCTAACTTGGGCCAAAATTGTAAAATGGTCTTATGAATTAGCGATTTCGTTCCAATTCACATTCCAAGTAATATTCGGCATGCTAATTACGTTGCCGTTTTCCAAATTGCATTATCTCTTATAGTTTCCGAGATATGGGCAATTGAAATTTTACACCTTGGTGTCTGTTTCTATCTGGGGTCAAAATTGTAAAATGGTCTTATGAATTAGTGACTTCGTTCCAATTCACATTCCAAGTAATATTCGACATGCTAATTACATTGCCGATTGCCAAATTGCATTATCTCCTATAGTTTCCAAGATATGGTCTATCGACATCTTACAATATTGGCTCTGCTTCTAACTTGGGCCAAAATTGAAAAATGGTCTTATGAATTAGCGATTTCGTTCCAATTCACATTCAAAGTAATATTCGGCATTGCTAATTACATTTCCGATTGCCAAATTGCATTATCTCCTATAGTTTCCAAGATATGGTCTATCGACATCTTACAATATTGGCTCTGTTTCTAACTTGGGCCAAAATTGAAAAATGGTCTTATGAATTAGCGATTTCGTTCCAATTCACATTCAAAGTAATATTCAGCATTGCTAATTACGTTGCCGATTGCCAAATTGCATTATCTCTTGTAGTTTCCGAGATATGGGCAATCGAAATTTTACACCTTAGAGTCTGTTTCTAACTTGGGTCAAAATTGTAAAATGGTCTTACGAATTAGCGATTTCGCTCCAATTGACATTCCTAGTAATATTCGGCCTGCTAATTACATTGCCGATTGCCAAATTGCATTATCCCTTATAGTTTCCGAGATATGGACTATCGACATCTTACAATATTGGCTGTGCTTCTAACTTGGGCCAAAATTGTAAAATGGTCTTATGAATTAGCGATTTCGTTCCAATTCACATTCCAAGTATTATTCGGCATGCTAATTACATTGCCGATTGCCAAATTGCATTATCTCTTGTAGTTACCGAGATATGGGCAATCGAAATTTTACACCTTAGAGTCTGTTTCTAACTTGGGTCAAAATTGTAAAATGGTCTTATGAATTAGCGATTTCGCTCCAATTCACATTCCATGTAATATTCGGCATGCTAATTACATTGCCAATTGCCAAATTGCATTATCTCTTATAGTTTCTGAGATATGGACTATCGACATCTTACAATATTGGCTCTTCTTCTAACTTGGGCCAGAATTGTAAAATGGTCTATTGGATTAGCGATTTCGTTCCAATTCACATTCAAAGTAATATTCAGCATTGCTAATTACGTTGCCGATTGCCAAATTGCATTATCTCTTGTAGTTTCCGAGATATGGGCAATCGAAATTTTACACCTTAGAGTCTGTTTCTAACTTGGGTCAAAATTGTAAAATGGTCTTACGAATTAGCGATTTCGCTCCAATTGACATTCCTAGTAATATTCGGCCTGCTAATTAAATTGCCGATTGCCAAATTGCATTATCTCTTATAGTTTCCGATATATGGGCAATCGAAATTTTACACCTTAGTGTCTGTTTCTAAGTTGGGCCAAAATTGTAAAATGGTCTTATGAATTAGTGATTTCGTTCCAATTCACATTCCAAGTAATATTCGGCATGCTAATTACGTTGCCGATTGCCAAATTGCATTATCTCTTGTAGTTTCCGAGATATGGGCAATCGAAATTTTACACCTTAGAGTCTGTTTCTAATTTGGGTCAAAATTGTAAAATGGTCTTACGAATTAGCGATTTCGCTCCAATTCACATTCCAAGTAATATTCGGCATGCTAATTACATTGCCGATTGCCAAATTGCATTATCTCTTATAGTTTCTGAGATATGGACTATCGACATCTTACAATATTGGTTCTGCTTTTAACTTGGGCCAAAATTGTAAAATGGTCTTATGAATTAGCGATTTCGTTCCAATTCACATTCCAAGTAATATTCGGCATGGTAATTACATTGCCGATTACCAAATTGCATTATCTCTTGTAGTTTCCGAGATATGGGCAATCGAAATTTTACACCTTAGAGTCTGTTTCTAAGTTGGGTCAAAAATGTAAAATGGTCTTATGAATTAGCGATTTCGTTCCAATTCACATTCCAAGTAATACTCGACATGCTAATTACATTGCCGATTGCCAAATTGCATTATCTCTTATAGTTTCCGGGATAGGGATTATCGACATCTGACAATATTGGCTCTGCTTCTTACTTGGGCCAGAATTGTAAAATGGTCTTATGAATTAGCGATTTCGTTCCAATTCACTTTCCAAGTAATATTCGGCATGGTAATTACGTTGCCGATTGCCAAATTGCCTTACCACCTATAGTTTCCTAGATATGGTCTATCGACATCTTACAATATTGGCTCTGCTTCTAATTTGGGCCAAAATTGTAAAATGCTCTTATGAATTAGCGATTTCGTTCCAATTCACATTCAAAGTAATATTCGGCATGCTAATTACGTTGCCTGTTGCCAAATTGCATTATCTCTTATAGTTTCCGAGATATGGACTATCGACATCTTACAATATTGGCTCTGCTTCTAACTTGGGCCAAAAATGTAAAATGGTCTTATTAATTAACGATTTCGTTCCAATTCACATTCTAAGTAATATTCGGCATGCTAATTAAGTTGCCATTTTCCAAATTGCATTATCTCTTATAGTTTCCGAGATATGGGCAATTGAAATTTTACACCTTGGTGTCTGTTTCTAACTGGGGTCAAAATTGTAAAATGGTCTTATGAATTAGTGGTTTCGTTCCAATTCACATTCCAAGTAATATTCGACATGCTAATTACATTGCCTGTTGCCAAATTGCATTATCTCCTATAGTTTCCAAGATATGGTCTATCGACATCTTACAATATTGGCTCTGCTTCTAACTTGGGCCAAAATTGAAAAATGGTCTTATGAATTAGCGATTTCGTTCCAATTCACATTCAAAGTAATATTCGACATGCTAATTACGTTGCCTGTTGCCAAATTGCATTATCTCTTATAGTTTCCGAGATATGGGCAATTGAAATTTTACACCTTGGTGTCTGTTTCTAACTGGGGTCAAAATTGTAAAATGGTCTTATGAATTAGTGATTTCGTTCCAATTCACATTCCAAGTAATATTCGACATGATAATTACATTGCCGATTGCCAAATTGCATTATCTCCTATAGTTTCCAAGATATGGTCTATCGACATCTTACAATATTGGCTCTGCTTCTAACTTGGGCCAAAATTGAAAAATGGTCTTATGAATTAGCGATTTCGTTCCAATTCACATTCAACGTAATATTCGGCATGCTAATTACGTTGCCGTTTTCCAAATTGCATTATCTCTTATAGTTTCCGAGATATGGGCAATTGAAATTTTACACCTTGGTGTCTGTTTCTAACTGGGGTCAAAATTGTAAAATGGTCTTATGAATTAGTGATTTCGTTCCAATTCACATTCCAAGTAATATTCGACATGCTAATTACATTGCCTGTTGCCAAATTGCATTATCTCTTATAGTTTCTGAGATATGCGCAATCGAAATTTTACACCTTAGGGTCTGTTTCTAACTTGGGTCAAAATTGTAAAATGCTCTTATGAATTAGCGATTTCGTACCAATTCACATTCAAAGTAATATTCGACATGCTAATTACGTTGCCTGTTGCCAAATTGCATTATCTCTTATAGTTTCCGAGATATGGACTATCGACATCTTACAATATTGGCTCTGCTTCTAACTTGGGTCAAAATTGTAAAATGGTCTTATGAATTAGCGATTTCGCTCCAATTCACATTCCAAGTAATATTCGGCATGCCAATTACATTGCCGATTGCCAAATTGCATTATCTCTTATAGTTTCTGAGATATGCGCAATCGAAATTTTACACCTTAGGGTCTGTTTCTTACTTGGGTCAAAATTGTAAAATGCTCTTATGAATTAGCGATTTCGTTCCAGTTCACATTCAAAGTAATATTCGACATGCTAATTACGTTGCCTGTTGCCAAATTGCATTATCTCTTATTTTTTCCGAGATATGGACTATCGACATCTTACAATATTGGCTCTGCTTCTAACTTGGGCCAAAATTGTAAAATGGTCTTATGAATTAGCGATTTCGTTCCAATTCACATTCCAAGTAATATTCGGCATGCTAATTACGTTGCCGATTGAAAAATTGCATTATCTCTTGTAGTTTCCGAGATATGGGCAATCGAAATTTTACACCTTAGAGTCTGTTTCTAAGTTGATTCAAAAATGTAAAATGGTCTTATGAATTAGCGATATCGTTCCAATTCACATTCCAAGTAATACTCGACATGCTAATTACATTGCCGATTGCCAAATTACATTATCTCTTATAGTTTCCGGGATATGGATTATCGACATCTGACAATATTGGCTCTGCTTCTTACTTGGGCCAGAATTGTAAAATGGTCTTATGAATTAGCGATTTCGTTCCAATTCACATTCCAAGTAATATTCGGCATGGTAATTATATTGCCGATTGCCAAATTGCATTATCTCTTATAGTTTGCGGGATATGGGAATCGAAATTTTACACCTTAGTTTCTGTTTCTAACTTGGGTCAAAATTGTAAAATGGTCTTATGAATTAGCGATTTTGCTCCAATTCACATTCCAAGTAATATTCGGCATGCTAATTACATTGCCGATTGCCAAATTGCATTACCTCCTATAGTTTCCAAGATATGGTCTATCGACATCTTACAATATTGGCTCTGCTTCTTATTTGGGCCAAAATTGTAAAATGGTCTTATGAATTAGCGATTTTGCTCCAATTCACATTCCAAGTAATATTCGGCATGCTAATTACATTGCCGATTGCCAAATTGCATTACCTCCTATAGTTTCCAAGATATGGTCTATCGACATCTTACAATATTGGCTCTGCTTCTAACTTGGGTCAAAATTGTAAAATGGTCTTATGAATTAGCGATTTCGCTCCTATTCACATTCCAAGTAATATTCGGCATGCTAATTACATTGCCGATTGCCAAATTGCATTACCCTTTATTGTTTCCGAGATATGGACTATCGACATCTGACAATATTGGCTCTGCTTCTAACTTGGGCCAGAATTGTAAAATGGTCTTATGAATTAGCGATTTCGTTCCAATTCAGATTCCAAGTAATATTCGGCATGCTAATTACGTTGCCGATTGGTAAATTGCATTATCTCATATAGTTTCCGAGATATGGACTATCGACATCTTACAATATTGGCTGTGCTTCAAACTTGGGCCAAAATTGTAAAATGGTCTTATGAATTAGCGATTTCGTTCCAATTCACATTCCAAGTGTTATTCGGCATGCTAATTACATTGCCAGTTGCCAAATTGCATTATCTCCTATAGTTTCCAAGATATGGTCTATCGACATCTTACAATATTGGCTGTGCTTCTAACTTGGGCCAAAATTGTAAAATGGTCTTATGAATTAGCGATTTCGTTCCAATTCACATTCCAAGTATTATTCGGCATGCTAATTACATTGCCGATTGCCAAATTGCATTATCTCCTATAGTTTCTAAGATATGGTCTATCGACATCTTACAATATTGGCTCTGCTTCTAACTTGGGCCAAAATTGAAAAATGGTCTTATGAATTAGCGATTTCGTTCCAATTCACATTCCAAGTAATATTCGGCATGCTAATTACATTGCCGATTGCCAAATTGCATTATCTCCTATAGTTTCTAAGATATGGTCTATCGACATCTTACAATATTGGCTCTGCTTCTAACTTGGGCCAAAATTGTAAAATGGTCTTATGAATTAGCGATTTCGTTCCAATTCACATTCCAAGTAATATTCGGCATGCTAATTACGTTGCCGTTTTCCAAATTGCATTATCTCTTATAGTTTCCGAGATATGGGCAATTGAAATTTTACACCTTGGTGTCTGTTTCTAACTGAGGTCAAAATTGTAAAATGGTTTTATGAATTAGCGATTTCGTTCCAATTCACATTCTAAGTAATATTCGGCATGCTAATTACGTTGCCGTTTTCCAAATTGCATTATCTCTTATAGTTTCCGAGATATGGGCAATTGAAATTTTACACCTTGGTGTCTGTTTCTAACTTGGGTCAAAATTGTAAAATGCTCTTATGAATTAGCGATTTCGTTCCAAATCACATTCAAAGTATTATTCGACATGCTAATTACTTTGCCTGTTGCCAAATTGCATTATCTCTTATAGTTTCCCAGATATGGACTATCGACATCTTACAATATTGACTCTGCTTCTAACTTGGGTCAAAATTGTAAAATGGTCTTATGAATTAGCGATTTCGCTCCAATTCACATTCCAAGTAATATTCGGCATGCTAATTACATTGCCGATTGCCAAATTCCATTACCCTTTATTGTTTCCGAGATATGGACTATCGACATCTGACAATATTGGCTCTGCTTCTAACTTGGGCCAGAATTGTAAAATGGTCTTATGAATTAGCGATTTCGTTCCAATTCAGATTCCAAGTAATATTCGGCATGCTAATTACGTTTGCCGACTGCCAAATTGCATAATCTCATATAGTTTCCGAGATATGGACTATCGACATCTTACAATATTGGCTGTGCTTCTAACTTGGGCCAAAATTCTTAAATGGTCTTATGAATTAGCGATTTCGTTCCAATTCACATTCCAAGTATTATTCGGCATGCTAATTACATTGCCGGGTGCCAAATTGCATTATCTCTTGTAGTTTCCGAGATATGGGCAATCGAAATTTTACACCTTAGAAGAGTCTGTTTGTAACTTGGATCAAAGTTGTAAAATGGTCTTATTAATTGGCGATTTCGCTCCAATTCACATTTCAAGTAATATTCGGCATGCTAATTACATTGCCGATTGCCAAATTGCATTATCTCTTATAGTTTCTGAGATATGGGCAATTGAAATTTTACACCTTGGTGTCTGTTTCTAACTGGGGTCAAAATTGTAAAATGGTCTTATGAATTAGCGATTTCGTTCCAATTCACATTCTAAGTAATATTCGGCATGCTAATTACGTTGCCGTTTTCCAAATTGCATTATCTCTTATAGTTTCCGAGATATGGGCAATTGAAATTTTACACCTTGGTGTCTGTTTCTAACTGGGGTCAAAATTGTAAAATGGTCTTATGAATTAGTGACTTCGTTCCAATTCACATTCCATGTAATATTCGACATGCTAATTACATTGCCGATTGCCAAATTGCATTATCTCCTATAGTTTCCAAGATATGGTCTATCGACCTCTTACAATATTGGCTCTGCTTCTAACTTGGGCCAAAATTGAAAAATGGTCTTATGAATTAGCGATTTCGTTCCAATTCACATTCAAAGTAATATTCGGCATTGCTAATTACATTGCCGATTGCCAAATTGCATTATCTCCTATAGTTTCCAAGATATGGTCTATCGACATCTTACAATATTGGCTCTGTTTCTAACTTGGGCCAAAATTGAAAAATGGTTTTATGAATTAGCGATTTCGTTCCAATTCACATTCAAAGTAATATTCAGCATTGCTAATTACGCTGCCGATTGCCAAATTGCATTATCTCTTGTAGTTTCCGAGATATGGGCAATCGAAATTTTACACCTTAGAGTCTGTTTCTAACTTGGGTCAAAATTGTAAAATGGTCTTACGAATTAGCGATTTCGCTCCAATTGACATTCCTAGTAATATTCGGCCTGCTAATTACATTGCCGATTGCCAAATTGCATTATCCCTTATAGTTTCCGAGATATGGACTATCGACCTCTGACAATATTAGCTCTGCTTCTAACTTGGGCCAGAATTGTAAAATGGTCTTATGAATTAGCGATTTCGTTCCAATTCACATTCCAAGTAATATTCGGAATGCTAATTACGTTGCCGATTGCCAAATTGCTTTATCTCATATAGTTTCCGAGATATGGACTATCGACATCTTACAATATTGGCTGTGCTTCTAACTTGGGCCAAAATTGTAAAATGGTCTTATGAATTAGCGATTTCGTTCCAATTCACATTCCAAGTATTATTCGGCATGCTAATTACATTGCCGATTGCCAAATTGCATTATCTCCTATAGTTTCTAAGATATGGTCTATCGACATCTTACAATATTGGCTCTGCTTCTAACTTGGGCCAAAATTGAGAAATGGTCTTATGAATTAGCGATTTCGTTCTAATTCACATTCAAACTATTATTCGGCATTGCTAATTACGTTGCCGATTGCCAAATTGCATTATCTCTTATAGTTTCCGAGATATGGGCAATTGAAATTTTACACCTTGGTGTCTGTTTCTAACTGAGGTCAAAATTGTAAAATGGTTTTATGAATTAGCGATTTCGTTCCAATTCACATTCTAAGTAATATTCGGCATGCTAATTACGTTGCCGTTTTCCAAATTGCATTATCTCTTATAGTTTCCGAGATATGGGCAATTGAAATTTTACACCTTGGTGTCTGTTTCTAACTTGGGTCAAAATTGTCAAATGCTCTTATGAATTAGCGATTTCGTTCCAATTCACATTCAAAGTATTATTCGACATGCTAATTACGTTGCCTGTTGCCAAATTGCATTATCTCTTATAGTTTCCCAGATATGGACTATCGACATCTTACAATATTGACTCTGCTTCTAACTTGGCTCAAAATTGTAAAATGGTCTTATGAATTAGCGATTTCGCTCCAATTCACATTCCAAGTAATATTCGGCATGCTAATTACATTGCCGATTGCCAAATTGCATTACCCTTTATTGTTTCCGAGATATGGACTATCGACATCTGACAATATTGGCTCTGCTTCTAACTTGGGCCAGAATTGTAAAATGGTCTTATGAATTAGCGATTTCGTTCCAATTCAGATTCCAAGTAATATTCGGCATGCTAATTACGTTGCCGACTGCCAAATTGCATAATCTCATATAGTTTCCGAGATATGGACTATCGACATCTTACAATATTGGCTGTGCTTCTAACTTGGGCCAAAATTCTTAAATGGTCTTATGAATTAGCGATTTCGTTCCAATTCACATTCCAAGTATTATTCGGCATGCTAATTACATTGCCGGATGCCAAATTGCATTATCTCCTATAGTTTCCAAGATATGGTCTATCGACATCTTACAATATTGGCTCTGCTTCTAACTTGGGCCAAAATTGTAAAATGGTCTTATGAATTAGCGATTTCGTTCCAATTCACATTCAAAGTAATATTCGGCATTGCTAATTACGTTGCCGATTGCCAAATTGCATTATCTCTTGTAGTTTCCGAGATATGGGCAATCGAAATTTTACACCTTAGAAGAGTCTGTTCCTAACTTGGATCAAAGTTGTAAAATGGTCTTATGAATTAGCGATTTCGCTCCAATTCACATTTCAAGTAATATTCGGCATGCTAATTACATTGCCGATTGCCAAATTGCATTATCTCTTATAGTTTCTGAGATATGGACTATCGACATCTTACAATATTGGTTCTGCTTTTAACTTGGGCCAAAATTGTAAAATGGTCTTATGAATTAGCGATTTCGTTCCAATTCACATTCCAAGTAATATTCGGCATGCTAATTACGTTGCCGTTTTCCAAATTGCATTATCTCTTATAGTTTCCGAGATATGGGCAATTGAAATTTTACACCTTGGTGTCTGTTTCTAACTGGGGTCAAAATTGTAAAATGGTCTTATGAATTAGCGATTTCGTTCCAATTCACATTCTAAGTAATATTCGGCATGCTAATTACGTTGCCGTTTTCCAAATTGCATTATCTCTTATAGTTTCCGAGATATGGGCAATTGAAATTTTACACCTTGGTGTCTGTTTCTAACTGGGGTCAAAATTGTAAAATGGTCTTATGAATTAGTGACTTCGTTCCAATTCACATTCCAAGTAATATTCGACATGCTAATTACATTGCCGATTGCCAAATTGCATTATCTCCTATAGTTTCCAAGATATGGACTATCGACATCTTACAATATTGGCTGTGCTTCTAACTTGGGCCAAAATTGAAAAATGGTCTTATGAATTAGCGATTTAGTTCCAATTCACATTCAAAGTAATATTCGGCATTGCTAATTACATTGCCGATTGCCAAATTGCATTATCTCCTATAGTTTCCAAGATATGGTCTATCGACATCTTACAATATTGGCACTGTTTCTAACTTGGTCCAAAATTGAAAAATGGTCTTATGAATTAGCGATTTCGTTCCAATTCACATTCAAAGTAATATTCAGCATTGCTAATTAAGTTGCCGATTGCCAAATTGCATTATCTCATATAGTTTCCGAGATATGGACTATCGACATCTTACAATATTGGCTCTGCTTCTTACTTGGGCCAAAATTGTAAAATGGTCTTATGAATTAGCGATTTCGTTCCAATTCACATTCCAAGTATTATTCGGCATGCTAATTACATTGCCGATTGCCAAATTGCATTATCTCCTATAGTTTCTAAGATATGGTCTATCGACATCTTACAATATTGGCTCTGCTTCTAACTTGGGCCAAAATTGAAAAATGGTCTTATGAATTAGCGATTTCGTTCCAATTCACATTCCAAGTAATATTCGGCATGCTAATTACATTGCCGGTTGCCAAATTGCATTATCTCCTATAGTTTCCAAGATATGGTCTATCGACATCTTACAATATTGGCTCTGCTTCTAACTTGGGCCAAAATTGTAAAATGGTCTTATGAATTAGCGATTTCGTTCCAATTCACATTCCAAGTAATATTCGGCATGCTAATTACGTTGCCGTTTTCCAAATTGCATTATCTCTTATAGTTTCCGAGATATGGGCAATTGAAATTTTACACCTTGGTGTCTGTTTCTAACTGAGGTCAAAATTGTAAAATGGTTTTATGAATTAGCGATTTCGTTCCAATTCACATTCTAAGTAATATTCGGCATGCTAATTACATTGCCGGTTGCCAAATTGCATTATCTCCTATAGTTTCCAAGATATGGTCTATCGACATCTTACAATATTGGCTCTGCTTCTAACTTGGGCCAGAATTGTAAAATGGTCTATTGGATTAGCGATTTCGTTCCAATTCAGATTCAAAGTAATATTCGGCATTGCTAATTACGTTGCCGATTGCCAAATTGCATTATCTCTTGTAGTTTCCGAGATATGGGCAATCGAAATTTTACACCTTAGTGTCTGTTTCTAACTGGGGTCAAAATTGTTAAATGGTCTTATGAATTAGTGATTTCGTTCCAATTCACATTCCAAGTATTATTCGGCATGCTAATTACATTGCCGATTGCCAAATTGCATTATCTCTTATAGTTTCCGATATATGGGCAATCGAAATTTTACACCTTAGTGTCTGTTTCTAAGTTGGGCCAAAATTGTAAAATGGTCTTATGAATTAGTGATTTCGTTCCAATTCACATTCCAAGTAATATTCGGCATGCTAATTACGTTGCCGATTGCCAAATTGCATTATCTCTTGTAGTTTCCGAGATATGGGCAATCGAAATTTTACACCTTAGAGTCTGTTTCTAACTTGGGTCAAAATTGTAAAATGGTCTTACGAATTAGCGATTTCGCTCCAATTCACATTCCAAGTAATATTCGGCATGCTAATTACATTGCCGATTGCCAAATTGCATTATCTCTTATAGTTTCTGAGATATGGACTATCGACATCTTACAATATTGGTTCTGCTTTTAACTTGGGCCAAAATTTTAAAATGGTCTTATGAATTAGCGATTTCGTTCCAATTCACATTCCAAGTAATATTCGGCATGGTAATTACATTGCCGATTACCAAATTGCATTATCTCTTGTAGTTTCCGAGATATGGGCAATCGAAATTTTACACCTTAGAGTCTGTTTCTAAGTTGGGTCAAAAATGTAAAATGGTCTTATGAATTAGCGATTTCGTTCCAATTCACATTCCAAGTAATACTCGACATGCTAATTACATTGCCGATTGCCAAATTGCATTACCCTTTATTGTTTCCGAGATATGGACTATCGACATCTGACAATATTGGCTCTGCTTCCAACTTGGGCCAGAATTGTAAAATGGTCTTATGAATTAGCGATTTCGTTCCAATTCACATTCCAAGTATTATTCGGCATGCTAATTACATTGCCGGTTGCCAAATTGAATTATCTCCTATAGTTTCCAAGATATGGTCTATCGACATCTTACAATATTGGCTCTGCTTCTAACTTGGGCCAAAATTGTAAAATGGCCTTATGAATTAGCGATTTCGTTCCAATTCACATTCCAAGTAATATTCGGCATGCTAATTACGTTGCCGTTTTCCAAATTGCATTATCTCTTATAGTTTCCGACATATGGGCAATTGAAATTTTACACCTTGGTGTCTGTTTCTAACTGAGGTCAAAATTGTAAAATGGTCTTATGAATTAGCGATTTCGTTCCAATTCACATTCTAAGTAATATTCGGCATGCTAATTACGTTGCCGTTTTCCAAATTGCATTATCTCTTATAGTTTCCGAGATATGGGCAATTGAAATTTTACACCTTGGTGTCTGTTTCTAACTTGGGTCAAAATTGTAAAATGCTCTTATGAATTAGCGATTTCGTTCCAATTCACATTCAAAGTAATATTCGACATGCTAATTACGTTGCCTGTTGCCAAATTGCATTATTTCTTATAGTTTCCGAGATATGGACTATCGACATCTTACAATATTGGCTCTGCTACTAACTTGGGTCAAAATTGTAAAATGGTCTTATGAATTAGCGATTTCGCTCCAATTCACATTCCAAGTAATATTCGGCATGCTAATTACATTGCCGATTGCCAAATTGCATTACCCTTTATTGTTTCCGAGATATGGACTATCGACATCTTACAATATTGGCTGTGCTTCTAACTTGGGCCAAAATTGAAAAATGGTCTTATGAATTAGCGATTTAGTTCCAATTCACATTCAAAGTAATATTCGGCATTGCTAATTACATTGCCGATTGCCAAATTGCATTATCTCTTATAGTTTCCGAGATATGGGCAATTGAAATTTTACACCTTGGTGTCTGTTTCTAACTGGGGTCAAAATTGTAAAATGGTCTTATGAATTAGCGATTTCGTTCCAATTCACATTCTAAGTAATATTCGGCATGCTAATTACGTTGCCGTTTTCCAAATTGCATTATCTCTTATAGTTTCCGAGATATGGGCAATTGAAATTTTACACCTTGGTGTCTGTTTCTAACTGGGGTCAAAATTGTAAAATGGTCTTATGAATTAGTGACTTCGTTCCAATTCACATTCCAAGTAATATTCGACATGCTAATTACATTGCCGATTGCCAAATTGCATTATCTCCTATAGTTTCCAAGATATGGTCTATCGACATCTTACAATATTGGCTCTGTTTCTAACTTGGGCCAAAATTGAAAAATGGTCTTATGAATTAGCGATTTCGTTCCAATTCACATTCAAAGTAATATTCAGCATTGCTAATTACGTTGCCGATTGCCAAATTGCATTATCTCTTGTAGTTTCCGAGATATGGGCAATCGAAATTTTACACCTTAGAGTCTGTTTCTAACTTGGGTCAAAATTGTAAAATGGTCTTACGAATTAGCGATTTCGCTCCAATTGACATTCCTAGTAATATTCGGCCTGCTAATTACATTGCCGATTGCCAAATTGCATTATCCCTTATAGTTTCCGAGATATGGACTATCGACCTCTGACAATATTAGCTATGCTTCTAACTTGGGCCAGAATTGTAAAATGGTCTTATGAATTAGCGATTTCGTTCCAATTCACATTCCAAGTAATATTCGGAATGCTAATTACGTTGCCGATTGCCAAATTACATTATCTCATATAGTTTCCGAGATATGGACTATCGACATCTTACAATATTGGCTGTGCTTCTAACTTGGGCCAAAATTGTAAAATGGTCTTATGAATTAGCGATTTCGTTCCAATTCACATTCCAAGTATTATTCGGCATGCTAATTACATTGCCGATTGCCAAATTGCATTATCTCCTATAGTTTCTAAGATATGGTCTATCGACATCTTACAATATTGGCTCTGCTTCTAACTTGGGCCAAAATTGTAAAATGGTCTTATGAATTAGCGATTTCGTTCCAATTCACATTCCAAGTATTATTCCGCATGCTAATTACATTGCCGATTGCCAAATTCCATTATCTCCTATAGTTTCCAAGATATGGTCTATCGACATCTTACAATATTGGCTCTGCTTCTAACTTGGGCCAAAATTGAGAAATGGTCTTATGAATTAGCGATTTCGTTCTAATTCACATTCAAAGTATTATTCGGCATTGCTAATTACGTTGCCGATTGCCAAATTGCATTATCTCTTGTAGTTACCGAGATATGGGCAATCGAAATTTTACACCTTAGAGTCTGTTTTTAACTTGGGTCAAAATGGTAAAATGGTCTTATGAATTAGCGATTTCGCTCCAATTCACATTCCAAGTAATATTCGGCATGCTAATTACATTGCCAATTGCCAAATTGCATTATCTCTTATAGTTTCTGAGATATGGACTATCGACATCTTACAATATTGGCTCTTCTTCTAACTTGGGCCAGAATTGTAAAATGGTCTATTGGATTAGCGATTTCGTTCCAATTCAGATTCAAAGTAATATTCGGCATTGCTAATTACGTTGCCGATTGCCAAATTGCATTATCTCTTGTAGTTTCCGAGATATGGGCAATCGAAATTTTACACCTTAGTGTCTGTTTCTAACTGGGGTCAAAATTGTTAAATGGTCTTATGAATTAGTGATTTCGTTCCAATTCACATTCCAAGTATTATTCGGCATGCTAATTACATTGCCGATTGCCAAATTGCATTATCTCTTATAGTTTCCGATATATGGGCAATCGAAATTTTACACCTTAGTGTCTGTTTCTAAGTTGGGCCAAAATTGTAAAATGGTCTTATGAATTAGTGATTTCGTTCCAATTCACATTCCAAGTAATATTCGGCATGCTAATTACGTTGCCGATTGCCAAATTGCATTATCTCTTGTAGTTTCCGAGATATGGGCAATCGAAATTTTACACCTTAGAGTCTGTTTCTAACTTGGGTCAAAATTGTAAAATGGTCTTACGAATTAGCGATTTCGCTCCAATTCACATTCCAAGTAATATTCGACATGCTAATTACATTGCCGATTGCCAAATTGCATTATCTCTTATAGTTTCTGAGATATGGACTATCGACATCTTACAATATTGGTTCTGCTTTTAACTTGGGCCAAAATTTTAAAATGGTCTTATGAATTAGCGATTTCGTTCCAATTCACATTCCAAGTAATATTCGGCATGGTAATTACATTGCCGATTACCAAATTGCATTATCTCTTGTAGTTTCCGAGATATGGGCAATCGAAATTTTACACCTTAGAGTCTGTTTCTAAGTTGGGTCAAAAATGTAAAATGGTCTTATGAATTAGCGATTTCGTTCCAATTCACATTCCAAGTAATACTCGACATGCTAATTACATTGCCGATTGCCAAATTGCATTACCCTTTATTGTTTCCGAGATATGGACTATCGACATCTGACAATATTGGCTCTGCTTCTAACTTGGGCCAGAATTGTAAAATGGTCTTATGAATTAGCGATTTCGTTCCAATTCACATTCCAAGTATTATTCGGCATGCTAATTACATTGCCGGTTGCCAAATTGAATTATCTCCTATAGTTTCCAAGATATGGTCTATCGACATCTTACAATATTGGCTCTGCTTCTAACTTGGGCCAAAATTGTAAAATGGCCTTATGAATTAGCGATTTCGTTCCAATTCACATTCCAAGTAATATTCGGCATGCTAATTACGTTGCCGTTTTCCAAATTGCATTATCTCTTATAGTTTCCGAGATATGGGCAATTGAAATTTTACACCTTGGTGTCTGTTTCTAACTGAGGTCAAAATTGTAAAATGGTCTTATGAATTAGCGATTTCGTTCCAATTCACATTCTAAGTAATATTCGGCATGCTAATTACGTTGCCGTTTTCCAAATTGCATTATCTCTTATAGTTTCCGAGATATGGGCAATTGAAATTTTACACCTTGGTGTCTGTTTCTAACTTGGGTCAAAATTGTAAAATGCTCTTATGAATTAGCGATTTCGTTCCAATTCACATTCAAAGTAATATTCGACATGCTAATTACGTTGCCTGTTGCCAAATTGCATTATCTCTTATAGTTTCCGAGATATGGACTATCGACATCTTACAATATTGGCTCTGCTTCTAACTTGGGTCAAAATTGTAAAATGGTCTTATGAATTAGCGATTTCGCTCCAATTCACATTCCAAGTAATATTCGGCATGCTAATTACATTGCCGATTGCCAAATTACATTACCCTTTATTGTTTCCGAGATATGGACTATCGACATCTTACAATATTGGCTGTGCTTCTAACTTGGGCCAAAATTGAAAAATGGTCTTATGAATTAGCGATTTAGTTCCAATTCACATTCAAAGTAATATTCGGCATTGCTAATTACATTGCCGATTGCCAAATTGCATTATCTCTTATAGTTACCGAGATATGGGCAATTGAAATTTTACACCTTGGTGTCTGTTTCTAACTGGGGTCAAAATTGTAAAATGGTCTTATGAATTAGCGATTTCGTTCCAATTCACATTCTAAGTAATATTCGGCATGCTAATTACGTTGCCGTTTTCCAAATTGCATTATCTCTTATAGTTTCCGAGATATGGGCAATTGAAATTTTACACCTTGGTGTCTGTTTCTAACTGGGGTCAAAATTGTAAAATGGTCTTATGAATTAGTGACTTCGTTCCAATTCACATTCCAAGTAATATTCGACATGCTAATTACATTGCCGATTGCCAAATTGCATTATCTCCTATAGTTTCCAAGATATGGTCTATCGACATCTTACAATATTGGCTCTGCTTCTAACTTGGGCCAAAATTGAAAAATGGTCTTATGAATTAGCGATTTCGTTCCAATTCACATTCAAAGTAATATTCGGCATTGCTAATTACATTGCCGATTGCCAAATTGCATTATCTCCTATAGTTTCCAAGATATGGTCTATCGACATCTTACAATATTGGCTCTGTTTCTAACTTGGGCCAAAATTGAAAAATGGTCTTATGAATTAGCGATTTCGTTCCAATTCACATTCAAAGTAATATTCAGCATTGCTAATTACGTTGCCGATTGCCAAATTGCATTATCTCTTGTAGTTTCCGAGATATGGGCAATCGAAATTTTACACCTTAGAGTCTGTTTCTAACTTGGGTCAAAATTGTAAAATGGTCTTACGAATTAGCGATTTCGCTCCAATTGACATTCCTAGTAATATTCGGCCTGCTAATTACATTGCCGATTGCCAAATTGCATTATCCCTTATAGTTTCCGAGATATGGACTATCGACCTCTGACAATATTAGCTATGCTTCTAACTTGGGCCAGAATTGTAAAATGGTCTTATGAATTAGCGATTTCGTTCCAATTCACATTCCAAGTAATATTCGGAATGCTAATTACGTTGCCGATTGCCAAATTACATTATCTCATATAGTTTCCGAGATATGGACTATCGACATCTTACAATATTGGCTGTGCTTCTAACTTGGGCCAAAATTGTAAAATGGTCTTATGAATTAGCGATTTCGTTCCAATTCACATTCCAAGTATTATTCGGCATGCTAATTACATTGCCGATTGCCAAATTGCATTATCTCCTATAGTTTCTAAGATATGGTCTATCGACATCTTACAATATTGGCTCTGCTTCTAACTTGGGCCAAAATTGTAAAATGGTCTTATGAATTAGCGATTTCGTTCCAATTCACATTCCAAGTATTATTCCGCATGCTAATTACATTGCCGATTGCCAAATTCCATTATCTCCTATAGTTTCCAAGATATGGTCTATCGACATCTTACAATATTGGCTCTGCTTCTAACTTGGGCCAAAATTGAGAAATGGTCTTATGAATTAGCGATTTCGTTCTAATTCACATTCAAAGTATTATTCGGCATTGCTAATTACGTTGCCGATTGCCAAATTGCATTATCTCTTGTAGTTACCGAGATATGGGCAATCGAAATTTTACACCTTAGAGTCTGTTTCTAACTTGGGTCAAAATTGTAAAATGGTCTTATGAATTAGCGATTTCGCTCCAATTCACATTCCAAGTAATATTCGGCATGCTAATTACATTGCCAATTGCCAAATTGCATTATCTCTTATAGTTTCTGAGATATGGACTATCGACATCTTACAATATTGGCTCTTCTTCTAACTTGGGCCAGAATTGTAAAATGGTCTATTGGATTAGCGATTTCGTTCCAATTCAGATTCAAAGTAATATTCGGCATTGCTAATTACGTTGCCGATTGCCAAATTGCATTATCTCTTGTAGTTTCCGAGATATGGGCAATCGAAATTTTACACCTTAGTGTCTGTTTCTAACTGGGGTCAAAATTGTTAAATGGTCTTATGAATTAGTGATTTCGTTCCAATTCACATTCCAAGTATTATTCGGCATGCTAATTACATTGCCGATTGCCAAATTGCATTATCTCTTATAGTTTCCGATATATGGGCAATCGAAATTTTACACCTTAGTGTCTGTTTCTAAGTTGGGCCAAAATTGTAAAATGGTCTTATGAATTAGTGATTTCGTTCCAATTCACATTCCAAGTAATATTCGGCATGCTAATTACGTTGCCGATTGCCAAATTGCATTATCTCTTGTAGTTTCCGAGATATGGGCAATCGAAATTCTACACCTTAGAGTCTGTTTCTAACTTGGGTCAAAATTGTAAAATGGTCTTACGAATTAGCGATTTCGCTCCAATTCACATTCCAAGTAATATTCGACATGCTAATTACATTGCCGATTGCCAAATTGCATTATCTCTTATAGTTTCTGAGATATGGACTATCGACATCTGACAATATTGGCTCTGTTTCTAACTTGGGTCAAAATTGTAAAATGCTCTTATGAATTAGCGATTCCGTTCCAATTCACATTCAAAGTAATATTCGACATGCTAATTACGTTGCCTGTTGCCAAATTGCATTATCTCTTATAGTTTCCGAGATATGGACTATCGACATCTTACATTATTGGCTCTGCTTCTAACTTGGGTCAAAATTGTAAAATGGTCTTATGAATTAGCGATTTCGCTCCAATTCACATTCCAAGTAATATTCGGCATGCTAATTACATTGCCGATTGCCAAATTGCATTACCCTTTATTGTTTCCGAGATATGGACTATCGACATCTTACAATATTGGCTGTGCTTCTAACTTGGGCCAAAATTGAAAAATGGTCTTATGAATTAGCGATTTAGTTCCAATTCACATTCAAAGTAATATTCGGCATTGCTAATTACATTGCCGATTGCCAAATTGCATTATCTCCTATAGTTTCCAAGATATGGTCTATCGACATCTTACAATATTGGCACTGTTTCTAACTTGGTCCAAAATTGAAAAATGGTCTTATGAATTAGCGATTTCGTTCCAATTCACATTCAAAGTAATATTCAGCATTGCTAATTAAGTTGCCGATTGCCAAATTGCATTATCTCATATAGTTTCCGAGATATGGACTATCGACATCTTACAATATTGGCTCTGCTTCTTACTTGGGCCAAAATTGTAAAATGGTCTTATGAATTAGCGATTTCGTTCCAATTCACATTCCAAGTATTATTCGGCATGCTAATTACATTGCCGATTGCCAAATTGCATTATCTCCTATAGTTTCTAAGATATGGTCTATCGACATCTTACAATATTGGCTCTGCTTCTAACTTGGGCCAAAATTGAAAAATGGTCTTATGAATTAGCGATTTCGTTCCAATTCACATTCCAAGTAATATTCGGCATGCTAATTACATTGCCGGTTGCCAAATTGCATTATCTCCTATAGTTTCCAAGATATGGTCTATCGACATCTTACAATATTGGCTCTGCTTCTAACTTGGGCCAAAATTGTAAAATGGTCTTATGAATTAGCGATTTCGTTCCAATTCACATTCCAAGTAATATTCGGCATGCTAATTACGTTGCCGTTTTCCAAATTGCATTATCTCTTATAGTTTCCGAGATATGGGCAATTGAAATTTTACACCTTGGTGTCTGTTTCTAACTGAGGTCAAAATTGTAAAATGGTTTTATGAATTAGCGATTTCGTTCCAATTCACATTCTAAGTAATATTCGGCATGCTAATTACATTGCCGGTTGCCAAATTGCATTATCTCCTATAGTTTCCAAGATATGGTCTATCGACATCTTACAATATTGGCTCTGCTTCTAACTTGGGCCAGAATTGTAAAATGGTCTATTGGATTAGCGATTTCGTTCCAATTCAGATTCAAAGTAATATTCGGCATTGCTAATTACGTTGCCGATTGCCAAATTGCATTATCTCTTGTAGTTTCCGAGATATGGGCAATCGAAATTTTACACCTTAGTGTCTGTTTCTAAGTTGGGCCAAAATTGTAAAATGGTCTTATGAATTAGTGATTTCGTTCCAATTCACATTCCAAGTAATATTCGGCATGCTAATTACGTTGCCGATTGCCAAATTGCATTATCTCTTGTAGTTTCCGAGATATGGGCAATCGAAATTTTACACCTTAGAGTCTGTTTCTAACTTGGGTCAAAATTGTAAAATGGTCTTACGAATTAGCGATTTCGCTCCAATTCACATTCCAAGTAATATTCGGCATGCTAATTACATTGCCGATTGCCAAATTGCATTATCTCTTATAGTTTCTGAGATATGGACTATCGACATCTTACAATATTGGTTCTGCTTTTAACTTGGGCCAAAATTTTAAAATGGTCTTATGAATTAGCGATTTCGTTCCAATTCACATTCCAAGTAATGTTCGGCATGGTAATTACATTGCCGATTACCAAATTGCATTATCTCTTGTAGTTTCCGAGATATGGGCAATCGAAATTTTACACCTTAGAGTCTGTTTCTAAGTTGGGTCAAAAATGTAAAATGGTCTTATGAATTAGCGATTTCGTTCCAATTCACATTCCAAGTAATACTCGACATGCTAATTACATTGCCGATTGCCAAATTGCATTACCCTTTATTGTTTCCGAGATATGGACTATCGACATCTGACAATATTGGCTCTGCTTCTAACTTGGGCCAGAATTGTAAAATGGTCTTATGAATTAGCGATTTCGTTCCAATTCACATTCCAAGTATTATTCGGCATGCTAATTACATTGCCGGTTGCCAAATTGAATTATCTCCTATAGTTTCCAAGATATGGTCTATCGACATCTTACAATATTGGCTCTGCTTCTAACTTGGGCCAAAATTGTAAAATGGCCTTATGAATTAGCGATTTCGTTCCAATTCACATTCCAAGTAATATTCGGCATGCTAATTACGTTGCCGTTTTCCAAATTGCATTATCTCTTATAGTTTCCGAGATATGGGCAATTGAAATTTTACACCTTGGTGTCTGTTTCTAACTGAGGTCAAAATTGTAAAATGGTCTTATGAATTAGCGATTTCGTTCCAATTCACATTCTAAGTAATATTCGGCATGCTAATTACGTTGCCGTTTTCCAAATTGCATTATCTCTTATAGTTTCCGAGATATGGGCAATTGAAATTTTACACCTTGGTGTCTGTTTCTAACTTGGGTCAAAATTGTAAAATGCTCTTATGAATTAGCGATTTCGATCCAATTCACATTCAAAGTAATATTCGACATGCTAATTACGTTGCCTGTTGCCAAATTGCATTATCTCTTATAGTTTCCGAGATATGGACTATCGACATCTTACAATATTGGCTCTGCTTCTAACTTGGGTCAAAATTGTAAAATGGTCTTATGAATTAGCGATTTCGCTCCAATTCACATTCCAAGTAATATTCGGCATGCTAATTACATTGCCGATTGCCAAATTGCATTACCCTTTATTGTTTCCGAGATATGGACTATCGACATCTTACAATATTGGCTGTGCTTCTAACTTGGGCCAAAATTGAAAAATGGTCTTATGAATTAGCGATTTAGTTCCAATTCACATTCAAAGTAATATTCGGCATTGCTAATTACATTGCCGATTGCCAAATTGCATTATCTCTTATAGTTTCCGAGATATGGGCAATTGAAATTTTACACCTTGGTGTCTGTTTCTAACTGGGGTCAAAATTGTAAAATGGTCTTATGAATTAGCGATTTCGTTCCAATTCACATTCTAAGTAATATTCGGCATGCTAATTACGTTGCCGTTTTCCAAATTGCATTATCTCTTATAGTTTCCGAGATATGGGCAATTGAAATTTTACACCTTGGTGTCTGTTTCTAACTGGGGTCAAAATTGTAAAATGGTCTTATGAATTAGTGACTTCGTTCCAATTCACATTCCAAGTAATATTCGACATGCTAATTACATTGCCGATTGCCAAATTGCATTATCTCCTATAGTTTCCAAGATATGGTCTATCGACATCTTACAATATTGGCTCTGCTTCTAACTTGGGCCAAAATTGAAAAATGGTCTTATGAATTAGCGATTTCGTTCCAATTCACATTCAAAGTAATATTCGGCATTGCTAATTACATTGCCGATTGCCAAATTGCATTATCTCCTATAGTTTCCAAGATATGGTCTATCGACATCTTACAATATTGGCTCTGTTTCTAACTTGGGCCAAAATTGAAAAATGGTCTTATGAATTAGCGATTTCGTTCCAATTCACATTCAAAGTAATATTCAGCATTGCTAATTACGTTGCCGATTGCCAAATTGCATTATCTCTTGTAGTTTCCGAGATATGGGCAATCGAAATTTTACACCTTAGAGTCTGTTTCTAACTTGGGTCAAAATTGTAAAATGGTCTTACGAATTAGCGATTTCGCTCCAATTGACATTCCTAGTAATATTCGGCCTGCTAATTACATTGCCGATTGCCAAATTGCATTATCCCTTATAGTTTCCGAGATATGGACTATCGACCTCTGACAATATTAGCTATGCTTCTAACTTGGGCCAGAATTGTAAAATGGTCTTATGAATTAGCGATTTCGTTCCAATTCACATTCCAAGTAATATTCGGAATGCTAATTACGTTGCCGATTGCCAAATTACATTATCTCATATAGTTTCCGAGATATGGACTATCGACATCTTACAATATTGGCTGTGCTTCTAACTTGGGCCAAAATTGTAAAATGGTCTTATGAATTAGCGATTTCGTTCCAATTCACATTCCAAGTATTATTCGGCATGCTAATTACATTGCCGATTGCCAAATTGCATTATCTCCTATAGTTTCTAAGATATGGTCTATCGACATCTTACAATATTGGCTCTGCTTCTAACTTGGGCCAAAATTGTAAAATGGTCTTATGAATTAGCGATTTCGTTCCAATTCACATTCCAAGTATTATTCCGCATGCTAATTACATTGCCGATTGCCAAATTCCATTATCTCCTATAGTTTCCAAGATATGGTCTATCGACATCTTACAATATTGGCTCTGCTTCTAACTTGGGCCAAAATTGAGAAATGGTCTTATGAATTAGCGATTTCGTTCTAATTCACATTCAAAGTATTATTCGGCATTGCTAATTACGTTGCCGATTGCCAAATTGCATTATCTCTTGTAGTTACCGAGATATGGGCAATCGAAATTTTACACCTTAGAGTCTGTTTCTAACTTGGGTCAAAATTGTAAAATGGTCTTATGAATTAGCGATTTCGCTCCAATTCACATTCCAAGTAATATTCGGCATGCTAATTACATTGCCAATTGCCAAATTGCATTATCTCTTATAGTTTCTGAGATATGGACTATCGACATCTTACAATATTGGCTCTTCTTCTAACTTGGGCCAGAATTGTAAAATGGTCTATTGGATTAGCGATTTCGTTCCAATTCAGATTCAAAGTAATATTCGGCATTGCTAATTACGTTGCCGATTGCCAAATTGCATTATCTCTTGTAGTTTCCGAGATATGGGCAATCGAAATTTTACACCTTAGTGTCTGTTTCTAACTGGGGTCAAAATTGTTAAATGGTCTTATGAATTAGTGATTTCGTTCCAATTCACATTCCAAGTATTATTCGGCATGCTAATTACATTGCCGATTGCCAAATTGCATTATCTCTTATAGTTTCCGATATATGGGCAATCGAAATTTTACACCTTAGTGTCTGTTTCTAAGTTGGGCCAAAATTGTAAAATGGTCTTATGAATTAGTGATTTCGTTCCAATTCACATTCCAAGTAATATTCGGCATGCTAATTACGTTGCCGATTGCCAAATTGCATTATCTCTTGTAGTTTCCGAGATATGGGCAATCGAAATTTTACACCTTAGAGTCTGTTTCTAACTTGGGTCAAAATTGTAAAATGGTCTTACGAATTAGCGATTTCGCTCCAATTCACATTCCAAGTAATATTCGACATGCTAATTACATTGCCGATTGCCAAATTGCATTATCTCTTATAGTTTCTGAGATATGGACTATCGACATCTTACAATATTGGTTCTGCTTTTAACTTGGGCCAAAATTTTAAAATGGTCTTATGAATTAGCGATTTCGTTCCAATTCACATTCCAAGTAATATTCGGCATGGTAATTACATTGCCGATTACCAAATTGCATTATCTCTTGTAGTTTCCGAGATATGGGCAATCGAAATTTTACACCTTAGAGTCTGTTTCTAAGTTGGGTCAAAAATGTAAAATGGTCTTATGAATTAGCGATTTCGTTCCAATTCACATTCCAAGTAATACTCGACATGCTAATTACATTGCCGATTGCCAAATTGCATTACCCTTTATTGTTTCCGAGATATGGACTATCGACATCTGACAATATTGGCTCTGCTTCTAACTTGGGCCAGAATTGTAAAATGGTCTTATGAATTAGCGATTTCGTTCCAATTCACATTCCAAGTATTATTCGGCATGCTAATTACATTGCCGGTTGCCAAATTGAATTATCTCCTATAGTTTCCAAGATATGGTCTATCGACATCTTACAATATTGGCTCTGCTTCTAACTTGGGCCAAAATTGTAAAATGGCCTTATGAATTAGCGATTTCGTTCCAATTCACATTCCAAGTAATATTCGGCATGCTAATTACGTTGCCGTTTTCCAAATTGCATTATCTCTTATAGTTTCCGAGATATGGGCAATTGAAATTTTACACCTTGGTGTCTGTTTCTAACTGAGGTCAAAATTGTAAAATGGTCTTATGAATTAGCGATTTCGTTCCAATTCACATTCTAAGTAATATTCGGCATGCTAATTACGTTGCCGTTTTCCAAATTGCATTATCTCTTATAGTTTCCGAGATATGGGCAATTGAAATTTTACACCTTGGTGTCTGTTTCTAACTTGGGTCAAAATTGTAAAATGCTCTTATGAATTAGCGATTTCGTTCCAATTCACATTCAAAGTAATATTCGACATGCTAATTACGTTGCCTGTTGCCAAATTGCATTATCTCTTATAGTTTCCGAGATATGGACTATCGACATCTTACAATATTGGCTCTGCTTCTAACTTGGGTCAAAATTGTAAAATGGTCTTATGAATTAGCGATTTCGCTCCAATTCACATTCCAAGTAATATTCGGCATGCTAATTACATTGCCGATTGCCAAATTGCATTACCCTTTATTGTTTCCGAGATATGGACTATCGACATCTTACAATATTGGCTGTGCTTCTAACTTGGGCCAAAATTGAAAAATGGTCTTATGAATTAGCGATTTAGTTCCAATTCACATTCAAAGTAATATTCGGCATTGCTAATTACATTGCCGATTGCCAAATTGCATTATCTCCTATAGTTTCCAAGATATGGTCTATCGACATCTTACAATATTGGCACTGTTTCTAACTTGGTCCAAAATTGAAAAATGGTCTTATGAATTAGCGATTTCGTTCCAATTCACATTCAAAGTAATATTCAGCATTGCTAATTAAGTTGCCGGTTGCCAAATTGCATTATCTCCTATAGTTTCCAAGATATGGTCTATCGACATCTTACAATATTGGCTCTGCTTCTAACTTGGGCCAAAATTGAAAAATGGTCTTATGAATTAGCGATTTCGTTCCAATTCACATTCCAAGTAATATTCGGCATGCTAATTACATTGCCGGTTGCCAAATTGCATTATCTCCTATAGTTTCCAAGATATGGTCTATCGACATCTTACAATATTGGCTCTGCTTCTAACTTGGGCCAAAATTGTAAAATGGTCTTATGAATTAGCGATTTCGTTCCAATTCACATTCCAAGTAATATTCGGCATGCTAATTACGTTGCCGTTTTCCAAATTGCATTATCTCTTATAGTTTCCGAGATATGGGCAATTGAAATTTTACACCTTGGTGTCTGTTTCTAACTGAGGTCAAAATTGTAAAATGGTTTTATGAATTAGCGATTTCGTTCCAATTCACATTCTAAGTAATATTCGGCATGCTAATTACATTGCCGGTTGCCAAATTGCATTATCTCCTATAGTTTCCAAGATATGGTCTATCGACATCTTACAATATTGGCTCTGCTTCTAACTTGGGCCAAAATTGTAAAATGGTCTTATGAATTAGCGATTTCGTTCCAATTCACATTCCAAGTAATATTCGGCATGCTAATTACGTTGCCGTTTTCCAAATTGCATTATCTCTTATAGTTTCCGAGATATGGGCAATTGAAATTTTACACCTTGGTGTCTGTTTCTAACTGAGGTCAAAATTGTAAAATGGTTTTATGAATTAGCGATTTCGTTCCAATTCACATTCTAAGTAATATTCGGCATGCTAATTACGTTGCCTGTTGCCAAATTGCATTATCTCTTATAGTTTCCCAGATATGGACTATCGACATCTTACAATATTGACTCTGCTTCTAACTTGGGTCAAAATTGTAAAATGGTCTTATGAATTAGCGATTTCGCTCCAATTCACATTCCAAGTAATATTCGGCATGCTAATTACATTGCCGATTGCCAAATTCCATTACCCTTTATTGTTTCTGAGATATGGACTATCGACCTCTGACAATATTGGCTCTGCTTCTAACTTGGGCCAGAATTGTAAAATGGTCTTATGAATTAGCGATTTCGTTCCAATTCAGATTCCAAGTAATATTCGGCATGCTAATTAGGTTTGCCGACTGCCAAATTGCATAATCTCATATAGTTTCCGAGATATGGACTATCGACATCTTACAATATTGGCTGTGCTTCTAACTTGGGCCAAAATTCTTAAATGGTCTTATGAATTAGCGATTTCGTTCCAATTCACATTCCAAGTATTATTCGGCATGCTAATTACATTGCCGGGTGCCAAATTGCATTATCTCCTATAGTTTCCAAGATATGGTCTATCGACATCTTACAATATTGGCTCTGCTTCTAACTTGGGCCAAAATTGTAAAATGGTCTTATGAATTAGCGATTTCGTTCCAATTCACATTCAAAGTAATATTCGGCATTGCTAATTACGTTGCCGATTGCCAAATTGCATTATCTCTTGTAGTTTCCGAGATATGGGCAATCGAAATTTTACACCTTAGAAGAGTCTGTTTCTAACTTGGATCAAAGTTGTAAAATGGTCTTATGAATTAGCGATTTCGCTCCAATTCACATTTCAAGTAATATTCGGCATGCTAATTACATTGCCGATTGCCAAATTGCATTATCTCTTATAGTTTCTGAGATATGGGCAATTGAAATTTTACACCTTGGTGTCTGTTTCTAACTGGGGTCAAAATTGTAAAATGGTCTTATGAATTAGCGATTTCGTTCCAATTCACATTCTAAGTAATATTCGGCATGCTAATTACGTTGCCGTTTTCCAAATTGCATTATCTCTTATAGTTTCCGAGATATGGGCAATTGAAATTTTACACCTTGGTGTCTGTTTCTAACTGGGGTCAAAATTGTAAAATGGTCTTATGAATTAGTGACTTCGTTCCAATTCACATTCCATGTAATATTCGACATGCTAATTACATTGCCGATTGCCAAATTGCAATATCTCCTATAGTTTCCAAGATATGGTCTATCGACATCTTACAATATTGGCTCTGCTTCTAACTTGGGCCAAAATTGAAAAATGGTCTTATGAATTAGCGATTTCGTTCCAATTCACATTCAAAGTAATATTCGGCATTGCTAATTACATTGCCGATTGCCAAATTGCATTATCTCCTATAGTTTCCAAGATATGGTCTATCGACATCTTACAATATTGGCTCTGTTTCTAACTTGGGCCAAAATTGAAAAATGGTCTTATGAATTAGCGATTTCGTTCCAATTCACATTCAAAGTAATATTCAGCATTGCTAATTACGTTGCCGATTGCCAAATTGCATTATCTCTTGTAGTTTCCGAGATATGGGCAATCGAAATTTTACACCTTAGAGTCTGTTTCTAACTTGGGTCAAAATTGTAAAATGGTCTTACGAATTAGCGATTTCGCTCCAATTGACATTCCTAGTAATATTCGGCCTGCTAATTACATTGCCGATTGCCAAATTGCATTATCCCTTATAGTTTCCGAGATATGGACTCTCGACCTCTGACAATATTAGCTCTGCTTCTAACTTGGGCCAGAATTGTAAAATGGTCTTATGAATTAGCGATTTCGTTCCAATTCACATTCCAAGTAATATTCGGAATGCTAATTACGTTGCCGATTGCCAAATTGCTTTATCTCATATAGTTTCCGAGATATGGACTATCGACATCTTACAATATTGGCTGTGCTTCTAACTTGGGCCAAAATTGTAAAATGGTCTTATGAATTAGCGATTTCGTTCCAATTCACATTCCAAGTATTATTCGGCATGCTAATTACATTACCGATTGCCAAATTGCATTATCTCCTATAGTTTCTAAGATATGGTCTATCGACATCTTACAATATTGGCTCTGCTTCTAACTTGGGCCAAAATTGAGAAATGGTCTTATGAATTAGCGATTTCGTTCTAATTCACATTCAAACTATTATTCGGCATTGCTAATTACGTTGCCGATTGCCAAATTGCATTATCTCTTGTAGTTACCGAGATATGGGCAATCGAAATTTTACACCTTAGAGTCTGTTTCTAACTTGGGTCAAAATTGTAAAATGGTCTTATGAATTAGCGATTTCGCTCCAATTCACATTCCAAGTAATATTCGGCATGCTAATTACATTGCCAATTGCCAAATTGCATTATCTCTTATAGTTTCTGAGATATGGACTATCGACATCTTACAATATTGGCTCTTCTTCTAACTTGGGCCAGAATTGTAAAATGGTCTATTGGATTAGCGATTTCGTTCCAATTCAGATTCAAAGTAATATTCGGCATTGCTAATTACGTTGCCGATTGCCAAATTGCATTATCTCTTGTAGTTTCCGAGATATGGGCAATCGAAATTTTACACCTTTGTGTCTGTTTCTAACTGGGGTCAAAATTGTTAAATGGTCTTATGAATTAGTGATTTCGTTCCAATTCACATTCCAAGTATTATTCGGCATGC
The DNA here is from genome assembly GCF_030347505.1 of Rhynchophorus ferrugineus. NCBI lineage: Eukaryota > Metazoa > Arthropoda > Insecta > Coleoptera > Curculionidae > Rhynchophorus > Rhynchophorus ferrugineus. Next base: position 24,781,262 of record NW_027472586.1, on the reverse strand, counting down.
TAATTACATTGCCGATTGCCAAATTGCATTATCTCTTATAGTTTCCGATATATGGGCAATCGAAATTTTACACCTTAGTGTCTGTTTCTAAGTTGGGCAAAAATTGTAAAATGGTCTTATGAATTAGTGATTTCGTTCCAATTCACATTCCAAGTAATATTCGGCATGCTAATTACGTTGCCGATTGCCAAATTGCATTATCTCTTGTAGTTTCCGAGATATGGGCAATCGAAATTTTACACCTTAGAGTCTGTTTCTAACTTGGGTCAAAATTGTAAAATGGTCTTACGAATTAGCGATTTCGCTCCAATTCACATTCCAAGTAATATTCGGCATGCTAATTACATTGCCGATTGCCAAATTGCATTATCTCTTATAGTTTCTGAGATATGGACTATCGACATCTTACAATATTGGTTCTGCTTTTAACTTGGGCCAAAATTGTAAAATTGTCTTATGAATTAGCGATTTCGTTCCAATTCACATTCCAAGTAATATTCGGCATGGTAATTACATTGCCGATTACCAAATTGCATTATCTCTTGTAGTTTCCGAGATATGGGCAATCGAAATTTTACACCTTAGAGTCTGTTTCTAAGTTGGGTCAAAAATGTAAAATGGTCTTATGAATTAGCGATTTCGTTCCAATTCACATTCAAAGTAATATTCGACATGCTAATTACGTTGCCTGTTGCCAAATTGCATTATCTCTTATAGTTTCCGAGATATGGACTATCGACATCTTACAATATTGGCTCTGCTTCTAACTTGGGTCAAAATTGTAAAATGGTCTTATGAATTAGCGATTTCGCTCCAATTCACATTCCAAGTAATATTCGGCATGCTAATTACATTGCCGATTGCCAAATTGCATTACCCTTTATTGTTTCCGAGATATGGACTATCGACATCTGACAATATTGGCTCTGCTTCTAACTTGGGCCAGAATTGTAAAATGGTCTTATGAATTAGCGATTTCGTTCCAATTCAGATTCCAAGTAATATTCGGCATGCTAATTACGTTGCCGATTGCCGAATTGCATTATCTCATATAGTTTCCGAGATATGGACTATCGACATCTTACAATATTGGCTGTGCTTCTAACTTGGGCCAAAATTGTAAAATGGCCTTATGAATTAGCGATTTCGTTCCAATTCACATTCCAAGTGTTGTTCGGCATGCTAATTACATTGCCGGTTGCCAAATTGCATTATCTCCTATAGTTTCCAAGATATGGTCTATCGACATCTTACAATATTGGCTATGCTTCTAACTTGGGCCAAAATTGTAAAATGGTCTTATGAATTAGCGATTTCGCTCCAATTCACATTCCAAGTAATATTCGGCATGCTAATTACATTGCCGAGTGCCAAATTGCATTACCCTTTATTGTTTCCGAGATATGGACTATCGACATCTGACAATATTGGCTCTGCTTCTAACTTGGGCCAGAATTGTAAAATGGTCTTATGAATTAGCGATTTCGTTCCAATTCACATTCCATGTATTATTCGGCATGCTAATTACATTGCCGGTTGCCAAATTGCATTATCTCCTATAGTTTCCAAGATATGGTCTATCGACATCTTACAATATTGGCTGTGCTTCTAACTTGGGCCAAAATTGTAAAATGGTCTTATGAATTAACGATTTCGTTCCAATTCACATTCCAAGTATTATTCGGCATGCTAATTACATTGCCGGTTGCCAAATTGCATTATCTCCTATAGTTTCCAAGATATGGTCTATCGACATCTTACAATATTGGCTCTGCTTCTAACTTGGGCCAAAATTGTAAAATGGTCTTATGAATTAGCGATTTCGTTCCAATTCACATTCCAAGTAATATTCGGCATGCTAATTACGTTGCCGTTTTCCAAATTGCATTATCTCTTATAGTTTCCGAGATATGGGCAATTGAAATTTTACACCTTGGTGTCTGTTTCTAACTGAGGTCAAAATTGTAAAATGGTTTTATGAATTAGCGATTTCGTTCCAATTCACATTCTAAGTAATATTCGGCATGCTAATTACGTTGCCGTTTTCCAAATTGCATTATCTCTTATAGTTTCCGAGATATGGGCAATTGAAATTTTACACCTTGGTGTCTGTTTCTAACTTGGGTCAAAATTGTAAAATGCTCTTATGAATTAGCGATTTCGTTCCAATTCACATTCAAAGTATTATTCGACATGCTAATTACGTTGCCTGTTGCCAAATTGCATTATCTCTTATAGTTTCCCAGATATGGACTATCGACATCTTACAATATTGACTCTGCTTCTAACTTGGCTCAAAATTGTAAAATGGTCTTATGAATTAGCGATTTCGCTCCAATTCACATTCCAAGTAATATTCGGCATGCTAATTACATTGCCGATTGCCAAATTGCATTACCCTTTATTGTTTCCGAGATATGGACTATCGACATCTGACAATATTGGCTCTGCTTCTAACTTGGGCCAGAATTGTAAAATGGTCTTATGAATTAGCGATTTCGTTCCAATTCAGATTCCAAGTAATATTCGGCATGCTAATTACGTTGCCGACTGCCAAATTGCATAATCTCATATAGTTTCCGAGATATGGACTATCGACTTCTTACAATATTGGCTGTGCTTCTAACTTGGGCCAAAATTCTTAAATGGTCTTATGAATTAGCGATTTCGTTCCAATTCACATTCCAAGTATTATTCGGCATGCTAATTACATTGCCGGATGCCAAATTGCATTATCTCCTATAGTTTCCAAGATATGGTCTATCGACATCTTACAATATTGGCTCTGCTTCTAACTTGGGCCAAAATTGTAAAATGGTCTTATGAATTAGCGATTTCGTTCCAATTCACATTCAAAGTAATATTCGGCATTGCTAATTACGTTGCCGATTGCCAAATTGCATTATCTCTTGTAGTTTCCGAGATATGGGCAATCGAAATTTTACACCTTAGAAGAGTCTGTTCCTAACTTGGATCAAAGTTGTAAAATGGTCTTATGAATTAGCGATTTCGCTCCAATTCACATTTCAAGTAATATTCGGCATGCTAATTACATTGCCGATTGCCAAATTGCATTATCTCTTATAGTTTCTGAGATATGGACTATCGACATCTTACAATATTGGTTCTGCTTTTAACTTGGGCCAAAATTGTAAAATGGTCTTATGAATTAGCGATTTCGTTCCAATTCACATTCCAAGTAATATTCGGCATGCTAATTACGTTGCCGTTTTCCAAATTGCATTATCTCTTATAGTTTCCGAGATATGGGCAATTGAAATTTTACACCTTGGTGTCTGTTTCTAACTGGGGTCAAAATTGTAAAATGGTCTTATGAATTAGCGATTTCGTTCCAATTCACATTCTAAGTAATATTCGGCATGCTAATTACGTTGCCGTTTTCCAAATTGCATTATCTCTTATAGTTTCCGAGATATGGGCAATTGAAATTTTACACCTTGGTGTCTGTTTCTAACTGGGGTCAAAATTGTAAAATGGTCTTATGAATTAGTGACTTCGTTCCAATTCACATTCCAAGTAATATTCGACATGCTAATTACATTGCCGATTGCCAAATTGCATTATCTCCTATAGTTTCCAAGATATGGTCTATCGACATCTTACAATATTGGCTCTGCTTCTAACTTGGGCCAAAATTGAAAAATGGTCTTATGAATTAGCGATTTCGTTCCAATTCACATTCAAAGTAATATTCGGCATTGCTAATTACATTGCCGATTGCCAAATTGCATTATCTCCTATAGTTTCCAAGATATGGTCTATCGACATCTTACAATATTGGCTCTGTTTCTAACTTGGGCCAAAATTGAAAAATGGTCTTATGAATTAGCGATTTCGTTCCAATTCACATTCAAAGTAATATTCAGCATTGCTAATTACGTTGCCGATTGCCAAATTGCATTATCTCTTGTAGTTTCCGAGATATGGGCAATCGAAATTTTACACCTTAGAGTCTGTTTCTAACTTGGGTCAAAATTGTAAAATGGTCTTACGAATTAGCGATTTCGCTCCAATTGACATTCCTAGTAATATTCGGCATTGCTAATTACATTGCCGATTGCCAAATTGCATTATCCCTTATAGTTTCCGAGATATGGACTATCGACCTCTGACAATATTAGCTATGCTTCTAACTTGGGCCAGAATTGTAAAATGGTCTTATGAATTAGCGATTTCGTTCCAATTCACATTCCAAGTAATATTCGGAATGCTAATTACGTTGCCGATTGCCAAATTACATTATCTCATATAGTTTCTAAGATATGGTCTATCGACATCTTACAATATTGGCTCTGCTTCTAACTTGGGCCAAAATTGTAAAATGGTCTTATGAATTAGCGATTTCGTTCCAATTCACATTCCAAGTATTATTCAGCATGCTAATTACATTGCCGATTGCCAAATTCCATTATCTCCTATAGTTTCCAAGATATGGTCTATCGACATCTAACAATATTGGCTGTGCTTCTAACTTGGGCCAAAATTGTAAAATGGTCTTATGAATTAGCGATTTCGTTCCAATTCACATTCCAAGTATTATTCGGCATGCTAATTACATTGCCGATTGCCAAATTGCATTATCTCCTATAGTTTCTAAGATATGGTCTATCGACATCTTAGAATATTGGCTCTGCTTCTAACTTGGGCCAAAATTGTAAAATGGTCTTATGAATTAGCGATTTCGTTCCAATTCACATTCCAAGTATTATTCAGCATGCTAATTACATTGCCGATTGCCAAATTCCATTATCTCCTATAGTTTCCAAGATATGGTCTATCGACATCTTACAATATTGGCTCTGCTTCTAACTTGGGCCAAAATTGAGAAATGGTCTTATGAATTAGCGATTTCGTTCTAATTCACATTCAAAGTATTATTCGGCATTGCTAATTACGTTGCCGATTGCCAAATTGCATTATCTCTTGTAGTTACCGAGATATGGGCAATCGAAATTTTACACCTTAGAGTCTGTTTCTAACTTGGGTCAAAATTGTAAAATGGTCTTATGAATTAACGATTTCGCTCCAATTCACAGTCCAAGTAATATTCGGCATGCTAATTACATTGCCAATTGCCAAATTGCATTATCTCTTATAGTTTCTGAGATATGGACTATCGACATCTTACAATATTGGCTCTTCTTCTAACTTGGGCCAGAATTGTAAAATGGTCTATTGGATTAGCGATTTCGTTCCAATTCAGATTCAAAGTAATATTCGGCATTGCTAATTACGTTGCCGATTGCCAAATTGCATTATCTCTTGTAGTTTCCGAGATATGGGCAATCGAAATTTTACACCTTAGTGTCTGTTTCTAACTGGGGTCAAAATTGTTAAATGGTCTTATGAATTAGTGATTTCGTTCCAATTCACATTCCAAGTATTATTCGGCATGCTAATTACATTGCCGATTGCCAAATTGCATTATCTCTTATAGTTTCCGATATATGGGCAATCGAAATATTACACCTTAGTGTCTGTTTCTAAGTTGGGCCAAAATTGTAAAATGGTCTTATGAATTAGTGATTTCGTTCCAATTCACATTCCAAGTAATATTCGGCATGCTAATTACGTTGCCGATTGCCAAATTGCATTATCTCTTGTAGTTTCCGAGATATGGGCAATCGAAATTTTACACCTTAGAGTCTGTTTCTAACTTGGGTCAAAATTGTAAAATGGTCTTACGAATTAGCGATTTCGCTCCAATTCACATTCCAAGTAATATTCGGCATGCTAATTACATTGCCGGTTGCCAAATTGCATTATCTCCTATAGTTTCCAAGATATGGTCTATCGACATCTTACAATATTGGCTATGCTTCTAACTTGGGCCAAAATTGTAAAATGGTCTTATGAATTAGCGATTTCGCTCCAATTCACATTCCAAGTAATATTCGGCATGCTAATTACATTGCCGAGTGCCAAATTGCATTACCCTTTATTGTTTCCGAGATATGGACTATCGACATCCGACAATATTGGCTCTGCTTCTAACTTGGGCCAGAATTGTAAAATGGTCTTATGAATTAGCGATTTCGTTCCAATTCACATTCCATGTATTATTCGGCATGCTAATTACATTGCCGGTTGCCAAATTGCATTATCTCCTATAGTTTCCAAGATATGGTCTATCGACATCTTACAATATTGGCTGTGCTTCTAACTTGGGCCAAAATTGTAAAATGGTCTTATGAATTAACGATTTCGTTCCAATTCACATTCCAAGTATTATTCGGCATGCTAATTACATTGCCGGTTGCCAAATTGCATTATCTCCTATAGTTTCCAAGATATGGTCTATCGACATCTTACAATATTGGCTCTGCTTCTAACTTGGGCCAAAATTGTAAAATGGTCTTATGAATTAGCGATTTCGTTCCAATTCACATTCCAAGTAATATTCGGCATGCTAATTACGTTGCCGTTTTCCAAATTGCATTATCTCTTATAGTTTCCGAGATATGGGCAATTGAAATTTTACACCTTGGTGTCTGTTTCTAACTGAGGTCAAAATTGTAAAATGGTTTTATGAATTAGCGATTTCGTTCCAATTCACATTCTAAGTAATATTCGGCATGCTAATTACGTTGCCGTTTTCCAAATTGCATTATCTCTTATAGTTTCCGAGATATGGGCAATTGAAATTTTACACCTTGGTGTCTGTTTCTAACTTGGGTCAAAATTGTAAAATGCTCTTATGAATTAGCGATTTCGTTCCAATTCACATTCAAAGTATTATTCGACATGCTAATTACGTTGCCTGTTGCCAAATTGCATTATCTCTTATAGTTTCCCAGATATGGACTATCGACATCTTACAATATTGACTCTGCTTCTAACTTGGCTCAAAATTGTAAAATGGTCTTATGAATTAGCGATTTCGCTCCAATTCACATTCCAAGTAATATTCGGCATGCTAATTACATTGCCGATTGCCAAATTGCATTACCCTTTATTGTTTCCGAGATATGGACTATCGACATCTGACAATATTGGCTCTGCTTCTAACTTGGGCCAGAATTGTAAAATGGTCTTATGAATTAGCGATTTCGTTCCAATTCAGATTCCAAGTAATATTCGGCATGCTAATTACGTTGCCGACTGCCAAATTGCATAATCTCATATAGTTTCCGAGATATGGACTATCGACTTCTTACAATATTGGCTGTGCTTCTAACTTGGGCCAAAATTCTTAAATGGTCTTATGAATTAGCGATTTCGTTCCAATTCACATTCCAAGTATTATTCGGCATGCTAATTACATTGCCGGATGCCAAATTGCATTATCTCCTATAGTTTCCAAGATATGGTCTATCGACATCTTACAATATTGGCTCTGCTTCTAACTTGGGCCAAAATTGTAAAATGGTCTTATGAATTAGCGATTTCGTTCCAATTCACATTCAAAGTAATATTCGGCATTGCTAATTACGTTGCCGATTGCCAAATTGCATTATCTCTTGTAGTTTCCGAGATATGGGCAATCGAAATTTTACACCTTAGAAGAGTCTGTTCCTAACTTGGATCAAAGTTGTAAAATGGTCTTATGAATTAGCGATTTCGCTCCAATTCACATTTCAAGTAATATTCGGCATGCTAATTACATTGCCGATTGCCAAATTGCATTATCTCTTATAGTTTCTGAGATATGGACTATCGACATCTTACAATATTGGTTCTGCTTTTAACTTGGGCCAAAATTGTAAAATGGTCTTATGAATTAGCGATTTCGTTCCAATTCACATTCCAAGTAATATTCGGCATGCTAATTACGTTGCCGTTTTCCAAATTGCATTATCTCTTATAGTTTCCGAGATATGGGCAATTGAAATTTTACACCTTGGTGTCTGTTTCTAACTGGGGTCAAAATTGTAAAATGGTCTTATGAATTAGCGATTTCGTTCCAATTCACATTCTAAGTAATATTCGGCATGCTAATTACGTTGCCGTTTTCCAAATTGCATTATCTCTTATAGTTTCCGAGATATGGGCAATTGAAATTTTACACCTTGGTGTCTGTTTCTAACTGGGGTCAAAATTGTAAAATGGTCTTATGAATTAGTGACTTCGTTCCAATTCACATTCCAAGTAATATTCGACATGCTAATTACATTGCCGATTGCCAAATTGCATTATCTCCTATAGTTTCCAAGATATGGTCTATCGACATCTTACAATATTGGCTCTGCTTCTAACTTGGGCCAAAATTGAAAAATGGTCTTATGAATTAGCGATTTCGTTCCAATTCACATTCAAAGTAATATTCGGCATTGCTAATTACATTGCCGATTGCCAAATTGCATTATCTCCTATAGTTTCCAAGATATGGTCTATCGACATCTTACAATATTGGCTCTGTTTCTAACTTGGGCCAAAATTGAAAAATGGTCTTATGAATTAGCGATTTCGTTCCAATTCACATTCAAAGTAATATTCAGCATTGCTAATTACGTTGCCGATTGCCAAATTGCATTATCTCTTGTAGTTTCCGAGATATGGGCAATCGAAATTTTACACCTTAGAGTCTGTTTCTAACTTGGGTCAAAATTGTAAAATGGTCTTACGAATTAGCGATTTCGCTCCAATTGACATTCCTAGTAATATTCGGCATTGCTAATTACATTGCCGATTGCCAAATTGCATTATCCCTTATAGTTTCCGAGATATGGACTATCGACCTCTGACAATATTAGCTATGCTTCTAACTTGGGCCAGAATTGTAAAATGGTCTTATGAATTAGCGATTTCGTTCCAATTCACATTCCAAGTAATATTCGGAATGCTAATTACGTTGCCGATTGCCAAATTACATTATCTCATATAGTTTCTAAGATATGGTCTATCGACATCTTACAATATTGGCTCTGCTTCTAACTTGGGCCAAAATTGTAAAATGGTCTTATGAATTAGCGATTTCGTTCCAATTCACATTCCAAGTATTATTCAGCATGCTAATTACATTGCCGATTGCCAAATTCCATTATCTCCTATAGTTTCCAAGATATGGTCTATCGACATCTAACAATATTGGCTGTGCTTCTAACTTGGGCCAAAATTGTAAAATGGTCTTATGAATTAGCGATTTCGTTCCAATTCACATTCCAAGTATTATTCGGCATGCTAATTACATTGCCGATTGCCAAATTGCATTATCTCCTATAGTTTCTAAGATATGGTCTATCGACATCTTAGAATATTGGCTCTGCTTCTAACTTGGGCCAAAATTGTAAAATGGTCTTATGAATTAGCGATTTCGTTCCAATTCACATTCCAAGTATTATTCAGCATGCTAATTACATTGCCGATTGCCAAATTCCATTATCTCCTATAGTTTCCAAGATATGGTCTATCGACATCTTACAATATTGGCTCTGCTTCTAACTTGGGCCAAAATTGAGAAATGGTCTTATGAATTAGCGATTTCGTTCTAATTCACATTCAAAGTATTATTCGGCATTGCTAATTACGTTGCCGATTGCCAAATTGCATTATCTCTTGTAGTTACCGAGATATGGGCAATCGAAATTTTACACCTTAGAGTCTGTTTCTAACTTGGGTCAAAATTGTAAAATGGTCTTATGAATTAACGATTTCGCTCCAATTCACAGTCCAAGTAATATTCGGCATGCTAATTACATTGCCAATTGCCAAATTGCATTATCTCTTATAGTTTCTGAGATATGGACTATCGACATCTTACAATATTGGCTCTTCTTCTAACTTGGGCCAGAATTGTAAAATGGTCTATTGGATTAGCGATTTCGTTCCAATTCAGATTCAAAGTAATATTCGGCATTGCTAATTACGTTGCCGATTGCCAAATTGCATTATCTCTTGTAGTTTCCGAGATATGGGCAATCGAAATTTTACACCTTAGTGTCTGTTTCTAACTGGGGTCAAAATTGTTAAATGGTCTTATGAATTAGTGATTTCGTTCCAATTCACATTCCAAGTATTATTCGGCATGCTAATTACATTGCCGATTGCCAAATTGCATTATCTCTTATAGTTTCCGATATATGGGCAATCGAAATATTACACCTTAGTGTCTGTTTCTAAGTTGGGCCAAAATTGTAAAATGGTCTTATGAATTAGTGATTTCGTTCCAATTCACATTCCAAGTAATATTCGGCATGCTAATTACGTTGCCGATTGCCAAATTGCATTATCTCTTGTAGTTTCCGAGATATGGGCAATCGAAATTTTACACCTTAGAGTCTGTTTCTAACTTGGGTCAAAATTGTAAAATGGTCTTACGAATTAGCGATTTCGCTCCAATTCACATTCCAAGTAATATTCGGCATGCTAATTACATTGCCGATTGCCAAATTGCATTATCTCTTATAGTTTCTGAGATATGGACTATCGACATCTTACAATATTGGTTCTGCTTTTAACTTGGGCCAAAATTTTAAAATGGTCTTATGAATTAGCGATTTCGTTCCAATTCACATTCCAAGTAATATTCGGCATGGTAATTACATTGCCGATTACCAAATTGCATTATCTCTTGTAGTTTCCGAGATATGGGCAATCGAAATTTTACAACTTAGAGTCTGTTTCTAAGTTGGGTCAAAAATGTAAAATGGTCTTATGAATTAGCGATTTCGTTCCAATTCACATTCCAAGTAATATTCGGAATGCTAATTACGTTGCCGATTGCCAAATTGCTTTATCTCATATAGTTTCCGAGATATGGACTATCGACATCTTACAATATTGGCTGTGCTTCTAACTTGGGCCAAAATTGTAAAATGGTCTTATGAATTAGCGATTTCGTTCCAATTCACATTCCTAGTATTATTCGGCATGCTAATTACATTGCCGATTGCCAAATTGCATTATCTCCTATAGTTTCTAAGATATGGTCTATCGACATCTTACAATATTGGCTCTGCTTCTAACTTGGGCCAAAATTGAGAAATGGTCTTATGAATTAGCGATTTCGTTCTAATTCACATTCAAACTATTATTCGGCATTGCTAATTACGTTGCCGATTGCCAAATTGCATTATCTCTTGTAGTTACCGAGATATGGGCAATCGAAATTTTACACCTTAGAGTCTGTTTCTAACTTGGGTCAAAATTGTAAAATGGTCTTATGAATTAGCGATTTCGCTCCAATTCACATTCCAAGTAATATTCGGCATGCTAATTACATTGCCAATTGCCAAATTGCATTATCTCTTATAGTTTCTGAGATATGGACTATCGACATCTTACAATATTGGCTCTTCTTCTAACTTGGGCCAGAATTGTAAAATGGTCTATTGGATTAGCGATTTCGTTCCAATTCAGATTCAAAGTAATATTCGGCATTGCTAATTACGTTGCCGATTGCCAAATTGTATTATCTCTTGTAGTTTCCGAGATATGGGCAATCGAAATTTTACACCTTTGTGTCTGTTTCTAACTGGGGTCAAAATTGTTAAATGGTCTTATGAATTAGTGATTTCGTTCCAATTCACATTCCAAGTATTATTCGGCATGCTAATTACATTGCCGATTGCCAAATTGCATTATCTCTTATAGTTTCCGATATATGGGCAATCGAAATTTTACACCTTAGTGTCTGTTTCTAAGTTGGGCAAAAATTGTAAAATGGTCTTATGAATTAGTGATTTCGTTCCAATTCACATTCCAAGTAATATTCGGCATGCTAATTACGTTGCCGATTGCCAAATTGCATTATCTCTTGTAGTTTCCGAGATATGGGCAATCGAAATTTTACACCTTAGAGTCTGTTTCTAACTTGGGTCAAAATTGTAAAATGGTCTTATGAATTAGCGATTTCGCTCCAATTCACATTCCAAGTAATATTCGGCATGCTAATTACATTGCCGATTGCCAAATTGCATTATCTCTTATAGTTTCTGAGATATGGACTATCGACATCTTACAATATTGGTTCTGCTTTTAACTTGGGCCAAAATTGTAAAATTGTCTTATGAATTAGCGATTTCGTTCCAATTCACATTCCAAGTAATATTCGGCATGGTAATTACATTGCCGATTACCAAATTGCATTATCTCTTGTAGTTTCCGAGATATGGGCAATCGAAATTTTACACCTTAGAGTCTGTTTCTAAGTTGGGTCAAAAATGTAAAATGGTCTTATGAATTAGCGATTTCGTTCCAATTCACATTCAAAGTAATATTCGACATGCTAATTACGTTGCCTCTTGCCAAATTGCATTATCTCTTATAGTTTCCGAGATATGGACTATCGACATCTTACAATATTGGCTCTGCTTCTAACTTGGGTCAAAATTGTAAAATGGTCTTATGAATTAGCGATTTCGCTCCAATTCACATTCCAAGTAATATTCGGCATGCTAATTACATTGCCGATTGCCAAATTGCATTACCCTTTATTGTTTCCGAGATATGGACTATCGACATCTGACAATATTGGCTCTGCTTCTAACTTGGGCCAGAATTGTAAAATGGTCTTATGAATTAGCGATTTCGTTCCAATTCAGATTCCAAGTAATATTCGGCATGCTAATTACGTTGCCGATTGCCGAATTGCATTATCTCATATAGTTTCCGAGATATGGACTATCGACATCTTACAATATTGGCTGTGCTTCTAACTTGGGCCAAAATTGTAAAATGGCCTTATGAATTAGCGATTTCGTTCCAATTCACATTCCAAGTGTTGTTCGGCATGCTAATTACATTGCCGGTTGCCAAATTGCATTATCTCCTATAGTTTCCAAGATATGGTCTATCGACATCTTACAATATTGGCTATGCTTCTAACTTGGGCCAAAATTGTAAAATGGTCTTATGAATTAGCGATTTCGCTCCAATTCACATTCCAAGTAATATTCGGCATGCTAATTACATTGCCGAGTGCCAAATTGCATTACCCTTTATTGTTTCCGAGATATGGACTATCGACATCTGACAATATTGGCTCTGCTTCTAACTTGGGCCAGAATTGTAAAATGGTCTTATGAATTAGCGATTTCGTTCCAATTCACATTCCATGTATTATTCGGCATGCTAATTACATTGCCGGTTGCCAAATTGCATTATCTCCTATAGTTTCCAAGATATGGTCAATCGACATCTTACAATATTGGCTGTGCTTCTAACTTGGGCCAAAATTGTAAAATGGTCTTATGAATTAACGATTTCGTTCCAATTCACATTCCAAGTATTATTCGGCATGCTAATTACATTGCCGGTTGCCAAATTGCATTATCTCCTATAGTTTCCAAGATATGGTCTATCGACATCTTACAATATTGGCTCTGCTTCTAACTTGGGCCAAAATTGTAAAATGGTCTTATGAATTAGCGATTTCGTTCCAATTCACATTCCAAGTAATATTCGGCATGCTAATTACGTTGCCGTTTTCCAAATTGCATTATCTCTTATAGTTTCCGAGATATGGGCAATTGAAATTTTACACCTTGGTGTCTGTTTCTAACTGAGGTCAAAATTGTAAAATGGTTTTATGAATTAGCGATTTCGTTCCAATTCACATTCTAAGTAATATTCGGCATGCTAATTACGTTGCCGTTTTCCAAATTGCATTATCTCTTATAGTTTCCGAGATATGGGCAATTGAAGTTTTACACCTTGGTGTCTGTTTCTAACTTGGGTCAAAATTGTAAAATGCTCTTATGAATTAGCGATTTCGTTCCAATTCACATTCAAAGTATTATTCGACATGATAATTACGTTGCCTGTTGCCAAATTGCATTATCTCTTATAGTTTCCCAGATATGGACTATCGACATCTTACAATATTGACTCTGCTTCTAACTTGGCTCAAAATTGTAAAATGGTCTTATGAATTAGCGATTTCGCTCCAATTCACATTCCAAGTAATATTCGGCATGCTAATTACATTGCCGATTGCCAAATTGCATTACCCTTTATTGTTTCCGAGATATAGACTATCGACATCTGACAATATTGGCTCTGCTTCTAACTTGGGCCAGAATTGTAAAATGGTCTTATGAATTAGCGATTTCGTTCCAATTCAGATTCCAAGTAATATTCGGCATGCTAATTACGTTGCCGACTGCCAAATTGCATAATCTCATATAGTTTCCGAGATATGGACTATCGACATCTTACAATATTGGCTGTGCTTCTAACTTGGGCCAAAATTGAAAAATGGTCTTATGAATTAGCGATTTCGTTCCAATTCACATTCAAAGTAATATTCGGCATTGCTAATTACATTGCCGATTGCCAAATTGCATTATCTCCTATAGTTTCCAAGATATGGTCTATCGACATCTTACAATATTGGCACTGTTTCTAACTTGGTCCAAAATTGAAAAATGGTCTTATGAATTAGCGATTTCGTTCCAATTCACATTCAAAGTAATATTCAGCATTGCTAATTAAGTTGCCGGTTGCCAAATTGCATTATCTCCTATAGTTTCCAAGATATGGTCTATCGACATCTTACAATATTGGCTCTGCTTCTAACTTGGGCCAAAATTGAAAAATGGTCTTATGAATTAGCGATTTCGTTCCAATTCACATTCCAAGTAATATTCGGCATGCTAATTACATTGCCAATTGCCAAATTGCATTATCTCTTATAGTTTCTGAGATATGGACTATCGACATCTTACAATATTGGCTCTTCTTCTAACTTGGGCCAGAATTGTAAAATGGTCTATTGGATTAGCGATTTCGTTCCAATTCAGATTCAAAGTAATATTCGGCATTGCTAATTACGTTGCCGATTGCCAAATTGTATTATCTCTTGTAGTTTCCGAGATATGGGCAATCGAAATTTTACACCTTTGTGTCTGTTTCTAACTGGGGTCAAAATTGTTAAATGGTCTTATGAATTAGTGATTTCGTTCCAATTCACATTCCAAGTATTATTCGGCATGCTAATTACATTGCCGATTGCCAAATTGCATTATCTCTTATAGTTTCCGATATATGGGCAATCGAAATTTTACACCTTAGTGTCTGTTTCTAAGTTGGGCAAAAATTGTAAAATGGTCTTATGAATTAGTGATTTCGTTCCAATTCACATTCCAAGTAATATTCGGCATGCTAATTACGTTGCCGATTGCCAAATTGCATTATCTCTTGTAGTTTCCGAGATATGGGCAATCGAAATTTTACACCTTAGAGTCTGTTTCTAACTTGGGTCAAAATTGTAAAATGGTCTTATGAATTAGCGATTTCGCTCCAATTCACATTCCAAGTAATATTCGGCATGCTAATTACATTGCCGATTGCCAAATTGCATTATCTCTTATAGTTTCTGAGATATGGACTATCGACATCTTACAATATTGGTTCTGCTTTTAACTTGGGCCAAAATTGTAAAATTGTCTTATGAATTAGCGATTTCGTTCCAATTCACATTCCAAGTAATATTCGGCATGGTAATTACATTGCCGATTACCAAATTGCATTATCTCTTGTAGTTTCCGAGATATGGGCAATCGAAATTTTACACCTTAGAGTCTGTTTCTAAGTTGGGTCAAAAATGTAAAATGGTCTTATGAATTAGCGATTTCGTTCCAATTCACATTCAAAGTAATATTCGACATGCTAATTACGTTGCCTCTTGCCAAATTGCATTATCTCTTATAGTTTCCGAGATATGGACTATCGACATCTTACAATATTGGCTCTGCTTCTAACTTGGGTCAAAATTGTAAAATGGTCTTATGAATTAGCGATTTCGCTCCAATTCACATTCCAAGTAATATTCGGCATGCTAATTACATTGCCGATTGCCAAATTGCATTACCCTTTATTGTTTCCGAGATATGGACTATCGACATCTGACAATATTGGCTCTGCTTCTAACTTGGGCCAGAATTGTAAAATGGTCTTATGAATTAGCGATTTCGTTCCAATTCAGATTCCAAGTAATATTCGGCATGCTAATTACGTTGCCGATTGCCGAATTGCATTATCTCATATAGTTTCCGAGATATGGACTATCGACATCTTACAATATTGGCTGTGCTTCTAACTTGGGCCAAAATTGTAAAATGGCCTTATGAATTAGCGATTTCGTTCCAATTCACATTCCAAGTGTTGTTCGGCATGCTAATTACATTGCCGGTTGCCAAATTGCATTATCTCCTATAGTTTCCAAGATATGGTCTATCGACATCTTACAATATTGGCTATGCTTCTAACTTGGGCCAAAATTGTAAAATGGTCTTATGAATTAGCGATTTCGCTCCAATTCACATTCCAAGTAATATTCGGCATGCTAATTACATTGCCGAGTGCCAAATTGCATTACCCTTTATTGTTTCCGAGATATGGACTATCGACATCTGACAATATTGGCTCTGCTTCTAACTTGGGCCAGAATTGTAAAATGGTCTTATGAATTAGCGATTTCGTTCCAATTCACATTCCATGTATTATTCGGCATGCTAATTACATTGCCGGTTGCCAAATTGCATTATCTCCTATAGTTTCCAAGATATGGTCAATCGACATCTTACAATATTGGCTGTGCTTCTAACTTGGGCCAAAATTGTAAAATGGTCTTATGAATTAACGATTTCGTTCCAATTCACATTCCAAGTATTATTCGGCATGCTAATTACATTGCCGGTTGCCAAATTGCATTATCTCCTATAGTTTCCAAGATATGGTCTATCGACATCTTACAATATTGGCTCTGCTTCTAAATTGGGCCAAAATTGTAAAATGGTCTTATGAATTAGCGATTTCGTTCCAATTCACATTCCAAGTAATATTCGGCATGCTAATTACGTTGCCGTTTTCCAAATTGCATTATCTCTTATAGTTTCCGAGATATGGGCAATTGAAATTTTACACCTTGGTGTCTGTTTCTAACTGAGGTCAAAATTGTAAAATGGTTTTATGAATTAGCGATTTCGTTCCAATTCACATTCTAAGTAATATTCGGCATGCTAATTACGTTGCCGTTTTCCAAATTGCATTATCTCTTATAGTTTCCGAGATATGGGCAATTGAAGTTTTACACCTTGCTGTCTGTTTCTAACTTGGGTCAAAATTGTAAAATGCTCTTATGAATTAGCGATTTCGTTCCAATTCACATTCAAAGTATTATTCGACATGATAATTACGTTGCCTGTTGCCAAATTGCATTATCTCTTATAGTTTCCCAGATATGGACTATCGACATCTTACAATATTGACTCTGCTTCTAACTTGGCTCAAAATTGTAAAATGGTCTTATGAATTAGCGATTTCGCTCCAATTCACATTCCAAGTAATATTCGGCATGCTAATTACATTGCCGATTGCCAAATTGCATTACCCTTTATTGTTTCCGAGATATAGACTATCGACATCTGACAATATTGGCTCTGCTTCTAACTTGGGCCAGAATTGTAAAATGGTCTTATGAATTAGCGATTTCGTTCCAATTCAGATTCCAAGTAATATTCGGCATGCTAATTACGTTGCCGACTGCCAAATTGCATAATCTCATATAGTTTCCGAGATATGGACTATCGACATCTTACAATATTGGCTGTGCTTCTAACTTGGGCCAAAATTGAAAAATGGTCTTATGAATTAGCGATTTAGTTCCAATTCACATTCAAAGTAATATTCGGCATTGCTAATTACATTGCCGATTGCCAAATTGCATTATCTCCTATAGTTTCCAAGATATGGTCTATCGACATCTTACAATATTGGCACTGTTTCTAACTTGGTCCAAAATTGAAAAATGGTCTTATGAATTAGCGATTTCGTTCCAATTCACATTCAAAGTAATATTCAGCATTGCTAATTAAGTTGCCGGTTGCCAAATTGCATTATCTCCTATAGTTTCCAAGATATGGTCTATCGACATCTTACAATATTGGCTCTGCTTCTAACTTGGGCCAAAATTGAAAAATGGTCTTATGAATTAGCGATTTCGTTCCAATTCACATTCCAAGTAATATTCGGCATGCTAATTACATTGCCGGTTGCCAAATTGCATTATCTCCTATAGTTTCCAAGATATGGTCTATCGACATCTTACAATATTGGCTCTGCTTCTAACTTGGGCCAAAATTGTAAAATGGTCTTATGAATTAGCGATTTCGTTCCAATTCACATTCCAAGTAATATTCGGCATGCTAATTACGTTGCCGTTTTCCAAATTGCATTATCTCTTATAGTTTCCGAGATATGGGCAATTGAAATTTTACACCTTGGTGTCTGTTTCTAACTGAGGTCAAAATTGTAAAATGGTTTTATGAATTAGCGATTTCGTTCCAATTCACATTCTAAGTAATATTCGGCATGCTAATTACATTGCCGGTTGCCAAATTGCATTATCTCCTATAGTTTCCAAGATATGGTCTATCGACATCTTACAATATTGGCTCTGCTTCTAACTTGGGCCAAAATTGTAAAATGGTCTTATGAATTAGCGATTTCGTTCCAATTCACATTCCAAGTAATATTCGGCATGCTAATTACGTTGCCGTTTTCCAAATTGCATTATCTCTTATAGTTTCCGAGATATGGGCAATTGAAATTTTACACCTTGGTGTCTGTTTCTAACTGAGGTCAAAATTGTAAAATGGTTTTATGAATTAGCGATTTCGTTCCAATTCACATTCTAAGTAATATTCGGCATGCTAATTACGTTGCCTGTTGCCAAATTGCATTATCTCTTATAGTTTCCCAGATATGGACTATCGACATCTTACAATATTGACTCTGCTTCTAACTTGGGTCAAAATTGTAAAATGGTCTTATGAATTAGCGATTTCGCTCCAATTCACATTCCAAGTAATATTCGGCATGCTAATTACATTGCCGATTGCCAAATTCCATTACCCTTTATTGTTTCCGAGATATGGACTATCGACCTCTGACAATATTGGCTCTGCTTCTAACTTGGGCCAGAATTGTAAAATGGTCTTATGAATTAGCGATTTCGTTCCAATTCAGATTCCAAGTAATATTCGGCATGCTAATTAGGTTTGCCGACTGCCAAATTGCATAATCTCATATAGTTTCCGAGATATGGACTATCGACATCTTACAATATTGGCTGTGCTTCTAACTTGGGCCAAAATTCTTAAATGGTCTTATGAATTAGCGATTTCGTTCCAATTCACATTCCAAGTATTATTCGGCATGCTAATTACATTGCCGGGTGCCAAATTGCATTATCTCCTATAGTTTCCAAGATATGGTCTATCGACATCTTACAATATTGGCTCTGCTTCTAACTTGGGCCAAAATTGTAAAATGGTCTTATGAATTAGCGATTTCGTTCCAATTCACATTCAAAGTAATATTCGGCATTGCTAATTACGTTGCCGATTGCCAAATTGCATTATCTCTTGTAGTTTCCGAGATATGGGCAATCGAAATTTTACACCTTAGAAGAGTCTGTTTCTAACTTGGATCAAAGTTGTAAAATGGTCTTATGAATTAGC
The DNA here is from genome assembly GCF_030347505.1 of Rhynchophorus ferrugineus. Classification (NCBI taxonomy): domain Eukaryota; kingdom Metazoa; phylum Arthropoda; class Insecta; order Coleoptera; family Curculionidae; genus Rhynchophorus; species Rhynchophorus ferrugineus. Next base: position 24,761,838 of record NW_027472586.1, on the reverse strand, counting down.
GATTTCGCTCCAATTCACATTTCAAGTAATATTCGGCATGCTAATTACATTGCCGATTGCCAAATTGCATTATCTCTTATAGTTTCTGAGATATGGGCAATTGAAATTTTACACCTTGGTGTCTGTTTCTAACTGGGGTCAAAATTGTAAAATGGTCTTATGAATTAGCGATTTCGTTCCAATTCACATTCTAAGTAATATTCGGCATGCTAATTACGTTGCCGTTTTCCAAATTGCATTATCTCTTATAGTTTCCGAGATATGGGCAATTGAAATTTTACACCTTGGTGTCTGTTTCTAACTGGGGTCAAAATTGTAAAATGGTCTTATGAATTAGTGACTTCGTTCCAATTCACATTCCATGTAATATTCGACATGCTAATTACATTGCCGATTGCCAAATTGCAATATCTCCTATAGTTTCCAAGATATGGTCTATCGACATCTTACAATATTGGCTCTGCTTCTAACTTGGGCCAAAATTGAAAAATGGTCTTATGAATTAGCGATTTCGTTCCAATTCACATTCAAAGTAATATTCGGCATTGCTAATTACATTGCCGATTGCCAAATTGCATTATCTCCTATAGTTTCCAAGATATGGTCTATCGACATCTTACAATATTGGCTCTGTTTCTAACTTGGGCCAAAATTGAAAAATGGTCTTATGAATTAGCGATTTCGTTCCAATTCACATTCAAAGTAATATTCAGCATTGCTAATTACGTTGCCGATTGCCAAATTGCATTATCTCTTGTAGTTTCCGAGATATGGGCAATCGAAATTTTACACCTTAGAGTCTGTTTCTAACTTGGGTCAAAATTGTAAAATGGTCTTACGAATTAGCGATTTCGCTCCAATTGACATTCCTAGTAATATTCGGCCTGCTAATTACATTGCCGATTGCCAAATTGCATTATCCCTTATAGTTTCCGAGATATGGACTCTCGACCTCTGACAATATTAGCTCTGCTTCTAACTTGGGCCAGAATTGTAAAATGGTCTTATGAATTAGCGATTTCGTTCCAATTCACATTCCAAGTAATATTCGGAATGCTAATTACGTTGCCGATTGCCAAATTGCTTTATCTCATATAGTTTCCGAGATATGGACTATCGACATCTTACAATATTGGCTGTGCTTCTAACTTGGGCCAAAATTGTAAAATGGTCTTATGAATTAGCGATTTCGTTCCAATTCACATTCCAAGTATTATTCGGCATGCTAATTACATTGCCGATTGCCAAATTGCATTATCTCCTATAGTTTCTAAGATATGGTCTATCGACATCTTACAATATTGGCTCTGCTTCTAACTTGGGCCAAAATTGAGAAATGGTCTTATGAATTAGCGATTTCGTTCTAATTCACATTCAAACTATTATTCGGCATTGCTAATTACGTTGCCGATTGCCAAATTGCATTATCTCTTGTAGTTACCGAGATATGGGCAATCGAAATTTTACACCTTAGAGTCTGTTTCTAACTTGGGTCAAAATTGTAAAATGGTCTTATGAATTAGCGATTTCGCTCCAATTCACATTCCAAGTAATATTCGGCATGCTAATTACATTGCCAATTGCCAAATTGCATTATCTCTTATAGTTTCTGAGATATGGACTATCGACATCTTACAATATTGGCTCTTCTTCTAACTTGGGCCAGAATTGTAAAATGGTCTATTGGATTAGCGATTTCGTTCCAATTCAGATTCAAAGTAATATTCGGCATTGCTAATTACGTTGCCGATTGCCAAATTGCATTATCTCTTGTAGTTTCCGAGATATGGGCAATCGAAATTTTACACCTTTGTGTCTGTTTCTAACTGGGGTCAAAATTGTTAAATGGTCTTATGAATTAGTGATTTCGTTCCAATTCACATTCCAAGTATTATTCGGCATGCTAATTACATTGCCGATTGCCAAATTGCATTATCTCTTATAGTTTCCGATATATGGGCAATCGAAATTTTACACCTTAGTGTCTGTTTCTAAGTTGGGCAAAAATTGTAAAATGGTCTTATGAATTAGTGATTTCGTTCCAATTCACATTCCAAGTAATATTCGGCATGCTAATTACGTTGCCGATTGCCAAATTGCATTATCTCTTGTAGTTTCCGAGATATGGGCAATCGAAATTTTACACCTTAGAGTCTGTTTCTAACTTGGGTCAAAATTGTAAAATGGTCTTACGAATTAGCGATTTCGCTCCAATTCACATTCCAAGTAATATTCGGCATGCTAATTACATTGCCGATTGCCAAATTGCATTATCTCTTATAGTTTCTGAGATATGGACTATCGACATCTTACAATATTGGTTCTGCTTTTAACTTGGGCCAAAATTGTAAAATTGTCTTATGAATTAGCGATTTCGTTCCAATTCACATTCCAAGTAATATTCGGCATGGTAATTACATTGCCGATTACCAAATTGCATTATCTCTTGTAGTTTCCGAGATATGGGCAATCGAAATTTTACACCTTAGAGTCTGTTTCTAAGTTGGGTCAAAAATGTAAAATGGTCTTATGAATTAGCGATTTCGTTCCAATTCACATTCAAAGTAATATTCGACATGCTAATTACGTTGCCTGTTGCCAAATTGCATTATCTCTTATAGTTTCCGAGATATGGACTATCGACATCTTACAATATTGGCTCTGCTTCTAACTTGGGTCAAAATTGTAAAATGGTCTTATGAATTAGCGATTTCGCTCCAATTCACATTCCAAGTAATATTCGGCATGCTAATTACATTGCCGATTGCCAAATTGCATTACCCTTTATTGTTTCCGAGATATGGACTATCGACATCTGACAATATTGGCTCTGCTTCTAACTTGGGCCAGAATTGTAAAATGGTCTTATGAATTAGCGATTTCGTTCCAATTCAGATTCCAAGTAATATTCGGCATGCTAATTACGTTGCCGATTGCCGAATTGCATTATCTCATATAGTTTCCGAGATATGGACTATCGACATCTTACAATATTGGCTGTGCTTCTAACTTGGGCCAAAATTGTAAAATGGCCTTATGAATTAGCGATTTCGTTCCAATTCACATTCCAAGTGTTGTTCGGCATGCTAATTACATTGCCGGTTGCCAAATTGCATTATCTCCTATAGTTTCCAAGATATGGTCTATCGACATCTTACAATATTGGCTATGCTTCTAACTTGGGCCAAAATTGTAAAATGGTCTTATGAATTAGCGATTTCGCTCCAATTCACATTCCAAGTAATATTCGGCATGCTAATTACATTGCCGAGTGCCAAATTGCATTACCCTTTATTGTTTCCGAGATATGGACTATCGACATCTGACAATATTGGCTCTGCTTCTAACTTGGGCCAGAATTGTAAAATGGTCTTATGAATTAGCGATTTCGTTCCAATTCACATTCCATGTATTATTCGGCATGCTAATTACATTGCCGGTTGCCAAATTGCATTATCTCCTATAGTTTCCAAGATATGGTCTATCGACATCTTACAATATTGGCTGTGCTTCTAACTTGGGCCAAAATTGTAAAATGGTCTTATGAATTAACGATTTCGTTCCAATTCACATTCCAAGTATTATTCGGCATGCTAATTACATTGCCGGTTGCCAAATTGCATTATCTCCTATAGTTTCCAAGATATGGTCTATCGACATCTTACAATATTGGCTCTGCTTCTAACTTGGGCCAAAATTGTAAAATGGTCTTATGAATTAGCGATTTCGTTCCAATTCACATTCCAAGTAATATTCGGCATGCTAATTACGTTGCCGTTTTCCAAATTGCATTATCTCTTATAGTTTCCGAGATATGGGCAATTGAAATTTTACACCTTGGTGTCTGTTTCTAACTGAGGTCAAAATTGTAAAATGGTTTTATGAATTAGCGATTTCGTTCCAATTCACATTCTAAGTAATATTCGGCATGCTAATTACGTTGCCGTTTTCCAAATTGCATTATCTCTTATAGTTTCCGAGATATGGGCAATTGAAATTTTACACCTTGGTGTCTGTTTCTAACTTGGGTCAAAATTGTAAAATGCTCTTATGAATTAGCGATTTCGTTCCAATTCACATTCAAAGTATTATTCGACATGCTAATTACGTTGCCTGTTGCCAAATTGCATTATCTCTTATAGTTTCCCAGATATGGACTATCGACATCTTACAATATTGACTCTGCTTCTAACTTGGCTCAAAATTGTAAAATGGTCTTATGAATTAGCGATTTCGCTCCAATTCACATTCCAAGTAATATTCGGCATGCTAATTACATTGCCGATTGCCAAATTGCATTACCCTTTATTGTTTCCGAGATATGGACTATCGACATCTGACAATATTGGCTCTGCTTCTAACTTGGGCCAGAATTGTAAAATGGTCTTATGAATTAGCGATTTCGTTCCAATTCAGATTCCAAGTAATATTCGGCATGCTAATTACGTTGCCGACTGCCAAATTGCATAATCTCATATAGTTTCCGAGATATGGACTATCGACTTCTTACAATATTGGCTGTGCTTCTAACTTGGGCCAAAATTCTTAAATGGTCTTATGAATTAGCGATTTCGTTCCAATTCACATTCCAAGTATTATTCGGCATGCTAATTACATTGCCGGATGCCAAATTGCATTATCTCCTATAGTTTCCAAGATATGGTCTATCGACATCTTACAATATTGGCTCTGCTTCTAACTTGGGCCAAAATTGTAAAATGGTCTTATGAATTAGCGATTTCGTTCCAATTCACATTCAAAGTAATATTCGGCATTGCTAATTACGTTGCCGATTGCCAAATTGCATTATCTCTTGTAGTTTCCGAGATATGGGCAATCGAAATTTTACACCTTAGAAGAGTCTGTTCCTAACTTGGATCAAAGTTGTAAAATGGTCTTATGAATTAGCGATTTCGCTCCAATTCACATTTCAAGTAATATTCGGCATGCTAATTACATTGCCGATTGCCAAATTGCATTATCTCTTATAGTTTCTGAGATATGGACTATCGACATCTTACAATATTGGTTCTGCTTTTAACTTGGGCCAAAATTGTAAAATGGTCTTATGAATTAGCGATTTCGTTCCAATTCACATTCCAAGTAATATTCGGCATGCTAATTACGTTGCCGTTTTCCAAATTGCATTATCTCTTATAGTTTCCGAGATATGGGCAATTGAAATTTTACACCTTGGTGTCTGTTTCTAACTGGGGTCAAAATTGTAAAATGGTCTTATGAATTAGCGATTTCGTTCCAATTCACATTCTAAGTAATATTCGGCATGCTAATTACGTTGCCGTTTTCCAAATTGCATTATCTCTTATAGTTTCCGAGATATGGGCAATTGAAATTTTACACCTTGGTGTCTGTTTCTAACTGGGGTCAAAATTGTAAAATGGTCTTATGAATTAGTGACTTCGTTCCAATTCACATTCCAAGTAATATTCGACATGCTAATTACATTGCCGATTGCCAAATTGCATTATCTCCTATAGTTTCCAAGATATGGTCTATCGACATCTTACAATATTGGCTCTGCTTCTAACTTGGGCCAAAATTGAAAAATGGTCTTATGAATTAGCGATTTCGTTCCAATTCACATTCAAAGTAATATTCGGCATTGCTAATTACATTGCCGATTGCCAAATTGCATTATCTCCTATAGTTTCCAAGATATGGTCTATCGACATCTTACAATATTGGCTCTGTTTCTAACTTGGGCCAAAATTGAAAAATGGTCTTATGAATTAGCGATTTCGTTCCAATTCACATTCAAAGTAATATTCAGCATTGCTAATTACGTTGCCGATTGCCAAATTGCATTATCTCTTGTAGTTTCCGAGATATGGGCAATCGAAATTTTACACCTTAGAGTCTGTTTCTAACTTGGGTCAAAATTGTAAAATGGTCTTACGAATTAGCGATTTCGCTCCAATTGACATTCCTAGTAATATTCGGCATTGCTAATTACATTGCCGATTGCCAAATTGCATTATCCCTTATAGTTTCCGAGATATGGACTATCGACCTCTGACAATATTAGCTATGCTTCTAACTTGGGCCAGAATTGTAAAATGGTCTTATGAATTAGCGATTTCGTTCCAATTCACATTCCAAGTAATATTCGGAATGCTAATTACGTTGCCGATTGCCAAATTACATTATCTCATATAGTTTCTAAGATATGGTCTATCGACATCTTACAATATTGGCTCTGCTTCTAACTTGGGCCAAAATTGTAAAATGGTCTTATGAATTAGCGATTTCGTTCCAATTCACATTCCAAGTATTATTCAGCATGCTAATTACATTGCCGATTGCCAAATTCCATTATCTCCTATAGTTTCCAAGATATGGTCTATCGACATCTTACAATATTGGCTGTGCTTCTAACTTGGGCCAAAATTGTAAAATGGTCTTATGAATTAGCGATTTCGTTCCAATTCACATTCCAAGTATTATTCGGCATGCTAATTACATTGCCGATTGCCAAATTGCATTATCTCCTATAGTTTCTAAGATATGGTCTATCGACATCTTAGAATATTGGCTCTGCTTCTAACTTGGGCCAAAATTGTAAAATGGTCTTATGAATTAGCGATTTCGTTCCAATTCACATTCCAAGTATTATTCAGCATGCTAATTACATTGCCGATTGCCAAATTCCATTATCTCCTATAGTTTCCAAGATATGGTCTATCGACATCTTACAATATTGGCTCTGCTTCTAACTTGGGCCAAAATTGAGAAATGGTCTTATGAATTAGCGATTTCGTTCTAATTCACATTCAAAGTATTATTCGGCATTGCTAATTACGTTGCCGATTGCCAAATTGCATTATCTCTTGTAGTTACCGAGATATGGGCAATCGAAATTTTACACCTTAGAGTCTGTTTCTAACTTGGGTCAAAATTGTAAAATGGTCTTATGAATTAGCGATTTCGCTCCAATTCACATTCCAAGTAATATTCGGCATGCTAATTACATTGCCAATTGCCAAATTGCATTATCTCTTATAGTTTCTGAGATATGGACTATCGACATCTTACAATATTGGCTCTTCTTCTAACTTGGGCCAGAATTGTAAAATGGTCTATTGGATTAGCGATTTCGTTCCAATTCAGATTCAAAGTAATATTCGGCATTGCTAATTACGTTGCCGATTGCCAAATTGCATTATCTCTTGTAGTTTCCGAGATATGGGCAATCGAAATTTTACACCTTAGTGTCTGTTTCTAACTGGGGTCAAAATTGTTAAATGGTCTTATGAATTAGTGATTTCGTTCCAATTCACATTCCAAGTATTATTCGGCATGCTAATTACATTGCCGATTGCCAAATTGCATTATCTCTTATAGTTTCCGATATATGGGCAATCGAAATATTACACCTTAGTGTCTGTTTCTAAGTTGGGCCAAAATTGTAAAATGGTCTTATGAATTAGTGATTTCGTTCCAATTCACATTCCAAGTAATATTCGGCATGCTAATTACGTTGCCGATTGCCAAATTGCATTATCTCTTGTAGTTTCCGAGATATGGGCAATCGAAATTTTACACCTTAGAGTCTGTTTCTAACTTGGGTCAAAATTGTAAAATGGTCTTACGAATTAGCGATTTCGCTCCAATTCACATTCCAAGTAATATTCGGCATGCTAATTACATTGCCGATTGCCAAATTGCATTATCTCTTATAGTTTCTTAGATATGGACTATCGACATCTTACAATATTGGTTCTGCTTTTAACTTGGGCCAAAATTTTAAAATGGTCTTATGAATTAGCGATTTCGTTCCAATTCACATTCCAAGTAATATTCGGCATGGTAATTACATTGCCGATTACCAAATTGCATTATCTCTTGTAGTTTCCGAGATATGGGCTATCGAAATTTTACACCTTAGAGTCTGTTTCTAAGTTGGGTCAAAAATGTAAAATGGTCTTATGAATTAGCGATTTCGTTCCAATTCACATTCCAAGTAATATTCGGAATGCTAATTACGTTGCCGATTGCCAAATTGCTTTATCTCATATAGTTTCCGAGATATGGACTATCGACATCTTACAATATTGGCTGTGCTTCTAACTTGGGCCAAAATTGTAAAATGGTCTTATGAATTAGCGATTTCGTTCCAATTCACATTCCAAGTATTATTCGGCATGCTAATTACATTGCCGATTGCCAAATTGCATTATCTCCTATAGTTTCTAAGATATGGTCTATCGACATCTTACAATATTGGCTCTGCTTCTAACTTGGGCCAAAATTGAGAAATGGTCTTATGAATTAGCGATTTCGTTCTAATTCACATTCAAACTATTATTCGGCATTGCTAATTACGTTGCCGATTGCCAAATTGCATTATCTCTTGTAGTTACCGAGATATGGGCAATCGAAATTTTACACCTTAGAGTCTGTTTCTAACTTGGGTCAAAATTGTAAAATGGTCTTATGAATTAGCGATTTCGCTCCAATTCACATTCCAAGTAATATTCGGCATGCTAATTACATTGCCAATTGCCAAATTGCATTATCTCTTATAGTTTCTGAGATATGGACTATCGACATCTTACAATATTGGCTGTGCTTCTAACTTGGGCCAAAATTGTAAAATGGCCTTATGAATTAGCGATTTCGTTCCAATTCACATTCCAAGTGTTGTTCGGCATGCTAATTACATTGCCGGTTGCCAAATTGCATTATCTCCTATAGTTTCCAAGATATGGTCTATCGACATCTTACAATATTGGCTATGCTTCTAACTTGGGTCAAAATTGTAAAATGGTCTTACGAATTAGCGATTTCGCTCCAATTCACATTCCAAGTAATATTCGGCATGCTAATTACATTGCCGATTGCCAAATTGCATTACCCTTTATTGTTTCCGAGATATGGACTATCGACATCTGACAATATTGGCTCTGCTTCTAACTTGGGCCAGAATTGTAAAATGGTCTTATGAATTAGCGATTTCGTTCCAATTCAGATTCCAAGTAATATTCGGCATGCTAATTACGTTGCCGTTTTCCAAATTGCATTATCTCTTATAGTTTCCGAGATATGGGCAATTGAAATTTTACACCTTGGTGTCTGTTTCTAACTGGGGTCAAAATTGTAAAATGGTCTTATGAATTAGCGATTTCGTTCCAATTCACATTCTAAGTAATATTCGGCATGCTAATTACGTTGCCGTTTTCCAAATTGCATTATCTCTTATAGTTTCCGAGATATGGGCAATTGAAATTTTACACCTTGGTGTCTGTTTCTAACTGGGGTCAAAATTGTAAAATGGTCTTATGAATTAGTGACTTCGTTCCAATTCACATTCCAAGTAATATTCGACATGCTAATTACATTGCCGATTGCCAAATTGCATTATCTCCTATAGTTTCCAAGATATGGTCTATCGACATCTTACAATATTGGCTCTGCTTCTAACTTGGGCCAAAATTGAAAAATGGTCTTATGAATTAGCGATTTCGTTCCAATTCACATTCCAAGTAATATTCGGCATGGTAATTACATTGCCGATTACCAAATTGCATTATCTCTTGTAGTTTCCGAGATATGGGCAATCGAAATTTTACACCTTAGAGTCTGTTTCTAAGTTGGGTCAAAAATGTAAAATGGTCTTATGAATTAGCGATTTCGTTCCAATTCACATTCAAAGTAATATTCGACATGCTAATTACGTTGCCTGTTGCCAAATTGCATTATCTCTTATAGTTTCCGAGATATGGACTATCGACATCTTACAATATTGGCTCTGCTTCTAACTTGGGTCAAAATTGTAAAATGGTCTTATGAATTAGCGATTTCGCTCCAATTCACATTCCAAGTAATATTCGGCATGCTAATTACATTGCCGATTGCCAAATTGCATTACCCTTTATTGTTTCCGAGATATGGACTATCGACATCTGACAATATTGGCTCTGCTTCTAACTTGGGCCAGAATTGTAAAATGGTCTTATGAATTAGCGATTTCGTTCCAATTCAGATTCCAAGTAATATTCGGCATGCTAATTACGTTGCCGATTGCCGAATTGCATTATCTCATATAGTTTCCGAGATATGGACTATCGACATCTTACAATATTGGCTGTGCTTCTAACTTGGGCCAAAATTGTAAAATGGCCTTATGAATTAGCGATTTCGTTCCAATTCACATTCCAAGTGTTGTTCGGCATGCTAATTACATTGCCGGTTGCCAAATTGCATTATCTCCTATAGTTTCCAAGATATGGTCTATCGACATCTTACAATATTGGCTATGCTTCTAACTTGGGCCAAAATTGTAAAATGGTCTTATGAATTAGCGATTTCGCTCCAATTCACATTCCAAGTAATATTCGGCATGCTAATTACATTGCCGAGTGCCAAATTGCATTACCCTTTATTGTTTCCGAGATATGGACTATCGACATCTGACAATATTGGCTCTGCTTCTAACTTGGGCCAGAATTGTAAAATGGTCTTATGAATTAGCGATTTCGTTCCAATTCACATTCCATGTATTATTCGGCATGCTAATTACATTGCCGGTTGCCAAATTGCATTATCTCCTATAGTTTCCAAGATATGGTCTATCGACATCTTACAATATTGGCTGTGCTTCTAACTTGGGCCAAAATTGTAAAATGGTCTTATGAATTAACGATTTCGTTCCAATTCACATTCCAAGTATTATTCGGCATGCTAATTACATTGCCGGTTGCCAAATTGCATTATCTCCTATAGTTTCCAAGATATGGTCTATCGACATCTTACAATATTGGCTCTGCTTCTAACTTGGGCCAAAATTGTAAAATGGTCTTATGAATTAGCGATTTCGTTCCAATTCACATTCCAAGTAATATTCGGCATGCTAATTACGTTGCCGTTTTCCAAATTGCATTATCTCTTATAGTTTCCGAGATATGGGCAATTGAAATTTTACACCTTGGTGTCTGTTTCTAACTGAGGTCAAAATTGTAAAATGGTTTTATGAATTAGCGATTTCGTTCCAATTCACATTCTAAGTAATATTCGGCATGCTAATTACGTTGCCGTTTTCCAAATTGCATTATCTCTTATAGTTTCCGAGATATGGGCAATTGAAATTTTACACCTTGGTGTCTGTTTCTAACTTGGGTCAAAATTGTAAAATGCTCTTATGAATTAGCGATTTCGTTCCAATTCACATTCAAAGTATTATTCGACATGCTAATTACGTTGCCTGTTGCCAAATTGCATTATCTCTTATAGTTTCCCAGATATGGACTATCGACATCTTACAATATTGACTCTGCTTCTAACTTGGCTCAAAATTGTAAAATGGTCTTATGAATTAGCGATTTCGCTCCAATTCACATTCCAAGTAATATTCGGCATGCTAATTACATTGCCGATTGCCAAATTGCATTACCCTTTATTGTTTCCGAGATATGGACTATCGACATCTGACAATATTGGCTCTGCTTCTAACTTGGGCCAGAATTGTAAAATGGTCTTATGAATTAGCGATTTCGTTCCAATTCAGATTCCAAGTAATATTCGGCATGCTAATTACGTTGCCGACTGCCAAATTGCATAATCTCATATAGTTTCCGAGATATGGACTATCGACTTCTTACAATATTGGCTGTGCTTCTAACTTGGGCCAAAATTCTTAAATGGTCTTATGAATTAGCGATTTCGTTCCAATTCACATTCCAAGTATTATTCGGCATGCTAATTACATTGCCGGATGCCAAATTGCATTATCTCCTATAGTTTCCAAGATATGGTCTATCGACATCTTACAATATTGGCTCTGCTTCTAACTTGGGCCAAAATTGTAAAATGGTCTTATGAATTAGCGATTTCGTTCCAATTCACATTCAAAGTAATATTCGGCATTGCTAATTACGTTGCCGATTGCCAAATTGCATTATCTCTTGTAGTTTCCGAGATATGGGCAATCGAAATTTTACACCTTAGAAGAGTCTGTTCCTAACTTGGATCAAAGTTGTAAAATGGTCTTATGAATTAGCGATTTCGCTCCAATTCACATTTCAAGTAATATTCGGCATGCTAATTACATTGCCGATTGCCAAATTGCATTATCTCTTATAGTTTCTGAGATATGGACTATCGACATCTTACAATATTGGTTCTGCTTTTAACTTGGGCCAAAATTGTAAAATGGTCTTATGAATTAGCGATTTCGTTCCAATTCACATTCCAAGTAATATTCGGCATGCTAATTACGTTGCCGTTTTCCAAATTGCATTATCTCTTATAGTTTCCGAGATATGGGCAATTGAAATTTTACACCTTGGTGTCTGTTTCTAACTGGGGTCAAAATTGTAAAATGGTCTTATGAATTAGCGATTTCGTTCCAATTCACATTCTAAGTAATATTCGGCATGCTAATTACGTTGCCGTTTTCCAAATTGCATTATCTCTTATAGTTTCCGAGATATGGGCAATTGAAATTTTACACCTTGGTGTCTGTTTCTAACTGGGGTCAAAATTGTAAAATGGTCTTATGAATTAGTGACTTCGTTCCAATTCACATTCCAAGTAATATTCGACATGCTAATTACATTGCCGATTGCCAAATTGCATTATCTCCTATAGTTTCCAAGATATGGTCTATCGACATCTTACAATATTGGCTCTGCTTCTAACTTGGGCCAAAATTGAAAAATGGTCTTATGAATTAGCGATTTCGTTCCAATTCACATTCAAAGTAATATTCGGCATTGCTAATTACATTGCCGATTGCCAAATTGCATTATCTCCTATAGTTTCCAAGATATGGTCTATCGACATCTTACAATATTGGCTCTGTTTCTAACTTGGGCCAAAATTGAAAAATGGTCTTATGAATTAGCGATTTCGTTCCAATTCACATTCAAAGTAATATTCAGCATTGCTAATTACGTTGCCGATTGCCAAATTGCATTATCTCTTGTAGTTTCCGAGATATGGGCAATCGAAATTTTACACCTTAGAGTCTGTTTCTAACTTGGGTCAAAATTGTAAAATGGTCTTACGAATTAGCGATTTCGCTCCAATTGACATTCCTAGTAATATTCGGCATTGCTAATTACATTGCCGATTGCCAAATTGCATTATCCCTTATAGTTTCCGAGATATGGACTATCGACCTCTGACAATATTAGCTATGCTTCTAACTTGGGCCAGAATTGTAAAATGGTCTTATGAATTAGCGATTTCGTTCCAATTCACATTCCAAGTAATATTCGGAATGCTAATTACGTTGCCGATTGCCAAATTACATTATCTCATATAGTTTCTAAGATATGGTCTATCGACATCTTACAATATTGGCTCTGCTTCTAACTTGGGCCAAAATTGTAAAATGGTCTTATGAATTAGCGATTTCGTTCCAATTCACATTCCAAGTATTATTCAGCATGCTAATTACATTGCCGATTGCCAAATTCCATTATCTCCTATAGTTTCCAAGATATGGTCTATCGACATCTTACAATATTGGCTGTGCTTCTAACTTGGGCCAAAATTGTAAAATGGTCTTATGAATTAGCGATTTCGTTCCAATTCACATTCCAAGTATTATTCGGCATGCTAATTACATTGCCGATTGCCAAATTGCATTATCTCCTATAGTTTCTAAGATATGGTCTATCGACATCTTAGAATATTGGCTCTGCTTCTAACTTGGGCCAAAATTGTAAAATGGTCTTATGAATTAGCGATTTCGTTCCAATTCACATTCCAAGTATTATTCAGCATGCTAATTACATTGCCGATTGCCAAATTCCATTATCTCCTATAGTTTCCAAGATATGGTCTATCGACATCTTACAATATTGGCTCTGCTTCTAACTTGGGCCAAAATTGAGAAATGGTCTTATGAATTAGCGATTTCGTTCTAATTCACATTCAAAGTATTATTCGGCATTGCTAATTACGTTGCCGATTGCCAAATTGCATTATCTCTTGTAGTTACCGAGATATGGGCAATCGAAATTTTACACCTTAGAGTCTGTTTCTAACTTGGGTCAAAATTGTAAAATGGTCTTATGAATTAGCGATTTCGCTCCAATTCACATTCCAAGTAATATTCGGCATGCTAATTACATTGCCAATTGCCAAATTGCATTATCTCTTATAGTTTCTGAGATATGGACTATCGACATCTTACAATATTGGCTCTTCTTCTAACTTGGGCCAGAATTGTAAAATGGTCTATTGGATTAGCGATTTCGTTCCAATTCAGATTCAAAGTAATATTCGGCATTGCTAATTACGTTGCCGATTGCCAAATTGCATTATCTCTTGTAGTTTCCGAGATATGGGCAATCGAAATTTTACACCTTAGTGTCTGTTTCTAACTGGGGTCAAAATTGTTAAATGGTCTTATGAATTAGTGATTTCGTTCCAATTCACATTCCAAGTATTATTCGGCATGCTAATTACATTGCCGATTGCCAAATTGCATTATCTCTTATAGTTTCCGATATATGGGCAATCGAAATATTACACCTTAGTGTCTGTTTCTAAGTTGGGCCAAAATTGTAAAATGGTCTTATGAATTAGTGATTTCGTTCCAATTCACATTCCAAGTAATATTCGGCATGCTAATTACGTTGCCGATTGCCAAATTGCATTATCTCTTGTAGTTTCCGAGATATGGGCAATCGAAATTTTACACCTTAGAGTCTGTTTCTAACTTGGGTCAAAATTGTAAAATGGTCTTACGAATTAGCGATTTCGCTCCAATTCACATTCCAAGTAATATTCGGCATGCTAATTACATTGCCGATTGCCAAATTGCATTATCTCTTATAGTTTCTTAGATATGGACTATCGACATCTTACAATATTGGTTCTGCTTTTAACTTGGGCCAAAATTTTAAAATGGTCTTATGAATTAGCGATTTCGTTCCAATTCACATTCCAAGTAATATTCGGCATGGTAATTACATTGCCGATTACCAAATTGCATTATCTCTTGTAGTTTCCGAGATATGGGCTATCGAAATTTTACACCTTAGAGTCTGTTTCTAAGTTGGGTCAAAAATGTAAAATGGTCTTATGAATTAGCGATTTCGTTCCAATTCACATTCCAAGTAATATTCGGAATGCTAATTACGTTGCCGATTGCCAAATTGCTTTATCTCATATAGTTTCCGAGATATGGACTATCGACATCTTACAATATTGGCTGTGCTTCTAACTTGGGCCAAAATTGTAAAATGGTCTTATGAATTAGCGATTTCGTTCCAATTCACATTCCAAGTATTATTCGGCATGCTAATTACATTGCCGATTGCCAAATTGCATTATCTCCTATAGTTTCTAAGATATGGTCTATCGACATCTTACAATATTGGCTCTGCTTCTAACTTGGGCCAAAATTGAGAAATGGTCTTATGAATTAGCGATTTCGTTCTAATTCACATTCAAACTATTATTCGGCATTGCTAATTACGTTGCCGATTGCCAAATTGCATTATCTCTTGTAGTTACCGAGATATGGGCAATCGAAATTTTACACCTTAGAGTCTGTTTCTAACTTGGGTCAAAATTGTAAAATGGTCTTATGAATTAGCGATTTCGCTCCAATTCACATTCCAAGTAATATTCGGCATGCTAATTACATTGCCAATTGCCAAATTGCATTATCTCTTATAGTTTCTGAGATATGGACTATCGACATCTTACAATATTGGCTGTGCTTCTAACTTGGGCCAAAATTGTAAAATGGCCTTATGAATTAGCGATTTCGTTCCAATTCACATTCCAAGTGTTGTTCGGCATGCTAATTACATTGCCGGTTGCCAAATTGCATTATCTCCTATAGTTTCCAAGATATGGTCTATCGACATCTTACAATATTGGCTATGCTTCTAACTTGGGTCAAAATTGTAAAATGGTCTTACGAATTAGCGATTTCGCTCCAATTCACATTCCAAGTAATATTCGGCATGCTAATTACATTGCCGATTGCCAAATTGCATTACCCTTTATTGTTTCCGAGATATGGACTATCGACATCTGACAATATTGGCTCTGCTTCTAACTTGGGCCAGAATTGTAAAATGGTCTTATGAATTAGCGATTTCGTTCCAATTCAGATTCCAAGTAATATTCGGCATGCTAATTACGTTGCCGTTTTCCAAATTGCATTATCTCTTATAGTTTCCGAGATATGGGCAATTGAAATTTTACACCTTGGTGTCTGTTTCTAACTGGGGTCAAAATTGTAAAATGGTCTTATGAATTAGCGATTTCGTTCCAATTCACATTCTAAGTAATATTCGGCATGCTAATTACGTTGCCGTTTTCCAAATTGCATTATCTCTTATAGTTTCCGAGATATGGGCAATTGAAATTTTACACCTTGGTGTCTGTTTCTAACTGGGGTCAAAATTGTAAAATGGTCTTATGAATTAGTGACTTCGTTCCAATTCACATTCCAAGTAATATTCGACATGCTAATTACATTGCCGATTGCCAAATTGCATTATCTCCTATAGTTTCCAAGATATGGTCTATCGACATCTTACAATATTGGCTCTGCTTCTAACTTGGGCCAAAATTGAAAAATGGTCTTATGAATTAGCGATTTCGTTCCAATTCACATTCAAAGTAATATTCGGCATTGCTAATTACATTGCCGATTGCCAAATTGCATTATCTCCTATAGTTTCCAAGATATGGTCTATCGACATCTTACAATATTGGCTCTGTTTCTAACTTGGGCCAAAATTGAAAAATGGTCTTATGAATTAGCGATTTCGTTCCAATTCACATTCAAAGTAATATTCAGCATTGCTAATTACGTTGCCGATTGCCAAATTGCATTATCTCTTGTAGTTTCCGAGATATGGGCAATCGAAATTTTACACCTTAGAGTCTGTTTCTAACTTGGGTCAAAATTGTAAAATGGTCTTACGAATTAGCGATTTCGCTCCAATTGACATTCCTAGTAATATTCGGCATTGCTAATTACATTGCCGATTGCCAAATTGCATTATCCCTTATAGTTTCCGAGATATGGACTATCGACCTCTGACAATATTAGCTATGCTTCTAACTTGGGCCAGAATTGTAAAATGGTCTTATGAATTAGCGATTTCGTTCCAATTCACATTCCAAGTAATATTCGGAATGCTAATTACGTTGCCGATTGCCAAATTACATTATCTCATATAGTTTCTAAGATATGGTCTATCGACATCTTACAATATTGGCTCTGCTTCTAACTTGGGCCAAAATTGTAAAATGGTCTTATGAATTAGCGATTTCGTTCCAATTCACATTCCAAGTATTATTCAGCATGCTAATTACATTGCCGATTGCCAAATTCCATTATCTCCTATAGTTTCCAAGATATGGTCTATCGACATCTTACAATATTGGCTGTGCTTCTAACTTGGGCCAAAATTGTAAAATGGTCTTATGAATTAGCGATTTCGTTCCAATTCACATTCCAAGTATTATTCGGCATGCTAATTACATTGCCGATTGCCAAATTGCATTATCTCCTATAGTTTCTAAGATATGGTCTATCGACATCTTAGAATATTGGCTCTGCTTCTAACTTGGGCCAAAATTGTAAAATGGTCTTATGAATTAGCGATTTCGTTCCAATTCACATTCCAAGTATTATTCAGCATGCTAATTACATTGCCGATTGCCAAATTCCATTATCTCCTATAGTTTCCAAGATATGGTCTATCGACATCTTACAATATTGGCTCTGCTTCTAACTTGGGCCAAAATTGAGAAATGGTCTTATGAATTAGCGATTTCGTTCTAATTCACATTCAAAGTATTATTCGGCATTGCTAATTACGTTGCCGATTGCCAAATTGCATTATCTCTTGTAGTTACCGAGATATGGGCAATCGAAATTTTACACCTTAGAGTCTGTTTCTAACTTGGGTCAAAATTGTAAAATGGTCTTATGAATTAGCGATTTCGCTCCAATTCACATTCCAAGTAATATTCGGCATGCTAATTACATTGCCAATTGCCAAATTGCATTATCTCTTATAGTTTCTGAGATATGGACTATCGACATCTTACAATATTGGCTCTTCTTCTAACTTGGGCCAGAATTGTAAAATGGTCTATTGGATTAGCGATTTCGTTCCAATTCAGATTCAAAGTAATATTCGGCATTGCTAATTACGTTGCCGATTGCCAAATTGCATTATCTCTTGTAGTTTCCGAGATATGGGCAATCGAAATTTTACACCTTAGTGTCTGTTTCTAACTGGGGTCAAAATTGTTAAATGGTCTTATGAATTAGTGATTTCGTTCCAATTCACATTCCAAGTATTATTCGGCATGCTAATTACATTGCCGATTGCCAAATTGCATTATCTCTTATAGTTTCCGATATATGGGCAATCGAAATATTACACCTTAGTGTCTGTTTCTAAGTTGGGCCAAAATTGTAAAATGGTCTTATGAATTAGTGATTTCGTTCCAATTCACATTCCAAGTAATATTCGGCATGCTAATTACGTTGCCGATTGCCAAATTGCATTATCTCTTGTAGTTTCCGAGATATGGGCAATCGAAATTTTACACCTTAGAGTCTGTTTCTAACTTGGGTCAAAATTGTAAAATGGTCTTACGAATTAGCGATTTCGCTCCAATTCACATTCCAAGTAATATTCGGCATGCTAATTACATTGCCGATTGCCAAATTGCATTATCTCTTATAGTTTCTGAGATATGGACTATCGACATCTTACAATATTGGTTCTGCTTTTAACTTGGGCCAAAATTTTAAAATGGTCTTATGAATTAGCGATTTCGTTCCAATTCACATTCCAAGTAATATTCGGCATGGTAATTACATTGCCGATTACCAAATTGCATTATCTCTTGTAGTTTCCGAGATATGGGCTATCGAAATTTTACACCTTAGAGTCTGTTTCTAAGTTGGGTCAAAAATGTAAAATGGTCTTATGAATTAGCGATTTCGTTCCAATTCACATTCCAAGTAATATTCGGAATGCTAATTACGTTGCCGATTGCCAAATTGCTTTATCTCATATAGTTTCCGAGATATGGACTATCGACATCTTACAATATTGGCTGTGCTTCTAACTTGGGCCAAAATTGTAAAATGGTCTTATGAATTAGCGATTTCGTTCCAATTCACATTCCAAGTATTATTCGGCATGCTAATTACATTGCCGATTGCCAAATTGCATTATCTCCTATAGTTTCTAAGATATGGTCTATCGACATCTTACAATATTGGCTCTGCTTCTAACTTGGGCCAAAATTGAGAAATGGTCTTATGAATTAGCGATTTCGTTCTAATTCACATTCAAACTATTATTCGGCATTGCTAATTACGTTGCCGATTGCCAAATTGCATTATCTCTTGTAGTTACCGAGATATGGGCAATCGAAATTTTACACCTTAGAGTCTGTTTCTAACTTGGGTCAAAATTGTAAAATGGTCTTATGAATTAGCGATTTCGCTCCAATTCACATTCCAAGTAATATTCGGCATGCTAATTACATTGCCAGTTGCCAAATTGCATTATCTCTTATAGTTTCTGAGATATGGACTATCGACATCTTACAATATTGGCTCTTCTTCTAACTTGGGCCAGAATTGTAAAATGGTCTATTGGATTAGCGATTTCGTTCCAATTCAGATTCAAAGTAATATTCGGCATTGCTAATTACGTTGCCGATTGCCAAATTGCATTATCTCTTGTAGTTTCCGAGATATGGGCAATCGAAATTTTACACCTTTGTGTCTGTTTCTAACTGGGGTCAAAATTGTTAAATGGTCTTATGAATTAGTGATTTCGTTCCAATTCACATTCCAAGTAATATTCGGCATGCTAATTACGTTGCCGATTGCCAAATTGCATTATCTCTTGTAGTTTCCGAGATATGGGCAATCGAAATTTTACACCTTAGAGTCTGTTTCTAACTTGGGTCAAAATTGTAAAATGGTCTTACGAATTAGCGATTTCGCTCCAATTCACATTCCAAGTAATATTCGGCATGCTAATTACATTGCCGATTGCCAAATTGCATTATCTCTTATAGTTTCTGAGATATGGACTATCGACATCTTACAATATTGGTTCTGCTTTTAACTTGGGCCAAAATTGTAAAATTGTCTTATGAATTAGCGATTTCGTTCCAATTCACATTCCAAGTAATATTCGGCATGGTAATTACATTGCCGATTACCAAATTGCATTATCTCTTGTAGTTTCCGAGATATGGGCAATCGAAATTTTACACCTTAGAGTCTGTTTCTAAGTTGGGTCAAAAATGTAAAATGGTCTTATGAATTAGCGATTTCGTTCCAATTCACATTCAAAGTAATATTCGACATGCTAATTACGTTGCCTCTTGCCAAATTGCATTATCTCTTATAGTTTCCGAGATATGGACTATCGACATCTTACAATATTGGCTCTGCTTCTAACTTGGGTCAAAATTGTAAAATGGTCTTATGAATTAGCGATTTCGCTCCAATTCACATTCCAAGTAATATTCGGCATGCTAATTACATTGCCGATTGCCAAATTGCATTACCCTTTATTGTTTCCGAGATATGGACTATCGACATCTGACAATATTGGCTCTGCTTCTAACTTGGGCCAGAATTGTAAAATGGTCTTATGAATTAGCGATTTCGTTCCAATTCAGATTCCAAGTAATATTCGGCATGCTAATTACGTTGCCGATTGCCGAATTGCATTATCTCATATAGTTTCCGAGATATGGACTATCGACATCTTACAATATTGGCTGTGCTTCTAACTTGGGCCAAAATTGTAAAATGGCCTTATGAATTAGCGATTTCGTTCCAATTCACATTCCAAGTGTTGTTCGGCATGCTAATTACATTGCCGGTTGCCAAATTGCATTATCTCCTATAGTTTCCAAGATATGGTCTATCGACATCTTACAATATTGGCTATGCTTCTAACTTGGGCCAAAATTGTAAAATGGTCTTATGAATTAGCGATTTCGCTCCAATTCACATTCCAAGTAATATTCGGCATGCTAATTACATTGCCGAGTGCCAAATTGCATTACCCTTTATTGTTTCCGAGATATGGACTATCGACATCTGACAATATTGGCTCTGCTTCTAACTTGGGCCAGAATTGTAAAATGGTCTTATGAATTAGCGATTTCGTTCCAATTCACATTCCATGTATTATTCGGCATGCTAATTACATTGCCGGTTGCCAAATTGCATTATCTCCTATAGTTTCCAAGATATGGTCAATCGACATCTTACAATATTGGCTGTGCTTCTAACTTGGGCCAAAATTGTAAAATGGTCTTATGAATTAACGATTTCGTTCCAATTCACATTCCAAGTATTATTCGGCATGCTAATTACATTGCCGGTTGCCAAATTGCATTATCTCCTATAGTTTCCAAGATATGGTCTATCGACATCTTACAATATTGGCTCTGCTTCTAACTTGGGCCAAAATTGTAAAATGGTCTTATGAATTAGCGATTTCGTTCCAATTCACATTCCAAGTAATATTCGGCATGCTAATTACGTTGCCGTTTTCCAAATTGCATTATCTCTTATAGTTTCCGAGATATGGGCAATTGAAATTTTACACCTTGGTGTCTGTTTCTAACTGAGGTCAAAATTGTAAAATGGTTTTATGAATTAGCGATTTCGTTCCAATTCACATTCTAAGTAATATTCGGCATGCTAATTACGTTGCCGTTTTCCAAATTGCATTATCTCTTATAGTTTCCGAGATATGGGCAATTGAAGTTTTACACCTTGGTGTCTGTTTCTAACTTGGGTCAAAATTGTAAAATGCTCTTATGAATTAGCGATTTCGTTCCAATTCACATTCAAAGTATTATTCGACATGATAATTACGTTGCCTGTTGCCAAATTGCATTATCTCTTATAGTTTCCCAGATATGGACTATCGACATCTTACAATATTGACTCTGCTTCTAACTTGGCTCAAAATTGTAAAATGGTCTTATGAATTAGCGATTTCGCTCCAATTCACATTCCAAGTAATATTCGGCATGCTAATTACATTGCCGATTGCCAAATTGCATTACCCTTTATTGTTTCCGAGATATAGACTATCGACATCTGACAATATTGGCTCTGCTTCTAACTTGGGCCAGAATTGTAAAATGGTCTTATGAATTAGCGATTTCGTTCCAATTCAGATTCCAAGTAATATTCGGCATGCTAATTACGTTGCCGACTGCCAAATTGCATAATCTCATATAGTTTCCGAGATATGGACTATCGACATCTTACAATATTGGCTGTGCTTCTAACTTGGGCCAAAATTCTTAAATGGTCTTATGAATTAGCGATTTCGTTCCAATTCACATTCCAAGTATTATTCGGCATGCTAATTACATTGCCGGATGCCAAATTGCATTATCTCCTATAGTTTCCAAGATATGGTCTATCGACATCTTACAATATTGGCTCTGCTTCTAACTTGGGCCAAAATTGTAAAATGGTCTTATGAATTAGCGATTTCGTTCCAATTCACATTCAAAGTAATATTCGGCATTGCTAATTACGTTGCCGATTGCCAAATTGCATTATCTCTTGTAGTTTCCGAGATATGGGCAATCGAAATTTTACACCTTAGAAGAGTCTGTTCCTAACTTGGATCAAAGTTGTAAAATGGTCTTATGAATTAGCGATTTCGCTCCAATTCACATTTCAAGTAATATTCGGCATGCTAATTACATTGCCGATTGCCAAATTGCATTATCTCTTATAGTTTCTGAGATATGGACTATCGACATCTTACAATATTGGTTCTGCTTTTAACTTGGGCCAAAATTGTAAAATGGTCTTATGAATTAGCGATTTCGTTCCAATTCACATTCCAAGTAATATTCGGCATGCTAATTACGTTGCCGTTTTCCAAATTGCATTATCTCTTATAGTTTCCGAGATATGGGCAATTGAAATTTTACACCTTGGTGTCTGTTTCTAACTGGGGTCAAAATTGTAAAATGGTCTTATGAATTAGCGATTTCGTTCCAATTCACATTCTAAGTAATATTCGGCATGCTAATTACGTTGCCGTTTTCCAAATTGCATTATCTCTTATAGTTTCCGAGATATGGGCAATTGAAATTTTACACCTTGGTGTCTGTTTCTAACTGGGGTCAAAATTGTAAAATGGTCTTATGAATTAGTGACTTCGTTCCAATTCACATTCCAAGTAATATTCGACGTGCTAATTACATTGCCGATTGCCAAATTGCATTATCTCCTATAGTTTCCAAGATATGGTCTATCGACATCTTACAATATTGGCTCTGCTTCTAACTTGGGCCAAAATTGAAAAATGGTCTTATGAATTAGCGATTTCGTTCCAATTCACATTCAAAGTAATATTCGGCATTGCTAATTACATTGCCGATTGCCAAATTGCATTATCTCCTATAGTTTCCAAGATATGGTCTATCGACATCTTACAATATTGGCTCTGTTTCTAACTTGGGCCAAAATTGAAAAATGGTCTTATGAATTAGCGATTTCGTTCCAATTCACATTCAAAGTAATATTCAGCATTGCTAATTACGTTGCCGATTGCCAAATTGCATTATCTCTTGTAGTTTCCGAGATATGGGCAATCGAAATTTTACACCTTAGAGTCTGTTTTTAACTTGGGTCAAAATTGTAAAATGGTCTTACGAATTAGCGATTTCGCTCCAATTGACATTCCTAGTAATATTCGGCATTGCTAATTACATTGCCGATTGCCAAATTGCATTATCCCTTATAGTTTCCGAGATATGGACTATCGACCTCTGACAATATTAGCTATGCTTCTAACTTGGGCCAGAATTGTAAAATGGTCTTATGAATTAGCGATTTCGTTCCAATTCACATTCCAAGTAATATTCGGAATGCTAATTACGTTGCCGATTGCCAAATTACATTATCTCATATAGTTTCTAAGATATGGTCT
Source organism: Rhynchophorus ferrugineus (assembly GCF_030347505.1). NCBI lineage: Eukaryota > Metazoa > Arthropoda > Insecta > Coleoptera > Curculionidae > Rhynchophorus > Rhynchophorus ferrugineus. The sequence goes on along the minus strand of NW_027472586.1, from coordinate 24,737,872 downwards.
ATCGACATCTTACAATATTGGCTCTGCTTCTAACTTGGGCCAAAATTGTAAAATGGTCTTATGAATTAGCGATTTCGTTCCAATTCACATTCCAAGTATTATTCAGCATGCTAATTACATTGCCGATTGCCAAATTCCATTATCTCCTATAGTTTCCAAGATATGGTCTATCGACATCTTACAATATTGGCTGTGCTTCTAACTTGGGCCAAAATTGTAAAATGGTCTTATGAATTAGCGATTTCGTTCCAATTCACATTCCAAGTATTATTCGGCATGCTAATTACATTGCCGATTGCCAAATTGCATTATCTCCTATAGTTTCTAAGATATGGTCTATCGACATCTTAGAATATTGGCTCTGCTTCTAACTTGGGCCAAAATTGTAAAATGGTCTTATGAATTAGCGATTTCGTTCCAATTCACATTCCAAGTATTATTCAGCATGCTAATTACATTGCCGATTGCCAAATTCCATTATCTCCTATAGTTTCCAAGATATGGTCTATCGACATCTTACAATATTGGCTCTGCTTCTAACTTGGGCCAAAATTGAGAAATGGTCTTATGAATTAGCGATTTCGTTCTAATTCACATTCAAAGTATTATTCGGCATTGCTAATTACGTTGCCGATTGCCAAATTGCATTATCTCTTGTAGTTACCGAGATATGGGCAATCGAAATTTTACACCTTAGAGTCTGTTTCTAACTTGGGTCAAAATTGTAAAATGGTCTTATGAATTAGCGATTTCGCTCCAATTCACATTCCAAGTAATATTCGGCATGCTAATTACATTGCCAATTGCCAAATTGCATTATCTCTTATAGTTTCTGAGATATGGACTATCGACATCTTACAATATTGGCTCTTCTTCTAACTTGGGCCAGAATTGTAAAATGGTCTATTGGATTAGCGATTTCGTTCCAATTCAGATTCAAAGTAATATTCGGCATTGCTAATTACGTTGCCGATTGCCAAATTGCATTATCTCTTGTAGTTTCCGAGATATGGGCAATCGAAATTTTACACCTTAGTGTCTGTTTCTAACTGGGGTCAAAATTGTTAAATGGTCTTATGAATTAGTGATTTCGTTCCCATTCACATTCCAAGTATTATTCGGCATGCTAATTACATTGCCGATTGCCAAATTGCATTATCTCTTATAGTTTCCGATATATGGGCAATCGAAATATTACACCTTAGTGTCTGTTTCTAAGTTGGGCCAAAATTGTAAAATGGTCTTATGAATTAGTGATTTCGTTCCAATTCACATTCCAAGTAATATTCGGCATGCTAATTACGTTGCCGATTGCCAAATTGCATTATCTCTTGTAGTTTCCGAGATATGGGCAATCGAAATTTTACACCTTAGAGTCTGTTTCTAACTTGGGTCAAAATTGTAAAATGGTCTTACGAATTAGCGATTTCGCTCCAATTCACATTCCAAGTAATATTCGGCATGCTAATTACATTGCCGATTGCCAAATTGCATTATCTCTTATAGTTTCTGAGATATGGACTATCGACATCTTACAATATTGGTTCTGCTTTTAACTTGGGCCAAAATTTTAAAATGGTCTTATGAATTAGCGATTTCGTTCCAATTCACATTCCAAGTAATATTCGGCATGGTAATTACATTGCCGATTACCAAATTGCATTATCTCTTGTAGTTTCCGAGATATGGGCAATCGAAATTTTACACCTTAGAGTCTGTTTCTAAGTTTGGTCAAAAATGTAAAATGGTCTTATGAATTAGCGATTTCGTTCCAATTCACATTCCAAGTAATACTCGACATGCTAATTACATTGCCGATTGCCAAATTGCATTATCTCTTATAGTTTCCGGGATAGGGATTATCGACATCTGACAATATTGGCTCTGCTTCTTACTTGGCCAGACTTACAGGGCCAGAATTGTAAAATGGTCTTATGAATTAGCGATTTCGTTCCAATTCACATTCCAAGTAATATTCGGCATGGTAATTACGTTGCCGATTGCCAAATTGCCTTACCACCTATAGTTTCCTAGATATGGTCTATCGACATCTTACAATATTGGCTCTGCTTCTAATTTGGGCCAAAATTGTAAAATGCTCTTATGAATTAGCGATTTCGTTCCAATTCACATTCAAAGTAATATTCGGCATGCTAATTACGTTGTCTGTTGCCAAATTGCATTATCTCTTATAGTTTCCGAGATATGGACTATCGACATCTTACAATATTGGCTCTGCTTCTAACTTGGGCCAAAAATGTAAAATGGTCTTATTAATTAACGATTTCGTTCCAATTCACATTCTAAGTAATATTCGGCATGCTAATTAAGTTGCCATTTTCCAAATTGCATTATCTCTTATAGTTTCCGAGATATGGGCAATTGAAATTTTACACCTTTGTGTCTGTTTCTAACTGGGGTCAAAATTGTAAAATGGTCTTATGAATTAGCGATTTCGTTCCAATTCACATTCCAAGTATTATTCGGCATGCTAATTACATTGCCGGTTGCCAAATTGCATTATCTCCTATAGTTTCCAAGATATGGTCTATCGACATCTTACAATATTGGCTCTGCTTCTAACTTGGGCTAAAATTGTAAAATGGTCTTATGAATTAGCGATTTCGTTCCAATTCACATTCCAAGTATTATTCGGCATGCTAATTACATTGCCGATTGCCAAATTGCATTATCTCCTATAGTTTCCAAGATATGGTCTATCGACATCTTACAATATTGGCTCTGCTTCTAACTTGGGCCAAAATTGAAAAATGGTCTTATGAATTAGCGATTTCGTTCCAATCCACATTCAAAGTAATATTCGGCATTGCCAATTACGTTGCCGATTGCCAAATTGCATTATCTCTTGTAGTTACCGAGATATGGGCAATTGAAATTTTACACCTTGGTGTCTGTTTCTAACTGGGGTCAAAATTGTAAAATGGTCTTATGAATTAGTGGTTTCGTTCCAATTCACATTCAAAGTAATATTCGACATGCTAATTACGTTGCCTGTTGCCAAATTGCATTATCTCTTATAGTTTCCGAGATATGGGCAATTGAAATTTTACACCTTGGTGTCTGTTTCTAACTGGGGTCAAAATTGTAAAATGATCTTATGAATTAGTGATTTCGTTCCAATTCACATTCCAAGTAATATTCGACATGATAATTACATTGCCGATTGCCAAATTGCATTATCTCCTATAGTTTCCAAGATATGGTCTATCGACATCTTACAATATTGGCTCTGCTTCTAACTTGGGCCAAAATTGAAAAATGGTCTTATGAATTAGCGATTTCGTTCCAATTCACATTCAACGTAATATTCGGCATGCTAATTACGTTGCTGTTTTCCAAATTGCATTATCTCTTATAGTTTCCGAGATATGGGCAATTGAAATTTTACACCTTGGTGTCTGTTTCTAACTGGGGTCAAAATTGTAAAATGGTCTTATGAATTAGTGATTTCGTTCCAATTCACATTCAACGTAATATTCGGCATGCTAATTACGTTGCCGTTTTCCAAATTGCATTATCTCTTATAGTTTCCGAGATATGGGCAATTGAAATTTTACACCTTGGTGTCTGTTTCTAACTGGGGTCAAAATTGTAAAATGGTCTTATGAATTAGTGATTTCGTTCCAATTCACATTCCAAGTAATATTCGACATGCTAATTACATTGCCTGTTGCCAAATTGCATTATCTCTTATAGTTTCTGAGATATGCGCAATCGAAATTTTACACCTTAGGGTCTGTTTCTAACTTGGGTCAAAATTGTAAAATGCTCTTATGAATTAGCGATTTCGTACCAATTCACATTCAAAGTAATATTCGACATGCTAATTACGTTGCCTGTTGCCAAATTGCATTATCTCTTATAGTTTCCGAGATATGGACTATCGACATCTTACAATATTGGCTCTGCTTCTAACTTGGGTCAAAATTGTAAAATGGTCTTATGAATTAGCGATTTCGCTCCAATTCACATTCCAAGTAATATTCGGCATGCCAATTACATTGCCGATTGCCAAATTGCATTATCTCTTATAGTTTCCGAGATATGGACTATCGACATCTTACAATATTGGCTCTGCTTCTAACTTGGGTCGAAATTGTAAAATGGTCTTATGAATTAGCGATTTCGCTCCAATTCACATTCCAAGTAATATTCGGCATGCCAATTACATTGCCGATTGCCAAATTGCATTATCTCTTGTAGTTTCCGAGATATGGGCAATCGAAATTTTACACCTTAGAGTCTGTTTCTAAGTTGGGTCAAAAATGTAAAATGGTCTTATGAATTAGCGATTTCGTTCCAATTCACATTCCAAGTAATACTCGACATGCTAATTACATTGCCGATTGCCAAATTGCATTATCTCTTATAGTTTCCGGGATAGGGATTATCGACATCTGACAATATTGGCTCTGCTTCTTACTTGGGCCAGAATTGTAAAATGGTCTTATGAATTAGCGATTTCGTTCCAATTCACATTCCAAGTAATATTCGGCATGGTAATTACGTTGCCGATTGCCAAATTGCCTTACCACCTATAGTTTCCTAGATATGGTCTATCGACATCTTACAATATTGGCTCTGCTTCTAATTTGGGCCAAAATTGTAAAATGCTCTTATGAATTAGCGATTTCGTTCCAATTCACATTCAAAGTAATATTCGGCATGCTAATTACGTTGTCTGTTGCCAAATTGCATTATCTCTTATAGTTTCCGAGATATGGACTATCGACATCTTACAATATTGGCTCTGCTTCTAACTTGGGCCAAAAATGTAAAATGGTCTTATTAATTAACGATTTCGTTCCAATTCACATTCTAAGTAATATTCGGCATGCTAATTAAGTTGCCATTTTCCAAATTGCATTATCTCTTATAGTTTCCGAGATATGGGCAATTGAAATTTTACACCTTTGTGTCTGTTTCTAACTGGGGTCAAAATTGTAAAATGGTCTTATGAATTAGCGATTTCGTTCCAATTCACATTCCAAGTATTATTCGGCATGCTAATTACATTGCCGGTTGCCAAATTGCATTATCTCCTATAGTTTCCAAGATATGGTCTATCGACATCTTACAATATTGGCTCTGCTTCTAACTTGGGCTAAAATTGTAAAATGGTCTTATGAATTAGCGATTTCGTTCCAATTCACATTCCAAGTATTATTCGGCATGCTAATTACATTGCCGATTGCCAAATTGCATTATCTCCTATAGTTTCCAAGATATGGTCTATCGACATCTTACAATATTGGCTCTGCTTCTAACTTGGGCCAAAATTGAAAAATGGTTTTATGAATTCGCGATTTCGTTCCAATTCACATTCAAAGTAATATTCGGCATTGCCAATTACGTTGCCGATTGCCAAATTGCATTATCTCTTGTAGTTACCGAGATATGGGCAATTGAAATTTTACACCTTGGTGTCTGTTTCTAACTGGGGTCAAAATTGTAAAATGGTCTTATGAATTAGTGGTTTCGTTCCAATTCACATTCCAAGTAATATTCGACATGCTAATTACATTGCCTCTTGCCAAATTGCATTATCTCCTATAGTTTCCAAGATATGGTCTATCGACATCTTACAATATTGGCTCTGCTTCTAACTTGGGCCAAAATTGAAAAATGGTCTTATGAATTAGCGATTTCGTTCCAATTCACATTCAAAGTAATATTCGGCATGCTAATTACGTTGCCGTTTTTCAAATTGCATTATCTCTTATAGTTTCCGAGATATGGGCAATTGAAATTTTACACCTTGGTGTCTGTTTCTAACTGGGGTCAAAATTGTAAAATGGTCTTATGAATTAGTGATTTCGTTCCAATTCACATTCCAAGTAATATTCGACATGCTAATTACATTGCCTGTTGCCAAATTGCATTATCTCTTATAGTTTCTGAGATATGCGCAATCGAAATTTTACACCTTAGGGTCTGTTTCTAACTTGGGTCAAAATTGTAAAATGCTCTTATGAATTAGCGATTTCGTTCCAATTCACATTCAAAGTAATATTCGACATGCTAATTACGTTGCCTGTTGCCAAATTGCATTATCTCTTATAGTTTCCGAGATATGGGCAATTGAAATTTTACACCTTGGTGTCTGTTTCTAACTGGGGTCAAAATTGTAAAATGGTCTTATGAATTAGTGATTTCGTTCCAATTCACATTCCAAGTAATATTCGACATGATAATTACATTGCCGATTGCCAAATTGCATTATCTCCTATAGTTTCCAAGATATGGTCTATCGACATCTTACAATATTGGCTCTGCTTCTAACTTGGGCCAAAATTGAAAAATGGTCTTATGAATTAGCGATTTCGTTCCAATTCACATTCAACGTAATATTCGGCATGCTAATTACGTTGCCGTTTTCCAAATTGCATTATCTCTTATAGTTTCCGAGATATGGGCAATTGAAATTTTACACCTTGGTGTCTGTTTCTAACTGGGGTCAAAATTGTAAAATGGTCTTATGAATTAGTGATTTCGTTCCAATTCACATTCCAAGTAATATTCGACATGCTAATTACATTGCCTGATGCCAAATTGCATTATCTCTTATAGTTTCTGAGATATGCGCAATCGAAATTTTACACCTTAGGGTCTGTTTCTAACTTGGGTCAAAATTGTAAAATGCTCTTATGAATTAGCGATTTCGTACCAATTCACATTCAAAGTAATATTCGACATGCTAATTACGTTGCCTGTTGCCAAATTGCATTATCTCTTATAGTTTCCGAGATATGGACTATCGACATCTTACAATATTGGCTCTGCTTCTAACTTGGGTCAAAATTGTAAAATGGTCTTATGAATTAGCGATTTCGCTCCAATTCACATTCCAAGTAATATTCGGCATGCCAATTACATTGCCGATTGCCAAATTGCATTATCTCTTATAGTTTCTGAGATATGCGCAATCGAAATTTCACACCTTAGGGTCTGTTTCTAACTTGGGTCAAAATTGTAAAATGCTCTTATGAATTAGCGATTTCGTTCCAGTTCACATTCAAAGTAATATTCGACATGCTAATTACGTTGCCTGTTGCCAAATTGCATTATCTCTTATTTTTTCCGAGATATGGACTATCGACATCTTACAATATTGGCTCTGCTTCTAACTTGGGCCAAAATTGTAAAATGGTCTTATGAATTAGCGATTTCGTTCCAATTCACATTCCAAGTAATATTCGGCATGCTAATTACGTTGCCGATTGCCAAATTGCATTATCTCTTGTAGTTTCCGAGATATGGGCAATCGAAATTTTACACCTTAGAGTCTGTTTCTAAGTTGGGTCAAAAATGTAAAATGGTCTTATGAATTAGCGATATCGTTCCAATTCACATTCCAAGTAATACTCGACATGCTAATTACATTGCCGATTGCCAAATTACATTATCTCTTATAGTTTCCGGGATATGGATTATCGACATCTGACAATATTGGCTCTGCTTCTTACTTGGGCCAGAATTGTAAAATGGTCTTATGAATTAGCGATTTCGTTCCAATTCACATTCCAAGTAATATTCGGCATGGTAATTATATTGCCGATTGCCAAATTGCATTATCTCTTATAGTTTGCGGGATATGGGAATCGAAATTTTACACCTTAGTGTCTGTTTCTAACTTGGGTCAAAATTGTAAAATAGTCTTATGAATTAGCGATTTTGCTCCAATTCACATTCCAAGTAATATTCGGCATGCTAATTACATTGCCGATTGCCAAATTGCATTACCTCCTATAGTTTCCAAGATATGGTCTATCGACATCTTACAATATTGGCTCTGCTTCTTATTTGGGCCAAAATTGTAAAATGGTCTTATGAATTAGCGATTTTGCTCCAATTCACATTCCAAGTAATATTCGGCATGCTAATTGCATTGCCGATTGCCAAATTGCATTACCTCCTATAGTTTCCAAGATATGGTCTATCGACATCTTACAATATTGGCTCTGCTTCTAACTTGGGCCAGAATTGTAAAATGGTCTTATGAATTAGCGATTTCGTTCCAATTCAGATTCCAAGTAATATTCGGCATGCTAATTACGTTGCCGATTGCCAAATTGCATTATCTCATATAGTTTCCGAGATATGGACTATCGACATCTTACAATATTGGCTGTGCTTCTAACTTGGGCCAAAATTGTAAAATGGTCTTATGAATTAGCGATTTCGTTCCAATTCACATTCCAAGTGTTATTCGGCATGCTAATTACATTGCCGGTTGCCAAATTGCATTATCTCCTATAGTTTCCCAGATATGGTCTATCGACATCTTACAATATTGGCTGTGCTTCTAACTTGGGCCAAAATTGTAAAATGGTCTTATGAATTAGCGATTTCGCTCCAATTCACATTCCAAGTAATATTCGGCATGCTAATTACATTGCCGATTGCCAAATTGCATTACCCTTTATTGTTTCCGAGATATGGACTATCGACATCTGACAATATTGGCTCTGCTTCTAACTTGGGCCAGAATTGTAAAATGGTCTTATGAATTAGCGATTTCGTTCCAATTCACATTCCAAGTATTATTCGGCATGCTAATTACATTGCCGGTTGCCAAATTGAATTATCTCCTATAGTTTCCAAGATATGGTCTATCGACATCTTACAATATTGGCTCTGCTTCTAACTTGGGCCAAAATTGTAAAATGGTCTTATGAATTAGCGATTTCGTTCCAATTCACATTCCAAGTAATATTCGGCATGCTAATTACGTTGCCGTTTTCCAAATTGCATTATCTCTTATAGTTTCCGAGATATGGGCAATTGAAATTTTACACCTTGGTGTCTGTTTCTAACTGAGGTCAAAATTGTAAAATGGTCTTATGAATTAGCGATTTCGTTCCAATTCACATTCTAAGTAATATTCGGCATGCTAATTACGTTGCCGTTTTCCAAATTGCATTATCTCTTATAGTTTCCGAGATATGGGCAATTGAAATTTTACACCTTGGTGTCTGTTTCTAACTTGGGTCAAAATTGTAAAATGCTCTTATGAATTAGCGATTTCGTTCCAATTCACATTCAAAGTAATATTCGACATGCTAATTACGTTGCCTGTTGCCAAATTGCATTATCTCTTATAGTTTCCGAGATATGGACTATCGACATCTTACAATATTGGCTCTGCTTCTAACTTGGGTCAAAATTGTAAAATGGTCTTATGAATTAGCGATTTCGCTCCAATTCACATTCCAAGTAATATTCGGCATGCTAATTACATTGCCGATTGCCAAATTGCATTACCCTTTATTGTTTCCGAGATATGGACTATCGACATCTTACAATATTGGCTGTGCTTCTAACTTGGGCCAAAATTGAAAAATGGTCTTATGAATTAGCGATTTAGTTCCAATTCACATTCAAAGTAATATTCGGCATTGCTAATTACATTGCCGATTGCCAAATTGCATTATCTCCTATAGTTTCCAAGATATGGTCTATCGACATCTTACAACATTGGCACTGTTTCTAACTTGGTCCAAAATTGAAAAATGGTCTTATGAATTAGCGATTTCGTTCCAATTCACATTCAAAGTAATATTCAGCATTGCTAATTAAGTTGCCGATTTCCAAATTGCATTATCTCATATAGTTTCCGAGATATGGACTATCGACATCTTACAATATTGGCTCTGCTTCTTACTTGGGCCAAAATTGTAAAATGGTCTTATGAATTAGCGATTTCGTTCCAATTCACATTCCAAGTATTATTCGGCATGCTAATTACATTGCCGATTACCAAATTGCATTATCTCCTATAGTTTCTAAGATATTGTCTATCGACATCTTACAATATTGGCTCTGCTTCTAACTTGGGCCAAAATTGAAAAATGGTCTTATGAATTAGCGATTTCGTTGCAATTCACATTCCAAGTAATATTCGGCATGCTAATTACATTGCCGGTTGCCAAATTGCATTTTCTCCTATAGTTTCCAAGATATGGTCTATCGACATCTTACAATATTGGCTCTGCTTCTAACTTGGGCCAAAATTGTAAAATGGTCTTATGAATTAGCGATTTCGTTCCAATTCACATTCCAAGTAATATTCGGCATGCTAATTACGTTGCCGTTTTCCAAATTGCATTATCTCTTATAGTTTCCGAGATATGGGCAATTGAAATTTTACACCTTGGTGTCTGTTTCTAACTTGGGTCAAAATTGTAAAATGCTCTTATGAATTAGCGATTTCGTTCCAATTCACATTCAAAGTATTATTCGGCATGCTAATTACGTTGCCTGTTGCCAAATTGCATTATCTCTTATAGTTTCCCAGATATGGACTATCGACACCTTACAATATTGACTCTGCTTCTAACTTGGGTCAAAATTGTAAAATGGTCTTATGAATTAGCGATTTCGCTCCAATTCACATTCCAAGTAATATTCGGCATGCTAATTACATTGCCGATTGCCAAATTGCATTACCCTTTATTGTTTCCGAGATATGGACTATCGACATCTGACAATATTGGCTCTGCTTCTAACTTGGGCCAGAATTGTAAAATGGTCTTATGAATTAGCGATTTCGTTCCAATTCAGATTCCAAGTAATATTCGGCATGCTAATTACGTTGCCGACTGCCAAATTGCATAATCTCATATAGTTTCCGAGATATGGACTATCGACATCTTACAATATTGGCTGTGCTTCTAACTTGGGCCAAAATTCTTAAATGGTCTTATGAATTAGCGATTTCGTTCCAATTCACATTCCAAGTATTATTCGGCATGCTAATTACATTGCCGGGTGCCAAATTGCATTATCTCCTATAGTTTCCAAGATATGGTCTATCGACATCTTACAATATTGGCTCTGCTTCTAACTTGGGCCAAAATTGTAAAATGGTCTTATGAATTAGCGATTTCGTTCCAATTCACATTCAAAGTAATATTCGGCATTGCTAATTACGTTGCCGATTGCCAAATTGCATTATCTCTTGTAGTTTCCGAGATATGGGCAATCGAAATTTTACACCTTAGAAGAGTCTGTGTCTAACTTGGATCAAAGTTGTAAAATGGTCTTATGAATTAGCGATTTCGCTCCAATTCACATTTCAAGTAATATTCGGCATGCTAATTACATTGCCGATTGCCAAATTGCATTATCTCTTATAGTTTCTGAGATATGGACTATCGACATCTTACAATATTGGTTCTGCTTTTAACTTGGGCCAAAATTGTAAAATGGTCTTATGAATTAGCGATTTCGTTCCAATTCACATTCCAAGTAATATTCGGCATGCTAATTACGTTGCCGTTTTCCAAATTGCATTATCTCTTATAGTTTCCGAGATATGGGCAATTGAAATTTTACACCTTGGTGTCTGTTTCTAACTGGGGTCAAAATTGTAAAATGGTCTTATGAATTAGCGATTTCGTTCCAATTCACATTCTAAGTAATATTCGGCATGCTAATTACGTTGCCGTTTTCCAAATTGCATTATCTCTTATAGTTTCCGAGATATGGGCAATTGAAATTTTACACCTTGGTGTCTGTTTCTAACTGGGGTCAAAATTGTAAAATGGTCTTATGAATTAGTGACTTCGTTCCAATTCACATTCCAAGTAATATTCGACATGCTAATTACTTTGCCGATTGCCAAATTGCATTATCTCCTATAGTTTCCAAGATATGGTCTATCGACATCTTACAATATTGGCTCTGCTTCTAACTTGGGCCAAAATTGAAAAATGGTCTTATGAATTAGCGATTTCGTTCCAATTCACATTCAAAGTAATATTCGGCATTGCTAATTACATTGCCGATTGCCAAATTGCATTATCTCCTATAGTTTCCAAGATATGGTCTATCGACATCTTACAATATTGGCTCTGTTTCTAACTTGGGCCAAAATTGAAAAATGGTCTTATGAATTAGCGATTTCGTTCCAATTCACATTCAAAGTAATATTCAGCATTGCTAATTACGTTGCCGATTGCCAAATTGCATTATCTCTTGTAGTTTCCGAGATATGGGCAATCGAAATTTTACACCTTAGAGTCTGTTTCTAACTTGGGTCAAAATTGTAAAATGGTCTTACGAATTAGCGATTTCGCTCCAATTGACATTCCTAGTAATATTCGGCCTGCTAATTACATTGCCGATTGCCAAATTGCATTATCCCTTATAGTTTCCGAGATATGGACTATCGATCTCTGACAATATTAGCTCTGCTTCTAACTTGGGCCAGAATTGTAAAATGGTCTTATGAATTAGCGATTTCGTTCCAATTCACATTCCAAGTAATATTCGGAATGCTAATTACGTTGCCGATTGCCAAATTGCATTATCTCATATAGTTTCCGAGATATGGACTATCGACATCTTACAATATTGGCTGTGCTTCTAACTTGGGCCAAAATTGTAAAATGGTCTTATGAATTAGCGATTTCGTTCCAATTCACATTCCAAGTATTATTCGGCATGCTAATTACATTGCCGATTGCCAAATTGCATTATCTCCTATAGTTTCTAAGATATGGTCTATCGACATCTTACAATATTGGCTCTGCTTCTAACTTGGGCCAAAATTGTAAAATGGTCTTATGAATTAGCGATTTCGTTCCAATTCACATTCCAAGTATTATTCAGCATGCTAATTACATTGCCGATTGCCAAATTGCATTATCTCCTATAGTTTCCAAGATATGGTCTATCGACATCTTACAATATTGGCTCTGCTTCTAACTTGGGCCAAAATTGAGAAATGGTCTTATGAATTAGCGATTTCGTTCTAATTCACATTCAAAGTATTATTCGGCATTGCTAATTACGTTGCCGATTGCCAAATTGCATTATCTCTTGTAGTTACCGAGATATGGGCAATCGAAATTTTACACCTTAGAGTCTGTTTCTAACTTGGGTCAAAATTGTAAAATGGTCTTATGAATTAGCGATTTCGCTCCAATTCACATTCCAAGTAATATTCGGCATGCTAATTACATTGCCAATTGCCAAATTGCATTATCTCTTATAGTTTCTGAGATATGGACTATCGACATCTTACAATATTGGCTCTTCTTCTAACTTGGGCCAGAATTGTAAAATGGTCTATTGGATTAGCGATTTCGTTCCAATTCAGATTCAAAGTAATATTCGGCATTGCTAATTACATTGCCGATTGCCAAATTGCATTATCTCTTGTAGTTTCCGAGATATGGGCAATCGAAATTTTACACCTTAGTGTCTGTTTCTAACTGGGGTCAAAATTGTTAAATGGTCTTATGAATTAGTGATTTCGTTCCAATTCACATTCCAAGTATTATTCGGCATGCTAATTACATTGCCGATTGCCAAATTGCATTATCTCTTATAGTTTCCGATATATGGGCAATCGAAATTTTACACCTTAGTGTCTGTTTCTAAGTTGGGCCAAAATTGTAAAATGGTCTTATGAATTAGTGATTTCGTTCCAATTCACATTCCAAGTAATATTCGGCATGCTAATTACGTTGCCGATTGCCAAATTGCATTATCTCTTGTAGTTTCCGAGATATGGGCAATCGAAATTTTACACCTTAGAGTCTGTTTCTAACTTGGGTCAAAATTGTAAAATGGTCTTACGAATTAGCGATTTCGCTCCAATTCACATTCCAAGTAATATTCGGCATGCTAATTACATTGCCGATTGCCAAATTGCATTATCTCTTATAGTTTCCGGGATAGGGATTATCGACATCTGACAATATTGGCTCTGCTTCTTACTTGGGCCAGAATTGTAAAATGGTCTTATGAATTAGCGATTTCGTTCCAATTCACATTCCAAGTAATATTCGGCATGGTAATTACGTTGCCGATTGCCAAATTGCCTTACCACCTATAGTTTCCTAGATATGGTCTATCGACATCTTACAATATTGGCTCTGCTTCTAATTTGGGCCAAAATTGTAAAATGCTCTTATGAATTAGCGATTTCGTTCCAATTCACATTCAAAGTAATATTCGGCATGCTAATTACGTTGCCTGTTGCCAAATTGCATTATCTCTTATAGTTTCCGAGGTATGGACTATCGACATCTTACAATATTGGCTCTGCTTCTAACTTGGGCCAAAATTGTAAAATGGTCCTATTAATTAACGATTTCGTTCCAATTCACATTCTAAGTAATATTCGGCATGCTAATTAAGTTGCCATTTTCCAAATTGCATTATCTCTTATAGTTTCCGAGATATGGGCAATTGAAATTTTACACCTTGGTGTCTGTTTCTAACTGGGGTCAAAATTGTAAAATGGTCTTATGAATTAGCGATTTCGTTCCAATTCACATTCCAAGTATTATTCGGCATGCTAATTACATTGCCGGTTGTCAAATTGCATTATCTCCTATAGTTTCCAAGATATGGTCTATCGACATCTTACAATATTGGCTCTGCTTCTAACTTGGGCCAAAATTGTAAAATGGTCTTATGAATTAGCGATTTCGTTCCAATTCACATTCCAAGTATTATTCGGCATGCTAATTACATTGCCGATTGCCAAATTGCATTATCTCCTATAGTTTCCAAGATATGGTCTATCGACATCTTACAATATTGGCTCTGCTTCTAACTTGGGCCAAAATTGAAAAATGGTCTTATGAATTCGCGATTTCGTTCCAATTCACATTCAAAGTAATATTCGGCATTGCCAATTACGTTGCCGATTGCCAAATTGCATTATCTCTTGTAGTTACCGAGATATGGGCAATTGAAATTTTACACCTTGGTGTCTGTTTCTAACTGGGGTCAAAATTGTAAAATGGTCTTATGAATTAGTGGTTTCGTTCCAATTCACATTCCAAGTAATATTCGACATGCTAATTACATTGCCTGTTGCCAAATTGCATTATCTCCTATAATTTCCAAGATATGGTCTATCGACATCTTACAATATTGGCTCTGCTTCTAACTTGGGCCAAAATTGAAAAATGGTCTTATGAATTAGCGATTTCGTTCCAATTCACATTCAAAGTAATATTCGGCATGCTAATTACGTTGCCGTTTTTCAAATTGCATTATCTCTTATAGTTTCCGAGATATGGGCAATTGAAATTTTACACCTTGGTGTCTGTTTCTAACTGGGGTCAAAATTGTAAAATGGTCTTATGAATTAGTGATTTCGTTCCAATTCACATTCCAAGTAATATTCGACATGCTAATTACATTACCTGTTGCCAAATTGCATTATCTCTTATAGTTTCTGAGATATGCGCAATCGAAATTTTACACCTTAGGGTCTGTTTCTAACTTGGGTCAAAATTGTAAAATGCTCTTATGAATTAGCGATTTCGTTCCAATTCACATTCAAAGTAATATTCGACATGCTAATTACGTTGCCTGTTGCCAAATTGCATTATCTCTTATAGTTTCCGAGATATGGGCAATTGAAATTTTACACCTTGGTGTCTGTTTCTAACTGGGGTCAAAATTGTAAAATGGTCTTATGAATTAGTGATTTCGTTCCAATTCACATTCCAAGTAATATTCGACATGATAATTACATTGCCGATTGCCAAATTGCATTATCTCCTATAGTTTCCAAGATATGGTCTATCGACATCTTACAATATTGGCTCTGCTTCTAACTTGGGCCAAAATTGAAAAATGGTCTTATGAATTAGCGATTTCGTTCCAATTCACATTCAACGTATTATTCGGCATGCTAATTACGTTGCCGTTTTCCAAATTGCATTATCTCTTATAGTTTCCGAGATATGGGCAATTGAAATTTTACACCTTGGTGTCTGTTTCTAACTGGGGTCAAAATTGTAAAATGGTCTTATGAATTAGTGATTTCGTTCCAATTCACATTCCAAGCAATATTCGACATGCTAATTACATTGCCTGTTGCCAAATTGCATTATCTCTTATAGTTTCTGAGATATGCGCAATCGAAATTTTACACCTTAGGGTCTGTTTCTAACTTGGGTCAAAATTGTAAAATGCTCTTATGAATTAGCGATTTCGTACCAATTCACATTCAAAGTAATATTCGACATGCTAATTACGTTGCCTGTTGCCAAATTGCATTATCTCTTATAGTTTCCGAGATATGGACTATCGACATCTTACAATATTGGCTCTGCTTCTAACTTGGGCCAAAATTGTAAAATGGCGTTATGAATTAGCGATTTCGTTCCAATTCACATTCCAAGTAATATTCGGCATGCTAATTACGTTGCCGATTGCCAAATTGCATTATCTCTTGTAGTTTCCGAGATATGGGCAATCGAAATTTTACACCTTGGTGTCTGTTTCTAAGTTGGGTCAAAAATGTAAAATGGTCTTATGAATTAGCGATATCGTTCCAATTCACATTCCAAGTAATACTCGACATGCTAATTACATTGCCGATTGCCAAATTACATTATCTCTTATAGTTTCCGGGATATGGATTATCGACATCTGACAATATTGGCTCTGCTTCTTACTTGGGCCAGAATTGTAAAATGGTCTTATGAATTAGCGATTTCGTTCCAATTCACATTCCAAGTAATATTCGGCATGGTAATTATATTGCCGATTGCCAAATTGCATTATCTCTTATAGTTTGCGGGATATGGGAATCGAAATTTTACACCTTAGTGTCTGTTTCTAACTTGGGTCAAAATTGTAAAATGGTCTTATGAATTAGCGATTTTGCTCCAATTCACATTCCAAGTAATATTCGGCATGCTAATTACATTGCCGATTGCCAAATTGCATTACCTCCTATAGTTTCCAAGATATGGTCTATCGACATCTTACAATATTGGCTCTGCTTCTTATTTGGGCCAAAATTGTAAAATGGTCTTATGAATAAGCGATTTTGCTCCAATTCACATTCCAAGTAATATTCGGCATGCTAATTACATTGCCGATTGCCAAATTGCATTACCTCCTATAGTTTCCAAGATAAGGTCTATCGACATCTTACAATATTGGCTCTGCTTCTAACTTGGGTCAAAATTGTAAAATGGTCTTATGAATTAGCGATTTCGCTCCAATTCACATTCCAAGTAATATTCGGCATGCCAATTACATTGCCGATTGCCAAATTGCATTATCTCTTATAGTTTCTGAGATATGCGCAATCGAAATTTCACACCTTAGGGTCTGTTTCTAACTTGGGTCAAAATTGTAAAATGCTCTTATGAATTAGCGATTTCGTTCCAGTTCACATTCAAAGTAATATTCGACATGCTAATTACGTTGCCTGTTGCCAAATTGCATTATCTCTTATTTTTTCCGAGATATGGACTATCGACATCTTACAATATTGGCTCTGCTTCTAACTTGGGCCAAAATTGTAAAATGGTCTTATGAATTAGCGATTTCGTTCCAATTCACATTCCAAGTAATATTCGGCATGCTAATTACGTTGCCGATTGCCAAATTGCATTATCTCTTGTAGTTTCCGAGATATGGGCAATCGAAATTTTACACCTTAGAGTCTGTTTCTAAGTTGGGTCAAAAATGTAAAATGGTCTTATGAATTAGCGATATCGTTCCAATTCACATTCCAAGTAATACTCGACATGCTAATTACATTGCCGATTGCCAAATTACATTATCTCTTATAGTTTCCGGGATATGGATTATCGACATCTGACAATATTGGCTCTGCTTCTTACTTGGGCCAGAATTGTAAAATGGTCTTATGAATTAGCGATTTCGTTCCAATTCACATTCCAAGTAATATTCGGCATGGTAATTATATTGCCGATTGCCAAATTGCATTATCTCTTATAGTTTGCGGGATATGGGAATCGAAATTTTACACCTTAGTGTCTGTTTCTAACTTGGGTCAAAATTGTAAAATAGTCTTATGAATTAGCGATTTTGCTCCAATTCACATTCCAAGTAATATTCGGCATGCTAATTACATTGCCGATTGCCAAATTGCATTACCTCCTATAGTTTCCAAGATATGGTCTATCGACATCTTACAATATTGGCTCTGCTTCTTATTTGGGCCAAAATTGTAAAATGGTCTTATGAATTAGCGATTTTGCTCCAATTCACATTCCAAGTAATATTCGGCATGCTAATTGCATTGCCGATTGCCAAATTGCATTACCTCCTATAGTTTCCAAGATATGGTCTATCGACATCTTACAATATTGGCTCTGCTTCTAACTTGGGCCAGAATTGTAAAATGGTCTTATGAATTAGCGATTTCGTTCCAATTCAGATTCCAAGTAATATTCGGCATGCTAATTACGTTGCCGATTGCCAAATTGCATTATCTCATATAGTTTCCGAGATATGGACTATCGACATCTTACAATATTGGCTGTGCTTCTAACTTGGGCCAAAATTGTAAAATGGTCTTATGAATTAGCGATTTCGTTCCAATTCACATTCCAAGTGTTATTCGGCATGCTAATTACATTGCCGGTTGCCAAATTGCATTATCTCCTATAGTTTCCAAGATATGGTCTATCGACATCTTACAATATTGGCTGTGCTTCTAACTTGGGCCAAAATTGTAAAATGGTCTTATGAATTAGCGATTTCGCTCCAATTCACATTCCAAGTAATATTCGGCATGCTAATTACATTGCCGATTGCCAAATTGCATTACCCTTTATT
Source organism: Rhynchophorus ferrugineus (assembly GCF_030347505.1). Taxonomy (NCBI): domain Eukaryota; kingdom Metazoa; phylum Arthropoda; class Insecta; order Coleoptera; family Curculionidae; genus Rhynchophorus; species Rhynchophorus ferrugineus. The sequence goes on along the minus strand of NW_027472586.1, from coordinate 24,719,275 downwards.
GTTTCCGAGATATGGACTATCGACATCTGACAATATTGGCTCTGCTTCTAACTTGGGCCAGAATTGTAAAATGGTCTTATGAATTAGCGATTTCGTTCCAATTCACATTCCAAGTATTATTCGGCATGCTAATTACATTGCCGGTTGCCAAATTGAATTATCTCCTATAGTTTCCAAGATATGGTCTATCGACATCTTACAATATTGGCTCTGCTTCTAACTTGGGCCAAAATTGTAAAATGGTCTTATGAATTAGCGATTTCGTTCCAATTCACATTCCAAGTAATATTCGGCATGCTAATTACGTTGCCGTTTTCCAAATTGCATTATCTCTTATAGTTTCCGAGATATGGGCAATTGAAATTTTACACCTTGGTGTCTGTTTCTAACTGAGGTCAAAATTGTAAAATGGTCTTATGAATTAGCGATTTCGTTCCAATTCACATTCTAAGTAATATTCGGCATGCTAATTACGTTGCCGTTTTCCAAATTGCATTATCTCTTATAGTTTCCGAGATATGGGCAATTGAAATTTTACACCTTGGTGTCTGTTTCTAACTTGGGTCAAAATTGTAAAATGCTCTTATGAATTAGCGATTTCGTTCCAATTCACATTCAAAGTAATATTCGACATGCTAATTACGTTGCCTGTTGCCAAATTGCATTATCTCTTATAGTTTCCGAGATATGGACTATCGACATCTTACAATATTGGCTCTGCTTCTAACTTGGGTCAAAATTGTAAAATGGTCTTATGAATTAGCGATTTCGCTCCAATTCACATTCCAAGTAATATTCGGCATGCTAATTACATTGCCGATTGCCAAATTGCATTACCCTTTATTGTTTCCGAGATATGGACTATCGACATCTTACAATATTGGCTGTGCTTCTAACTTGGGCCAAAATTGAAAAATGGTCTTATGAATTAGCGATTTAGTTCCAATTCACATTCAAAGTAATATTCGGCATTGCTAATTACATTGCCGATTGCCAAATTGCATTATCTCCTATAGTTTCCAAGATATGGTCTATCGACATCTTACAACATTGGCACTGTTTCTAACTTGGTCCAAAATTGAAAAATGGTCTTATGAATTAGCGATTTCGTTCCAATTCACATTCAAAGTAATATTCAGCATTGCTAATTAAGTTGCCGATTTCCAAATTGCATTATCTCATATAGTTTCCGAGATATGGACTATCGACATCTTACAATATTGGCTCTGCTTCTTACTTGGGCCAAAATTGTAAAATGGTCTTATGAATTAGCGATTTCGTTCCAATTCACATTCCAAGTATTATTCGGCATGCTAATTACATTGCCGATTACCAAATTGCATTATCTCCTATAGTTTCTAAGATATGGTCTATCGACATCTTACAATATTGGCTCTGCTTCTAACTTGGGCCAAAATTGAAAAATGGTCTTATGAATTAGCGATTTCGTTGCAATTCACATTCCAAGTAATATTCGGCATGCTAATTACATTGCCGGTTGCCAAATTGCATTTTCTCCTATAGTTTCCAAGATATGGTCTATCGACATCTTACAATATTGGCTCTGCTTCTAACTTGGGCCAAAATTGTAAAATGGTCTTATGAATTAGCGATTTCGTTCCAATTCACATTCCAAGTAATATTCGGCATGCTAATTACGTTGCCGTTTTCCAAATTGCATTATCTCTTATAGTTTCCGAGATATGGGCAATTGAAATTTTACACCTTGGTGTCTGTTTCTAACTTGGGTCAAAATTGTAAAATGCTCTTATGAATTAGCGATTTCGTTCCAATTCACATTCAAAGTATTATTCGGCATGCTAACTACGTTGCCTGTTGCCAAATTGCATTATCTCTTATAGTTTCCCAGATATGGACTATCGACATCTTACAATATTGACTCTGCTTCTAACTTGGGTCAAAATTGTAAAATGGTCTTATGAATTAGCGATTTCGCTCCAATTCACATTCCAAGTAATATTCGGCATGCTAATTACATTGCCGATTGCCAAATTGCATTACCCTTTATTGTTTCCGAGATATGGACTATCGACATCTGACAATATTGGCTCTGCTTCTAACTTGGGCCAGAATTGTAAAATGGTCTTATGAATTAGCGATTTCGTTCCAATTCAGATTCCAAGTAATATTCGGCATGCTAATTACGTTGCCGACTGCCAAATTGCATAATCTCATATAGTTTCCGAGATATGGACTATCGACATCTTACAATATTGGCTGTGCTTCTAACTTGGGCCAAAATTCTTAAATGGTCTTATGAATTAGCGATTTCGTTCCAATTCACATTCCAAGTATTATTCGGCATGCTAATTACATTGCCGGGTGCCAAATTGCATTATCTCCTATAGTTTCCAAGATATGGTCTATCGACATCTTACAATATTGGCTCTGCTTCTAACTTGGGCCAAAATTGTAAAATGGTCTTATGAATTAGCGATTTCGTTCCAATTCACATTCAAAGTAATATTCGGCATTGCTAATTACGTTGCCGATTGCCAAATTGCATTATCTCTTGTAGTTTCCGAGATATGGGCAATCGAAATTTTACACCTTAGAAGAGTCTGTGTCTAACTTGGATCAAAGTTGTAAAATGGTCTTATGAATTAGCGATTTCGCTCCAATTCACATTTCAAGTAATATTCGGCATGCTAATTACATTGCCGATTGCCAAATTGCATTATCTCTTATAGTTTCTGAGATATGGACTATCGACATCTTACAATATTGGTTCTGCTTTTAACTTGGGCCAAAATTGTAAAATGGTCTTATGAATTAGCGATTTCGTTCCAATTCACATTCCAAGTAATATTCGGCATGCTAATTACGTTGCCGTTTTCCAAATTGCATTATCTCTTATAGTTTCCGAGATATGGGCAATTGAAATTTTACACCTTGGTGTCTGTTTCTAACTGGGGTCAAAATTGTAAAATGGTCTTATGAATTAGCGATTTCGTTCCAATTCACATTCTAAGTAATATTCGGCATGCTAATTACGTTGCCGTTTTCCAAATTGCATTATCTCTTATAGTTTCCGAGATATGGGCAATTGAAATTTTACACCTTGGTGTCTGTTTCTAACTGGGGTCAAAATTGTAAAATGGTCTTATGAATTAGTGACTTCGTTCCAATTCACATTCCAAGTAATATTCGACATGCTAATTACTTTGCCGATTGCCAAATTGCATTATCTCCTATAGTTTCCAAGATATGGTCTATCGACATCTTACAATATTGGCTCTGCTTCTAACTTGGGCCAAAATTGAAAAATGGTCTTATGAATTAGCGATTTCGTTCCAATTCACATTCAAAGTAATATTCGGCATTGCTAATTACATTGCCGATTGCCAAATTGCATTATCTCCTATAGTTTCCAAGATATGGTCTATCGACATCTTACAATATTGGCTCTGTTTCTAACTTGGGCCAAAATTGAAAAATGGTCTTATGAATTAGCGATTTCGTTCCAATTCACATTCAAAGTAATATTCAGCATTGCTAATTACGTTGCCGATTGCCAAATTGCATTATCTCTTGTAGTTTCCGAGATATGGGCAATCGAAATTTTACACCTTAGAGTCTGTTTCTAACTTGGGTCAAAATTGTAAAATGGTCTTACGAATTAGCGATTTCGCTCCAATTGACATTCCTAGTAATATTCGGCCTGCTAATTACATTGCCGATTGCCAAATTGCATTATCCCTTATAGTTTCCGAGATATGGACTATCGATCTCTGACAATATTAGCTCTGCTTCTAACTTGGGCCAGAATTGTAAAATGGTCTTATGAATTAGCGATTTCGTTCCAATTCACATTCCAAGTAATATTCGGAATGCTAATTACGTTGCCGATTGCCAAATTGCATTATCTCATATAGTTTCCGAGATATGGACTATCGACATCTTACAATATTGGCTGTGCTTCTAACTTGGGCCAAAATTGTAAAATGGTCTTATGAATTAGCGATTTCGTTCCAATTCACATTCCAAGTATTATTCGGCATGCTAATTACATTGCCGATTGCCAAATTGCATTATCTCCTATAGTTTCTAAGATATGGTCTATCGACATCTTACAATATTGGCTCTGCTTCTAACTTGGGCCAAAATTGTAAAATGGTCTTATGAATTAGCGATTTCGTTCCAATTCACATTCCAAGTATTATTCAGCATGCTAATTACATTGCCGATTGCCAAATTGCATTATCTCCTATAGTTTCCAAGATATGGTCTATCGACATCTTACAATATTGGCTCTGCTTCTAACTTGGGCCAAAATTGAGAAATGGTCTTATGAATTAGCGATTTCGTTCTAATTCACATTCAAAGTATTATTCGGCATTGCTAATTACGTTGCCGATTGCCAAATTGCATTATCTCTTGTAGTTACCGAGATATGGGCAATCGAAATTTTACACCTTAGAGTCTGTTTCTAACTTGGGTCAAAATTGTAAAATGGTCTTATGAATTAGCGATTTCGCTCCAATTCACATTCCAAGTAATATTCGGCATGCTAATTACATTGCCAATTGCCAAATTGCATTATCTCTTATAGTTTCTGAGATATGGACTATCGACATCTTACAATATTGGCTCTTCTTCTAACTTGGGCCAGAATTGTAAAATGGTCTATTGGATTAGCGATTTCGTTCCAATTCAGATTCAAAGTAATATTCGGCATTGCTAATTACATTGCCGATTGCCAAATTGCATTATCTCTTGTAGTTTCCGAGATATGGGCAATCGAAATTTTACACCTTAGTGTCTGTTTCTAACTGGGGTCAAAATTGTTAAATGGTCTTATGAATTAGTGATTTCGTTCCAATTCACATTCCAAGTATTATTCGGCATGCTAATTACATTGCCGATTGCCAAATTGCATTATCTCTTATAGTTTCCGATATATGGGCAATCGAAATTTTACACCTTAGTGTCTGTTTCTAAGTTGGGCCAAAATTGTAAAATGGTCTTATGAATTAGTGATTTCGTTCCAATTCACATTCCAAGTAATATTCGGCATGCTAATTACGTTGCCGATTGCCAAATTGCATTATCTCTTGTAGTTTCCGAGATATGGGCAATCGAAATTTTACACCTTAGAGTCTGTTTCTAACTTGGGTCAAAATTGTAAAATGGTCTTACGAATTAGCGATTTCGCTCCAATTCACATTCCAAGTAATATTCGGCATGCTAATTACATTGCCGATTGCCAAATTGCATTATCTCTTATAGTTTCCGGGATAGGGATTATCGACATCTGACAATATTGGCTCTGCTTCTTACTTGGGCCAGAATTGTAAAATGGTCTTATGAATTAGCGATTTCGTTCCAATTCACATTCCAAGTAATATTCGGCATGGTAATTACGTTGCCGATTGCCAAATTGCCTTACCACCTATAGTTTCCTAGATATGGTCTATCGACATCTTACAATATTGGCTCTGCTTCTAATTTGGGCCAAAATTGTAAAATGCTCTTATGAATTAGCGATTTCGTTCCAATTCACATTCAAAGTAATATTCGGCATGCTAATTACGTTGCCTGTTGCCAAATTGCATTATCTCTTATAGTTTCCGAGATATGGACTATCGACATCTTACAATATTGGCTCTGCTTCTAACTTGGGCCAAAATTGTAAAATGGTCTTATTAATTAACGATTTCGTTCCAATTCACATTCTAAGTAATATTCGGCATGCTAATTAAGTTGCCATTTTCCAAATTGCATTATCTCTTATAGTTTCCGAGATATGGGCAATTGAAATTTTACACCTTGGTGTCTGTTTCTAACTGGGGTCAAAATTGTAAAATGGTCTTATGAATTAGCGATTTCGTTCCAATTCACATTCCAAGTATTATTCGGCATGCTAATTACATTGCCGGTTGTCAAATTGCATTATCTCCTATAGTTTCCAAGATATGGTCTATCGACATCTTACAATATTGGCTCTGCTTCTAACTTGGGCCAAAATTGTAAAATGGTCTTATGAATTAGCGATTTCGTTCCAATTCACATTCCAAGTATTATTCGGCATGCTAATTACATTGCCGATTGCCAAATTGCATTATCTCCTATAGTTTCCAAGATATGGTCTATCGACATCTTACAATATTGGCTCTGCTTCTAACTTGGGCCAAAATTGAAAAATGGTCTTATGAATTCGCGATTTCGTTCCAATTCACATTCAAAGTAATATTCGGCATTGCCAATTACGTTGCCGATTGCCAAATTGCATTATCTCTTGTAGTTACCGAGATATGGGCAATTGAAATTTTACACCTTGGTGTCTGTTTCTAACTGGGGTCAAAATTGTAAAATGGTCTTATGAATTAGTGGTTTCGTTCCAATTCACATTCCAAGTAATATTCAACATGCTAATTACATTGCCTGTTGCCAAATTGCATTATCTCCTATAATTTCCAAGATATGGTCTATCGACATCTTACAATATTGGCTCTGCTTCTAACTTGGGCCAAAATTGAAAAATGGTCTTATGAATTAGCGATTTCGTTCCAATTCACATTCAAAGTAATATTCGGCATGCTAATTACGTTGCCGTTTTTCAAATTGCATTATCTCTTATAGTTTCCGAGATATGGGCAATTGAAATTTTACACCTTGGTGTCTGTTTCTAACTGGGGTCAAAATTGTAAAATGGTCTTATGAATTAGTGATTTCGTTCCAATTCACATTCCAAGTAATATTCGACATGCTAATTACATTACCTGTTGCCAAATTGCATTATCTCTTATAGTTTCTGAGATATGCGCAATCGAAATTTTACACCTTAGGGTCTGTTTCTAACTTGGGTCAAAATTGTAAAATGCTCTTATGAATTAGCGATTTCGTTCCAATTCACATTCAAAGTAATATTCGACATGCTAATTACGTTGCCTGTTGCCAAATTGCATTATCTCTTATAGTTTCCGAGATATGGGCAATTGAAATTTTACACCTTGGTGTCTGTTTCTAACTGGGGTCAAAATTGTAAAATGGTCTTATGAATTAGTGATTTCGTTCCAATTCACATTCCAAGTAATATTCGACATGATAATTACATTGCCGATTGCCAAATTGCATTATCTCCTATAGTTTCCAAGATATGGTCTATCGACATCTTACAATATTGGCTCTGCTTCTAACTTGGGCCAAAATTGAAAAATGGTCTTATGAATTAACGATTTCGTTCCAATTCACATTCAACGTATTATTCGGCATGCTAATTACGTTGCCGTTTTCCAAATTGCATTATCTCTTATAGTTTCCGAGATATGGGCAATTGAAATTTTACACCTTGGTGTCTGTTTCTAACTGGGGTCAAAATTGTAAAATGGTCTTATGAATTAGTGATTTCGTTCCAATTCACATTCCAAGCAATATTCGACATGCTAATTACATTGCCTGTTGCCAAATTGCATTATCTCTTATAGTTTCTGAGATATGCGCAATCGAAATTTTACACCTTAGGGTCTGTTTCTAACTTGGGTCAAAATTGTAAAATGCTCTTATGAATTAGCGATTTCGTACCAATTCACATTCAAAGTAATATTCGACATGCTAATTACGTTGCCTGTTGCCAAATTGCATTATCTCTTATAGTTTCCGAGATATGGACTATCGACATCTTACAATATTGGCTCTGCTTCTAACTTGGGCCAAAATTGTAAAATGGTCTTATGAATTAGCGATTTCGTTCCAATTCACATTCCAAGTAATATTCGGCATGCTAATTACGTTGCCGATTGCCAAATTGCATTATCTCTTGTAGTTTCCGAGATATGGGCAATCGAAATTTTACACCTTGGTGTCTGTTTCTAAGTTGGGTCAAAAATGTAAAATGGTCTTATGAATTAGCGATATCGTTCCAATTCACATTCCAAGTAATACTCGACATGCTAATTACATTGCCGATTGCCAAATTACATTATCTCTTATAGTTTCCGGGATATGGATTATCGACATCTGACAATATTGGCTCTGCTTCTTACTTGGGCCAGAATTGTAAAATGGTCTTATGAATTAGCGATTTCGTTCCAATTCACATTCCAAGTAATATTCGGCATGGTAATTATATTGCCGATTGCCAAATTGCATTATCTCTTATAGTTTGCGGGATATGGGAATCGAAATTTTACACCTTAGTGTCTGTTTCTAACTTGGGTCAAAATTGTAAAATGGTCTTATGAATTAGCGATTTTGCTCCAATTCACATTCCAAGTAATATTCGGCATGCTAATTACATTGCCGATTGCCAAATTGCATTACCTCCTATAGTTTCCAAGATATGGTCTATCGACATCTTACAATATTGGCTCTGCTTCTTATTTGGGCCAAAATTGTAAAATGGTCTTATGAATAAGCGATTTTGCTCCAATTCACATTCCAAGTAATATTCGGCATGCTAATTACATTGCCGATTGCCAAATTGCATTACCTCCTATAGTTTCCAAGATAAGGTCTATCGACATCTTACAATATTGGCTCTGCTTCTAACTTGGGTCAAAATTGTAAAATGGTCTTATGAATTAGCGATTTCGCTCCAATTCACATTCCAAGTAATATTCGGCATGCTAATTACATTGCCGATTGCCAAATTGCATTACCCTTTATTGTTTCCGAGATATGGACTATCGACATCTGACAATATTGGCTCTGCTTCTAACTTGGGCCAGAATTGTAAAATGGTCTTATGAATTAGCGATTTCGTTCCAATTCAGATTCCAAGTAATATTCGGCATGCTAATTACGTTGCCGATTGCCAAATTGCATTATCTCATATAGTTTCCGAGATATGGACTATCGACATCTTACAATATTGGCTGTGCTTCTAACTTGGGCCAAAATTGTAAAATGGTCTTATGAATTAGCGATTTCGTTCCAATTCACATTCCAAGTGTTATTCGGCATGCTAATTACATTGCCGGTTGCCAAATTGCATTATCTCCTATAGTTTCCAAGATATGGTCTATCGACATCTTACAATATTGGCTGTGCTTCTAGCTTGGGCCAAAATTGTAAAATGGTCTTATGAATTAGCGATTTCGCTCCAATTCACATTCCAAGTAATATTCGGCATGCTAATTACATTGCCGATTGCCAAATTGCATTACCCTTTATTGTTTCCGAGATATGGACTATCGACATCTGACAATATTGGCTCTGCTTCTAACTTGGGCCAGAATTGTAAAATGGTCTTATGAATTAGCGATTTCGTTCCAATTCACATTCCAAGTATTATTCGGCATGCTAATTACATTGCCGGTTGCCAAATTGAATTATCTCCTATAGTTTCCAAGATATGGTCTATCGACATCTTACAATATTGGCTCTGCTTCTAACTTGGGCCAAAATTGTAAAATGGTCTTATGAATTAGCGATTTCGTTCCAATTCACATTCAAAGTATTATTCGACATGCTAATTACGTTGCCTGTTGCCAAATTGCATTATCTCTTATAGTTTCCCAGATATGGACTATCGACATCTTACAATATTGACTCTGCTTCTAACTTGGGTCAAAATTGTAAAATGGTCTTATGAATTAGCGATTTCGCTCCAATTCACATTCCAAGTAATATTCGGCATGCTAATTACATTGCCGATTGCCAAATTGCATTACCCTTTATTGTTTCCGAGATATGGACTATCGACATCTGACAATATTGGCTCTGCTTCTAACTTGGGCCAGAATTGTAAAATGGTCTTATGAATTAGCGATTTCGTTCCAATTCAGATTCCAAGTAATATTCGGCATGCTAATTACGTTGCCGACTGCCAAATTGCATTATCTCATATAGTTTCCGAGATATGGACTAACGACATCTGACAATATTGGCTCTGCTTCTAACTTGGGCCAAAATTGTAAAATGGTCTTATGAATTAGCGATTTCGTTCCAATTCACATTCAAAGTAATATTCGGCATTGCTAATTACGTTGCCGATTGCCAAATTGCATTATCTCTTGTAGTTTCCGAGATATGGGCAATCGAAATTTTACACCTTAGAAGAGTCTGTTTCTAACTTGGATCAAAGTTTTAAAATGGTCTTATGAATTAGCGATTTCGCTCCAATTCACATTTCAAATAATATTCGGCATGCTAATTACATTGCCGATTGCCAAATTGCATTATCTCTTATAGTTTCTGAGATATGGACTATCGACATCTTACAATATTGGTTCTGCTTTTAACTTGGGCCAAAATTGTAAAATGGTCTTATGAATTAGCGATTTCGTTCCAATTCACATTCCAAGTAATATTCGGCATGCTAATTACGTTGCCGTTTTCCAAATTGCATTATCTCTTATAGTTTCCGAGATATGGGCAATTGAAATTTTACACCTTGGTGTCTGTTTCTAACTGGGGTCAAAATTGTAAAATGGTCTTATGAATTAGCGATTTCGTTCCAATTCACATTCTAAGTAATATTCGGCATGCTAATTACGTTGCCGTTTTCCAAATTGCATTATCTCTTATAGTTTCCGAGATATGGGCAATTGAAATTTTACACCTTGGTGTCTGTCTCTAACTGGGGTCAAAATTGTAAAATGGTCTTATGAATTAGTGACTTCGTTCCAATTCACATTCCAAGTAATATTCGACATGCTAATTACATTGCCGATTGCCAAATTGCATTATCTCCTATAGTTTCCAAGATATGGTCTATCGACATCTTACAATATTGGCTCTGTTTCTAACTTGGGCCAGAATTGTAAAATGGTCTTATGAATTAGCGATTTCGTTCCAATTCAGATTCCAAGTAATATTCGGCATGCTAATTAGGTTGCCGACTGCCAAATTGCATTATCTCATATAGTTTCCGAGATATGGACTATCGACATCTTACAATATTGGCTGTGCTTCTAACTTGGGCCAAAATTCTAAAATGGTCTTATGAAATAGCGATTTCGTTCCAATTCACATTCCAAGTATTATTCGGCATGCTAATTACATTGCCGGGTGCCAAATTGCATTATCTCTTATAGTTTCCAAGATATGGGCAATCGAAATTTTACACCTTAGAAGAGTCTGTTTCCAACTTGGATCAAAGTTGTAAAATGGTCTTATGAATTAGCGATTTCGCTCCAATTCAGATTTCAAGTAATATTCGGCATGCTAATTACATTGCCGATTGCCAAATTGCATTATCTCTTATAGTTTCTGAGATATGGACTATCGACATCTTACAATATTGGTTCTGCTTTTAACTTGGGCCAAAATTGTAAAATGGTCTTATGAATTAGCGATTTCGTTCCAATTCACATTCCAAGTAATATTCGGCATGCTAATTACGTTGCCGTTTTCCAAATTGCATTATCTCTTATAGTTTCCGAGATATGGGCAATTGAAATTTTACACCTTGGTGTCTGTTTCTAACTGGGGTCAAAATTGTAAAATGGTCTTATGAATTAGCGATTTCGTTCCAATTCACATTCTAAGTAATATTCGGCATGCTAATTACGTTGCCGTTTTCCAAATTGCATTATCTCTTATAGTTTCCGAGATATGGGCAATTGAAATTTTACACCTTGGTGTCTGTCTCTAACTGGGGTCAAAATTGTAAAATGGTCTTATGAATTAGCGATTTCGTTCCAATTCACATTCCAAGTGTTATTCGGCATGCTAATTACATTGCCGGTTGCCAAATTACATTATCTCCTATAGTTTCCAAGATATGGTCTATCGACATTTTACAATATTGGCTATGCTTCTAACTTGGGCCAAAATTGTAAAATGGTCTTATGAATTAGCGATTTCGCTCCAATTCACATTCCAAGTAATATTCGGCATGCTAATTACATTGCCGGTTGCCAAATTGCATTACCCTTTATTGTTTCCGAGATATGGACTATCGACATCTGACAATATTGGCTCTGCTTCTAACTTGGGCCAGAATTGTAAAATGGTCTTATGAATTAGCGATTTCATTCCAATTCACATTCCAAGTATTATTCGGCATGCTAATTACATTGCCGGTTGCCAAATTGCATTATCTCCTATAGTTTCCAAGATATGGTCTATCGACATCTTACAATATTGGCTGTGCTTCTAACTTGGGCCAAAATTGTAAAATGGTCTTATGAATTAACGATTTCGTTCGAATTCACATTCCAAGTATTATTCGGCATGCTAATTACATTGCCGGTTGCCAAATTGCATTATCTCCTATAGTTTCCAAGATATGGTCTATCGACATCTTACAATATTGGCTCTGCTTCTAACTTGGGACAAAATTGTAAAATGGTCTTATGAATTAGCGATTTCGTTCCAATTCACATTCCAAGTAATATTCGGCATGCTAATTACGTTGCCGTTTTCCAAATTGCATTATCTCTTATAGTTTCCGAGATATGGGCAATTGAAATTTTACACCTTGGTGTCTGTTTCTAACTGAGGTCAAAATTGTAAAATGGTTTTATGAATTAGCGATTTCGTTCCAATTCACATTCTAAGTAATATTCGGCATGCTAATTACGTTGCCGTTTTCCAAATTGCATTATCTCTTATAGTTTCCGAGATATGGGCAATTGAAATTTTACACCTTAATGTCTGTTTCTAACTTGGGTCAAAATTGTAAAATGCTCTTATGAATTAGCGATTTCGTTCCAATTCACATTCAAAGTATTATTCGACATGCTAATTACGTTGCCTGTTGCCAAATTGCATTATCTCTTATAGTTTCCCAGATATGGACTATCGACATCTTACAATATTGAGTCTGCTTCTAACTTGGGTCAAAATTGTAAAATGGTCTTATGAATTAGCGATTTCGCTCCAATTCACATTCCAAGTAATATTCGGCATGCTAATTACATTGCCGATTGCCAAATTGCATTACCCTTTATTGTTTCCGAGATATGGACTATCGACATCTGACAATATTGGCTCTGCTTCTAACTTGGGCCAGAATTGTAAAATGGTCTTATGAATTAGCGATTTCGTTCCAATTCAGATTCCAAGTAATATTCGGCATGCTAATTACGTTGCCGACTGCCAAATTGCATTATCTCATATAGTTTCCGAGATATGGACTATCGACTTCTGACAATATTGGCTCTGCTTCTAACTTGGGCCAGAATTGTAAAATGGTCTTATGAATTAGCGATTTCGTTCCAATTCAGATTCCAAGTGATATTCGGCATGCTAATTACGTTGCCGACTGCCAAATTGCATTATCTCATATAGTTTCCGAGATATGGACTATCGACATCCTACAATATTGGCTGTGCTTCTAACTTGGGTCAAAATTGTAAAATGGTCTTATGAATTAGCGATTTCGCTCCAATTCACATTCCAAGTAATATTCGGCATGCTAATTACATTGCCGATTGCCAAATTGCATTACCCTTTATTGTTTCCGAGATATGGACTATCGACATCTGACAATATTGGCTCTGCTTCTAACTTGGGCCAGAATTGTAAAATGGTCTTATGAATTAGCGATTTCGTTCCAATTCAGATTCCAAGTAATATTCGGCATGCTAATTACGTTGCCGACTGCCAAATTGCATTATCTCATATAGTTTCCGAGATATGGACTATCGACATCCTACAATATTGGCTCTGCTTCTAACTTGGGCCAAAATTGTAAAATGGTCTTATGAATTAGCGATTTCGTTCCAATTCACATTCAAAGTAATATTCGGCATTGCTAATTACGTTGCCGATTGCCAAATTGCATTATCTCTTGTAGTTTCCGAGATATGGGCAATCGAAATTTTACACCTTAGAAGAGTCTGTTTCTAAATTGGATCAAAGTTGTAAAATGGTCTTATGAATTAGCGATTTCGCTCCAATTCACATTTCAAGTAATATTCGGCATGCTAATTACGTTGCCGTTTTCCAAATTGCATTATCTCTTATAGTTTCCGAGATATGGGCAATTGAAATTTTACACCTTGGTGTCTGTTTCTAACTGGGGTCAAAATTGTAAAATGGTCTTATGAATTAGCGATTTCGTTCCAATTCACATTCTAAGTAATATTCGGCATGCTAATTACGTTGCCGTTTTCCAAATTGCATTATCTCTTATAGTTTCCGAGATATGGACTATCGACATCTTACAATATTGGCTCTGCTTCTAACTTGGGTCAAAATTGTAAAATGGTCTTATGAATTAGCGATTTCGCTCCAATTCACATTCCAAGTAATATTCGGCATGCTAATTACATTGCCGATTGCCAAATTGCATTACCCTTTATTGTTTCCGAGATATGGACTATCGACATCTGACAATATTGGCTCTGCTTCTAACTTGGGCCAGAATTGTAAAATTGTCTTATGAATTAGCGATTTCGTTCCAATTCAGATTCCAAGTAATATTCGGCATGCTAATTACGTTGCCGATTGCCAAATTGCATTATCTCATATAGTTTCCGAGATATGGACTATCGACATCTTACAATATTGGCTGTGCTTCTAACTTGGGCCAAAATTGTAAAATGGTCTTATGAATTAGCGATTTCGTTCCAATTCACATTCCAAGTGTTATTCGGCATGCTAATTACATTGCCGGTTGCCAAATTGCATTATCTCCTATAGTTTCCAAGGTATGGTCTATCGACATCTTACAATATTGGCTATGCTTCTAACTTGGGCCAAAATTGTAAAATGGTCTTATGAATTAGCGATTTCGCTCCAATTCACATTCCAAGTAATATTCGGCATGCTAATTACATTGCCGGTTGCCAAATTGCATTACCCTTTATTGTTTCCGAGATATGGACTATCGACATCTGACAATATTGGCTCTGCTTCTAACTTGGGCCAGAATTGTAAAATGGTCTTATGAATTAGCGATTTCATTCCAATTCACATTCCAAGTATTATTCGGCATGCTAATTACATTGCCGGTTGCCAAATTGCATTATCTCCTATAGTTTCCAAGATATGGTCTATCGACATCTTACAATATTGGCTGTGCTTCTAACTTGGGCCAAAATTGTAAAATGGTCTTATGAATTAACGATTTCGTTCGAATTCACATTCCAAGTATTATTCGGCATGCTAATTACATTGCCGGTTGCCAAATTGCATTATCTCCTATAGTTTCCAAGATATGGTCTATCGACATCTTACAATATTGGCTCTGCTTCTAACTTGGGACAAAATTGTAAAATGGTCTTATGAATTAGCGATTTCGTTCCAATTCACATTCCAAGTAATATTCGGCATGCTAATTACGTTGCCGTTTTCCAAATTGCATTATCTCTTATAGTTTCCGAGATATGGGCAATTGAAATTTTACACCTTGGTGTCTGTTTCTAACTGAGGTCAAAATTGTAAAATGGTTTTATGAATTAGCGATTTCGTTCCAATTCACATTCTAAGTAATATTCGGCATGCTAATTACGTTGCCGTTTTCCAAATTGCATTATCGCTTATAGTTTCCGAGATATGGGCAATTGAAATTTTACACCTTAATGTCTGTTTCTAACTTGGGTCAAAATTGTAAAATGCTCTTATGAATTAGCGATTTCGTTCCAATTCACATTCAAAGTATTATTCGACATGCTAATTACGTTGCCTGTTGCCAAATTGCATTATCTCTTATAGTTTCCCAGATATGGACTATCGACATCTTACAATATTGAGTCTGCTTCTAACTTGGGTCAAAATTGTAAAATGGTCTTATGAATTAGCGATTTCGCTCCAATTCACATTCCAAGTAATATTCGGCATGCTAATTACATTGCCGATTGCCAAATTGCATTGCCCTTTATTGTTTCCGAGATATGGACTATCGACATCTGACAATATTGGCTCTGCTTCTAACTTGGGCCAGAATTGTAAAATGGTCTTATGAATTAGCGATTTCGTTCCAATTCAGATTCCAAGTAATATTCGGCATGCTAATTACGTTGCCGACTGCCAAATTGCATTATCTCATATAGTTTCCGAGATATGGACTATCGACATCCTACAATATTGGCTGTGCTTCTAACTTGGGCCAAAATTCTAAAATGGTCTTATGAATTAGCGATTTCGTTCCAATTCACATTCCAAGTATTATTCGGCATGATAATTACATTGCCGGGTGCCAAATTGCATTATCTCTTATAGTTTCCAAGATATGGTCTATCGACATCTTACAATATTGGCTCTGCTTCTAACTTGGGCCAAAATTGTAAAATGGTCTTATGAATTAGCGATTTCGTTCCAATTCACATTCAAAGTAATATACGGCATTGCTAATTACGTTGCCGATTGCCAAATTGCATTATCTCTTGTAGTTTCCGAGATATGGGCAATCGAAATTTTACACCTTAGAAGAGTCTGTTTCTAACTTGGATCAAAGTTGTAAAATGGTATTATGAATTAGCGATTTCGCTCCAATTCACATTTCAAGTAATATTCGGCATGCTAATTACGTTGCCGTTTTCCAAATTGCATTATCTCTTATAGTTTCCGAGATATGGGCAATTGAAATTTTACACCTTGGTGTCTGTTTCTAACTGTGGTCAAAATTGTAAAATGGTCTTATGAATTAGCGATTTCGTTCCAATTCACATTCTAAGTAATATTCGGCATGCTAATTACGTTGCCGTTTTCCAAATTGCATTATCTCTTATAGTTTCCGAGATATGGGCAATTGAAATTTTACACCTTGGTGTCTGTTTCTAACTTGGGTCAAAATTGTAAAATGCTCTTATGAATTAGCGATTTCGTTCCAATTCACATTCAAAGTAATATTCGACATGCTAATTACGTTGCCTGTTGCCAAATTGCATTATCTCTTATAGTTTCCGAGATATGGACTATCGACATCTTACAATATTGGCTCTGCTTCTAACTTGGGTCAAAATTGTAAAATGGTCTTATGAATTAGCGATTTCGCTCCAATTCACATTCCAAGTAATATTCGGCATGCTAATTACATTGCCGATTGCCAAATTGCATTACCCTTTATTGTTTCCGAGATATGGACTATCGACATCTGACAATATTGGCTCTGCTTCTAACTTGGGCCAGAATTGTAAAATGGTCTTATGAATTAGCGATTTCGTTCCAATTCAGATTCCAAGTAATATTCGGCATGCTAATTACGTTGCCGATTGCCAAATTGCATTATCTCTTATAGTTTCTGAGATATGGACTATCGACATCTTACAATATTGGTTCTGCTTTTAACTTGGGCCAGAATTGTAAAATGGTCTTATGAATTAGCGATTTCGCTCCAATTCACATTTCAAGTAATATTCGGCATGCTAATTACATTGCCGATTGCCAAATTGCATTATCTCTTATAGTTTCTGAGATATGGACTATCGACATCTTACAATATTGGTTCTGCTTTTAACTTGGGCCAAAATTGTAAAATAGTCTTATGAATTAGCGATTTTGTTCCATTTCACATTCAAAGTAATATTCGGCATTGCTAATTACGTTGCCGATTGCCAAATTGCATTATCTCTTGTAGTTTCCGAGATATGGGCAATCGAAATTTTACACCTTAGAAGAGTCTGTTTCTAACTTGGATCAAAGTTTTAAAATGGTCTTATGAATTAGCGATTTCGCTCCAATTCACATTTCAAGTAATATTCGGCATGCTAATTACATTGCCGATTGCCAAATTGCATTATCTCTTATAGTTTCTGAGATATGGACTATCGACATCTTACAATATTGGTTCTGCTTTTAACTTGGGCCAAAATTGTAAAATGGTCTTATGAATTAGCGATTTCGTTCCAATTCACATTCCAAGTAATATTCGGCATGCTAATTACGTTGCCGTTTTCCAAATTGCATTATCTCTTATAGTTTCCGAGATATGGGCAATTGAAATTTTACACCTTGGTGTCTGTTTCTAACTGGGGTCAAAATTGTAAAATGGTCTTATGAATTAGTGACTTCGTTCCAATTCACATTCCAAGTAATATTCGACATGCTAATTACATCGCCGATTGCCAAATTGCATTATCTCCTATAGTTTCCAAGATATGGTCTATCGACACCTTACAATATTGGCTCTGCTTCTAACTTGGGCCAAAATTGAAAAATGGTCTTATGAATGAGCGATTTCGTTCCAATTCACATTCAAAGTAATATTCGGCATTGCTAATTACATTGCCGATTGCCAAATTGCATTATCTCCTATAGTTTCCAAGATATGGTCTATCGACATCTTACAATATTGGCTCTGTTTCTAACTTGGGCCAAAATTGAAAAATGGTCTTATGAATTAGCGATTTCGTTCCAATTCACATTCAAAGTAAAATTCAGCATTGCTAATTACGTTGCCGATTGCCAAATTGCATTATCTCTTGTAGTTTCCGAGATATGGGCAATCGAAATTTTACACCTTAGAGTCTGTTTCTAAGTTGGGTCAAAAATGTAAAATGGTCTTATGAATTAGCGATTTCGTTCCAATTCACATTCCAAGTAATACTCGACATGCTAATTACATTGCCGATTGCCAAATTACATTATCTCTTATAGTTTACGGGATATGGATTATCGACATCTGACAATATTGGCTCTGCTTCTTACTTGGGCCAGAATTGTAAAATGGTCTTATGAATTAGCGATTCCGTTCCAATTCACATTCCAAGTAATATTCGGCATGGTAATTATATTGCCGATTGCCAAATTGCATTATCTCTTATAGTTTGCGGGATATGGGAATCGAAATTTTACACCTTAGTGTCTGTTTCTAACTTGGGTCAAAATTGAAAAATGGTCTTATGAATTAGCGATTTTGCTCCAATTCACATTCCAAGTAATATTCGGCATGCTAATTACATTGCCGATTGCCAAATTGCATTACCTCCTATAGTTTCCAAGATATAGTATATCGACATCTTACAATATTGGCTCTGCTTCTTATTTGGGCCAAAATTGTAAAATGCTCTTATGAATTAGCGATTTCGTTCCAATTCACATTCAAAGTAATATTCGGCATGCTAATTACGTTTCCTGTTGCCAAATTGCATTATCTCTTATAGTTTCCGAGATATGGACTATCGACATCTTACAATATTATCTCTGCTTCTAGCTTGGGCCAAAATTGTAAAATGGTCTTATGAATTAGCGATTTCGTTCCAATTCACATTCTAAGTAATATTCGGCATGCTAATTACGTTGCCGTTTTCCAAATTGCATTATCTCTTATAGTTTCCGAGATATGGGCAATTGAAATTTTACACCTTGG
Source organism: Rhynchophorus ferrugineus (assembly GCF_030347505.1). Classification (NCBI taxonomy): domain Eukaryota; kingdom Metazoa; phylum Arthropoda; class Insecta; order Coleoptera; family Curculionidae; genus Rhynchophorus; species Rhynchophorus ferrugineus. The sequence goes on along the minus strand of NW_027472586.1, from coordinate 24,700,110 downwards.
TGTCTGTTTCTAACTTGGGTCAAAATTGTAAAATGCTCTTATGAATTAGCGATTTCGTTCCAATTCACATTCAAAGTAATATTCGACATGCTAATTACGTTGCCTGTTGCCAAATTGCATTATCTCTTATAGTTTCCGAGATATGGACTATCGACATCTGACAATATTGGCTCTGCTTCTAACTTGGGCCAGAATTGTATAATGGTCTTATGAATTAGCGATTTCGTTCCAATTCAGATTCCAAGTAATATTCGGCATGCTAATTACGTTGCCGATTGCCAAATTGCATTATCTCATATAGTTTCCGAGATATGGACTATCGACATCTTACAATATTGGCTGTGCTTCTAACTTGGGCCAAAATTGTAAAATGGCCTTATGAATTAGCGATTTCGTTCCAATTCACATTCCAAGTGTTATTCGGCATGCTAATTACATTGCCGGTTGCCAAATTGCATTATCTCCTATAGTTTCCAAGATATGGTCTATCGACATCTTACAATATTGGCTATGCTTCTAACTTGGGCCAAAATTGTAAAATGGTCTTATGAATTAGCGATTTCGCTCCAATTCACATTCCAAGTAATATTCGGCATGCTAATTACATTGCCGATTGCCAAATTGCATTACCCTTTATTGTTTCCGAGATATGGACTATCGACATCTGACAATATTGGCTCTGCTTCTAACTTGGGCCAGAATTGTAAAATGGTCTTATGAATTAGCGATTTCGTTCCAATTCACATTCCAAGTATTATTCGGCATGCTAATTACATTGCCGGTTGCCAAATTGCATTATCTCCTATAGTTTCCAAGATATGGTCTATCGACATCTTACAATATTGGCTGTGCTTCTAACTTGGGCCAAAATTGTAAAATGGTCTTATGAATTAACGATTTCGTTCCAATTCACATTTCAAGTATTATTCGGCATGCTAATTACATTGCCGGTTGCCAAATTGCATTATCTCCTATAGTTTCCAAGATATGGTCTATCGACATCTTACAATATTGGCTCTGCTTCTAACTTGGGCCAAAATTGTAAAATGGTCTTATGAATTAGCGATTTCGTTCCAATTCACATTCCAAGTAATATTCGGCATGCTAATTACGTTGCCGTTTTCCAAATTGCATTATCTCTTATAGTTTCCGAGATATGGGCAATTGAAATTTTACACCTTGGTGTCTGTTTCTAACTGAGGTCAAAATTGTAAAATGGTTTTATGAATTAGCGATTTCGTTCCAATTCACATTCTAAGTAATATTCGGCATGCTAATTACGTTGCCGTTTTCCAAATTGCATTATCTCTTATAGTTTCCGAGATATGGGCAATTGAAATTTTACACCTTAATGTCTGTTTCTAACTTGGGTCAAAATTGTAAAATGCTCTTATGAATTAGCGATTTCGTTCCAATTCACATTCAAAGTATTATTCGACATGCTAATTACGTTGCCTGTTGCCAAATTGCATTATCTCTTATAGTTTCCCAGATATGGACTATCGACATCTTACAATATTGACTCTGCTTCTAACTTGGGTCAAAATTGTAAAATGGTCTTATGAATTAGCGATTTCGTTCCAATTCACATTCCAAGTAATATTCGGCATGCTAATTACGTTGCCGTTTTCCAAATTGCATTATCTCTTATAGTTTCCGAGATATGGGCAATTGAAATTTTACACCTTGGTGTCTGTTTCTAACTGAGGTCAAAATTGTAAAATGGTTTTATGAATTAGCGATTTCGTTCCAATTCACATTCTAAGTAATATTCGGCATGCTAATTACATTGCCGATTGCCAAATTGCATTACCCTTTATTGTTTCCGAGATATGGACTATCGACATCTGACAATATTGGCTCTGCTTCTAACTTGGGCCAGAATTGTAAAATGGTCTTATGAATTAGCGATTTCGTTCCAATTCAGATTCCAAGTAATATTCGGCATGCTAATTACGTTGCCGACTGCCAAATTGCATTATCTCATATAGTTTCCGAGATATGGACTATCGACATCTTACAATATTGGCTGTGCTTCTAACTTGGGCCAAAATTCTAAAATGGTCTTATGAATTAGCGATTTCGTTCCAATTCACATTCCAAGTATTATTCGGCATGCTAATTACATTGCCGGGTGCCAAATTGCATTATCTCTTATAGTTTCCAAGATATGGGCAATCGAAATTTTACACCTTAGAAGAGTCTGTTTCTAACTTGGATCAAAGTTGTAAAATGGTCTTATGAATTAGCGACTTCGTTCCAATTCACATTCCAAGTAATATTCGACATGCTAATTACATTGCCGATTGCCAAATTGCATTATCTCCTATAGTTTCCAAGATATGGTCTATCGACATCTTACAATATTGACTCTGCTTCTAACTTGGGCCAGAATTGTAAAATGGTCTTATGAATTAGCGATTTCGTTCCAATTCAGATTCCAGGTAATATTCGGCATGCTAATTACGTTGCCGGGTGCCAAATTGCATTATCTCTTATAGTTTCCAAGATATGGGCAATCGAAATTTTACACCTTAGAAGAGTCTGTTTCTAACTTGGATCAAAGTTGTAAAATGGTCTTATGAATTAGCGATTTCGCTCCAATTCACATTTCAAGTAATATTCGGCATGCTAATTACATTGCCGATTGCCAAATTGCATTATCTCTTATAGTTTCTGAGATATGTACTATCGACATCTTACAATATTGGTTCTGCTTTTAACTTGGGCCAAAATTGTAAAATGGTCTTATGAATTAGCGATTTCGTTCCAATTCACATTCCAAGTATAATTCGGCATGCTAATTACATTGCCGGGTGCCAAATTGCATTATCTCTTATAGTTTCCAAGATATGGGCAATCGAAATTTTACACCTTAGAAGAGTCTGTTTCTAACTTGGATCAAAGTTGTAAAATGGTCTTATGAATTAGCGATTTCGCTCCAATTCACATTTCAAGTAATATTCGGCATGCTAATTACATTGCCGATTGCCAAATTGCATTATCTCTTATAGTTTCTGAGATATGGACTATCGACATCTTACAATATTGGTTCTGCTTTTAACTTGGGCCAAAATTGTAAAATGGTCTTATGAATTAGCGATTTCGTTCCAATTCACATTCCAAGTAATATTCGGCATGCTAATTACGTTGCCGTTTTCCAAATTGCATTATCTCTTATAGTTTCCGAGATATGGGCAATTGAAATTTTACACCTTGGTGTCTGTTTCTAACTGGGGTCAAAATTGTAAAATGGTCTTATGAATTAGCGATTTCGTTCCAATTCACATTCTAAGTAATATTCGGCATGCTAATTACGTTGCCGTTTTCCAAATTGCATTATCTCTTATAGTTTCCGAGATATGGGCAATTGAAATTTTACACCTTGGTGTCTGTCTCTAACTGGGGTCAAAATTGTAAAATGGTCTTATGAATTAGTGACTTCGTTCCAATTCACATTCCAAGTAATATTCGACATGCTAATTACATTGCCGATTGCCAAATTGCATTATCTCCTATAGTTTCCAAGATATGGTCTATCGACATCTTACAATATTGGCTCTGCTTCTAACTTGGGCCAAAATTGAAAAATGGTCTTATGAATTAGCGATTTCGTTCCAATTCACATTCAAAGTAATATTCGGCATTGCTAATTACATTGCCGATTGCCAAATTGCATTATCTCCTATAGTTTCCAAGATATGGTCTATCGACATCTTACAATATTGGCTCTGTTTCTAACTTGGGCCAAAATTGAAAAATGGTCTTATGAATTAGCGATTTCGTTCCAATTCACATTCAAAGTAATATTCAGCATTGCTAATTACGTTGCCGATTGCCAAATTGCATTATCTCTTGTAGTTTCCGAGATATGGGCAATCGAAATTTTACACCTTAGAGTCTGTTTCTAAGTTGGGTCAAAAATGTAAAATGGCCTTATGAATTAGCGATTTCGTTCCAATTCACATTCCAAGTAATACTCGACATGCTAATTAAATTGCCGATTGCCAAATTACATTATCTCTTATAGTTTCCGGGATATGGATTATCGACATCTGACAATATTGGCTCTGCTTCTTACTTGGGCCAGAATTGTAAAATGGTCTTATGAATTAGCGATTCCGTTCCAATTCACATTCCAAGTAATATTCGGCATGGTAATTATATTGCCGATTGCCAAATTGCATTATCTCTTATAGTTTGCGGGATATGGGAATCGAAATTTTACACCTTAGTGTCTGTTTCTAACTTGGGTCAAAATTGTAAAATGGTCTTATGAATTAGCGATTTTGCTCCAATTCACATTCCAAGTAATATTCGGCATGCTAATTACATTGCCGATTGCCAAATTGCATTACCCTTTATTGTTTCCGAGATATGGACTATCGACATCTGACAATATTGGCTCTGCTTCTAACTTGGGCCAGAATTGTAAAATGGTCTTATGAATTAGCGATTTCGTTCCAATTCAGATTCCAAGTAATATTCGGCATGCTAATTACGTTGCCGACTGCCAAATTGCATTATCTCATATAGTTTCCGAGATATGGACTATTAACATCCTACAATATTGGCTCTGCTTCTAACTTGGGCCAAAATTGTAAAATGGTCTTATGAATTAGCGATTTCGTTCCAATTCACATTCAAAGTAATATTCGGCATTGCTAATTACGTTGCCGATTGCCAAATTGCATTATCTCTTGTAGTTTCCGAGATATGGGCAATCGAAATTTTAAACCTTAGAAGAGTCTGTTTCTAACTTGGATCAAAGTTGTAAAATGGTCTTATGAATTAGCGATTTCGCTCCAATTCACATTTCAAGTAATATTCGGCATGCTAATTACGTTGCCGTTTTCCAAATTGCATTATCTCTTATAGTTTCCGAGATATTGGCAATTGAAATTTTACACCTTGGTGTCTGTTTCTAACTTGGGTCAAAATTGTAAAATGCTCTTATGAATTAGCGATTTCGTTCCAATTCACATTCAAAGTAATATTCGACATGCTAATTACGTTGCCTGTTGCCAAATTGCATTATCTCTTATAGTTTCCGAGATATGGACTATCGACATCTTACAATATTGGCTCTGCTTCTAACTGGGGTCAAAATTGTAAAATGGTCTTATGAATTAGCGATTTCGTTCCAATTCACATTCTAAGTAATATTCGGCATGCTAATTACGTTGCCGTTTTCCAAATTGCATTATATCTTATAGTTTCCGAGATATGGGCAATTGAAATTTTACACCTTGGTGTCTGTCTCTAACTGGGGTCAAAATTGTAAAATGGTCTTATGAATTAGTGACTTCGTTCCAATTCACATTCCAAGTAATATTCGACATGCTAATTACATTGCCGATTGCCAAATTGCATTATCTCCTATAGTTTCCAAGATATGGTCTATCGACATCTTACAATATTGGCTCTGCTTCTAACTTGGGCCAAAATTGAAAAATGGTCTTATGAATTAGCGATTTCGTTCCAATTCACATTCAAAGTAATATTCGGCATTGCTAATTACATTGCCGATTGCCAAATTGCATTATCTCCTATAGTTTCCAAGATATGGTCTATCGACATCTTACAATATTGGCTCTGTTTCTAACTTGGGCCAAAATTGAAAAATGGTCTTATGAATTAGCGATTTCGTTCCAATTCACATTCAAAGTAATATTCAGCATTGCTAATTACGTTGCCGATTGCCAAATTGCATTATCTCTTGTAGTTTCCGAGATATGGGCAATCGAAATTTTACACCTTAGAGTCTGTTTCTAAGTTGGGTCAAAAATGTAAAATGGTCTTATGAATTAGCGATTTCGTTCCAATTCACATTCCAAGTAATACTCGACATGCTAATTAAATTGCCGATTGCCAAATTACATTATCTCTTATAGTTTCCGGGATATGGATTATCGACATCTGACAATATTGGCTCTGCTTCTTACTTGGGCCAGAATTGTAAAATGGTCTTATGAATTAGCGATTCCGTTCCAATTCACATTCCAAGTAATATTCGGCATGGTAATTATATTGCCGATTGCCAAATTGCATTATCTCTTATAGTTTGCGGGATATGGGAATCGAAATTTTACACCTTAGTGTCTGTTTCTAACTTGGGTCAAAATTGTAAAATGGTCTTATGAATTAGCGATTTTGCTCCAATTCACATTCCAAGTAATATTCGGCATGCTAATTACATTGCCGATTGCCAAATTGCATTACCCTTTATTGTTTCCGAGATATGGACTATCGACATCTGACAATATTGGCTCTGCTTCTAACTTGGGCCAGAATTGTAAAATGGTCTTATGAATTAGCGATTTCGTTCCAATTCAGATTCCAAGTAATATTCGGCATGCTAATTACGTTGCCGACTGCCAAATTGCATTATCTCATATAGTTTCCGAGATATGGACTATCGACATCCTACAATATTGGCTCTGCTTCTAACTTGGGCCAAAATTGTAAAATGGTCTTATGAATTAGCGATTTCGTTCCAATTCACATTCAAAGTAATATTCGGCATTGCTAATTACGTTGCCGATTGCCAAATTGCATTATCTCTTGTAGTTTCCGAGATATGGGCAATCGAAATTTTACACCTTAGAAGAGTCTGTTTCTAACTTGGATCAAAGTTGTAAAATGGTCTTATGAATTAGCGATTTCGCTCCAATTCACATTTCAAGTAATATTCGGCATGCTAATTACGTTGCCGTTTTCCAAATTGCATTATCTCTTATAGTTTCCGAGATATGGGCAATTGAAATTTTACACCTTGGTGTCTGTTTCTAACTGGGGTCAAAATTGTAAAATGGTCTTATGAATAAGCGATTTCGTTCCAATTCACATTCTAAGTAATATTCGGCATGCTAATTACGTTGCCGTTTTCCAAATTGCATTATCTCTTATAGTTTCCGAGATATGGGCAATTGAAATTTTACACCTTGGTGTCTGTTTCTAACTTGGGTCAAAATTGTAAAATGCTCTTATGAATTAGCGATTTCGTTCCAATTCACATTCAAAGTAATATTCGACATGCTAATTACGTTGCCTGTTGCCAAATTGCATTATCTCTTATAGTTTCCGAGATATGGACTATCGACATCTTACAATATTGGCTCTGCTTCTAACTTGGGTCAAAATTGTAAAATGGTCTTATGAATTAGCGATTTCGCTCCAATTCACATTCCAAGTAATATTCGGCATGCTAATTACATTGCCGATTGCCAAATTGCATTACCCTTTATTGTTTCCGAGATATGGACTATCGACATCTGACAATATTGGCTCTGCTTCTAACTTGGGCCAGAATTGTAAAATGGTCTTATGAATTAGCGATTTCGTTCCAATTCAGATTCCAAGTAATATTCGGCATGCTAATTACGTTGCCGATTACCAAATTGCATTATCTCATATAGTTTCCGAGATATGGACTATCGACATCTTACAATATTGGCTATGCTTCTAACTTGGGCCAAAATTGTAAAATGGTCTTATGAATTAGCGATTTCGCTCCAATTCACATTCCAAGTAATATTCGGCATGCTAATTACATTGCCGATTGCCAAATTGCATTACCCTTTATTGTTTCTGAGATATGGACTATCGACATCTGACAATATTGGCTCTGCTTCTAACTTGGGCCAGAATTGTAAAATGGTCTTATGAATTAGCGATTTCGTTCCAATTCACATTCCAAGTATTATTCGGCATGCTAATTACATTGCCGGTTGCCAAATTGCATTATCTCCTATAGTTTCCAAGATATGGTCTATCGACATCTTACAATATTGGCTGTGCTTCTAACTTGGGCCAAAATTGTAAAATGGTCTTATGAATTAACGATTTCGTTCCAATTCACATTCCAAGTATTATTCGGCATGCTAATTACATTGCCGGTTGCCAAATTGCATTATCTCCTATAGTTTCCAAGATATGGTCTATCGACATCTTACAATATTGGCTCTGCTTCTAACTTGGGCCAAAATTGTAAAATGGTCTTATGAATTAGCGATTTCGTTCCAATTCACATTCCAAGTAATATTCGGCATGCTAATTACGTTGCCGTTTTCCAAATTGCATTATCTCTTATAGTTTCCGAGATATGGGCAATTGAAATTTTACACCTTGGTGTCTGTTTCTAACTGAGGTCAAAATTGTAAAATGGTTTTATGAATTAGCGATTTCGTTCCAATTCACATTCCAAGTAATATTCGGCATGCTAATTACGTTGCCGTTTTCCAAATTGCATTATCTCTTATAGTTTCCGAGATATGGGCAATTGAAATTTTACACCTTGGTGTCTGTTTCTAACTTGGGTCAAAATTGTAAAATGCTCTTATGAATTAGCGATTTCGTTCCAATTCACATTCAAAGTATTATTCGACATGCTAATTACGTTGCCTGTTGCCAAATTGCATTATCTCTTATAGTTTCCCAGATATGGACTATCGACATCTTACAATATTGACTCTGCTTCTAACTTGGGTCAAAATTGTAAAATGGTCTTATGAATTAGCGATTTCGCTCCAATTCACATTCCAAGTAATATTCGGCATGCTAATTACATTGCCGATTGCCAAATTGCATTACCCTTTATTGTTTCCGAGATATGGACTATCGACATCTGACAATATTGGCTCTGCTTCTAACTTGGGCCAAAATTGTAAAATGGTCTTATGAATTAGCGATTTCGTTCCAATTCACATTCAAAGTAATATTCGGCATTGCTAATTACGTTGCCGATTGCCAAATTGCATTATCTCTTGTAGTTTCCGAGATATGGGCAGTCGAAATTTTACACCTTAGAAGAGTCTGTTTCTAACTTGGATCAAAGTTTTAAAATGGTCTTATGAATTAGCGATTTCGCTCCAATTCACATTTCAAGTAATATTCGGCATGCTAATTACATTGCCGATTGCCAAATTGCATTATCTCTTATAGTTTCTGAGATATGGACTATCGACATCTTACAATATTGGTTCTGCTTTTAACTTGGGCCAAAATTGTAAAATGGTCTTATGAATTAGCGATTTCGTTCCAATTCACATTCAAAGTAATATTCGGCATTGCTAATTACGTTGCCGATTGCCAAATTGCATTATCTCTTGTAGTTTCCGAGATATGGGCAATCGAAATTTTACACCTTAGAAGAGTCTGTTTCTAACTTGGATCAAAGTTTTAAAATGGTCTTATGAATTAGCGATTTCGCTCCAATTCACATTTCAAGTAATATTCGGCATGCTAATTACATTGCCGATTGCCAAATTGCATTATCTCTTATAGTTTCTGAGATATGGACTATCGACATCTTACAATATTGGTTCTGCTTTTAACTTGGGCCAAAATTGTAAAATGGTCTTATGAATTAGCGATTTCGTTCCAATTCACATTCCAAGTAATATTCGGCATGCTAATTACGTTGCCGTTTTCCAAATTGCATTATCTCTTATAATTTCCGAGATATGGGCAATTGAAATTTTACACCTTGGTGTCTGTCTCTAACTGGGGTCAAAATTGTAAAATGGTCTTATGAATTAGTGACTTCGTTCCAATTCACATTCCAAGTAATATTCGACATGCTAATTACATTGCCGATTGCCAAATTGCATTATCTCCTATAGTTTCCAAGATATGGTCTATCGACACCTTACAATATTGGCTCTGCTTCTAACTTGGGCCAAAATTGAAAAATGGTCTTATGAATTAGCGATTTCGTTCCAATTCACATTCAAAGTAATATTCGGCATTGCTAATTACATTGCCGATTGCCAAATTGCATTATCTCCTATAGTTTCTAAGATATGGTCTATCGACATCTTACAATATTGGCTCTGTTTCTAACTTGGGCCAAAATTGAAAAATGGTCTTATGAATTAGCGATTTCGTTCCAATTCACATTCAAAGTAATATTCAGCATTGCTAATTACGTTGCCGATTGCCAAATTGCATTATCTCTTGTAGTTTCCGAGATATGGGCAATCGAAATTTTACACCTTAGAGTCTGTTTCTAAGTTGGGTCAAAAATGTAAAATGGTCTTTTGAATTAGCGATTTCGTTCCAATTCACATTCCAAGTAATACTCGACATGCTAATTACATTGCCGATTGCCAAATTACATTATCTCTTATAGTTTCCGGGATATGGATTATCGACATCTGACAATATTGGCTCTGCTTCTTACTTGGGCCAGAATTGTAAAATGGTCTTATGAATTAGCGATTCCGTTCCAATTCACATTCCAAGTAATATTCGGCATGGTAATTATATTGCCGATTGCCAAATTGCATTATCTCTTATAGTTTGCGGGATATGGGAATCGAAATTTTACACCTTAGTGTCTGTTTATAACTTGGGTCAAAATTGTAAAATGGTCTTATGAATTAGCGATTTTGCTCCAATTCACATTCCAAGTAATATTCGGCATGCTAATTACATTGCCGATTGCCAAATTGCATTACCTCCTATAGTTTCCAAGATATGGTATATCGACATCTTACAATATTGGCTCTGCTTCTTATTTGGGCCAAAATTGTAAAATGCTCTTATGAATTAGCGATTTCGTTCCAATTCACATTCAAAGTAATATTCGGCATGCTAATTACGTTGCCTGTTGCCAAATTGCATTATCTCTTATAGTTTCCGAGATATGGACTATCATCATCTTACAATATTATCTCTGCTTCTAGCTTGGGCCAAAATTGTAAAATGGTCTTATGAATTAGCGATTTCGTTCCAATTCACATTCTAAGTAATATTCGGCATGCTAATTACGTTGCCGTTTTCCAAATTGCATTATCTCTTATAGTTTCCGAGATATGGGCAATTGAAATTTTACACCTTGGTGTCTGTTTCTAACTTGGGTCAAAATTGTAAAATGCTCTTATGAATTAGCGATTTCGTCCCAATTCACATTCAAAGTAGTATTCGACATGCTAATTACGTTGCCTGTTGCCAAATTGCATTATCTCTTATAGTTTCCGAGATATGGACTATCGACATCTTACAATATTGGCTCTGCTTCTAACTTGGGTCAAAATTGTAAAATGGTCTTATGAATTAGCGATTTCGCTCCAATTCACATTCCAAGTAATATTCGGCATGCTAATTACATTGCCGATTGCCAAATTGCATTACCCTTTATTGTGTCCGAGATATGGACTATCGACATCTGACAATATTGGCTCTGCTTCTAACTTGGGCCAGAATTGTAAAATGGTCTTATGAATTAGCGATTTCGTTCCAATTCAGATTCCAAGTAATATTCGGCATGCTAATTACGTTGCCGATTGCCAAATTGCATTATCTCATATAGTTTCCGAGATATGGACTATCGACATCTTACAATATTGGCTGTGCTTCTAACTTGGGCCAAAATTGTAAAATGGCCTTATGAATTAGCGATTTCGTTCCAATTCACATTCCAAGTGTTATTCGGCATGCTAATTACATTGCCGGTTGCCAAATTGCATTATCTCCTATAGTTTCCAAGATATGGTCTATCGACATCTTACAATATTGGCTATGCTTCTAACTTGGGCCAAAATTGTAAAATGGTCTTATGAATTAGCGATTTCGCTCCAATTCACATTCCAAGTAATATTCGGCATGCTAATTACATTGCCGATTGCCAAATTGCATTACCCTTTATTGTTTCCGAGATATGGACTATCGACATCTGACAATATTGGCTCTGCTTCTAACTTGGGCCAGAATTGTAAAATGGTCTTATGAATTAGCGATTTCGTTCCAATTCACATTCCAAGTATTATTCGGCATGCTAATTACATTGCCGGTTGCCAAATTGCATTATCTCCTATAGTTTCCAAGATATGGTCTATCGACATCTTACAATATTGGCTGTGCTTCTAACTTGGGCCAAAATTGTAAAATGGTCTTATGAATTAACGATTTCGTTCCAATTCACATTTCAAGTATTATTCGGCATGCTAATTACATTGCCGGTTGCCAAATTGCATTATCTCCTATAGTTTCCAAGATATGGTCTATCGACATCTTACAATATTGGCTCTGCTTCTAACTTGGGCCAAAATTGTAAAATGGTCTTATGAATTAGCGATTTCGTTCCAATTCACATTCCAAGTAATATTCGGCATGCTAATTACGTTGCCGTTTTCCAAATTGCATTATCTCTTATAGTTTCCGAGATATGGGCAATTGAAATTTTACACCTTGGTGTCTGTTTCTAACTGAGGTCAAAATTGTAAAATGGTTTTATGAATTAGCGATTTCGTTCCAATTCACATTCTAAGTAATATTCGGCATGCTAATTACGTTGCCGTTTTCCAAATTGCATTATCTCTTATAGTTTCCGAGATATGGGCAATTGAAATTTTACACCTTAATGTCTGTTTCTAACTTGGGTCAAAATTGTAAAATGCTCTTATGAATTAGCGATTTCGTTCCAATTCACATTCAAAGTATTATTCGACATGCTAATTACATTGCCTGTTGCCAAATTGCATTATCTCTTATAGTTTCCCAGATATGGACTATCGACATCTTACAATATTGACTCTGCTTCTAACTTGGGTCAAAACTGTAAAATGGTCTTATGAATTAGCGATTTCGCTCCAATTCACATTGCAAGTAATATTCGGCATTCTAATTACATTGCCGATTGCCAAATTGCATTACCCTTTATTGTTTCCGAGATATGGACTATCGACATCTGACAATATTGGCTCTGCTTCTAACTTGGGCCAGAATTGTAAAATGGTCTTATGAATTAGCGATTTCGTTCCAATTCAGATTCCAAGTAATATTCGGCATGCTAATTACGTTGCCGACTGCCAAATTGCATTATCTCATATAGTTTCCGAGATATGGACTATCGACATCTTACAATATTGGCTGTGCTTCTAACTTGGGCCAAAATTCTAAAATGGTCTTATGAATTAGCGAGTTCGTTCCAATTCACATTCCAAGTATTATTCGGCATGCTAATTACATTGCCGGGTGCCAAATTGCATTATCTCTTATAGTTTCCAAGATATGGGCAATCGAAATTTTACAACTTAGAAGAGTCTGTTTCTAACTTGGATCAAAGTTGTAAAATGGTCTTATGAATTAGCGACTTCGTTCCAATTCACATTCCAAGTAATATTCGACATGCTAATTACATTGCCGATTGCCAAATTGCATTATCTCCTATAGTTTCCAAGATATGGTCTATCGACATTTTACAATATTGGCTCTGCTTCTAACTTGGGCCAAAATTGAAAAATGGTCTTATGAATTAGCGATTTCGTTCCAATTCACATTCAAAGTAATATTCGGCATTGCTAATTACATTGCCGATTGCCAAATTGCATTATCTCCTATAGTTTCCAAGATATGGTCTATCGACATCTTACAATATTGGCTCTGTTTCTAACTTGGGCCAGAATTGTAAAATGGTCTTATGAATTAGCGATTTCGTTCCAATTCAGATTCCAAGTAATATTCGGCATGCTAATTACGTTGCCGACTGCCAAATTGCATTATCTCATATAGTTTCCGAGATATGGACTATCGACATCTTACAATATTGGCTGTGCTTCTAACTTGGCCCAAAATTCTAAAATGGTCTTATGAATTAGCGATTTCGTTCCAATTCACATTCCAAGTATTATTCGGCATGCTAATTACATTGCCGTGTGCCAAATTGCATTATCTCTTATAGTTTCCAAGATATGGGCAATCGAAATTTTACACCTTAGAAGAGTCTGTTTCTAACTTGGATCAAAGTTGTAAAATGGTCTTATGAATTAACGATTTCGTTCCAATTCACATTCCAAGTAATATTCGGCATGCTAATTACGTTGCCGTTTTCCAAATTGCATTATCTCTTATAGTTTCCGAGATATGGGCAATTGAAATTTTACACCTTGGTGTCTGTTTCTAACTGGGGTCAAAATTGTAAAATGGTCTTATGAATTAGCGATTTCGTTCCAATTCACATTCTAAGTAATATTCGGCATGCTAATTACGTTGCCGTTTTCCAAATTGCATTATCTCTTATAGTTTCCGAGATATGGGCAATTGAAATTTTACACCTTGGTGTCTGTCTCTAACTGGGGTCAAAATTGTAAAATGGTCTTATGAATTAGTGACTTCGTTCCAATTCACATTCCAAGTAATATTCGACATGCTAATTACATTGCCGATTGCCAAATTGCATTATCTCCTATAGTTTCCAAGATATGGTCTATCGACATCTTACAATATTGGCTCTGCTTCTAACTTGGGCCAAAATTGAAAAATGGTCTTATGAATTAGCGATTTCGTTCCAATTCACATTCAAAGTAATATTCGGCATTGCTAATTACATTGCCGATTGCCAAATTGCATTATCTCCTATAGTTTCCAAGATATGGTCTATCGACATCTTACAATATTGGCTCTGTTTCTAACTTGGGCCAAAATTGAAAAATGGTCTTATGAATTAGCGATTTCGTTCCAATTCACATTCAAAGTAATATTCAGCATTGCTAATTACGTTGCCGATTGCCAAATTGCATTATCTCTTGTAGTTTCCGAGATATGGGCAATCGAAATTTTACACCTTAGAGTCTGTTTCTAAGTTGGGTCAAAAATGTAAAATGGTCTTATGAATTAGCGATTTCGTTCCAATTCACATTCCAAGTAATACTCGACATGCTAATTAAATTGCCGATTGCCAAATTACATTATCTCTTATAGTTTCCGGGATATGGATTATCGACATCTGACAATATTGGCTCTGCTTCTTACTTGGGCCAGAATTGTAAAATGGTCTTATGAATTAGCGATTCCGTTCCAATTCACATTCCAAGTAATATTCGGCATGGTAATTATATTGCCGATTGCCAAATTGCATTATCTCTTATAGTTTGCGGGATATGGGAATCGAAATTTTACACCTTAGTGTCTGTTTCTAACTTGGGTCAAAATTGTAAAATGGTCTTATGAATTAGCGATTTTGCTCCAATTCACATTCCAAGTAATATTCGGCATGCTAATTACATTGCCGATCGCCAAATTGCATTACCTCCTATAGTTTCCAAGATATGGTCTATCGACATCTTACAATATTGGCTCTGTTTCTAACTTGGGCCAGAATTGTAAAATGGTCTTATGAATTAGCGATTTCGTTCCAATTCAGATTCCAAGTAATATTCGGCATGCTAATTACGTTGCCGACTGCCAAATTGCATTATCTCATATAGTTTCCGAGATATGGACTATCGACATCTTACAATATTGGCTGTGCTTCTAACTTGGCCCAAAATTCTAAAATGGTCTTATGAATTAGCGATTTCGTTCCAATTCACATTCCAAGTATTATTCGGCATGCTAATTACATTGCCGGGTGCCAAATTGCATTATCTCTTATAGTTTCCAAGATATGGGCAATCGAAATTTTACACCTTAGAAGAGTCTGTTTCTAACTTGGATCAAAGTTGTAAAATGGTCTTATGAATTAGCGATTTCGTTCCAATTCACATTCCAAGTAATATTCGGCATGCTAATTACGTTGCCGTTTTCCAAATTGCATTATCTCTTATAGTTTCCGAGATATGGGCAATTGAAATTTTACACCTTGGTGTCTGTTTCTAACTGGGGTCAAAATTGTAAAATGGTCTTATGAATTAGCGATTTCGTTCCAATTCACATTCTAAGTAATATTCGGCATGCTAATTACGTTGCCGTTTTCCAAATTGCATTATCTCTTATAGTTTCCGAGATATGGGCAATTGAAATTTTACACCTTGGTGTCTGTCTCTAACTGGGGTCAAAATTGTAAAATGGTCTTATGAATTAGTGACTTCGTTCCAATTCACATTCCAAGTAATATTCGACATGCTAATTACATTGCCGATTGCCAAATTTCATTATCTCCTATAGTTTCCAAGATATGGTCTATCGACATCTTACAATATTGGCTCTGCTTCTAACTTGGGCCAAAATTGAAAAATGGTCTTATGAATTAGCGATTTCGTTCCAATTCACATTCAAAGTAATATTCGGCATTGCTAATTACATTGCCGATTGCCAAATTGCATTATCTCCTATAGTTTCCAAGATATGGTCTATCGACATCTTACAATATTGGCTCTGTTTCTAACTTGGGCCAAAATTGAAAAATGGTCTTATGAATTAGCGATTTCGTTCCAATTCACATTCAAAGTAATATTCAGCATTGCTAATTACGTTGCCCATTGCCAAATTGCATTATCTCTTGTAGTTTCCGAGATATGGGCAATCGAAATTTTACACCTTAGGGTCTGTTTCTAAGTTGGGTCAAAAATGTAAAATGGTCTTATGAATTAGCGATTTCGTTCCAATTCACATTCCAAGTAATACTCGACATGCTAATTAAATTGCCGATTGCCAAATTACATTATCTCTTATAGTTTCCGGGATATGGATTATCGACATCTGACAATATTGGCTCTGCTTCTTACTTGGGCCAGAATTGTAAAATGGTCTTATGAATTAGCGATTCCGTTCCAATTCACATTCCAAGTAATATTCGGCATGGTAATTATATTGCCGATTGCCAAATTGCATTATCTCTTATAGTTTGTGGGATATGGGAATCGAAATTTTACACCTTAGTGTCTGTTTCTAACTTGGGTCAAAATTGTAAAATGGTCTTATGAATTAGCGATTTTGCTCCAATTCACATTCCAAGTAATATTCGGCATGCTAATTACATTGCCGATCGCCAAATTGCATTACCTCCTATAGTTTCCAAGATATGGTCTATCGACATCTTACAATATTGGCTCTGCTTCTTATTTGGGCCAAAATTGTAAAATGGTCTTATGAATTAGCGATTTCGTTCCAATTCACATTCAAAGTATTATTCGACATGCTAATTACGTTGCCTGTTGCCAAATTGCATTATCTCTTATAGTTTCCCAGATATGGACTATCGACATCTTACAATATTGAGTCTGCTTCTAACTTGGGTCAAAATTGTAAAATGGTCTTATGAATTAGCGATTTCGCTCCAATTCACATTCCAAGTAATATTCGGCATGCTAATTACATTGCCGATTGCCAAATTGCATTATCCTTTATTGTTTCCGAGATGTGGACTATCGACATCTGACAATATTGGCTCTGCTTCTAACTTGTTCCAGAATTGTAAAATGGTCTTATGAATTAGCGATTTCGTTCCAATTCAGATTCCAAGTAATATTCGGCATGCTAATTACATTACCGGGTGCCAAATTGCATTATCTCTTATAGTTTCCAAGATATGGTCTATCGACATCTTACAATATTGGCTCTGCTTCTAACTTGGGCCAAAATTGTAAAATGGTCTTATGAATTAGCGATTTCGTTCCAATTCACATTCAAAGTAATATTCGGCATTGCTAATTACGTTGCCGATTGCCAAATTGCATTATCTCTTGTAGTTTCCGAGATATGGGCAATCGAAATTTTACACCTTAGAAGAGTCTGTTTCTAACTTGGATCAAAGTTGTAAAATGGTCTTATGAATTAGCGATTTCGCTCCAATTCACATTTCAAGTAATATTCGGCATGCTAATTACGTTGCCGTTTTCCAAATTGCATTATCTCTTATAGTTTCCGAGATATGGGCAATTGAAATTTTACACCTTGGTGTCTGTTTCTAACTGGGGTCAAAATTGTAAAATGGTCTTATGAATTAGCGATTTCGTTCCAATTCACATTCTAAGTAATATTCGGCATGCTAATTACGTTGCCGTTTTCCAAATTGCATTATCTCTTATAGTTTCCGAGATATGGGCAATTGAAATTTTACACCTTGGTGTCTGTTTCTAACTGGGGTCAAAATTGTAAAATGGTCTTATGAATTAGTGACTTCGTTCCAATTCACATTCCAAGTAATATTCGACATGCTAATTACATTGCCGATTGCCAAATTGCATTATCTCCTATAGTTTCCAAGATATGGTCTATCGACATCTTACAATATTGGCTCTGCTTCTAACTTGGGCCAAAATTGAAAAATGGTTTTATGAATTAGCGATTTCGTTCCAGTTCACATTCAAAGTAATATTCGGCATTGCTAATTACATTGCCGTTTGCCAAATTGCATTATCTCCTATAGTTTCCAAGATATGGTCTATCGACATCTTACAATATTGGCTCTGTTTCTAACTTGGGCCAAAATTGAAAAATGGTCTTATGAATTAGCGATTTCGTTCCAATTCACATTCAAAGTAATATTCAGCATTGCTAATTACGTTGCCGATTGAAAAATTGCATTATCTCTTGTAGTTTCCGAGATATGGGCAATCGAAATTTTACACCTTAGAGTCTGTTTCTAACTTGGGTCAAAATTGTAAAATGGTCTTACGAATTAGCGATTTCGCTCCAATTGACATTCCTAGTAATATTCGGCCTGCTAATTACATTGCCGATTGCCAAATTGCATTATCCCTTATAGTTTCCGAGATATGGACTATCGACATCTGACAATATTAGCTCTGCTTCTAACTTGGGCCAGAATTGTAAAATGGTCTTATGAATTAGCGATTTCGTTCCAATTCACATTCCAAGTAATATTCGGAATGCTAATTACGTTGCCGATTGCCAAATTGCATTATCTCATATAGTTTCCGAGATATGGACTATCGACATCTTACAATATTGGCTGTGCTTCTAACTTGGGCCAAAATTGTAAAATGGTCTTATGAATTAGCGATTTCGTTCCAATTCACATTCCAAGTATTATTCAGCATGCTAATTACATTGCCGATTGCCAAATTGCATTATCTCCTATAGTTTCCAAGATATGGTCTATCGACATCTTACAATATTGGCTCTGCTTCTAACTTGGGCCAAAATTGTAAAATGGTCTTATGAATTAGCGATTTCGTTCCAATTCACATTCCAAGTAATATTCGGCATGCTAATTACGTTGCCGTTTTCCAAATTGCATTATCTCTTATAGTTTCCGAGATATGGGCAATTGAAATTTTACACCTTGGTGTCTGTTTCTAACTGAGGTCAAAATTGTAAAATGGTTTTATGAATTAGCGATTTCGTTCCAATTCACATTCTAAGTAATATTCAGCATGCTAATTACGTTGCCGTTTTCCAAATTGCATTATCACTTATAGTTTCCGAGATATGGGCAATTGAAATTTTACACCTTGGTGTCTGTTTCTAACTTGGGTCAAAATTGTAAAATGCTCTTATGAATTAGCGATTTCGTTCCAATTCACATTCAAAGTATTATTCGACATGCTAATTAAGTTGCCTGTTGCCAAATTGCATTATCTCTTATAGTTTCCCAGATATGGAATATCGACATCTTACAATATTGACTCTGCTTCTAACTTGGGTCAAAATTGTAAAATGGTCTTAGGAATTAGGGATTTCGCTCCAATTCACATTCCAAGTAATATTCGGCATGCTAATTACATTGCCGATTGCCAAATTGCATTACCCTTTATTGTTTCCGAGATATGGACTATCAACATCTGACAATATTGGCTCTGCTTCTAACTTGGGCCAGAATTGTAAAATGGTCTTATGAATTAGCGATTTCGTTCCAATTCACATTCCAAGTATTATTCGGCATGCTAATTACATTGCCGATTGCCAAATTGCATTATCTCCTATAGTTTCTAAGATATGGTCTATCGACATCTTACAATATTGGCTCTGCTTCTAACTTGGGCCAAAATTGTAAAATGGTCTTATGAATTAGCGATTTCGTTCCAATTCACATTCCAAGTATTATTCAACATGCTAATTACATTGCCGATTGCCAAATTGCATTATCTCCTATAGTTTCCAAGATATGGTCTATCGACATCTTACAATATTGGCTCTGCTTCTAACTTGGGCCAAAATTGTAAAATGGTCTTATGAATTAGCGATTTCGTTCCAATTCACATTCCAAGTAATATTCGGCAGGCTAATTACGTTGCCGTTTTCCAAATTGCATTATCTCTTATAGTTTCCGAGATATGGGCAATTGAAATTTTACACCTTGGTGTCTGTTTCTAACTGAGGTCAAAATTGTAAAATGGTTTTATGAATTAGCGATTTCGTTCCAATTCACATTCTAAGTAATATTCGGCATGCTAATTTCGTTGCCGTTTTCCAAATTGCATTATCTCTTATAGTTTCCGAGATATGGGCAATTGAAATTTTACACCTTGGTGTCTGTTTCTAACTTGGGTCAAAATTGTAAAATGCTCTTATGAATTAGCGATTTCGTTCCAATTCACATTCAAAGTATTATTCGACATGCTAATTACGTTGCCTGTTGCCAAATTGCATTATCTCTTATAGTTTCCCAGATATGGACTATCGACATCTTACAATATTGACTCTGCTTCTAACATGGGTCAAAATTGTAAAATGGTCTTATGAATTAGCGATTTCGCTCCAATTCACATTCCAAGTAATATTCGGCATGCTAATTACATTGCCGATTGCCAAATTGCATTACCCCTTATTGTTTCCGAGATATGGACTATCGACATCTGACAATATTGGCTCTGCTTCTAACTTGGGCCAGAATTGTAAAATGGTCTTATGAATTAGCGATTTCGTTCCAATTCAGATTCCAAGTAATATTCGGCATGCTAATTACGTTGCCGACTGCCAAATTGCATTATCTCATATAGTTTCCGAGATATGGACTATCGACATCTTACAATATTGGCTGTGCTTCTAACTTGATCCAAAATTCTAAAATGGTCTTATGAATTAGCGATTTCGTTCCAATTCACATTCCAAGTATTATTCGGCATGCTAATTACATTGCCGGGTGCCAAATTGCATTATCTCCTATAGTTTCCAAGATATGGTCTATCGACATCTTACAATATTGGCTCTGCTTCTAACTTGGGCCAAAATTGTAAAATGGTCTTATGAATTAGCGATTTCGTTCCAATTCACATTCAAAGTAATATTCGGCATTGCTAATTACGTTGCCGATTGCCAAATTGCATTATCTCTTGTAGTTTCCGAGATATGGGCAATCGAAATTTTACACCTTAGAAGAGTCTGTTTCTAACTTGGATCAAAGTTGTAAAATGGTCTTATGAATTAGCGATTTCGCTCCAATTCACATTTCAAGTAATATTCGGCATGCTAATTACATTGCCGTTTTCCAAATTGCATTATCTCTTATAGTTTCCGAGATATGGGCAATTGAAATTTTACACCTTGGTGTCTGTTTCTAACTGGGGTCAAAATTGTAAAATGGTCTTATGAATTAGCGATTTCGTTCCCATTCACATTCAAAGTAATATTCGGCATTGCTAATTACGTTGCCGATTGCCAAATTGCATTATCTCTTATAGTTTCTGAGATATGGACTATCGACATCTTACAATATTGGTTCTGCTTTTAACTTGGGCCTAAATTGTAAAATGGTCTTATGAATTAGCGATTTCGTTCCAATTCACATTCCAAGTAATATTCGGCATGCTAATTACGTTGCCGTTTTCCAAATTGCATTATCTCTTATAGTTTCCGAGATATGGGCAATTGAAATTTTACACCTTGGTGTCTGTTTCTAACTGGGGTCAAAATTGTAAAATGGTCTTATGAATTAGCGATTTCGTTCCAATTCACATTCTAAGTAATATTCGGCATGCTAATTACGTTGCCGTTTTCCAAATTGCATTATCTCCTATAGTTTCCAAGATATGGTCTATCGACATCTTACAATATTGGCTCTGCTTCTAACTTGGGCCAAAATTGAAAAATGGTCTTATGAATTAGCGATTTCGTTCCAATTCACATTCAAAGTAATATTCGGCATTGCTAATTACATTGCCGATTGCCAAATTGCATTATCTCCTATAGTTTCCAAGATATGGTCTATCGACATCTTACAATATTGGCTCTGTTTCTAACTTGGGCCAAAATTGAAAAATGGTCTTATGAATTAGCGATTTCGTTCCAATTCACATTCAAAGTAATATTCAGCATTGCTAATTACGTTGTCGATTGCCAAATTGCATTATCTCTTGTAGTTTCCGAGATATGGGCAATCGAAATTTTACACCTTAGAGTCTGTTTCTAAGTTGGGTCAAAAATGTAAAATGGTCTTATGAATTAGCGATTTCGTTCCAATTCACATTCCAAGTAATACTCGACATGCTAATTACATTGCCGATTGCCAAATTACATTATCTCTTATAGTTTCCGGGATATGGATTATCGACATCTGACAATATTGGCTCTGCTTCTTACTTGGGCCAGAATTGTAAAATGGTCTTATGAATTAGCGATTTCGTTCCAATTCACATTCCAAGTAATATTCGGCATGGTAATTATATTGCCGATTGCCAAATTGCATTATCTCTTATAGTTTGCGGGATATGGGAATCGAAATTTTACACCTTAGTGTCTGTTTCTAACTTGGGTCAAAATTGTAAAATGGTCTTATGAATTAGCGATTTTGCTCCAATTCACATTCCAAGTAATATTCGGCATGCTAATTACATTGCCGATTGCCAAATTGCATTACCTCCTATAGTTTCCAAGATATGGTCTATCGACATCTTACAATATTGGCTCTGCTTCTTATTTGGGCCAAAATTGTAAAATGCTCTTATGAATTAGCGATTTCGTTCCAATTCACATTCAAAGTAATATTCGGCATGCTAATTACGTTGCCTGTTGCCAAATTGCATTATCTCTTATAGTTTCCGAGATATGGACTATCGACATCTTACAATATTATCTCTGCTTCTAACTTGGGCCAAAATTGTAAAATGGTCTTATGAATTAGCGATTTCGTTCCAATTCACATTCTAAGTAATATTCGGCATGCTAATTACGTTGCCGTTTTCCAATTTGCATTATCTCTTATAGTTTCCGAGATATGGGCAATTGAAATTTTACACCTTGGTGTCTGTTTCTAACTTGGGTCAAAATTGTAAAATGCTCTTATGAATTAGCGATTTCGTTCCAATTCACATTCAAAGTAATATTCGACATGCTAATTACGTTGCCTGTTGCCAAATTGCATTATCTCTTATAGTTTCCCAGATATGGACTATCGACATCTTACAATATTGACTCTGCTTCTAACTTGGGTCAAAATTGTAAAATGGTCTTATGAATTAGCGATTTCGCTCCAATTCACATTCCAAGTAATATTCGGCATGCTAATTACATTGCCGATTGCCAAATTGCATTACCCTTTATTTTTTCCGAGATATGGACTATCGACATCTGACAATATTGGCTCTGCTTCTAACTTGGGCCAGAATTGTAAAATGGTCTTATGAATTAGCGATTTCGTTCCAATTCAGATTCCAAGTAATATTCGGCATGCTAATTACGTTGCCGACTGCCAAATTGCATTATCTCATATAGTTTCCGAGATATGGACTATCGACATCTTACAATATTGGCTGTGCTTCTAACTTGGGCCAAAATTCTAAAATGGTCTTATGAATTAGCGATTTCGTTCCAATTCACATTCCAAGTATTATTCGGCATGCTAATTACATTGCCGGGTGCCAAATTGCATTATCTCCTATAGTTTCCAAGATATGGTCTATCGACATCTTACAATATTGGCTCTGCTTCTAACTTGGGCCAAAATTATAAAATGGTCTTATGAATTAGCGATTTCCTTCCAATTCACATTCAAAGTAATATTTGGCATTGCTAATTACGTTGCCGATTGCCAAATTGCATTATCTCTTGTAGTTTCCGAGATATGGGCAATCGAAATTTTACACCTTAGAAGAGTCTGTTTCTAACTTGGATCAAAGTTGTAAAATGGTCTTATGAATTAGCGATTTCGCTCCAATTCACATTCAAAGTAATATTCAGCATTGCTAATTACGTTGCCGATTGCCAAATTGCATTATCTCTTGTAGTTTCCGAGATATGGGCAATCGAAATTTTACACCTTAGAGTCTGTTTCTAAGTTGGGTCAAAAATGTAAAATGGTCTTATGAATTAGCGATTTCGTTCCAATTCACATTCCAAGTAATACTCGACATGCTAATTACATTGCCGATTGCCAAATTACATTATCTCTTATAGTTTCCGGGATATGGATTATCGACATCTGACAATATTGGCTCTGCTTCTTACTTGGGCCTGAATTGTAAAATGGTCTTATGAATTAGCGATTTCGTTCCAATTCACATTCCAAGTAATATTCGGCATGGTAATTATATTGCCGATTGCCAAATTGCATTATCTCTTATAGTTTGCGGGATATGGGAATCGAAATTTTACACCTTAGTGTCTGTTTCTAACTAGGGTCAAAATTGTAAAATGGTCTTATGAATTAGCGATTTTGCTCCAATTCACATTCCAAGTAATATTCGGCATGCTAATTACATTGCCGATTGCCAAATTGCATTACCTCCTATAGTTTCCAAGATATGGTCTATCGACATCTTACAATATTGGCTCTGCTTCTTATTTGGGCCAAAATTGTAAAATGCTCTTATGAATTAGCGATTTCGTTCCAATTCACATTCAAAGTAATATTCGGCATGCTAATTACGTTGCCTGTTGCCAAATTGCATTATCTCTTATAGTTTCCGAGATATGGACTATCGACATCTTACAATATTATCTCTGCTTCTAACTTGGGCCAAAATTGTAAAATGGTCTTATGAATTAGCGATTTCGTTCCAATTCACATTCTAAGTAATATTCGGCATGCTAATTACGTTGCCGTTTTCCAAATTGCATTATCTCTTATAGTTTCCGAGATATGGGCAATTGAAATTTTACACCTTGGTGTCTGTTTCTAACTTGGGTCAAAATTGTAAAATGCTCTTATGAATTAGCGATTTCGTTCCAATTCACATTCAAAGTAATATTCGACATGCTAATTACGTTGCCTGTTGCCAAATTGCATTATCTCTTATAGTTTCCGAGATATGGACTATCGACATCTTACAATATTGGCTCTGCTTCTAACTTGGGTCAAAATTGTAAAATGGTCTTATGAATTAGCGATTTCGCTCCAATTCACATTCCAAGTAATATTCGGCATGCTAATTACATTGCCGATTGCCAAATTGCATTACCCTTTATTGTTTCCGAGATATGGACTATCGACATCTGACAATATTGGCTCTGCTTCTAACTTGGGTCAAAATTGTAAAATGCTCTTATGAATTAGCGATTTCGTTCCAATTCACATTCAAAGTAATATTCGACATGCTAATTACGTTGCCTGTTGCCAAATTGCATTATCTCTTATAGTTTCCGAGATATGGACTATCGACATCTTACAATATTGGCTCTTCTTCTAACTTGGGTCAAAATTGTAAAATGGTCTTATGAATTAGCGATTTCGCTCCAATTCACATTCCAAGTAATATTCGGCATGCTAATTACGTTGCCGATTGCCAAATTGCATTATCTCTTATAGTTTCCGAGATATGGACTATCGACATCTTACAATATTGGCTGTGCTTCTAACTTGGGCCAAAATTGTAAAATGGTCTTATGAATTAGCGATTTCGTTCCAATTCACATTCCAAGTGTTATTCGGCATGCTAATTACATTGCCGGTTGCCAAATTGCATTATCTCCTATAGTTTCCAAGATATGGTCTATCGACATCTTACAATATTGGCTAGGCTTCTAACTTGGGCCAAAATTGTAAAATGGTCTTATGAATTAGCGATTTCGCTCCAATTCACATTCCAAGTAATATTCGGCATGCTAATTACATTGCCGATTGCCAAATTGCATTACCCTTTATTGTTTCCGAGATATGGACTATCGACATCTGACAATATTGGCTCTGCTTCTAACTTGGGCCAGAATTGTAAAATGGTCTTATGAATTAGCGATTTCGTTCCAATTCACATTCCAAGTATTATTCGGCATGCTAATTACATTGCCGGATGCCAAATTGCATTATCTCCTATAGTTTCCAAGATATGGTCTATCGACATCTTACAATATTGGCTCTGCTTCTAACTTGGGCCAAAATTGTAAAATGGTCTTATGAATAAGCGATTTCGTTCCAATTCACATTCCAAGTAATATTCGGCATGCTAATTACGTTGCCGTTTTCCAAATTGCATTATCTCTTATAGTTTCCGAGATATGGGCAATTGAAATTTTACACCTTGGTGTCTGTTTCTAACTGAGGTCAAAATTGTAAAATGGTTTTATGAATTAGCGATTTCGTTCCAATTCACATTCTAAGTAATATTCGGCATGCTAATTACGTTGCCGTTTTCCAAATTGCATTATCTCTTATAGTTTCCGAGATATGGGCAATTGAAATTTTACACCTTGGTGTCTGTTTCTAACTTGGGTCAAAATTGTAAAATGCTCTTATGAATTAGCGATTTCGTTCCAATTCACATTCAAGGTATTATTCGACATGCTAATTAGGTTGCCGACTGCCAAATTGCATTATCTCATATAGTTTCCGAGATATGGACTATCGACATCTTACAATATTGGCTGTGCATCTAACTTGGGCCAAAATTCTAAAATGGTCTTATGAATTAGCGATTTCGTTCCAATTCACATTCCAAGTATTATTCGGCATGCTAATTACATTGCCGGGTGCCAAATTGCATTATCTCTTATAGTTTCCAAGATATGGTCTATCGACATCTTACAATATTGGCTCTGCTTCTAACTTGGGCCAAAATTGTAAAATGGTCTTATGAATTAGCGATTTCGTTCCAATTCACATTCAAAGTAATATTCGGCATTGCTAATTACGTTGCCGATTGCCAAATTGCATTATCTCTTGTAGTTTCCGAGATATGGGCAATCGAAATTTTACACCTTAGATGAGTCTGTTTCTAACTTGGATCAAAGTTGTAAAATGGTCTTATGAATTAGCGATTTCGCTCCAATTCACATTTCAAGTAATATTCGGCATGCTAATTACATTGCCGATTGCCAAATTGCATTATCTCTTATAGTTTCTGAGATATGGACTATCGACATCTTACAATATTGGTTCTGCTTTTAACTTGGGCCAAAATTGTAAAATGGTCTTATGAATTAGCGATTTCGTTCCAATTCACATTCCAAGTAATATTCGGCATGCTAATTACGTTGCCGTTTTCCAAATTGCATTATCTCTTATAGTTTCCGAGATATGGGCAATTGAAATTTTACACCTTGGTGTCTGTCTCTAACTGGGGTCAAAATTGTAAAATGGTCTTATGAATTAGTGACTTCGTTCCAATTCACATTCCAAGTAATATTCGACATGCTAATTACATTGCCGATTGCCAAATTGCATTATCTCCTATAGTTTCCAAGATATGGTCTATCGACATCTTACAATATTGGCTCTGCTTCTAACTTGGGCCAAAATTGAAAAATGGTCTTATGAATTAGCGATTTCGTTCCAATTCACATTCAAAGTAATATTCGGCATTGCTAATTACATTGCCGATTGCCAAATTGCATTATCTCCTATAGTTTCCAAGATATGGTCTATCGACATCTTACAATATTGGCTCTGTTTCTAACTTGGGCCAAAATTGAAAAATGGTCTTATGAATTAGCGATTTCGTCCCAATTCACATTCAAAGTAATATTCAGCATTGCTAATTACGTTGCCGATTGCCAAATTGCATTATCTCTTGTAGTTTCCGAGATATGGGCAATCGAAATTTTACACCTTAGAGTCTGTTTCTAAGTTGGGTCAAAAATGTAAAATGGTCTTATGAATTAGCGATTTCGTTCCAATTCACATTCCAAGTAATACTCGACATGCTAATTACATTGCCGATTGCCAAATTACATTATCTCTTATAGTTTCCGGGATATGGATTATCGACATCTGACAATATTGGCTCTGCTTCTTACTTGGGCCAGAATTGTAAAATGGTCTTATGAATTAGCGATTCCGTTCCAATTCACATTCCAAGTAATATTCGGCATGGTAATTATATTGCCGATTGCCAAATTGCATTATCTCTTATAGTTTGCGGGATATGGGAATCGAAATTTTACACCTTAGTGTCTGTTTCTAACTTGGGTCAAAATTGTAAAATGGTCTTATGAATTAGCGATTTTGCTCCAATTCACATTCCAAGTAATATTCGGCATGCTAATTACATTTCCGATTGCCAAATTGCATTACCTCCTATAGTTTCCAAGATATGGTCTATCGACATCTTACAATATTGGCTCTGCTTCTTATTTGGGCCAAAATTGTAAAATGCTCTTATGAATTAGCGATTTCGTTCCAATTCACATTCAAAGTAATATTCGGCATGCTAATTACGTTGCCTGTTGCCAAATTGCATTATCTCTTATAGTTTCCGAGATATGGACAATCGACATCTTACAATATTATCTCTGTTTCTAGCTTGGGCTAAAATTGTAAAATGGTCTTATGAATTAGCGATTTCGCTCCAATTCACATTCCAAGTAATATTCGGCATGCTAATTACATTGCCGATTGCCAAATTGCATTACCCTTTATTGTTTCCGAGATATGGACTATCGACATCTGACAATATTGGCTCTGCTTCTAACTTGGGCCAGAATTGTAAAATGGTCTTATGAATTAGCGATTTCGTTCCAATTCAGATTCCAAGTAATATTCGGCATGCTAATTACGTTGCCGATTGCCAAATTGCATTATCTCATATAGTTTCCGAGATATGGACTATCGACATCTTACAATACTGGCTGTGCTTCTAACTTGGGCCAAAATTGTAAAATGGTCTTATGAATTAGCGATTTCGTTCCAATTCACATTCCAAGTGTTATTCGGCATGCTAATTACATTGCCGGTTGCCAAATTGCATTATCTCCTATAGTTTCCAAGATATGGTCTATCGACATCTTACAATATTGGCTATGCTTCTAACTTGGGCCAAAATTGTAAAATGGTCTTATGAATTAGCGATTTCGCTCCAATTCACATTCCAAGTAATATTCGGCATGCTAATTACATTGCCGGTTGCCAAATTGCATTACCCTTTATTGTTTCCGAGATATGGACTATCGACATCTGACAATATTGGCTCTGCTTCTAACTTGGGCCAGAATTGTAAAATGGTCTTATGAATTAGCGATTTCGTTCCAATTCAGATTCCAAGTAATATTCGGCATGCTAATTACGTTGCCGATTGCCAAATTGCATTATCTCATATAGTTTCCGAGATATGGACTATCGACATCTTACAATACTGGCTGTGCTTCTAACTTGGGCCAAAATTGTAAAATGGTCTTATGAATTAGCGATTTCGTTCCAATTCACATTCCAAGTGTTATTCGGCATGCTAATTACATTGCCGGTTGCCAAATTGCATTATCTCCTATAGTTTCCAAGATATGGTCTATCGACATCTTACAATATTGGCTATGC
This sequence comes from Rhynchophorus ferrugineus, assembly GCF_030347505.1. Lineage (NCBI taxonomy): Eukaryota > Metazoa > Arthropoda > Insecta > Coleoptera > Curculionidae > Rhynchophorus > Rhynchophorus ferrugineus. Next base: position 24,670,805 of record NW_027472586.1, on the reverse strand, counting down.
TTCTAACTTGGGCCAAAATTGTAAAATGGTCTTATGAATTAGCGATTTCGCTCCAATTCACATTCCAAGTAATATTCGGCATGCTAATTACATTGCCGGTTGCCAAATTGCATTATCTCCTATAGTTTCCAAGATATGGTCTATCGACATCTTACAATATTGGCTGTGCTTCTAACTTGGGCCAAAATTGTAAAATGGTCTTATGAATTAACGATTTCGTTCGAATTCACATTCCAAGTATTATTCGGCATGCTAATTACATTGCCGGTTGCCAAATTGCATTATCTCCTATAGTTTCCAAGATATGGTCTATCGACATCTTACAATATTGGCTCTGCTTCTAACTTGGGCCAAAATTGTAAAATGGTCTTATGAATTAGCGATTTCGTTCCAATTCACATTCCAAGTAATATTCGGTATGCTAATTACGTTGCCGTTTTCCAAATTGCATTATCTCTTATAGTTTCCCAGATATGGACTATCGACATCTTACAATATTGACTCTGCTTCTAACTTGGGTCAAAATTGTAAAATGGTCTTATGAATTAGCGATTTCGCTCCAATTCACATTCCAAGTAATATTCGGCATGCTAATTTCATTGCCGATTGCCAAATTGCATTACCCTTTATTGTTTCCGAGATATGGACTATCGACATCTTACAATATTGGCTGTGCTTCTAACTTGGGCCAAAATTGTAAAATGGTCTTATGAATTAACGATTTCGTTCGAATTCACATTCCAAGTATTATTCGGCATGCTAATTACATTGCCGGTTGCCAAATTGCATTATCTCCTATAGTTTCCAAGATATGGTCTATCGACATCTTACAATATTGGCTCTGCTTCTAACTTGGGCCAAAATTGTAAAATGGTCTTATGAATTAGCGATTTCGTTCCAATTCACATTCCAAGTAATATTCGGCATGCTAATTACGTTGCCGTTTTCCAAATTGCATTATCTCTTATAGTTTCCGAGATATGGGCAATTGAAATTTTACACCTTGGTGTCTGTTTCTAACTGAGGTCAAAATTGTAAAATGGTTTTATGAATTAGCGATTTCGTTCCAATTCACATTCTAAGTAATATTCGGCATGCTAATTACGTTGCCGTTTTCCAAATTGCATTATCTCTTATAGTTTCCGAGATATGGGCAATTGAAATTTTACACCTTAATGTCTGTTTCTAACTTGGGTCAAAATTGTAAAATGCTCTTATGAATTAGCGATTTCGTTCCAATTCACATTCAAAGTATTATTCGACATGCTAATTACGTTGCCTGTTGCCAAATTGCATTATCTCTTATAGTTTCCCAGATATGGACTATCGACATCTTACAATATTGACTCTGCTTCTAACTTGGGTCAAAATTGTAAAATGGTCTTATGAATTAGCGATTTCGCTCCAATTCACATTCCAAGTAATATTCGGCATGCTAATTTCATTGCCGATTGCCAAATTGCATTACCCTTTATTGTTTCCGAGATATGGACTATCGACATCTTACAATATTGGCTGTGCTTCTAACTTGGGCCAAAATTGTAAAATGGTCTTATGAATTAACGATTTCATTCGAATTCACATTCCAAGTATTATTCGGCATGCTAATTACATTGCCGGTTGCCAAATTGCATTATCTCCTATAGTTTCCAAGATATGGTCTATCGACATCTTACAATATTGGCTCTGCTTCTAACTTGGGCCAAAATTGTAAAATGGTCTTATGAATTAGCGATTTCGTTCCAATTCACATTCCAAGTAATATTCGGCATGCTAATTACGTTGCCGTTTTCCAAATTGCATTATCTCTTATAGTTTCCGAGATATGGGCAATTGAAATTTTACACCTTGGTGTCTGTTTCTAACTGAGGTCAAAATTGTAAAATGGTTTTATGAATTAGCGATTTCGTTCCAATTCACATTCTAAGTAATATTCGGCATGCTAATTACGTTGCCGTTTTCCAAATTGCATTATCTCTTATAGTTTCCGAGATATGGGCAATTGAAATTTTACACCTTAATGTCTGTTTCTAACTTGGGTCAAAATTGTAAAATGCTCTTATGAATTAGCGATTTCGTTCCAATTCACATTCAAAGTATTATTCGACATGCTAATTACGTTGCCTGTTGCCAAATTGCATTATCTCTTATAGTTTCCCAGATATGGACTATCGACATCTTACAATATTGACTCTGCTTCTAACTTGGGTCAAAATTGTAAAATGGTCTTATGAATTAGCGATTTCGCTCCAATTCACATTCCAAGTAATATTCGGCATGCTAATTACATTGCCGATTGCCAAATTGCATTACCCTTTATTGTTTCCGAGATATGGACTATCGACATCTGACAATATTGGCTCTGCTTCTAACTTGGGCCAGAATTGTAAAATGGTCTTATGAATTAGCGATTTCGTTCCAATTCAGATTCCAAGTAATATTCGGCATGCTAATTACGTTGCGGACTGCCAAATTGCATTATCTCATATAGTTTCCGAGATATGGACTATCGACATCCTACAATATTGGCTGTGCTTCTAACTTGGGCCAAAATTCTAAAATGGTCTTATGAATTAGCGATTTCGTTCTAATTCACATTCCAAGTATTATTCGGCATGCTAATTACATTGCCGGGTGCCAAATTGCATTATCTCTTATAGTTTCCAAGATATGGTCTATCGACATCTTACAATATTGGCTCTGCTTCTAACTTGGGCCAAAATTGTAAAATGGTCTTATGAATTAGCGATTTCGTTCCAATTCACATTCAAAGTAATATTCGGCATTGCTAATTACGTTGCCGATTGCCAAATTGCATTATCTCTTGTAGTTTCCGAGATATGGGCAATCGAAATTTTACACCTTAGAAGAGTCTGTTTCTAATTTGGATCAAAGTTGTAAAATGGTCTTATGAATTAGCGATTTCGCTCCAATTCACATTTCAAGTAATATTCGGCATGCTAATTACATTGCCGATTGCCAAATTGCATTATCTCTTATAGTTTCTGAGATATGGACTATCGACATCTTACAATATTGGTTCTGCTTTTAACTTGGGCCAAAATTGTAAAATGGTCTTATGAATTAGCGATTTCGTTCCAATTCACATTCTAAGTAATATTCGGCATGCTAATTACGTTGCCGTTTTCCAAATTGCATTATCTCTTATAGTTTCCGAGATATGGGCAATTGAAATTTTACACCTTGGTGTCTGTTTCTAACTGGGGTCAAAATTGTAAAATGGTCTTATGAATTAGTGACTTCGTTCCAATTCACATTCCAAGTAATATTCGACATGCTAATTACATTGCCGATTGCCAAATTGCATTATCTCCTATAGTTTCCAAGATATGGTCTATCGACATCTTACAATATTGGCTCTGCTTCTAACTTGGGCCAAAATTGAAATATGGTCTTATGAATTAGCGATTTCGTTCCAATTCACATTCAAAGTAATATTCGGCATTGCTAATTACATTGCCGATTGCCAAATTGCATTATCTCCTATAGTTTCCAAGATATGGTCTATCGACATCTTACAATATTGGCTCTGTTTCTAACTTGGGCCAAAATTGAAAAATGGTCTTATGAATTAGCGATTTCGTTCCAATTCACATTCAAAGTAATATTCAGCATTGCTAATTACGTTGCCGATTGCCAAATTGCATTATCTCTTGTAGTTTCCGAGATATGGGCAATCGAAATTTTACACCTTAGAGTCTGTTTCTAACTTGGGTCAAAATTGTAAAATGGTCTTACGAATTAGCGATTTCGCTCCAATTGACATTCCTAGTAATATTCGGCCTGCTAATTACATTGCCGATTGCCAAATTGCATTATCCCTTATAGTTTCCGAGATATGGACTATCGACATCTGACAATATTAGCTCTGCTTCTAACTTGGGCCAGAATTGTAAAATGGTCTTATGAATTAGCGATTTCGTTCCAATTCACATTCCAAGTAATATTCGGAATGCAAATTACATTGCCGATTGCCAAATTGCATTATCTCATATAGTTTCCGAGATATGGACTATCGACATCTTACAATATTGGCTGTGCTTCTAACTTGGGCCAAAATTGTAAAATGGTCTTATGAATTAGCGATTTCGTTCCAATTCACATTCCAAGTATTATTCGGCATGCTAATTACATTGCCGATTGCCAAATTGCATTATCTCCTATAGTTTCTAAGATATGGTCTATCGACATCTTACAATATTGGCTCTGCTTCTAACTTGGGCCAAAATTGTAAAATGGTCTTATGAATTAGCGATTTCGTTCCAATTCACATTCCAAGTATTATTCAGCATGCTAATTACATTGCCGATTGCCAAATTGCATTATCTCCTATAGTTTCCAAGATATGGTCTATCGACATCTTACAATATTGGCTCTGCTTCTAACTTGGGCCAAAATTGTAAAATGGTCTTATGAATTAGCGATTTCGTTCCAATTCACATTCCAAGTAATATTCGGCATGCTAATTACGTTGCCGTTTTCCAAATTGCATTATCTCTTATAGTTTCCGAGATATGGGCAATTGAAATTTTACACCTTGGTGTCTGTTTCTAACTGAGGTCAAAATTGTAAAATGGTTTTATGAATTAGCGATTTCGTTCCAATTCACATTCTAAGTAATATTCGGCATGCTAATTACGTTGCCGTTTTCAAAATTGCATTATCTCTTATAGTTTCCGAGATATGGGCAATTGAAATTTTACACCTTGGTGTCTGTTTCTAACTTGGGTCAAAATTGTAAAATGCTCTTATGAATTAGCGATTTCGTTCCAATTCACATTCAAAGTATTATTCGACATGCTAATTACGTTGCCTGTTGCCAAATTGCATTATCTCTTATAGTTTCCCAGATATGGACTATCGACATCTTACAATATTGACTCTGCTTCTAACTTGGGTCAAAATTGTAAAATGGTCTTAGGAATTAGGGATTTCGCTCCAATTCACATTCCAAGTAATATTCGGCATGCTAATTACATTGCCGATTGCCAAATTGCATTACCCTTTATTGTTTCCGAGATATGGACTATCAACATCTGACAATATTGGCTCTGCTTCTAACTTGGGCCAGAATTGTAAAATGGTCTTATGAATTAGCGATTTCGTTCCAATTCACATTCCAAGTATTATTCGGCATGCTAATTACATTGCCGATTGCCAAATTGCATTATCTCCTATAGTTTCTAAGATATGGTCTATCGACATCTTACAATATTGGCTCTGCTTCTAACTTGGGCCAAAATTGTAAAATGGTCTTATGAATTAGCGATTTCGTTCCAATTCACATTCCAAGTATTATTCAGCATGCTAATTACATTGCCGATTGCCAAATTGCATTATCTCCTATAGTTTCCAAGATATGGTCTATCGACTTCTTACAATATTGGCTCTGCTTCTAACTTGGGCCAAAATTGTAAAATGGTCTTATGAATTAGCGATTTCGTTCCAATTCACATTCCAAGTAATATTTGGCATGCTAATTACGTTGCCATTTTCCAAATTGCATTATCTCTTATAGTTTCCGAGATATGGGCAATTGAAATTTTACACCTTGGTGTCTGTTTCTAACTGAGGTCAAAATTGTAAAATGGTTTTATGAATTAGCGATTTCGTTCCAATTCACATTCTAAGTAATATTCGGCATGCTAATTACGTTGCCGTTTTCCAAATTGCATTATCTCTTATAGTTTCCGAGATATGGGCAATTGAAATTTTACACCTTGGTGTCTGTTTCTAACTTGGGTCAAAATTGTAAAATGCTCTTATGAATTAGCGATTTCGTTCCAATTCACATTCAAAGTATTATTCGACATGCTAATTACGTTGCCTGTTGCCAAATTGCATTATCTCTTATAGTTTCCCAGATATGGACTATCGACATCTTACAATATTGACTCTGCTTCTAACTTGGGTCAAAATTGTAAAATGGTCTTATGAATTAGCGATTTCGTTCCAATTCACATTCTAAGTAATATTCGGCATGCTAATTACGTTGCCGTTTTCCAAATTGCATTATCTCTTATAGTTTCCGAGATATGGGCAATTGAAATTTTACACCTTGGTGTCTGTTTCTAACTTGGGTCAAAATTGTAAAATGCTCTTATGAATTAGCGATTTCGTTCCAATTCACATTCAAAGTAATATTCGACATGCTAATTACGTTGCCTGTTGCCAAATTGCATTATCTCTTATAGTTTCCGAGATATGGACTATCGACATCTTACAATATTGGCTCTGCTTCTAACTTGGGTCAAAATTGTAAAATGGTCTTATGAATTAGCGATTTCGCTCCAATTCACATTCCAAGTAATATTCGGCATGCTAATTACATTGCCGATTGCCAAATTGCATTACCCTTTATTGTTTCCGAGATATGGACTATCGACATCTGACAATATTGGCTCTGCTTCTAACTTGGGCCAGAATTGTAAAATGGTCTTATGAATTAGCGATTTCGTTCCAATTCAGATTCCAAGTAATATTCGGCATGCTAATTACGTTGCCGATTGCCAAATTGCATTATCTCATATAGTTTCCGAGATATGGACTATCGACATATTACAATATTGGCTGTGCTTCTAACTTGGGCCAAAATTGTAAAATGGTCTTATGAATTAGCGATTTCGTTCCAATTCACATTCCAAGTGTTATTCGGCATGCTAATTACATTGCCGGTTGCCAAATTGCATTATCTCCTATAGTTTCCAAGATATGGTCTATCGACATCTTACAATATTGGCTATGCTTCTAACTTGGGCCAAAATTGTAAAATGGTCTTATGAATTAGCGATTTCGCTCCAATTCACATTCCAAGTAATATTCGGCATGCTAATTACATTGCCGGTTGCCAAATTGCATTATCTCCTATAGTTTCCAAGATATGGTCTATCGACATCTTACAATATTGGCTCTGCTTCTAACTTGGGCCAAAATTGTAAAATGGTCTTATGAATTAGCGATTTCGTTCCAATTCACATTCCAAGTAATATTCGGTATGCTAATTACGTTGCCGTTTTCCAAATTGCATTATCTCTTATAGTTTCCGAGATATGGGCAATTGAAATTTTACACCTTGGTGTCTGTTTCTAACTGAGGTCAAAATTGTAAAATGGTTTTATGAATTAGCGATTTCGTTCCAATTCACATTCTAAGTAATATTCGGCATGCTAATTACGTTGCCGTTTTCCAAATTGCATTATCTCTTATAGTTTCCGAGATATGGGCAATTGAAATTTTACACCTTAATGTCTGTTTCTAACTTGGGTCAAAATTGTAAAATGCTCTTATGAATTAGCGATTTCGTTCCAATTCACATTCAAAGTATTATTCGACATGCTAATTACGTTGCCTGTTGCCAAATTGCATTATCTCTTATAGTTTCCCAGATATGGACTATCGACATCTTACAATATTGACTCTGCTTCTAACTTGGGTCAAAATTGTAAAATGGTCTTATGAATTAGCGATTTCGCTCCAATTCACATTCCAAGTAATATTCGGCATGCTAATTACATTGCCGATTGCCAAATTGCATTACCCTTTATTGTTTCCGAGATATGGACTATCGACATCTGACAATATTGGCTCTGCTTCTAACTTGGGCCAGAATTGTAAAATGGTCTTATGAATTAGCGATTTCATTCCAATTCACATTCCAAGTATTATTCGGCATGCTAATTACATTGCCGGTTGCCAAATTGCATTATCTCCTATAGTTTCCAAGATATGGTCTATCGACATCTTACAATATTGGCTGTGCTTCTAACTTGGGCCAAAATTGTAAAATGGTCTTATGAATTAACGATTTCGTTCGAATTCACATTCCAAGTATTATTCGGCATGCTAATTACATTGCCGGTTGCCAAATTGCATTATCTCCTATAGTTTCCAAGATATGGTCTATCGACATCTTACAATATTGGCTCTGCTTCTAACTTGGGCCAAAATTGTAAAATGGTCTTATGAATTAGCGATTTCGTTCCAATTCACATTCCAAGTAATATTCGGCATGCTAATTACGTTGCCGTTTTCCAAATTGCATTATCTCTTATAGTTTCCGAGATATGGGCAATTGAAATTTTACACCTTGGTGTCTGTTTCTAACTGAGGTCAAAATTGTAAAATGGTTTTATGAATTAGCGATTTCGTTCCAATTCACATTCTAAGTAATATTCGGCATGCTAATTACGTTGCCGTTTTCCAAATTGCATTATCTCTTATAGTTTCCCAGATATGGGCAATTGAAATTTTACACCTTGGTGTCTGTTTCTAACTGAGGTCAAAATTGTAAAATGCTCTTATGAATTAGCGATTTCGTTCCAATTCACATTCAAAGTATTATTCGACATGCTAATTACGTTGCCTGTTGCCAAATTGCATTATCTCTTATAGTTTCCCAGATATGGACTATCGACATCTTACAATATTGACTCTGCTTCTAACTTGGGTCAACATTGTAAAATGGTCTTATGAATTAGCGATTTCGCTCCAATTCACATTCCAAGTAATATTCGGCATGCTAATTACATTGCCGATTGCCAAATTGCATTACCCTTTATTGTTTCCGAGATATGGACTATCGACATCTGACAATATTGGCTCTGCTTCTAACTTGGGCCAGAATTGTAAAATGGTCTTATGAATTAGCGATTTCGTTCCAATTCAGATTCCAAGTAATATTCGGCATGCTAATTACGTTGCGGACTGCCAAATTGCATTATCTCATATAGTTTCCGAGATATGGACTATCGACATCCTACAATATTGGCTCTGCTTCTAACTTGGGCCAAAATTCTAAAATGGTCTTATGAATTAGCGATTTCGTTCTAATTCACATTCCAAGTATTATTCGGCATGCTAATTACATTGCCGGGTGCCAAATTGCATTATCTCTTATAGTTTCCAAGATATGGTCTATCGACATCTTACAATATTGGCTCTGCTTCTAACTTGGGCCAAAATTGTAAAATGGTCTTATGAATTAGCGATTTCGTTCCAATTCACATTCTAAGTAATATTCGGCATGCTAATTACGTTGCCGTTTTCCAAATTGCATTATCTCTTATAGTTTCCGAGATATGGGCAATTGAAATTTTACACCTTGGTGTCTGTTTCTAACTGGGGTCAAAATTGTAAAATGGTCTTATGAATTAGTGACTTCGTTCCAATTCACATTCCAAGTAATATTCGACATGCTAATTACATTGCCGATTGCCAAATTGCATTATCTCCTATAGTTTCCAAGATATGGTCTATCGACATCTTACAATATTGGCTCTGCTTCTAACTTGGGCCAAAATTGAAAAATGGTCTTATGAATTAGCGATTTCGTTCCAATTCACATTCAAAGTAATATTCGGCATTGCTAATTACATTGCCGATTGCCAAATTGCATTATCTCCTATAGTTTCCAAGATATGGTCTATCGACATCTTACAATATTGGCTCTGTTTCTAACTTGGGCCAAAATTGAAAAATGGTCTTATGAATTAGCGATTTCGTTCCAATTCACATTCAAAGTAATATTCAGCATTGCTAATTACGTTGCCGATTGCCAAATTGCATTATCTCTTGTAGTTTCCGAGATATGGGCAATCGAAATTTTACACCTTAGAGTCTGTTTCTAACTTGGGTCAAAATTGTAAAATGGTCTTACGAATTAGCGATTTCGCTCCAATTGACATTCCTAGTAATATTCGGCCTGCTAATTACATTGCCGATTGCCAAATTGCATTATCCCTTATAGTTTCCGAGATATGGACTATCGACATCTGACAATATTAGCTCTGCTTCTAACTTGGGCCAGAATTGTAAAATGGTCTTATGAATTAGCGATTTCGTTCCAATTCACATTCCAAGTAATATTCGGAATGATAATTACGTTGCCGATTGCCAAATTGCATTATCTCATATAGTTTCCGAGATATGGACTATCGACATCTTACAATATTGGCTGTGCTTCTAACTTGGGCCAAAATTGTAAAATGGTCTTATGAATTAGCGATTTCGTTCCAATTCACATTCCAAGTATTATTCGGCATGCTAATTACATTGCCGATTGCCAAATTGCATTATCTCCTATAGTTTCTAAGATATGGTCTATCGACATCTTACAATATTGGCTCTGCTTCTAACTTGGGCCAAAATTGTAAAATGGTCTTATGAATTAGCGATTTCGTTCCAATTCACATTCCAAGTATTATTCAGCATGCTAATTACATTGCCGATTGCCAAATTGCATTATCTCCTATAGTTTCCAAGATATGGTCTATCGACATCTTACAATATTGGCTCTGCTTCTAACTTGGGCCAAAATTGTAAAATGGTCTTATGAATTAGCGATTTCGTTCCAATTCACATTCCAAGTAATATTCGGCATGCTAATTACGTTGCCGTTTTCCAAATTGCATTATCTCTTATAGTTTCCGAGATATGGGCAATTGAAATTTTACACCTTGGTGTCTGTTTCTAACTGAGGTCAAAATTGTAAAATGGTTTTATGAATTAGCGATTTCGTTCCAATTCACATTCTAAGTAATATTCGGCATGCTAATTACGTTGCCGTTTTCCAAATTGCATTATCTCTTATAGTTTCCGAGATATGGGCAATTGAAATTTTACACCTTGGTGTCTGTTTCTAACTTGGGTCAAAATTGTAAAATGCTCTTATGAATTAGCGATTTCGTTCCAATTCACATTCAAAGTATTATTCGACATGCTAATTACGTTGCCTGTTGCCAAATTGCATTATCTCTTATAGTTTCCCAGATATGGACTATCGACATCTTACAATATTGACTCTGCTTCTAACTTGGGTCAAAATTGTAAAATGGTCTTAGGAATTAGGGATTTCGCTCCAATTCACATTCCAAGTAATATTCGGCATGCTAATTACATTGCCGATTGCCAAATTGCATTACCCTTTATTGTTTCCGAGATATGGACTATCAACATCTGACAATATTGGCTCTGCTTCTAACTTGGGCCAGAATTGTAAAATGGTCTTATGAATTAGCGATTTCGTTCCAATTCACATTCCAAGTATTATTCGGCATGCTAATTACATTGCCGATTGCCAAATTGCATTATCTCCTATAGTTTCTAAGATATGGTCTATCGACATCTTACAATATTGGCTCTGCTTCTAACTTGGGCCAAAATTGTAAAATGGTCTTATGAATTAGCGATTTCGTTCCAATTCACATTCCAAGTATTATTCAGCATGCTAATTACATTGCCGATTGCCAAATTGCATTATCTCCTATAGTTTCCAAGATATGGTCTATCGACATCTTACAATATTGGCTCTGCTTCTAACTTGGGCCAAAATTGTAAAATGGTCTTATGAATTAGCGATTTCGTTCCAATTCACATTCCAAGTAATATTCGGCATGCTAATTACGTTGCCGTTTTCCAAATTGCATTATCTCTTATAGTTTCCGAGATATGGGCAATTGAAATTTTACACCTTGGTGTCTGTTTCTAACTGAGGTCAAAATTGTAAAATGGTTTTATGAATTAGCGATTTCGTTCCAATTCACATTCTAAGTAATATTCGGCATGCTAATTACGTTGCCGTTTTCCAAATTGCATTATCTCTTATAGTTTCCGAGATATGGGCAATTGAAATTTTACACCTTGGTGTCTGTTTCTAACTTGGGTCAAAATTGTAAAATGCTCTTATGAATTAGCGATTTCGTTCCAATTCACATTCAAAGTATTATTCGACATGCTAATTACGTTGCCTGTTGCCAAATTGCATTATCTCTTATAGTTTCCCAGATATGGAGTATCGACATCTTACAATATTGACTCTGCTTCTAACTTGGGTCAAAATTGTAAAATGGTCTTATGAATTAGCGATTTCGCTCCAATTCACATTCCAAGTAATATTCGGCATGCTAATTACATTGCCGATTGCCAAATTGCATTACCCTTTATTGTTTCCGAGATATGGACTATCGACATCTGACAATATTGGCTCTGCTTCTAACTTGGGCCAGAATTGTAAAATGGTCTTATGAATTAGCGATTTCGTTCCAATTCAGATTCCAAGTAATATTCGGCATGCTAATTACGTTGCCGACTGCCAAATTGCATTATCTCATATAGTTTCCGAGATATGGACTATCGACATCTTACAATATTGGCTGTGCTTCTAACTTGATCCAAAATTCTAAAATGGTCTTATGAATTAGCGATTTCGTTCCAATTCACATTCCAAGTATTATTCGGCATGCTAATTACATTGCCGGGTGCCAAATTGCATTATCTCCTATAGTTTCCAAGATATGGTCTATCGACATCTTACAATATTGGCTCTGCTTCTAACTTGGGCCAAAATTGTAAAATGGTCTTATGAATTAGCGATTTCGTTCCAATTCACATTCAAAGTAATATTCGGCATTGCTAATTACGTTGCCGATTGCCAAATTGCATTATCTCTTGTAGTTTCCGAGATATGGGCAATCGAAATTTTACACCTTAGAAGAGTCTGTTTCTAACTTGGATCAAAGTTGTAAAATGGTCTTATGAATTAGCGATTTCGCTCCAATTCACATTTCAAGTAATATTCGGCATGCTAATTACATTGCCGTTTTCCAAATTGCATTATCTCTTATAGTTTCCGAGATATGGGCAATTGAAATTTTACACCTTGGTGTCTGTTTCTAACTGGGGTCAAAATTGTAAAATGGTCTTATGAATTAGCGATTTCGTTCCAATTCACATTCTAAGTAATATTCGGCATGCTAATTACGTTGCCGTTTTCCAAATTGCATTATCTCCTATAGTTTCCAAGATATGGTCTATCGACATCTTACAATATTGGCTCTGCTTCTAACTTGGGCCAAAATTGAAAAATGGTCTTATGAATTAGCGATTTCGTTCCAATTCACATTCAAAGTAATATTCGGCATTGCTAATTACATTGCCGATTGCCAAATTGCATTATCTCCTATAGTTTCCAAGATATGGTCTATCGACATCTTACAATATTGGCTCTGTTTCTAACTTGGGCCAAAATTGAAAAACGGTCTTATGAATTAGCGATTTCGTTCCAATTCACATTCAAAGTAATATTCAGCATTGCTAATTACGTTGCCGATTGCCAAATTGCATTATCTCTTGTAGTTTCCGAGATATGGGCAATCGAAATTTTACACCTTAGAGTCTGTTTCTAAGTTGGGTCAAAAATGTAAAATGGTCTTATGAATTAGCGATTTCGTTCCAATTCACATTCCAAGTAATACTCGACATGCTAATTACATTGCCGATTGCCAAATTACATTATCTCTTATAGTTTCCGGGATATGAATTATCGACATCTGACAATATTGGCTCTGCTTCTTACTTGGGCCAGAATTGTAAAATGGTCTTATGAATTAGCGATTTCGTTCCAATTCACATTCCAAGTAATATTCGGCATGGTAATTATATTGCCGATTGCCAAATTGCATTATCTCTTATAGTTTGCGGGATATGGGAATCGAAATTTTACACCTTAGTGTCTGTTTCTAACTTGGATCAAAGTTGTAAAATGGTCTTATGAATTAGCGATTTCGCTCCAATTCACATTTCAAGTAATATTCGGCATGCTAATTACATTGCCGTTTTCCAAATTGCATTATCTCTTATAGTTTCCGAGATATGGGCAATTGAAATTTTACACCTTGGTGTCTGTTTCTAACTGGGGTCAAAATTGTAAAATGGTCTTATGAATTAGCGATTTCGTTCCAATTCACATACAAAGTAATATTCGGCATTGCTAATTACGTTGCCGATTGCCAAATTGCATTATCTCTTATAGTTTCTGAGATATGGACTATCGACATCTTACAATATTGGTTCTGCTTTTAACTTGGGCCAAAATTGTAAAATGGTCTTATGAATTAGCGATTTCGTTCCAATTCACATTCCAAGTAATATTCGGCATGCTAATTACGTTGCCGTTTTCCAAATTGCATTATCTCTTATAGTTTCCGAGATATGGGCAATTGAAATTTTACACCTTGGTGTCTGTTTCTAACTGGGGTCAAAATTGTAAAATGGTCTTATGAATTAGCGATTTCGTTCCAATTCACATTCTAAGTAATATTCGGCATGCTAATTACGTTGCCGTTTTCCAAATTGCATTATCTCCTATAGTTTCCAAGATATTGTCTATCGACATCATACAATATTGGCTCTGCTTCTAACTTGGGCCAAAATTGAAAAATGGTCTTATGAATTAGCGATTTCGTTCCAATTCACATTCAAAGTAATATTCGGCATTGCTAATTACATTGCCGATTGCCAAATTGCATTATCTCCTATAGTTTCCAAGATATGGTCTATCGACATCTTACAATATTGGCTCTGTTTCTAACTTGGGCCAAAATTGAAAAATGGTCTTATGAATTAGCGATTTCGTTCCAATTCACATTCAAAGTAATATTCAGCATTGCTAATTACGTTGCCGATTGCCAAATTGCATTATCTCTTATAGTTTCTGAGATATGGACTATCGACATCTGACAATATTGGCTCTGCTTCTAACTTGGGCCAGAATTGTAAAATGGTCTTATGAATTAGCGATTTCGTTCCAATTCAGATTCCAAGTAATATTCGGCATGCTAATTACGTTGCCGACTGCCAAATTGCATTATCTCATATAGTTTCCGAGATATGGACTATCGACATCCTACAATATTGGCTGTGCTTCTAACTTGGGCCAAAATTCTAAAATGGTCTTATGAATTAGCGATTTCGTTCCAATTCACATTCCAAGTATTATTCGGCATGCTAATTACATTGCCGGGTGCCAAATTGCATTATCTCTTATAGTTTCCAAGATATGGTCTATCGACATCTTACAATATTGGCTCTGCTTCTAACTTGGGCCAAAATTGTAAAATGGTCTTATGAATTAGCGATTTCGTTCCAATTCACATTCAAAGTAATATTCGGCATTGCTAATTACGTTGCCGATTGCCAAATTGCATTATCTCTTGTAGTTTCCGAGATATGGGCAATCGAAATTTTACACCTTAGAAGAGTCTTTTTCTAACTTGGATCAAAGTTGTAAAATGGTCTTATGAATTAGCGATTTCGCTCCAATTCACATTTCAAGTATTATTCAGCATGCTAATTACATTGCCGATTGCCAAATTGCATTATCTCCTATAGTTTCCAAGATATGGTCTATCGACATCTTACAATATTGGCTCTGCTTCTAACTTGGGCCAAAATTGTAAAATGGTCTTATGAATTAGCGATTTCGTTCCAATTCACATTCTAAGTAATATTCGGCATGCTAATTACGTTGCCGTTTTCCAAATTGCATTATCTCTTATAGTTTCCGAGATATGGGCAATTGAAATTTTACACCTTGGTGTCTGTTTCTAACTGGGGTCAAAATTGTAAAATGGTCTTATGAATTAGTGACTTCGTTCCAATTCACATTCCAAGTAATATTCGACATGCTAATTACATTGCCGATTGCCAAATTGCATTATCTCCTATAGTTTCCAAGATATGGTCTATCGACATCTTACAATATTGGCTCTGCTTCTAACTTGGGCCAAAATTGAAAAATGGTCTTATGAATTAGCGATTTCGTTCCAATTCACATTCAAAGTAATATTCGGCATTGCTAATTACATTGACGATTGCCAAATTGCATTATCTCCTATAGTTTCTAAGATATGGTCTATCGACATCTTACAATATTGGCTCTGTTTCTAACTTGGGCCAAAATTGAAAAATGGTCTTATGAATTAGCGATTTCGTTCCAATTCACATTCAAAGTAATATTCAGCATTGCTAATTACGTTGCCGATTGCCAAATTGCATTATCTCTTGTAGTTTCCGAGATATGGGCAATCGAAATTTTACACCTTAGAGTCTGTTTCTAACTTGGGTCAAAATTGTAAAATGGTCTTACGAATTAGCGATTTCGCTCCAATTGACATTCCTAGTAATATTCGGCCTGCTAATTACATTGCCGATTGCCAAATTGCATTATCCCTTATAGTTTCCGAGATATGGACTATCGACATCTGACAATATTAGCTCTGCTTCTAACTTGGGCCAGAATTGTAAAATGGTCTTATGAATTAGCGATTTCGTTCCAATTCACATTCCAAGTAATATTCGGAATGCTAATTACGTTGCCGATTGCCAAATTGCATTATCTCATATAGTTTCCGAGATATGGACTATCGACATCTTACAATATTGGCTGTGCTTCTAACTTGGGCCAAAATTGTAAAATGGTCTTATGAATTAGCGATTTCGTTCCAATTCACATTCCAAGTATTATTCGGCATGCTAATTACATTGCCGATTGCCAAATTGCATTATCTCCTATAGTTTCTAAGATATGGTCTATCGACATCTTACAATATTGGCTCTGCTTCTAACTTGGGCCAAAATTGTAAAATGGTCTTATGAATTAGCGATTTCGTTCCAATTCACATTCCAAGTATTATTCAGCATGCTAATTACATTGCCGATTGCCAAATTGCATTATCTCCTATAGTTTCCAAGATATGGTCTATCGACATCTTACAATATTGGCTCTGCTTCTAACTTGGGCCAAAATTGTAAAATGGTCTTATGAATTAGCGATTTCGTTCCAATTCACATTCTAAGTAATATTCGGCATGCTAATTACGTTGCCGTTTTCCAAATTGCATTATCTCCTATAGTTTCCAAGATATGGTCTATCGACATCTTACAATATTGGCTCTGCTTCTAACTTGGGCCAAAATTGAAAAATGGTCTTATGAATTAGCGATTTCGTTCCAATTCACATTCAAAGTAATATTCGGCATTGCTAATTACATTGCCGTTTGCCAAATTGCATTATCTCCTATAGTTTCCAAGATATGGTCTATCGACATCTTACAATATTGGCTCTGTTTCTAACTTGGGCCAAAATTGAAAAATGGTCTTATGAATTAGCGATTTCGTTCCAATTCACATTCAAAGTAATATTCAGCATTGCTAATTACGTTGCCGATTGCCAAATTGCATTATCTCTTGTAGTTTCCGAGATATGGGCAATCGAAATTTTACACCTTAGAGTCTGTTTCTAAGTTGGGTCAAAAATGTAAAATGGTCTTATGAATTAGCGATTTCGTTCCAATTCACATTCCAAGTAATACTCGACATGCTAATTACATTGCCGATTGCCAAATTACATTATCTCTTATAGTTTCCGGGATATGGATTATCGACATCTGACAATATTGGCTCTGCTTCTTACTTGGGCCAGAATTGTAAAATGGTCTTATGAATTAGCGATTTCGTTCCAATTCACATTCCAAGTAATATTCGGCATGGTAACTATATTGCCGATTGCCAAATTGCATTATCTCTTATAGTTTGCGGGATATGGGAATCGAAATTTTACACCTTAGTGTCTGTTTCTAACTTGGGTCAAAATTGTAAAATGGTCTTATGAATTAGCGATTTTGCTCCAATTCACATTCCAAGTAATATTCGGCATGCTAATTACATTGCCGATTGCCAAATTGCATTACCTCCTTTAGTTTCCAAGATATGGTCTATCGACATCTTACAATATTGGCTCTGCTTCTTATTTGGGCCAAAATTGTAAAATGCTCTTATGAATTAGCGATTTCGTTCCAATTCACATTCAAAGTAATATTCGGCAGGCTAATTACGTTGCCTGTTGCCAAATTGCATTATCTCTTATAGTTTCCGAGATATGGACTATCGACATCTTACAATATTATCTCTGCTTCTAACTTGGGCCAAAATTGTAAAATGGTCTTATGAATTAGCGATTTCGTTCCAATTCACATTCTAAGTAATATTCGGCATGCTAATTACGTTGCCGTTTTCCAAATTGCATTATCTCTTATAGTTTCCGAGATATGGGCAATTGAAATTTTACACCTTGGTGTCTGTTTCTAACTTGGGTCAAAATTGTAAAATGCTCTTATGAATTAGCGATTTCGTTCGAATTCACATTCCAAGTATTATTCGGCATGCTAATTACATTGCCGGTTGCCAAATTGCATTATCTCCTATAGTTTCCAAGATATGGTCTATCGACATCTTACAATATTGGCTCTGCTTCTAACTTGGGCCAAAATTGTAAAATGGTCTTATGAATTAGCGATTTCGTTCCAATTCACATTCCAAGTAATATTCGGCATGCTAATTACGTTGCCGTTTTCCAAATTGCATTATCTCTTATAGTTTCCGAGATATGGGCAATTGAAATTTTACACCTTGGTGTCTGTTTCTAACTGAGGTCAAAATTGTAAAATGGTTTTATGAATTAGCGATTTCGTTCCAATTCACATTCTAAGTAATATTCGGCATGCTAATTACGTTGCCGTTTTCCAAATTGCATTATCTCTTATAGTTTCCGAGATATGGGCAATTGAAATTTTACACCTTAATGTCTGTTTCTAACTTGGGTCAAAATTGTAAAATGCTCTTATGAATTGGCGATTTCGTTCCAATTCACATTCAAAGTATTATTCGACATGCTAATTACGTTGCCTGTTGCCAAATTGCATTATCTCTTATAGTTTCCGAGATATGGACTTTCGACATCTTACAATATTATCTCTGTTTCTAACTTGGGTCAAAATTGTAAAATGGTTTTATGAATTAGCGATTTCGCTCCAATTCACATTCCAAGTAATATTCGGCATGCTAATTACATTGCCGATTGCCAAATTGCATTACCCTTTATTGTTTCCGAGATATGGACTATCGACATCTGACAATATTGGCTCTGCTTCTAACTTGGGCCAGAATTGTAAAATGGTCTTATGAATTAGCGATTTCGTTCCAATTCAGATTCCAAGTAATATTCGGCATGCTAGTTACGTTGCCGACTGCCAAATTGCATTATCTCATATAGTTTCCGAGATATGGACTATCGACATCCTACAATATTGGCTGTGCTTCTAACTTGGGCCAAAATTCTAAAATGGTCTTATGAATTAGCGATTTCGTTCCAATTCACATTCCAAGTATTATTCGGCATGCTAATTACATTGCCGGGTGCCAAATTGCATTATCTCTTATAGTTTCCAAGATATGGTCTATCGACATCTTACAATATTGGCTCTGCTTCTAACTTGGGCCAAAATTGTAAAATGGTCTTATGAATTAGCGATTTCGTTCCAATTCACATTCAAAGTAATATTCGGCATTGCTAATTACGTTGCCGATTGCCAAATTGCATTATCTCTTGTAGTTTCCGAGATATGGGCAATCGAAATTTTTCACCTTAGAAGAGTCTTTTTCTAACTTGGATCAAAGTTGATAATGGTCTTATGAATTAGCGATTTCGCTCCAATTCACATTTCAAGTAATATTCGGCATGCTAATTACATTGCCGATTGCCAAATTGCATTATCTCTTATAGTTTCTGAGATATGGACTATCGACATCTTACAATATTGGTTCTGCTTTTAACTTGGGCCAAAATCGTAAAATGGTCTTATGAATTAGCGATTTCGTTCCAATTCACATTCCAAGTAATATTCGGCATGCTAATTACGTTGCCGTTTTCCAAATTGCATTATCTCTTATAGTTTCCGAGATATGGGCAATTGAAATTTTACACCTTGGTGTCTGTTTCTAACTGGGGTCAAAATTGTAAAATGGTCTTATGAATTAGCGATTTCGTTCCAATTCACATTCTAAGTAATATTCGGCATGCTAATTACGTTGCCGTTTTCCAAATTGCATTATCTCTTATAGTTTCCGAGATATGGGCAATTGAAATTTTACACCTTGGTGTCTGTTTCTAACTGGGGTCAAAATTGTAAAATGGTCTTATGAATTAGTGACTTCGTTCCAATTCACATTCCAAGTAATATTCGACATGCTAATTACATTGCCGATTGCCAAATTGCATTATCTCCTATAGTTTCCAAGATATGGTCTATCGACATCTTACAATATTGGCTCTGCTTCTAACTTGGGCCAAAATTGAAAAATGGTCTTATGAATTAGCGATTTCGTTCCAATTCACATTCAAAGTAATATTCGGCATTGCTAATTACATTGCCGATTGCCAAATTGCATTATCTCCTATAGTTTCCAAGATATGGTCTATCGACATCTTACAATATTGGCTCTGTTTCTAACTTGGGCCAAAATTGAAAAATGGTCTTATGAATTAGCGATTTCGTTCCAATTCACATTCAAAGTAATATTCAGCATTGCTAATTACGTTGCCGATTGCCAAATTGCATTATCTCTTGTAGTTTCCGAGATATGGGCAATCGAAATTTTACACCTTAGAGTCTGTTTCTAACTTGGGTCAAAATTGTAAAATGGTCTTACGAATTAGCGATTTCGCTCCAATTGACATTCCTAGTAATATTCGGCCTGCTAATTACATTGCCGATTGCCAAATTGCATTATCCCTTATAGTTTCCGAGATATGGACTATCGACATCTGACAATATTAGCTCTGCTTCTAACTTGGGCCAGAATTGTAAAATGGTCTTATGAATTAGCGATTTCGTTCCAATTCACATTCCAAGTATTATTCAGCATGCTAATTACATTGCCGATTGCCAAATTGCATTATCTCCTATAGTTTCCAAGATATGGTCTATCGACATCTTACAATATTGGCTCTGCTTCTAACTTGGGCCAAAATTGTAAAATGGTCTTATGAATTAGCGATTTCGTTCCAATTCACATTCCAAGTAATATTCGGCATGCTAATTACGTTGCCGTTTTCCAAATTGCATTATCTCTTATAGTTTCCGAGATATGGGCAATTGAAATTTTACACCTTGGTGTCTGTTTCTAACTGAGGTCAAAATTGTAAAATGGTTTTATGAATTAGCGATTTCGTTCCAATTCACATTCTAAGTAATATTCGGCATGCTAATTACGTTGCCGTTTTCCAAATTGCATTATCTCTTATAGTTTCCGAGATATGGGCAATTGAAATTTTACACCTTGGTGTCTGTTTCTAACTTGGGTCAAAATTGTAAAATGCTCTTATGAATTAGCGATTTCGTTCCAATTCACATTCAAAGTATTATTCGACATGCTAATTACGTTGCCTTTTGCCAAATTGCATTATCTCTTATAGTTTCCCAGATATGGACTATCGACATCTTACAATATTGACTCTGCTTCTAACTTGGGTCAAAATTGTAAAATGGTCTTAGGAATTAGGGATTTCGCTCCAATTCACATTCCAAGTAATATTCGGCATGCTAATTACATTGCCGATTACCAAATTGCATTACCCTTTATTGTTTCCGAGATATGGACTATCAACATCTGACAATATTGGCTCTGCTTCTAACTTGGGCCAGAATTGTAAAATGGTCTTATGAATTAGCGATTTCGTTCCAATTCACTTTCCAAGTATTATTCGGCATGCTAATTACATTGCCGATTGCCAAATTGCATTATCTCCTATAGTTTCTAAGATATGGTCTATCGACATCTTACAATATTGGCTCTGCTTCTAACTTGGGCCAAAATTGTAAAATGGTCTTATGAATTAGCGATTTCGTTCCAATTCACATTCCAAGTATTATTCAGCATGCTAATTACATTGCCGATTGCCAAATTGCATTATCTCCTATAGTTTCCAAGATATGGTCTATCGACATCTTACAATATTGGCTCTGCTTCTAACTTGGGCCAAAATTGTAAAATGGTCTTATGAATTAGCGATTTCGTTCCAATTCACATTCCAAGTAATATTCGGCATGCTAATTACGTTGCCGTTTTCCAAATTGCATTATCTCTTATAGTTTCCGAGATATGGGCAATTGAAATTTTACACCTTGGTGTCTGTTTCTAACTGAGGTCAAAATTGTAAAATGGTTTTATGAATTAGCGATTTCGTTCCAATTCACATTCTAAGTAATATTCGGCATGCTAATTACGTTGCCGTTTTCCAAATTGCATTATCTCTTATAGTTTCCGTGATATGGGCAATTGAAATTTTACACCTTGGTGTCTGTTTCTAACTTGGGTCAAAATTGTAAAATGCTCTTATGAATTAGCGATTTCGTTCCAATTCACATTCAAAGTATTATTCGACATGCTAATTACGTTGCCTGTTGCCAAATTGCATTATCTCTTATAGTTTCCCAGATATGGACTATCGACATCTTAAATTTTGACTCTGCTTCTAACTTGGGTCAAAATTGTAAAATGGTCTTATGAATTAGCGATTTCGCTCCAATTCACATTCCAAGTAATATTCGGCATGCTAATTACATTGCCGATTGCCAAATTGCATTACCCTTTATTGTTTCCGAGATATGGACTATCGACATCTGACAATATTGGCTCTGCTTCTAACTTGGGCCAGAATTGTAAAATTGTCTTATGAATTAGCGATTTCGTTCCAATTCAGATTCCAAGTAATATTCGGCATGCTAATTACGTTGCCGACTGCCAAATTGCATTATCTCATATAGTTTCCGAGATATGGACTATCGACATCTTACAATATTGGCTGTGCTTCTAACTTGATCCAAAATTCTAAAATGGTCTTATGAATTAGCGATTTCGTTCCAATTCACATTCCAAGTATTATTCGGCATGCTAATTACATTGCCGGGTGCCAAATTGCATTATCTCCTATAGTTTCCAAGATATGGTCTATCGACATCTTACAATATTGGCTCTGCTTCTAACTTGGGCCAAAATTGTAAAATGGTCTTATGAATTAGCGATTTCGTTCCAATTCACATTCAAAGTAATATTCGGCATTGCTAATTACGTTGCCGATTGCCAAATTGCATTATCTCTTGTAGTTTCCGAGATATGGGCAATCGAAATTTTACACCTTAGAAGAGTCTGTTTCTAACTTGGATCAAAGTTGTAAAATGGTCTTATGAATTAGCGATTTCGCTCCAATTCACATTTCAAGTAATATTCGGCATGCTAATTACATTGCCGTTTTCCAAATTGCATTATCTCTTATAGTTTCCGAGATATGGGCAATTGAAATTTTACACCTTGGTGTCTGTTTCTAACTGGGGTCAAAATTGTAAAATGGTCTTATGAATTAGCGATTTCGTTCCAATTCACATTCAAAGTAATATTCGGCATTGCTAATTACGTTGCCGATTGCCAAATTGCATTATCTCTTATAGTTTCTGAGATATGGACTATCGACATCTTACAATATTGTTTCTGCTTTTAACTTGGGCCAAAATTGTAAAATGGTCTTATGAATTAGCGATTTCGTTCCAATTCACATTCCAAGTAATATTCGGCATGCTAATTACGTTGCCGTTTTCCAAATTGCATTATCTCTTATAGTTTCCGAGATATGGGCAATTGAAATTTTACACCTTGGTGTCTGTTTCTAACTGGGGTCAAAATTGTAAAATGGTCTTATGAATTAGCGATTTCGTTCCAATTCACATTCTAAGTAATATTCGGCATGCTAATTAGGTTGCCGTTTTCCAAATTGCATTATCTCCTATAGTTTCCAAGATATGGTCTATCGACATCTTACAATATTGGCTCTGCTTCTAACTTGGGCCAAAATTGAAAAATGGTCTTATGAATTAGCGATTTCGTTCCAATTCACATTCAAAGTAATATTCGGCATTGCTAATTACATTGCCGATTGCCAAATTGCATTATCTCCTATAGTTTCCAAGATATGGTCTATCGACATCTTACTATATTGGCTCTGTTTCTAACTTGGGCCAAAATTGAAAAATGGTCTTATGAATTAGCGATTTCGTTCCAATTCACATTCAAAGTAATATTCAGCATTGCTAATTACGTTGCCGATTGCCAAATTGCATTATCTCTTGTAGTTTCCGAGATATGGGCAATCGAAATTTTACACCTTAGAGTCTGTTTCTAAGTTGGGTCAAAAATGTAAAATGGTCTTATGAATTAGCGATTTCGTTCCAATTCACATTCCAAGTAATACTCGACATGCTAATTACATTGCCGATTGCCAAATTACATTATCTCTTATAGTTTCCGGGATATGGATTATCGACATCTGACAATATTGGCTCTGCTTCTTACTTGGGCCAGAATTGTAAAATGGTCTTATGAATTAGCGATTTCGTTCCAATTCACATTCCAAGTAATATTCGGCATGGTAATTATATTGCCGATTGCCAAATTGCATTATCTCTTATAGTTTGCGGGATATGGGAATCGAAATTTTACACCTTAGTGTCTGTTTCTAACTTGGGTCAAAATTGTAAAATGGTCTTATGAATTAGCGATTTTGCTCCAATTCACATTCCAAATAATATTCGGCATGCTAATTACATTGCCGATTGCCAAATTGCATTACCTCCTATAGTTTCCAAGATATGGTCTATCGACATCTTACAATATTGGCTCTGCTTCTTATTTGGGCCAAAATTGTAAAATGCTCTTATGAATTAGCGATTTCGTTCCAATTCACATTCAAAGTAATATTCGGCATGCTAATTACGTTGCCTGTTGCCAAATTGCATTATCTCTTATAGTTTCCGAGATATGGACTATCGACATCTTACAATATTATCTCTGCTTCTAACTTGGGCCAAAATTGTAAAATGGTCTTATGAATTAGCGATTTCGTTCCAATTCACATTCTAAGTAATATTCGGCATGCTAATTACGTTGCCGTTTTCCAAATTGCATTATCTCTTATAGTTTCCGAGATATGGGCAATTGAAATTTTACACCTTGGTGTCTGTTTCTAACTTGGGTCAAAATTGTAAAATGCTCTTATGAATTAGCGATTTCGTTCCAATTCACATTCAAAGTAATATTCGACATGCTAATTACGTTGCCTGTTGCCAAATTGCATTATCTCTTATAGTTTCCCAGATATGGACTATCGACATCTTACAATATTGACTCTGCTTCTAACTTGGGTCAAAATTGTAAAATGGTCTTATGAATTAGCGATTTCGCTCCAATTCACATTCCAAGTAATATTCGGCATGCTAATTACATTGCCGATTGCCAAATTGCATTACCCTTTATTGTTTCCGAGATATGGACTATCGACATCTGTCAATATTGGCTCTGCTTCTAACTTGGGCCAGAATTGTAAAATGGTCTTATGAATTAGCGATTTCGTTCCAATTCAGATTCCAAGTAATATTCGGCATGCTAATTACGTTGCCGACTGCCAAATTGCATTATCTCATATAGTTTCCGAGATATGGACTATCGACATCTTACAATATTGGCTGTGCTTCTAACTTGGGCCAAAATTCTAAAATGGTCTTATGAATTAGCGATTTCGTTCCAATTCACATTCCAAGTATTATTCGGCATGCTAATTACATTGCCAGGTGCCAAATTGCATTATCTCCTATAGTTTCCAAGATATGGTCTATCGACATCTTTCAATATTGGCTCTGCTTCTAACTTGGGCCAAAATTGTAAAATGGTCTTATGAATTAGCGATTTCGTTCCAATTCACATTCAAAGTAATATTTGGCATTGCTAATTACGTTGCCGATTGCCAAATTGCATTATCTCTTGTAGTTTCCGAGATATGGGCAATCGAAATTTTACACCTTAGAGTCTGTTTCTAAGTTGGGTCAAAAATGTAAAATGGTCTTATGAATTAGCGATTTCGTTCCAATTCACATTCCAAGTAATACTCGACATGCTAATTACATTGCCGATTGCCAAATTACATTATCTCTTATAGTTTCCGGGATATGGATTATCGACATCTGACAATATTGGCTCTGCTTCTTACTTGGGCCAGAATTGTAAAATGGTCTTATGAATTAGCGATTTCGTTCCAATTCACATTCCAAGTAATATTCGGCATGGTAATTATATTGCCGATTGCCAAATTGCATTATCTCTTATAGTTTGCGGGATATGGGAATCGAAATTTTACACCTTAGTGTCTGTTTCTAACTTGGGTCAAAATTGTAAAATGGTCTTATGAATTAGCGATTTTGCTCCAATTCACATTCCAAGTAATATTCGGCATGCTAATTACATTGCCGATTGCCAAATTGCATTACCTCCTATAGTTTCCAAGATATGGTCTATCGACATCTTACAATATTGGCTCTGCTTCTTATTTGGGCCAAAATTGTAAAATGCTCTTATGAATTAGCGATTTCGTTCCAATTCACATTCAAAGTAATATTCGGCATGCTAATTACGTTGCCTGTTGCCAAATTGCATTATCTCTTATAGTTTCCGAGATATGGACTATCGACATCTTACAATATTATCTCTGCTTCTAACTTGGGCCAAAATTGTAAAATGGTCTTATGAATTAGCGATTTCGTTCCAATTCACATTCTAAGTTATATTCGGCATGCTAATTACGTTGCCGTTTTCCAAATTGCATTATCTCTTATAGTTTCCGAGATATGGGCAATTGAAATTTTACACCTTGGTGTCTGTTTCTAACTTGGGTCAAAATTGTAAAATGCTCTTATGAATTAGCGATTTCGTTCCAATTCACATTCAAAGTAATATTCGACATGCTAATTACGTTGCCTGTTGCCAAATTGCATTATCTCTTATAGTTTCCGAGATATGGACTATCGACATCTTACAATATTGGCTCTGCTTCTAACTTGGGTCAAAATTGTAAAATGGTCTTATGAATTAGCGATTTCGCTCCAATTCACATTCCAAGTAATATTCGGCATGCTAATTACATTGCCGATTGCCAAATTGCATTACCCTTTATTGTTTCCGAGATATGGACTATCGACATCTGACAATATTGGCTCTGCTTCTAACTTGGGCCAGAATTGTAAAATGGTCTTATGAATTAGCGATTTCGTTCCAATTCAGATTCCAAGTAATATTCGGCATGCTAATTACGTTGCCGATTGCCAAATTGCATTATCTCATATAGTTTCCGAGATATGGACTATCGACATCTTACAATATTGGCTGTGCTTCTAACTTGGGCCAAAATTGTAAAATGGTCTTATGAATTAGCGATTTCGTTCCAATTCACATTCCTAGTGTTATTCGGCATGCTAATTACATTGCCGGTTGCCAAATTGCATTATCTCCTATAGTTTCCAAGATATGGTCTATCGACATCTTACAATATTGGCTATGCTTCTAACTTGGGCCAAAATTGTAAAATGGTCTTATGAATTAGCGATTTCGCTCCAATTCACATTCCAAGTAATATTCGGCATGCTAATTACATTGCCGATTGCCAAATTGCATTACCCTTTATTGTTTCCGAGATATGGACTATCGACATCTGACAATATTGGCTCTGCTTCTAACTTGGGCCAGAATTGTAAAATGGTCTTATGAATTAGTGATTTCGTTCCAATTCACATTCCAAGTATTATTCGGCATGCTAATTACATTGCCGGTTGCCAAATTGCATTATCTCCTATAGTTTCCAAGATATGGTCTATCGACATCTTACAATATTGGCTGTGCTTCTAACTTGGGCCAAAATTGTAAAATGGTCTTATGAATTAACGATTTCGTTCCAATTCACATTCCAAGTATTATTCGGCATGCTAATTACATTGCCGGTTGCCAAATTGCATTATCTGCTATAGTTTCCAAGATATGGTCTATCGACATCTTACAATATTGGCTCTGCTTCTAACTTGGGCCAAAATTGTAAAATGGTCTTATGAATAAGCCATTTCGTTCCATTTCACATTCCAAGTAATATTCGGCATGCTAATTACGTTGCCGTTTTCCAAATTGCATTATCTCTTATAGTTTCCGAGATATGGGCAATTGAAATTTTACACCTTGGTGTC
This sequence comes from Rhynchophorus ferrugineus, assembly GCF_030347505.1. Taxonomy (NCBI): domain Eukaryota; kingdom Metazoa; phylum Arthropoda; class Insecta; order Coleoptera; family Curculionidae; genus Rhynchophorus; species Rhynchophorus ferrugineus. Next base: position 24,643,059 of record NW_027472586.1, on the reverse strand, counting down.
TGTTTCTAACTGAGGTCAAAATTGTAAAATGGTTTTATGAATTAGCGATTTCGTTCCAATTCACATTCTAAGTAATATTCGGCATGCTAATTACGTTGCCGTTTTCCAAATTGCATTATCTCTTATAGTTTCCGAGATATGGGCAATTGAAATTTTACACCTTGGTGTCTGTTTCTAACTTGGGTCAAAATTGTAAAATGCTCTTATGAATTAGCGATTTCGTTCCAATTCACATTCAAGGTATTATTCGACATGCTAATTACGTTGCCTGTTGCCAAATTGCATTATCTCTTATAGTTTCCCAGATATGGACTATCGACATCTTACAATATTGACTCTGCTTCTAACTTGGGTCAAAATTGTAAAATGGTCTTATGAATTAGCGATTTCGCTCCAATTCACATTCCAAGTAATATTCGGCATGCTAATTACATTGCCGATTGCCAAATTGCATTACCCTTTATTGTTTCCGAGATATGGACTATCGACATCTGACAATATTGGCTCTGCTTCTAACTTGGGCCAGAATTGTAAAATGGTCTTATGAATTAGCGATTTCGTTCCAATTCAGATTCCAAGTAATATTCGGCATGCTAATTACGTTGCCGACTGCCAAATTGCATTATCTCATATAGTCTCCGAGATATGGACTATCGACATCTTACAATATTGGCTGTGCTTCTAACTTGGGCCAAAATTCTAAAATGGTCTTATGAATTAGCGATTTCGTTCCAATTCACATTCCAAGTATTATTCGGCATGCTAATTACATTGCCGGGTGCCAAATTGCATTATCTCTTATAGTTTCCAAGATATGGTCTATCGACATCTTACAATATTGGCTCTGCTTCTAACTTGGGCCAAAATTGTAAAATGGTCTTATGAATTAGCGATTTCGTTCCAATTCACATTCAAAGTAATATTCGGCATTGCTAATTACGTTGCCGATTGCCAAATTGCATTATCTCTTGTAGTTTCCGAGATATGGGCAATCGAAATTTTACGCCTTAGAAGAGTCTGTTTCTAACTTGGATCAAAGTTGTAAAATGGTCTTATGAATTAGCGATTTCGCTCCAATTCACATTTCAAGTAATATTCGGCATGCTAATTACATTGCCGATTGCCAAATTGCATTATCTCTTATAGTTTCTGAGATATGGACTATCGACATCTTACAATATTGGTTCTGCTTTTAACTTGGGCCAAAATTGTAAAATGGTCTTATGAATTAGCGATTTAGTTCCAATTCACATTCTAAGTAATATTCGGCATGCTAATTACGTTGCCGTTCTCCAAATTGCATTATCTCTTATAGTTTCCGAGATATGGGCATTTGAAATTTTACACCTTGGTGTCTGTTTCTAACTTGGGTCAAAATTGTAAAATGCTCTTATGAATTAGCGATTTCGTTCCAATTCACATTCAAAGTAATATTCGACATGCTAATTACGTTGCCTGTTGCCAAATTGCATTATCTCTTATAGTTTCCGTGATATGGACTATCGACATCTTACAATATTGGCTCTGCTTCTAACTTGGGTCAAAATTGTAAAATGGTCTTATGAATTAGCGATTTCGCTCCAATTCACATTCCAAGTAATATTCGGCATGCTAATTACATTGCCGATTGCCAAATTGCATTACCCTTTATTGTTTCCGAGATATGGACTATCGACATCTGACAATATTGGCTCTGCTTCTAACTTGGGCCAGAATTGTAAAATGGTCTTATGAATTAGCGATTTCGTTCCAATTCAGATTCCAAGTAATATTCGGCATGCTAATTACGTTGCCGATTGCCAAATTGCATTATCTCATATAGTTTCCGAGATATGGACTATCGACATCTTACAATATTGGCTGTGCTTCTAACTTGGGCCAAAATTGTAAAATGGTCTTATGAATTAGCGATTTCGTTCCAATTCACATTCCAAGTGTTATTCGGCATGCTAATTACGTTGCCGGTTGCCAAATTGCATTATCTCCTATAGTTTCCAAGATATGGTCTATCGACATCTTACAATATTGGCTATGCTTCTAACTTGGGCCAAAATTGTAAAATGGTCTTATGAATTAGCGATTTCGCTCCAATTCACATTCCAAGTAATATTCGGCATGCTAATTACATTGCCGATTGCCAAATTGCATTACCCTTTATTGTTTCCGAGATATGGACTATCGACATCTGACAATATTGGCTCTGCTTCTAACTTGGGCCAGAATTGTAAAATGGTCTTATGAATTAGCGATTTCGTTCCAATTCTCATTCCAAGTATTATTCGGCATGCTAATTACATTGCCGGTTGCCAAATTGCATTATCTCCTATAGTTTCCAAGATATGGTCTATCGACATCTTACAATATTGGCTGTGCTTCTAACTTGGGCCAAAATTGTAAAATGGTCTTATGAATTAACGATTTCGTTCCAATTCACATTCCAAGTATTATTCGGCATGCTAATTACATTGCCGGTGGCCAAATTGCATTATCTCCTATAGTTTCCAAGATATGGTCTATCGACATCTTACAATATTGGCTCTGCTTCTAACTTGGGCCAAAATTGTAAAATGGTCTTATGAATTAGCGATTTCGTTCCAATTCACATTCCAAGTAATATTCGGCATGCTAATTACGTTGCCGTTTTCCAAATTGCATTATCTCTTATAGTTTCCGAGATATGGGCAATTGAAATTTTACACCTTGGTGTCTGTTTCTAACTGAGGTCAAAATTGTAAAATGGTTTTATGAATTAGCGATTTCGTTCCAATTCACATTCTAAGTAATATTCGGCATGCTAATTACGTTGCCGTTTTCCAAATTGCATTATCTCTTATAGTTTCCGAGATATGGGCAATTGAAATTTTACACCTTGGTGTCTGTTTCTAACTTGGGTTAAAATTGTAAAATGCTCTTATGAATTAGCGATTTCGCTCCAATTCACATTCCAAGTAATATTCGGCATGCTAATTACATTGCCGATTGCCAAATTGCATTACCCTTTATTGTTTCCGAGATATGGACTATCGACATCTGACAATATTGGCTCTGCTTCTAACTTGGGCCAAAATTGTAAAATGGTCTTATGAATTAGCGATTTCGTTCCAATTCACATTCCAAGTAATATTCGGCATGCTAATTACATTGCCGATTGCCAAATTGCATTACCCTTTATTGTTTCCGAGATATGGACTATCGACATCTGACAATATTGGCTCTGCTTCTAACTTGGGCCAGAATTGTAAAATGGTCTTATGAATTAGCGATTTCGTTCCAATTCAGATTCCAAGTAATATTCGGCATGCTAATTACGTTGCCGACTGCCAAATTGCATTATCTCATATAGTTTCCGAGATATGGACTATCGACATCTTACAATATTGGCTGTGCTTCTAACTTGGGCCAAAATTCTAAAATGGTCTTATGAATTAGCGATTTCGTTCCAATTCACATTCCAAGTATTATTCGGCATGCTAATTACATTGCCGGGTGCCAAATTGCATTATCTCTTATAGTTTCCAAGATATGGTCTATCGACATCTTACAATATTGGCTCTGCTTCTAACTTGGGCCAAAATTGTAAAATGGTCTTATGAATTAGCGATTTCGTTCCAATTCACATTCAAAGTAATATTCGGCATTGCTAATTACGTTGCCGATTGCCAAATTGCATTATCTCTTGTAGTTTCCGAGATATGGGCAATCGAAATTTTACACCTTAGAAGAGTCTGTTTCTAACTTGGATCAAAGTTGTAAAATGGTCTTATGAATTAGCGATTTCGCTCCAATTCACATTTCAAGTAATATTCGGCATGCTAATTACATTGCCGATTGCCAAATTGCATTATCTCTTATAGTTTCTGAGATATGGACTATCGACATCTTACAATATTGGTTCTGCTTTTAACTTGGGCCAAAACTGTAAAATGGTCTTATGAATTAGCGATTTCGTTCCAATTCACATTCCAAGTAATATTCGGCATGCTAATTACGTTGCCGTTTTCCAAATTGCATTATCTCTTATAGTTTCCGAGATATGGGCAATTGAAATTTTACACCTTGGTGTCTGTTTCTAACTGGGGTCAAAATTGTAAAATGGTCTTATGAATTAGCGATTTCGTTCCAATTCACATTCCAAGTAATATTCGGCATGGTAATTACATTGCCGATTACTAAATTGCATTATCTCTTGTAGTTTCCGAGATATGGGCAATCGAAATTTTACACCTTAGAGTCTGTTTCTAAGTTGGGTCAAAAATGTAAAATGGTCTTATGAATTAGCGATTTCGTTCCAATTCACATTCCAAGTAATACTCGACATGCTAATTACATTGCCGATTGCCAAATTGCATTATCTCTTATAGTTTCCGGGATAGGGATTATCGACATCTGACAATATTGGCTCTGCTTCTTACTTGGGCCAGAATTGTAAAATGGTCTTATGAATTAGCGATTTCGTTCCAATTCACATTCCAAGTAATATTCGGCATGGTAATTACGTTGCCGATTGCCAAATTGCCTTACCACCTATAGTTTCCTAGATATGGTCTATCGACATCTTACAATATTGGCTCTGCTTCTAATTTGGGCCAAAATTGTAAAATGCTCTTATGAATTAGCGATTTCGTTCCAATTCACATTCAAAGTAATATTCGGCATGCTAATTACGTTGCCTGTTGCCAAATTGCATTATCTCTTATAGTTTCCGAGATATGGACTATCGACATCTTACAATATTGGCTCTGCTTCTAACTTGGGCCAAAATTGTAAAATGGTCTTATTAATTAACGATTTCGTTCCAATTCACATTCTAAGTAATATTCGGCATGCTCATTAAGTTGCCGTTTTCCAAATTGCATTATCTCTTATAGTTTCCGAGATATGGGCAATTGAAATTTTACACCTTGGTGTCTGTTTCTAACTGGGGTCAAAATTGTAAAATGGTCTTATGAATTAGCGATTTCGTTCCAATTCACATTCCAAGTATTATTCGGCATGCTAATTACATTGCCGGTTGCCAAATTGCATTATCTCCTATAGTTTCCAAGATATGGTCTATCGACATCTTACAATATTGGCTCTGCTTCTAACTTGGGCCAAAATTGTAAAATGGTCTTATGAATTAGCGATTTCGTTCCAATTCACATTCCAAGTATTATTCGGCATGCTAATTACATTGCCGATTGCCAAATTGTATTATCTCCTATAGTTTCCAAGATATGGTCTATCGACATCTTACAATATTGGCTCTGCTTCTAACTTGGGCCAAAATTGAAAAATGGTCTTATGAATTAGCGATTTCGTTCCAATTCACATTCAAAGTAATATTCGGCATTGCCAATTACGTTGCCGATTGCCAAATTGCATTATCTCTTGTAGTTACCGAGATATGGGCAATCGAAATTTTACACCTTAGAGTCTGTTTCTAACTTGGGTCAAAATTGTAAAATGGTCTTATGAATTAGCGATTTCGCTCCAATTCACATTCCAAGTAATATTCGGCATGCTAATAACATTGCCAATTGCCAAATTGCATTATCTCTTATAGTTTCTGAGATATGGACTATCGACATCTTACAATATTGGCTCTTCTTCTAACTTGGGCCAGAATTGTAAAATGGTCTTTTGGATTAGCGATTTCGTTCCAATTCAGATTCAAAGTAATATTCGGCATTGCTAATTACGTTGCCGATTGCCAAATTGCATTATCTCTTGTAGTTTCCGAGATATGGGCAATCGAAATTTTACACCTTAGTGTCTGTTTCTAACTGGGGTCAAAATTGTTAAATGGTCTTATGAATTAGTGATTTCGTTCCAATTCACATTCCAAGTATTATTCGGCATGCTAATTACATTGCCGATTGCCAAATTGCATTATCTCTTATAGTTTCCGATATATGGGCAATCGAAATTTTACACCTTAGTGTCTGTTTCTAAGTTGGGCCAGAATTGTAAAATGGTCTTATGAATTAGCGATTTCGTTCCAATTCACATTCCAAGTAATATTCGGCATGGTAATTAAGTTGCCGATTGCCAAATTGCCTTACCACCTATAGTTTCCAAGATATGGTCTATCGACATCTTACAATATTGGCTCTGCTTCTAATTTGGGCCAAAATTATAAAATGCTCTTATGAATTAGCGATTTCGTTCCAATTCACATTCAAAGTAATATTCGGCATGCTAATTACGTTGCCTGTTGCCAAATTGCATTATCTCTTATATTTTCCGAGATATGGACTATCGACATCTTACAATATTGGCTCTGCTTCTAACTTGGGCCAAAATTGTAAAATGGTCTTATGAATTAACGATTTCGTTCCAATTCACATTCTAAGTAATATTCGGCATGCTAATTACATTGCCGGTTGCCAAATTGCATTATCTCTTATAGTTTCCGAGATATGGGCAATTGAAATTTTACACCTTGGTGTCTGTTTCTAACTGTTGTCAAAATTGTTAAATGGTCTTATGAATTAGCGATTTCGTTCCAATTCACATTCCAAGTATTATTCGGCATGCTAATTACATTGCCGGTTGCCAAATTGCATTATCTCCTATAGTTTCCAAGATATGGTCTATCGACATCTTACAATATTGGCTCTGCTTCTAACTTGGGCCAAAATTGTAAAATGGTCTTATGAATTAGCGATTTCGTTCCAATTCACATTCAAAGTAATATTCGGCATTGCTAATTAAGTTGACGATTGCCAAATTGCATTATCTCTTATAGTTTCTGAGATATGGGCAATCGAAATTTTACACCTTAGAGTCTGTTTCTAACTTGGGTCAAAATTGTAAAATGGTCTTATGAATTAGCGATTTCGCTCCAATTCACATTCCAAGTAATATTCGGCATGCTAATTACATTGCTGATTGCCAAATTGCATTATCTCTTATAGTTTCTGAGATATGGACTATCGACATCTTACAATATTGGTTCTGCTTTTAACTTGGGCCAAAATTGTAAAATGGTCTTATGAATTAGCGATTTCGTTCCAATTCACATTCCAAGTAATATTCGGCATGGTAATTACATTGCCGATTGCCAAATTGCATTATCTCTTATATTTTGCGGGATATGGGAATCGAAATTTTACACCTTAGTGTCTGTTTCTAACTTGGGTCAAAATTGTAAAATGGTCTTATGAATTAGCGATTTTGCTCCAATTCACATTCCAAGTAATATTAGGCATGCTAATTACATTGCCGAATGCCAAATTGCATTACCTCCTATAGTTTCCAAGATATGGTCAATCGACATCTTACAATATTGGCTCTGCTTCTAATTTGGGCCAAAATTGTAAAATGCTCTTATGAATTAGCGATTTCGTTCCAATTCACATTCAAAGTAATATTCGGCATTGCTAATTGCGTTGCCGATTGCCAAATTGCATTTTCTCTTGTAGTTTCCGAGATATGGGCAATCGAAATTTTACACCTTAGAGTCTGTTTCTAACTTGGATCAAAGTTGTAAAATGGTCTTATGAATTAGCGATTTCGTTCCAATTCACATTCAAAGTAATATTCGACATGCTAATTACGTTGCCTGTTGCCAAATTGCATTATCTCTTATAGTTTCCGAGATATGGGCAATCGAAATTTTACACCTTAGAGTCTGTTTCTAACTTGGGTCAAAATTGTAAAATGGTCTTATGAATTAGCGATTTCGCTCCAATTCACATTCCAAGTAATATTCAGCATGCTAATTACATTGCCGATTGCCAAATTGCATTATCTCTTATAGTTTCTGATATATGGACTATCGACATCTTACAATATTGGTTCTGCTTTTAACTTGGGCCAAAATTGTAAAATGGTCTTATGAATTAGCGATTTCGTTCCAATTCACATTCCAAGTAATATTCGGCATGGTAATTACATTGCCGATTGCCAAATTGCTTTGTCTCTTATAGTTTGCGGGATAAGGGAATCGAAATTTTACACCTTAATATCTGTTTCTAACTTGGGTCAAAATTGTAAAATGGTCTTATGAATTAGCGATTTTGCTCCAATTCACATTCGAAGTAATATTCGGCATGCTAATTACATTGCCGATTGCCAAATTGCATCACCTCCTATAGTTTCCAAGATATGGTCAATCGACATCTTACAATATTGGCTCTGCTTCTAATTTGGGCCAAAATTGTAAAATGCCCTTATGAATTAGCGATTTCGTTCCAATTCACATTCAAAGTAATATTCGGCATGCTAATTACGTTGCCTGTTGCCAAATTGCATTATCTCTTATAGTTTCCGAGATATGGACTATCGACATCTTACAATATTGGCTCTGCTTCTAACTTGGGCCAAAATTGTAAAATGGTCTTATGAATTGGCGATTTCGTTCCAATTTACATTCTAAGATTGAAATTTTACAATTTGGTGTCTGTTTCTAACTGGGGTCAAAATTGTAAAATGGTCTTATGAATTAGTGATTTCGTTCCAATTCACATTCCAAGTAATATTCGACATGCTAATTACATTGGCGATTGCCAAATTGCATTATCTCTTATAGTTTCTGAGATATGCGCAATCGAAATTTTACACCTTAGGGTCTGTTTCTAACTTGGGTCAAAATTGTAAAATGCTCTTATGAATTAGCGATTTCGTTCCAATTCACATTCAAAGTAATATTCGACATGCTAATTACGTTACCTGTTGACAAATTGCATTATCTCTTATAGTTTCCGAGATATAGACTATCGACATCTTACAATATTGGCTCTGCTTCTAACTTGGGTCAAAATTGTAAAATGGTCTTATGAATTAGCGATTTCGTTCCAATTCACATTCCAAATAATATTCGGCATGCTAATTACGTTGCCGTTTTCCAAATTGCATTATCTCTTATAGTTTCCGAGATATGGGCAATTGAAATTTTACACCTTGGTGTCTGTTTCTAACTGGGGTCAAAATTGTAAAATGGTCTTATGAATTAGCGATTTCGTTCCAATTCACATTCTAAGTAATATTCGGCATGCTAATTACGTTGCGGTTTTCCAAAATGCATTATCTCTTATAGTTTTCGAGATATGGGCAATTGAAATTTTACACCTTGGTGTCTGTTTCTAACTGGGGTCAAAATTGTAAAATGGTCTTATGAATTAGTGATTTCGTTCCAATTCACATTCCAAGTAATACTCGACATGCTAATTACATTGCCGATTGCCAAATTGCATTATCTCTTATAGTTTCTGAGATATGGACTATCGACATCTTACAATATTGGCTCTTCTTCAAACTTGGGCCAGAATTGTAAAATGGTCTTTTGGATTAGCGATTTCGTTCCAATTCACATTCAAAGTAATATTCGGCATTGCTAATTACGTTGCCGATTGCCAAATTGCATTATCTCTTGTAGTTTCCGAGATATGGGCAATCGAAATTTTACACCTTAGTGTCTGTTTCTAACTGGGGTCAAAATTGTTAAATGGTCTTATGAATTAGTGATTTTGTTCCAATTCTCATTCCAAGTATTATTCGGCATGCTAATTACGTTGCCGATTGCCAAATTGCATTATCTCTTGTAGTTTCCGAGATATGGGCAATCGAAATTTTACACCTTAGAGTCTGTTTCTAACTTGGGTCAAAATTGTAAAATGGTCTTACGAATTAGCGATTTCGCTCCAATTCACATTCCAAGTAATATTCGGCATGCTAATTACATTGCCGATTGCCAAATTGCATTATCTCTTATAGTTTCTGAGATATTTACTATCGACATCTTACAATATTGGTTCTGCTTTTAACTTGGGCCAAAATTGTAAAATGGTCTTATGAATTAGCGATTTCGTTCCAATTCACATTCCAAGTAATATTCGGCATGGTAATTACATTGCCGATTGCCAAATTGCATTATCTCTTGTAGTTTCCGAGATATGGGCAATCGAAATTTTACACCTTAGAGTCTGTTTCTAAGTTGGGTCAAAAATGTAAAATGGTCTTATGAATTAGCGATTTCGTTCCAATTCACATTCCAAGTATTATTCGGCATGCTAATTACATTGCCGATTGCCAAATTGCATTATCTCCTATAGTTTCCAAGATATGGTCTATCGACATCTTACAATATTGGCTCTACTTCTAACTTGGGCCAAAATTGAAAAATGGTCTTATGAATTAGCGATTTCGTTCCAATTCACATTCAAAGTAATATTCGGCATTGCTAATTACGTTGCCGATTGCCAAATTGCATTATCTCTTGTAGTTACCCAGATATGGGCAATCGAAATTTTACACCTTAGAGTCTGTTTCTAACTTGGGTCAAAATTGTAAAATGGTCTTATGAATTAGCGATTTCGCTCCAATTCACATTCCAAGTAATATTCGGCATGCTAATTACATTGCCAATTGTCAAATTGCATTATCTCTTATAGTTTCTGAGATATGGACTATCGACATCTTACAATATTGGCTCTTCTTCTAACTTGGGAAAGAATTGTAAAATGGTCTTTTGGATTAGCGATTTCGTTCCAATTCAGATTCAAAGTAATATTCGGCATTGCTAATTACGTTGCCGATTGCCAAATTGCATTATCTCTTGTATTTTCCGAGATATGGGCAATCGAAATTTTACACCTTAATGTCTGTTTCTAACTGGGGTCAAAATTGTTAAATGGTCTTATGAATTAGTGATTTCGTTCCAATTCACATTCCAAGTATTATTCGGCATGCTAATTACATTGCCGATTGCCAAATTGCATTATCTCTTATAGTTTCCGATATATGGGCAATCGAAATTTTACACCTTAGTGTCTGTTTCTAAGTTGGGCCAGAATTGTAAAATGGTCTTATGAATTAGCGATTTCGTTCCAATTCACATTCCAAGTAATATTCGGCATGGTAATTACGTTGCCGATTGCCAAATTGCCTTACCACCTATAGTTTCCAAGATATGGACTATCGACATCTTACAATATTGGCTCTGCTTCTAACTTGGGCCAAAATTGTAAAATGGTCTTATGAATTAACGATTTCGTTCCAATTCACATTCCAAGTAATATTCGGCATGCTAATTACATTTCCGATTGCCAAATTGCATTATCTCTTATAGTTTCTGAGATATGGACTATCGACATCTTACAATATTGGTTCTGCTTTTAACTTGGGCCAAAATTGTAAAATGGTCTTATGAATTAGCGATTTCGTTCCAATTCACATTCCAAGTAATATTCGGCATGGTAATTATATTGCCGATTGCCAAATTGCATTATCTCTTATATTTTGCGGGATATGGGAATCGAAATTTTACACCTTAGTGTATGTTTCTAACTTGGGTCAAAATTGTAAAATGGTCTTATGAATTAGCGATTTTGCTCCAATTCACATTCCAAGTAATATTAGGCATGCTAATTACATTGCCGAATGCCAAATTGCATTACCTCCTATAGTTTCCAAGATATGGTCAATCGACATCTTACAATATTGGCTCTGCTTCTAATTTGGGCCAAAATTGTAAAATGCTCTTATGAATTAGCGATTTCGTTCCAATTCACATTCAAAGTAATATTCGGCATTGCTAATTACGTTGCCGATTGCCAAATTGCATTTTCTCTTGTAGTTTCCGAGATATGGGCAATCGAAATTTTACACCTTAGAGTCTGTTTCTAACTTGGATCAAAGTTGTAAAATGGTCTTATGAATTAGCGATTTCGTTCCAATTCACATTCAAAGTAATATTCGACATGCTAATTACGTTGCCTGTTGCCAAATTGCATTATCTCTTATAGTTTCCGAGATATGGGCAATCGAAATTTTACACCTTAGAGTCTGTTTCTAACTTGGGTCAAAATTGTAAAATGGTCTTATGAATTAGCGATTTCTCTCCAATTCACATTCCAAGTAATATTCAGCATGCTAATTACATTGCCGATTGCCAAATTGCATTATCTCTTATAGTTTCTGAGAGATGGACTATCGACATCTTACAATATTGGTTCTGCTTTTAACTTGGGCCAAAATTGTAAAATGGTCTTATGAATTAGCGATTTCGTTCCAATTCACATTCCAAGTAATATTCGGCATGGTAATTACATTGCCGATTGCCAAATTGCTTTGTCTCTTATAGTTTGCGGGATAAGGGAATCGAAATTTTACACCTTAATGTCTGTTTCTAACTTGGGTCAAAATTGTAAAATGTTCTTATGAATTAGCGATTTTGCTCCAATTCACATTCGAAGTAATATTCGGCATGCTAATTACATTGCCGATTGCCAAATTGCATCACCTCCTATAGTTTCCAAGATATGGTCAATCGACATCTTACAATATTGGCTCTGCTTCTAATTTGGGCCAAAATTGTAAAATGCCCTTATGAATTAGCGATTTCGTTCCAATTCACATTCAAAGTAATATTCGGCATGCTAATTACGTTGCCTGTTGCCAAATTGCATTATCTCTTATAGTTTCCGAGATATGGACTATCGACATCTTACAATATTGGCTCTGCTTCTAACTTGGGCCAAAATTGTAAAATGGTCTTATGAATTGGCGATTTCGTTCCAATTTACATTCTAAGATTGAAATTTTACAATTTGGTGTCTGTTTCTAACTGGGGTCAAAATTGTAAAATGGTCTTATGAATTAGTGATTTCGTTCCAATTCACATTCCAAGTAATATTCGACATGCTAATTACATTGGCGATTGCCAAATTGCATTATCTCTTATAGTTTCTGAGATATGCGCAATCGAAATTTTACACCTTAGGGTCTGTTTCTAACTTGGGTCAAAATTGTAAAATGCTCTTATGAATTAGCGATTTCGTTCCAATTCACATTCAAAGTAATATTCGACATGCTAATTACGTTACCTGTTGACAAATTGCATTATCTCTTATAGTTTCCGAGATATAGACTATCGACATCTTACAATATTGGCTCTGCTTCTAACTTGGGTCAAAATTGTAAAATGGTCTTATGAATTAGCGATTTCGTTCCAATTCAGATTCCAAGTAATATTCGGCATGCTAATTACGTTGCCGATTGCCAAATTGCATTATCTCATATAGTTTCCGAGATATGGACTATCGACATCTTACAATATTGGCTGTGCTTCTAACTTGGGCCAAAATTGTAAAATGGTCTTATGAATTAGCGATTTCGTTCCAATTCACATTCCAAGTGTTATTCGGCATGCTAATTACGTTGCCGGTTGCCAAATTGCATTATCTCCTATAGTTTCCAAGATATGGTCTATCGACATCTTACAATATTGGCTATGCTTCTAACTTGGGCCAAAATTGTAAAATGGTCTTATGAATTAGCGATTTCGCTCCAATTCACATTCCAAGTAATATTCGGCATGCTAATTACATTGCCGATTGCCAAATTGCATTACCCTTTATTGTTTCGAGATATGGACTATCGACATCTGACAATATTGGCTCTGCTTCTAACTTGGGCCAGAATTGTAAAATGGTCTTATGAATTAGCGATTTCGTTCCAATTCTCATTCCAAGTATTATTCGGCATGCTAATTACATTGCCGGTTGCCAAATTGCATTATCTCCTATAGTTTCCAAGATATGGTCTATCGACATCTTACAATATTGGCTGTGCTTCTAACTTGGGCCAAAATTGTAAAATGGTCTTATGAATTAACGATTTCGTTCCAATTCACATTCCAAGTATTATTCGGCATGCTAATTACATTGCCGGTGGCCAAATTGCATTATCTCCTATAGTTTCCAAGATATGGTCTATCGACATCTTACAATATTGGCTCTGCTTCTAACTTGGGCCAAAATTGTAAAATGGTCTTATGAATTAGCGATTTCGTTCCAATTCACATTCCAAGTAATATTCGGCATGCTAATTACGTTGCCGTTTTCCAAATTGCATTATCTCTTATAGTTTCCGAGATATGGGCAATTGAAATTTTACACCTTGGTGTCTGTTTCTAACTGAGGTCAAAATTGTAAAATGGTTTTATGAATTAGCGATTTCGTTCCAATTCACATTCTAAGTAATATTCGGCATGCTAATTACGTTGCCGTTTTCCAAATTGCATTATCTCTTATAGTTTCCGAGATATGGGCAATTGAAATTTTACACCTTGGTGTCTGTTTCTAACTTGGGTTAAAATTGTAAAATGCTCTTATGAATTAGCGATTTCGCTCCAATTCACATTCCAAGTAATATTCGGCATGCTAATTACATTGCCGATTGCCAAATTGCATTACCCTTTATTGTTTCCGAGATATGGACTATCGACATCTGACAATATTGGCTCTGCTTCTAACTTGGGCCAAAATTGTAAAATGGTCTTATGAATTAGCGATTTCGTTCCAATTCACATTCCAAGTAATATTCGGCATGCTAATTACATTGCCGATTGCCAAATTGCATTACCCTTTATTGTTTCCGAGATATGGACTATCGACATCTGACAATATTGGCTCTGCTTCTAACTTGGGCCAGAATTGTAAAATGGTCTTATGAATTAGCGATTTCGTTCCAATTCAGATTCCAAGTAATATTCGGCATGCTAATTACGTTGCCGACTGCCAAATTGCATTATCTCATATAGTTTCCGAGATATGGACTATCGACATCTTACAATATTGGCTGTGCTTCTAACTTGGGCCAAAATTCTAAAATGGTCTTATGAATTAGCGATTTCGTTCCAATTCACATTCCAAGTATTATTCGGCATGCTAATTACATTGCCGGGTGCCAAATTGCATTATCTCTTATAGTTTCCAAGATATGGTCTATCGACATCTTACAATATTGGCTCTGCTTCTAACTTGGGCCAAAATTGTAAAATGGTCTTATGAATTAGCGATTTCGTTCCAATTCACATTCAAAGTAATATTCGGCATTGCTAATTACGTTGCCGATTGCCAAATTGCATTATCTCTTGTAGTTTCCGAGATATGGGCAATCGAAATTTTACACCTTAGAAGAGTCTGTTTCTAACTTGGATCAAAGTTGTAAAATGGTCTTATGAATTAGCGATTTCGCTCCAATTCACATTTCAAGTAATATTCGGCATGCTAATTACATTGCCGATTGCCAAATTGCATTATCTCTTATAGTTTCTGAGATATGGACTATCGACATCTTACAATATTGGTTCTGCTTTTAACTTGGGCCAAAACTGTAAAATGGTCTTATGAATTAGCGATTTCGTTCCAATTCACATTCCAAGTAATATTCGGCATGCTAATTACGTTGCCGTTTTCCAAATTGCATTATCTCTTATAGTTTCCGAGATATGGGCAATTGAAATTTTACACCTTGGTGTCTGTTTCTAACTGGGGTCAAAATTGTAAAATGGTCTTATGAATTAGCGATTTCGTTCCAATTCACATTCCAAGTAATATTCGGCATGGTAATTACATTGCCGATTACTAAATTGCATTATCTCTTGTAGTTTCCGAGATATGGGCAATCGAAATTTTACACCTTAGAGTCTGTTTCTAAGTTGGGTCAAAAATGTAAAATGGTCTTATGAATTAGCGATTTCGTTCCAATTCACATTCCAAGTAATACTCGACATGCTAATTACATTGCCGATTGCCAAATTGCATTATCTCTTATAGTTTCCGGGATAGGGATTATCGACATCTGACAATATTGGCTCTGCTTCTTACTTGGGCCAGAATTGTAAAATGGTCTTATGAATTAGCGATTTCGTTCCAATTCACATTCCAAGTAATATTCGGCATGGTAATTACGTTGCCGATTGCCAAATTGCCTTACCACCTATAGTTTCCTAGATATGGTCTATCGACATCTTACAATATTGGCTCTGCTTCTAATTTGGGCCAAAATTGTAAAATGCTCTTATGAATTAGCGATTTCGTTCCAATTCACATTCAAAGTAATATTCGGCATGCTAATTACGTTGCCTGTTGCCAAATTGCATTATCTCTTATAGTTTCCGAGATATGGACTATCGACATCTTACAATATTGGCTCTGCTTCTAACTTGGGCCAAAATTGTAAAATGGTCTTATTAATTAACGATTTCGTTCCAATTCACATTCTAAGTAATATTCGGCATGCTCATTAAGTTGCCGTTTTCCAAATTGCATTATCTCTTATAGTTTCCGAGATATGGGCAATTGAAATTTTACACCTTGGTGTCTGTTTCTAACTGGGGTCAAAATTGTAAAATGGTCTTATGAATTAGCGATTTCGTTCCAATTCACATTCCAAGTATTATTCGGCATGCTAATTACATTGCCGGTTGCCAAATTGCATTATCTCCTATAGTTTCCAAGATATGGTCTATCGACATCTTACAATATTGGCTCTGCTTCTAACTTGGGCCAAAATTGTAAAATGGTCTTATGAATTAGCGATTTCGTTCCAATTCACATTCCAAGTATTATTCGGCATGCTAATTACATTGCCGATTGCCAAATTGTATTATCTCCTATAGTTTCCAAGATATGGTCTATCGACATCTTACAATATTGGCTCTGCTTCTAACTTGGGCCAAAATTGAAAAATGGTCTTATGAATTAGCGATTTCGTTCCAATTCACATTCAAAGTAATATTCGGCATTGCCAATTACGTTGCCGATTGCCAAATTGCATTATCTCTTGTAGTTACCGAGATATGGGCAATCGAAATTTTACACCTTAGAGTCTGTTTCTAACTTGGGTCAAAATTGTAAAATGGTCTTATGAATTAGCGATTTCGCTCCAATTCACATTCCAAGTAATATTCGGCATGCTAATAACATTGCCAATTGCCAAATTGCATTATCTCTTATAGTTTCTGAGATATGGACTATCGACATCTTACAATATTGGCTCTTCTTCTAACTTGGGCCAGAATTGTAAAATGGTCTTTTGGATTAGCGATTTCGTTCCAATTCAGATTCAAAGTAATATTCGGCATTGCTAATTACGTTGCCGATTGCCAAATTGCATTATCTCTTGTAGTTTCCGAGATATGGGCAATCGAAATTTTACACCTTAGTGTCTGTTTCTAACTGGGGTCAAAATTGTTAAATGGTCTTATGAATTAGTGATTTCGTTCCAATTCACATTCCAAGTATTATTCGGCATGCTAATTACATTGCCGATTGCCAAATTGCATTATCTCTTATAGTTTCCGATATATGGGCAATCGAAATTTTACACCTTAGTGTCTGTTTCTAAGTTGGGCCAGAATTGTAAAATGGTCTTATGAATTAGCGATTTCGTTCCAATTCACATTCCAAGTAATATTCGGCATGGTAATTAAGTTGCCGATTGCCAAATTGCCTTACCACCTATAGTTTCCAAGATATGGTCTATCGACATCTTACAATATTGGCTCTGCTTCTAATTTGGGCCAAAATTATAAAATGCTCTTATGAATTAGCGATTTCGTTCCAATTCACATT
Organism: Rhynchophorus ferrugineus; assembly: GCF_030347505.1. Lineage (NCBI taxonomy): Eukaryota > Metazoa > Arthropoda > Insecta > Coleoptera > Curculionidae > Rhynchophorus > Rhynchophorus ferrugineus. The sequence continues at coordinate 24,625,714 of NW_027472586.1, read as the reverse complement.
CAAAGTAATATTCGGCATGCTAATTACGTTGCCTGTTGCCAAATTGCATTATCTCTTATATTTTCCGAGATATGGACTATCGACATCTTACAATATTGGCTCTGCTTCTAACTTGGGCCAAAATTGTAAAATGGTCTTATGAATTAACGATTTCGTTCCAATTCACATTCTAAGTAATATTCGGCATGCTAATTACATTGCCGGTTGCCAAATTGCATTATCTCTTATAGTTTCCGAGATATGGGCAATTGAAATTTTACACCTTGGTGTCTGTTTCTAACTGTTGTCAAAATTGTTAAATGGTCTTATGAATTAGCGATTTCGTTCCAATTCACATTCCAAGTATTATTCGGCATGCTAATTACATTGCCGGTTGCCAAATTGCATTATCTCCTATAGTTTCCAAGATATGGTCTATCGACATCTTACAATATTGGCTCTGCTTCTAACTTGGGCCAAAATTGTAAAATGGTCTTATGAATTAGCGATTTCGTTCCAATTCACATTCAAAGTAATATTCGGCATTGCTAATTAAGTTGACGATTGCCAAATTGCATTATCTCTTATAGTTTCTGAGATATGGGCAATCGAAATTTTACACCTTAGAGTCTGTTTCTAACTTGGGTCAAAATTGTAAAATGGTCTTATGAATTAGCGATTTCGCTCCAATTCACATTCCAAGTAATATTCGGCATGCTAATTACATTGCTGATTGCCAAATTGCATTATCTCTTATAGTTTCTGAGATATGGACTATCGACATCTTACAATATTGGTTCTGCTTTTAACTTGGGCCAAAATTGTAAAATGGTCTTATGAATTAGCGATTTCGTTCCAATTCACATTCCAAGTAATATTCGGCATGGTAATTACATTGCCGATTGCCAAATTGCATTATCTCTTATATTTTGCGGGATATGGGAATCGAAATTTTACACCTTAGTGTCTGTTTCTAACTTGGGTCAAAATTGTAAAATGGTCTTATGAATTAGCGATTTTGCTCCAATTCACATTCCAAGTAATATTAGGCATGCTAATTACATTGCCGAATGCCAAATTGCATTACCTCCTATAGTTTCCAAGATATGGTCAATCGACATCTTACAATATTGGCTCTGCTTCTAATTTGGGCCAAAATTGTAAAATGCTCTTATGAATTAGCGATTTCGTTCCAATTCACATTCAAAGTAATATTCGGCATTGCTAATTGCGTTGCCGATTGCCAAATTGCATTTTCTCTTGTAGTTTCCGAGATATGGGCAATCGAAATTTTACACCTTAGAGTCTGTTTCTAACTTGGATCAAAGTTGTAAAATGGTCTTATGAATTAGCGATTTCGTTCCAATTCACATTCAAAGTAATATTCGACATGCTAATTACGTTGCCTGTTGCCAAATTGCATTATCTCTTATAGTTTCCGAGATATGGGCAATCGAAATTTTACACCTTAGAGTCTGTTTCTAACTTGGGTCAAAATTGTAAAATGGTCTTATGAATTAGCGATTTCGCTCCAATTCACATTCCAAGTAATATTCAGCATGCTAATTACATTGCCGATTGCCAAATTGCATTATCTCTTATAGTTTCTGATATATGGACTATCGACATCTTACAATATTGGTTCTGCTTTTAACTTGGGCCAAAATTGTAAAATGGTCTTATGAATTAGCGATTTCGTTCCAATTCACATTCCAAGTAATATTCGGCATGGTAATTACATTGCCGATTGCCAAATTGCTTTGTCTCTTATAGTTTGCGGGATAAGGGAATCGAAATTTTACACCTTAATATCTGTTTCTAACTTGGGTCAAAATTGTAAAATGGTCTTATGAATTAGCGATTTTGCTCCAATTCACATTCGAAGTAATATTCGGCATGCTAATTACATTGCCGATTGCCAAATTGCATCACCTCCTATAGTTTCCAAGATATGGTCAATCGACATCTTACAATATTGGCTCTGCTTCTAATTTGGGCCAAAATTGTAAAATGCCCTTATGAATTAGCGATTTCGTTCCAATTCACATTCAAAGTAATATTCGGCATGCTAATTACGTTGCCTGTTGCCAAATTGCATTATCTCTTATAGTTTCCGAGATATGGACTATCGACATCTTACAATATTGGCTCTGCTTCTAACTTGGGCCAAAATTGTAAAATGGTCTTATGAATTGGCGATTTCGTTCCAATTTACATTCTAAGATTGAAATTTTACAATTTGGTGTCTGTTTCTAACTGGGGTCAAAATTGTAAAATGGTCTTATGAATTAGTGATTTCGTTCCAATTCACATTCCAAGTAATATTCGACATGCTAATTACATTGGCGATTGCCAAATTGCATTATCTCTTATAGTTTCTGAGATATGCGCAATCGAAATTTTACACCTTAGGGTCTGTTTCTAACTTGGGTCAAAATTGTAAAATGCTCTTATGAATTAGCGATTTCGTTCCAATTCACATTCAAAGTAATATTCGACATGCTAATTACGTTACCTGTTGACAAATTGCATTATCTCTTATAGTTTCCGAGATATAGACTATCGACATCTTACAATATTGGCTCTGCTTCTAACTTGGGTCAAAATTGTAAAATGGTCTTATGAATTAGCGATTTCGTTCCAATTCACATTCCAAATAATATTCGGCATGCTAATTACGTTGCCGTTTTCCAAATTGCATTATCTCTTATAGTTTCCGAGATATGGGCAATTGAAATTTTACACCTTGGTGTCTGTTTCTAACTGGGGTCAAAATTGTAAAATGGTCTTATGAATTAGCGATTTCGTTCCAATTCACATTCTAAGTAATATTCGGCATGCTAATTACGTTGCGGTTTTCCAAAATGCATTATCTCTTATAGTTTTCGAGATATGGGCAATTGAAATTTTACACCTTGGTGTCTGTTTCTAACTGGGGTCAAAATTGTAAAATGGTCTTATGAATTAGTGATTTCGTTCCAATTCACATTCCAAGTAATACTCGACATGCTAATTACATTGCCGATTGCCAAATTGCATTATCTCTTATAGTTTCTGAGATATGGACTATCGACATCTTACAATATTGGCTCTTCTTCAAACTTGGGCCAGAATTGTAAAATGGTCTTTTGGATTAGCGATTTCGTTCCAATTCACATTCAAAGTAATATTCGGCATTGCTAATTACGTTGCCGATTGCCAAATTGCATTATCTCTTGTAGTTTCCGAGATATGGGCAATCGAAATTTTACACCTTAGTGTCTGTTTCTAACTGGGGTCAAAATTGTTAAATGGTCTTATGAATTAGTGATTTTGTTCCAATTCTCATTCCAAGTATTATTCGGCATGCTAATTACGTTGCCGATTGCCAAATTGCATTATCTCTTGTAGTTTCCGAGATATGGGCAATCGAAATTTTACACCTTAGAGTCTGTTTCTAACTTGGGTCAAAATTGTAAAATGGTCTTACGAATTAGCGATTTCGCTCCAATTCACATTCCAAGTAATATTCGGCATGCTAATTACATTGCCGATTGCCAAATTGCATTATCTCTTATAGTTTCTGAGATATTTACTATCGACATCTTACAATATTGGTTCTGCTTTTAACTTGGGCCAAAATTGTAAAATGGTCTTATGAATTAGCGATTTCGTTCCAATTCACATTCCAAGTAATATTCGGCATGGTAATTACATTGCCGATTGCCAAATTGCATTATCTCTTGTAGTTTCCGAGATATGGGCAATCGAAATTTTACACCTTAGAGTCTGTTTCTAAGTTGGGTCAAAAATGTAAAATGGTCTTATGAATTAGCGATTTCGTTCCAATTCACATTCCAAGTATTATTCGGCATGCTAATTACATTGCCGATTGCCAAATTGCATTATCTCCTATAGTTTCCAAGATATGGTCTATCGACATCTTACAATATTGGCTCTACTTCTAACTTGGGCCAAAATTGAAAAATGGTCTTATGAATTAGCGATTTCGTTCCAATTCACATTCAAAGTAATATTCGGCATTGCTAATTACGTTGCCGATTGCCAAATTGCATTATCTCTTGTAGTTACCCAGATATGGGCAATCGAAATTTTACACCTTAGAGTCTGTTTCTAACTTGGGTCAAAATTGTAAAATGGTCTTATGAATTAGCGATTTCGCTCCAATTCACATTCCAAGTAATATTCGGCATGCTAATTACATTGCCAATTGTCAAATTGCATTATCTCTTATAGTTTCTGAGATATGGACTATCGACATCTTACAATATTGGCTCTTCTTCTAACTTGGGAAAGAATTGTAAAATGGTCTTTTGGATTAGCGATTTCGTTCCAATTCAGATTCAAAGTAATATTCGGCATTGCTAATTACGTTGCCGATTGCCAAATTGCATTATCTCTTGTATTTTCCGAGATATGGGCAATCGAAATTTTACACCTTAATGTCTGTTTCTAACTGGGGTCAAAATTGTTAAATGGTCTTATGAATTAGTGATTTCGTTCCAATTCACATTCCAAGTATTATTCGGCATGCTAATTACATTGCCGATTGCCAAATTGCATTATCTCTTATAGTTTCCGATATATGGGCAATCGAAATTTTACACCTTAGTGTCTGTTTCTAAGTTGGGCCAGAATTGTAAAATGGTCTTATGAATTAGCGATTTCGTTCCAATTCACATTCCAAGTAATATTCGGCATGGTAATTACGTTGCCGATTGCCAAATTGCCTTACCACCTATAGTTTCCAAGATATGGACTATCGACATCTTACAATATTGGCTCTGCTTCTAACTTGGGCCAAAATTGTAAAATGGTCTTATGAATTAACGATTTCGTTCCAATTCACATTCCAAGTAATATTCGGCATGCTAATTACATTTCCGATTGCCAAATTGCATTATCTCTTATAGTTTCTGAGATATGGACTATCGACATCTTACAATATTGGTTCTGCTTTTAACTTGGGCCAAAATTGTAAAATGGTCTTATGAATTAGCGATTTCGTTCCAATTCACATTCCAAGTAATATTCGGCATGGTAATTATATTGCCGATTGCCAAATTGCATTATCTCTTATATTTTGCGGGATATGGGAATCGAAATTTTACACCTTAGTGTATGTTTCTAACTTGGGTCAAAATTGTAAAATGGTCTTATGAATTAGCGATTTTGCTCCAATTCACATTCCAAGTAATATTAGGCATGCTAATTACATTGCCGAATGCCAAATTGCATTACCTCCTATAGTTTCCAAGATATGGTCAATCGACATCTTACAATATTGGCTCTGCTTCTAATTTGGGCCAAAATTGTAAAATGCTCTTATGAATTAGCGATTTCGTTCCAATTCACATTCAAAGTAATATTCGGCATTGCTAATTACGTTGCCGATTGCCAAATTGCATTTTCTCTTGTAGTTTCCGAGATATGGGCAATCGAAATTTTACACCTTAGAGTCTGTTTCTAACTTGGATCAAAGTTGTAAAATGGTCTTATGAATTAGCGATTTCGTTCCAATTCACATTCAAAGTAATATTCGACATGCTAATTACGTTGCCTGTTGCCAAATTGCATTATCTCTTATAGTTTCCGAGATATGGGCAATCGAAATTTTACACCTTAGAGTCTGTTTCTAACTTGGGTCAAAATTGTAAAATGGTCTTATGAATTAGCGATTTCTCTCCAATTCACATTCCAAGTAATATTCAGCATGCTAATTACATTGCCGATTGCCAAATTGCATTATCTCTTATAGTTTCTGAGAGATGGACTATCGACATCTTACAATATTGGTTCTGCTTTTAACTTGGGCCAAAATTGTAAAATGGTCTTATGAATTAGCGATTTCGTTCCAATTCACATTCCAAGTAATATTCGGCATGGTAATTACATTGCCGATTGCCAAATTGCTTTGTCTCTTATAGTTTGCGGGATAAGGGAATCGAAATTTTACACCTTAATGTCTGTTTCTAACTTGGGTCAAAATTGTAAAATGTTCTTATGAATTAGCGATTTTGCTCCAATTCACATTCGAAGTAATATTCGGCATGCTAATTACATTGCCGATTGCCAAATTGCATCACCTCCTATAGTTTCCAAGATATGGTCAATCGACATCTTACAATATTGGCTCTGCTTCTAATTTGGGCCAAAATTGTAAAATGCCCTTATGAATTAGCGATTTCGTTCCAATTCACATTCAAAGTAATATTCGGCATGCTAATTACGTTGCCTGTTGCCAAATTGCATTATCTCTTATAGTTTCCGAGATATGGACTATCGACATCTTACAATATTGGCTCTGCTTCTAACTTGGGCCAAAATTGTAAAATGGTCTTATGAATTGGCGATTTCGTTCCAATTTACATTCTAAGATTGAAATTTTACAATTTGGTGTCTGTTTCTAACTGGGGTCAAAATTGTAAAATGGTCTTATGAATTAGTGATTTCGTTCCAATTCACATTCCAAGTAATATTCGACATGCTAATTACATTGGCGATTGCCAAATTGCATTATCTCTTATAGTTTCTGAGATATGCGCAATCGAAATTTTACACCTTAGGGTCTGTTTCTAACTTGGGTCAAAATTGTAAAATGCTCTTATGAATTAGCGATTTCGTTCCAATTCACATTCAAAGTAATATTCGACATGCTAATTACGTTACCTGTTGACAAATTGCATTATCTCTTATAGTTTCCGAGATATAGACTATCGACATCTTACAATATTGGCTCTGCTTCTAACTTGGGTCAAAATTGTAAAATGGTCTTATGAATTAGCGATTTCGTTCCAATTCACATTCCAAATAATATTCGGCATGCTAATTACGTTGCCGTTTTCCAAATTGCATTATCTCTTATAGTTTCCGAGATATGGGCAATTGAAATTTTACACCTTGGTGTCTGTTTCTAACTGGGGTCAAAATTGTAAAATGGTCTTATGAATTAGCGATTTCGTTCCAATTCACATTCTAAGTAATATTCGGCATGCTAATTACGTTGCGGTTTTCCAAAATGCATTATTTCTTATAGTTTTCGAGATATGGGCAATTGAAATTTTACACCTTGGTGTCTGTTTCTAACTGGGGTCAAAATTGTAAAATGGTCTTATGAATTAGTGATTTCGTTCCAATTCACATTCCAAGTAATACTCGACATGCTAATTACATTGCCGATTGCCAAATTGCATTATCTCTTATAGTTTATGAGATATGGACTATCGACATCTTACAATATTGGCTCTTCTTCAAACTTGGGCCAGAATTGTAAAATGGTCTTTTGGATTAGCGATTTCGTTCCAATTCACATTCAAAGTAATATTCGGCATTGCTAATTACGTTGCCGATTGCCAAATTGCATTATCTCTTGTAGTTTCCGAGATATGGGCAATCGAAATTTTACACCTTAGTGTCTGTTTCTAACTGGGGTCAAAATTGTTAAATGGTCTTATGAATTAGTGATTTTGTTCCAATTCACATTCCAAGTATTATTCGGCATGCTAATTACGTTGCCGATTGCCAAATTGCATTATCTCTTGTAGTTTCCGAGATATGGGCAATCGAAATTTTACACCTTAGAGTCTGTTTCTAACTTGGGTCAAAATTGTAAAATGGTCTTACGAATTAGCGATTTCGCTCCAATTCACATTCCAAGTAATATTCGGCATGCTAATTACATTGCCGATTGCCAAATTGCATTATCTCTTATAGTTTCTGAGATATGGACTATCGACATCTTACAATATTGGTTCTGCTTTTAACTTGGGCCAAAATTGTAAAATGGTCTTATGAATTAGCGATTTCGTTCCAATTCACATTCCAAGTAATATTCGGCATGGTAATTACATTGCCGATTGCCAAATTGCATTATCTCTTGTAGTTTCCGAGATATGGGCAATCGAAATTTTACACCTTAGAGTCTGTTTCTAAGTTGGGTCAAAAATGTAAAATGGTCTTATGAATTAGCGATTTCGTTCCAATTCACATTCCAAGTAATACTCGACATGCTAATTACATTGCCGATTGCCAAATTGCATTATCTCCTATAGTTTCCAAGATATGGTCTATCGACATCTTACAATATTGGCTCTGCTTCTAACTTGGGCCAAAATTGTAAAATGGTCTTATGAATTAGCGATTTCGTTCCAATTCACATTCCAAGTATTATTCGGCATGCTAATTACATTGCCGATTGCCAAATTGCATTATCTCCTATAGTTTCCAAGATATGGTCTATCGACATCTTACAATATTGGCTCTGCTTCTAACTTGGGCCAAAATTGAAAAATGGTCTTATGAATTAGCGATTTCGTTCCAATTCACATTCAAAGTAATATTCGGCATTGCTAATTACGTTGCCGATTGCCAAATTGCATTATCTCTTGTAGTTACCGAGATATGGGCAATCGAAATTTTACACCTTAGAGTCTGTTTCTAACTTGGGTCAAAATTGTAAAATGGTCTTATGAATTAGCGATTTCGCTCCAATTCACATTCCAAGTAATATTCGGCATGCTAATTACATTGCCAATTGCCAAATTGCATTATCTCTTATAGTTTCTGAGATATGGACTATCGACATCTTACAATATTGGCTCTTCTTCTAACTTGGGAAAGAATTGTAAAATGGTCTTTTGGATTAGCGATTTCGTTCCAATTCAGATTCAAAGTAATATTCGGCATTGCTAATTACGTTGCCGATTGCCAAATTGCATTATCTCTTGTATTTTCCGAGATATGGGCAATCGAAATTTTACACCTTAATGTCTGTTTCTAACTGGGGTCAAAATTGTTAAATGGTCTTATGAATTAGTGATTTCGTTCCAATTCACATTCCAAGTATTATTCGGCATGCTAATTACATTGCCGATTGCCAAATAGCATTATCTCTTATAGTTTCCGATATATGGGCAATCGAAATTTTACACCTTAGTGTCTGTTTCTAAGTTGGGCCAGAATTGTAAAATGGCCTTATGAATTAGCGATTTCGTTCCAATTCACATTCCAAGTAATATTCGGCATGGTAATTACGTTGCCGATTGCCAAACTGCCTTACCACCTATAGTTTCCAAGATATGGACTATCGACATCTTACAATATTGGCTCTGCTTCTAACTTGGGCCAAAATTGTAAAATGGTCTTATGAATTAACGATTTCGTTCCAATTCACATTCTAAGTAATATTCGGCATGCTAATTAAGTTGCCGTTTTCCAAATTGTATTATCTCTTATAGTTTCCGAGATATGGGCAATTGAAATTTTACACCTTGGTGTCTGTTTCTAACTGGGGTCAAAATTGTTAAATGGTCTTATGAATTAGCGATTTCTTTCCAATTCACATTCCAAGTATTATTCGGCATGCTAATTACATTGCCGGTTGCCAAATTGCATTATCTCCTATAGTTTCCAAGATATGGTCTATCGACATCTTACAATATTGGCTCTGCTTCTAACTTGGGCCAAAATTGTAAAATGGTCTTATGAATTAACTATTTCGTTCCAATTCACATTCTAAGTAATATTCGGCATGCTAATTAAGTTGCCGTTTTCCAAATTGCATTATCTCTTATAGTTTCCGAGATATGGGCAATCGAAATTTTACACCTTAGAGTCTGTTTCTAACTTGGGTCAAAATTGTAAAATGGTCTTATGAATTAGCGATTTCGCTCCAATTCACATTCCAAGTAATATTCGGCATGCTAATTACATTGCCGATTGCCAAATTGCATTATCTCTTATAGTTTCTGAGATATGGACTATCGACATCTTACAATATTGGTTCTGCTTTTAACTTGGGCCAAAATTGTAAAATGGTCTTATGAATTAGCGATTTCGTTCCAATTCACATTCCAAGTAATATTCGGCATGCTAATTACGTTGCTTGTTGCCAAATTGCATTATCTCTTATAGTTTCCGAGATATGGACTATCGACATCTTACAATATTGGCTCTGCTTCTAACTTGGGCCAAAATTGTAATATGGTCTTATGAATTGGCGATTTCGTTCCAATTTACATTCTAAGATTGAAATTTTACAATTTGGTGTCTGTTTCTAACTGGGGTCAAAATTGTAAAATGGTCTTATGAATTAGTGATTTCGTTCCAATTCACATTCCAAGTAATATTCGACATGCTAATTACATTGGCGATTGCCAAATTGCATTATCTCTTATAGTTTCTGAGATATGCGCAATCGAAATTTTACACCTTAGGGTCTGTTTCTAACTTGGGTCAAAATTGTAAAATGCTCTTATGAATTAGCGATTTCGTTCCAATTCACATTCAAAGTAATATTCGACATGCTAATTACGTTACCTGTTGACAAATTGCATTATCTCTTATAGTTTCCGAGATATAGACTATCGACATCTTACAATATTGCCTCTGCTTCTAACTTGGGTCAAAATTGTAAAATGGTCTTATGAATTAGCGATTTCGTTCCAATTCACATTCCAAATAATATTCGGCATGCTAATTACGTTGCCGTTTTCCAAATTGCATTATCTCTTATAGTTTCCGAGATATGGGCAATTGAAATTTTACACCTTGGTGTCTGTTTCTAACTGGGGTCAAAATTGTAAAATGGTCTTATGAATTAGCGATTTCGTTCCAATTCACATTCTAAGTAATATTCGGCATGCTAATTACGTTGCGGTTTTCCAAAATGCATTATTTCTTATAGTTTTCGAGATATGGGCAATTGAAATTTTACACCTTGGTGTCTGTTTCTAACTGGGGTCAAAATTGTAAAATGGTCTTATGAATTAGTGATTTCGTTCCAATTCACATTCCAAGTAATACTCGACATGCTAATTACATTGCCGATTGCCAAATTGCATTATCTCTTATAGTTTATGAGATATGGACTATCGACATCTTACAATATTGGCTCTTCTTCAAACTTGGGCCAGAATTGTAAAATGGTCTTTTGGATTAGCGATTTCGTTCCAATTCACATTCAAAGTAATATTCGGCATTGCTAATTACGTTGCCGATTGCCAAATTGCATTATCTCTTGTAGTTTCCGAGATATGGGCAATCGAAATTTTACACCTTAGTGTCTGTTTCTAACTGGGGTCAAAATTGTTAAATGGTCTTATGAATTAGTGATTTTGTTCCAATTCACATTCCAAGTATTATTCGGCATGCTAATTACGTTGCCGATTGCCAAATTGCATTATCTCTTGTAGTTTCCGAGATATGGGCAATCGAAATTTTACACCTTAGAGTCTGTTTCTAACTTGGGTCAAAATTGTAAAATGGTCTTACGAATTAGCGATTTCGCTCCAATTCACATTCCAAGTAATATTCGGCATGCTAATTACATTGCCGATTGCCAAATTGCATTATCTCTTATAGTTTCTGAGATATGGACTATCGACATCTTACAATATTGGTTCTGCTTTTAACTTGGGCCAAAATTGTAAAATGGTCTTATGAATTAGCGATTTCGTTCCAATTCACATTCCAAGTAATATTCGGCATGGTAATTACATTGCCGATTGCCAAATTGCATTATCTCTTGTAGTTTCCGAGATATGGGCAATCGAAATTTTACACCTTAGAGTCTGTTTCTAAGTTGGGTCAAAAATGTAAAATGGTCTTATGAATTAGCGATTTCGTTCCAATTCACATTCCAAGTAATACTCGACATGCTAATTACATTGCCGATTGCCAAATTGCATTATCTCCTATAGTTTCCAAGATATGGTCTATCGACATCTTACAATATTGGCTCTGCTTCTAACTTGGGCCAAAATTGTAAAATGGTCTTATGAATTAGCGATTTCGTTCCAATTCACATTCCAAGTATTATTCGGCATGCTAATTACATTGCCGATTGCCAAATTGCATTATCTCCTATAGTTTCCAAGATATGGTCTATCGACATCTTACAATATTGGCTCTGCTTCTAACTTGGGCCAAAATTGAAAAATGGTCTTATGAATTAGCGATTTCGTTCCAATTCACATTCAAAGTAATATTCGGCATTGCTAATTACGTTGCCGATTGCCAAATTGCATTATCTCTTGTAGTTACCGAGATATGGGCAATCGAAATTTTACACCTTAGAGTCTGTTTCTAACTTGGGTCAAAATTGTAAAATGGTCTTATGAATTAGCGATTTCGCTCCAATTCACATTCCAAGTAATATTCGGCATGCTAATTACATTGCCAATTGCCAAATTGCATTATCTCTTATAGTTTCTGAGATATGGACTATCGACATCTTACAATATTGGCTCTTCTTCTAACTTGGGAAAGAATTGTAAAATGGTCTTTTGGATTAGCGATTTCGTTCCAATTCAGATTCAAAGTAATATTCGGCATTGCTAATTACGTTGCCGATTGCCAAATTGCATTATCTCTTGTATTTTCCGAGATATGGGCAATCGAAATTTTACACCTTAATGTCTGTTTCTAACTGGGGTCAAAATTGTTAAATGGTCTTATGAATTAGTGATTTCGTTCCAATTCACATTCCAAGTATTATTCGGCATGCTAATTACATTGCCGATTGCCAAATTGCATTATCTCTTATAGTTTCCGATATATGGGCAATCGAAATTTTACACCTTAGTGTCTGTTTCTAAGTTGGGCCAGAATTGTAAAATGGCCTTATGAATTAGCGATTTCGTTCCAATTCACATTCCAAGTAATATTCGGCATGGTAATTACGTTGCCGATTGCCAAATTGCCTTACCACCTATAGTTTCCAAGATATGGACTATCGACATCTTACAATATTGGCTCTGCTTCTAACTTGGGCCAAAATTGTAAAATGGTCTTATGAATTAACGATTTCGTTCCAATTCACATTCTAAGTAATATTCGGCATGCTAATTAAGTTGCCGTTTTCCAAATTGTATTATCTCTTATATTTTCCGAGATATGGGCAATTGAAATTTTACACCTTGGTGTCTGTTTCTAACTGGGGTCAAAATTGTTAAATGGTCTTATGAATTAGCGATTTCTTTCCAATTCACATTCCAAGTATTATTCGGCATGCTAATTACATTGCCGGTTGCCAAATTGCATTATCTCCTATAGTTTCCAAGATATGGTCTATCGACATCTTACAATATTGGCTCTGCTTCTAACTTGGGCCAAAATTGTAAAATGGTCTTATGAATTAACTATTTCGTTCCAATTCACATTCTAAGTAATATTCGGCATGCTAATTAAGTTGCCGTTTTCCAAATTGCATTATCTCTTATAGTTTCCGAGATATGGGCAATCGAAATTTTACACCTTAGAGTCTGTTTCTAACTTGGGTCAAAATTGTAAAATGGTCTTATGAATTAGCGATTTCGCTCCAATTCACATTCCAAGTAATATTCGGCATGCTAATTACATTGCCGATTGCCAAATTGCATTATCTCTTATAGTTTCTGAGATATGGACTATCGACATCTTACAATATTGGTTCTGCTTTTAACTTGGGCCAAAATTGTAAAATGGTCTTATGAATTAGCGATTTCGTTCCAATTCACATTCCAAGTAATATTCGGCATGGTAATTACATTGCCGATTGCCAAATTGCATTATCTCTTATAGTTTGCGGGATATGGGAATCGAAATTTTACACCTTAGTGTCTGTTTCTAACTTGGGTCAAAATTGTAAAATGGTCTTATGAATTAGCGATTTTGCTCCAATTCACATTCCAAGTAATATTAGGCATGCTAATTACATTGCCGATTGCCAAATTGCATTACCTCCTATAGTTTCCAAGATATGGTCAATCGACATCTTACAATATTGGCTCTGCTTCTAATTTGGGCCAAAATTGTAAAATGCTCTTATGAATTAGCGATTTCGTTCCAATTCACATTCAAAGTAATATTCGGCATTGCTAATTACGTTGCCGATTGCCAAATTGCATTATCTCTTGTAGTTTCCGAGATATGGGCAATCGAAATTTTACACCTTAGAGTCTGTTTCTAACTTGGATCAAAGTTGTAAAATGGTCTTATGAATTAGCGATTTCGTTCCAATTCACATTCAAAGTAATATTCAGCATGCTAATTACATTGCCGATTGCCAAATTGCATTATCTCTTATAGTTTCTGAGATATGGACTATCGACATCTTACAATATTGGTTCTGCTTTTAACTTGGGCCAAAATTGTAAAATGGTCTTATGAATTAGCGATTTCGTTCCAATTCACATTCCAAGTAATATTCGGCATGGTAATTACATTGCCGATTTCCAAATTGCATTATCTCTTATAGTTTGCGGGATAAGGGAATCGAAATTTTACACCTTAGTGTCTGTTGCTAACTTGGGTCAAAATTGTAAAATGGTCTTATGAATTAGCGATTTTGCTCCAATTCACATTCCAAGTAATATTCGGCATGCTAATTACATTGCCGATTGCCAAATTGCATTACCTCCTATAGTTTCCAAGATATGGTCAATCGACATCTTACAATATTGGCTCTGCTTCTAACTTGGGCCAAAATTGTAAAATGGTCTTATAAATTAGCGATTTCGTTCCAATTTACATTCTAAGATTGAAATTTTACAATTTGGTGTCTGTTTCTAACTGGGGTCAAAATTGTAAAATGGTCTTATGAATTAGTGATTTCGTTCCAAATCACATTCCAAGTAATATTCGACATGCTAATTACATTGGCGATTGCCAAATTGCATTATCTCTTATAGTTTCTGAGATATGCGCAATCGAAATTTTACACCTTAGGGTCTGTTTCTAACTTGGGTCAAAATTGTAAAATGCTCTTATGAATTAGCGATTTCGTTCCAATTCACATTCAAAGTAATATTCAACATGCTAATTACGTTACGTGTTGCCAAATTGCATTATCTCTTATAGTTTCCGAGATATAGACTATCGCACCTTACAATATTGGCTCTGCTTCTAACTTGGGTCAAAATTGTAAAATGGTCTTATGAATTAGCGATTTTGCTCCAATTCACATTCCAAGTAATATTAGGCATGCTAATTACATTGCCGAATGCCAAATTGCATTACCTCCTATAGTTTCCAAGATATGGTCAATCGACATCTTACAATATTGGCTCTGCTTCTAATTTGGGCCAAAATTGTAAAATGCTCTTATGAATTAGCGATTTCGTTCCAATTCACATTCAAAGTAATATTCGGCATTGCTAATTACGTTGCCGATTGCCAAATTGCATTTTCTCTTGTAGTTTCCGAGATATGGGCAATCGAAATTTTACACATTAGAGTCTGTTTCTAACTTGGATCAAAGTTGTAAAATGGTCTTATGAATTAGCGATTTCGTTCCAATTCACATTCAAAGTAATATTCGACATGCTAATTACGTTGCCTGTTGCCAAATTGCATTATCTCTTATAGTTTCCGAGATATGGGCAATCGAAATTTTACACCTTAGAGTCTGTTTCTAACTTGGGTCAAAATTGTAAAATGGTCTTATGAATTAGCGATTTCGCTCCAATTCACATTCCAAGTAATATTCAGCATGCTAATTACATTGCCGATTGCCAAATTGCATTATCTCTTATAGTTTCTGAGATATGGACTATCGACATCTTACAATATTGGTTCTGCTTTTAACTTGGGCCAAAATTGTAAAATGGTCTTATGAATTAGCGATTTCGTTCCAATTCACATTCCAAGTAATATTCGGCATGGTAATTACATTGCCGATTGCCAAATTGCTTTGTCTCTTATAGTTTGCGGGATAAGGGAATCGAAATTTTACACCTTAATGTCTGTTTCTAACTTGGGTCAAAATTGTAAAATGGTCTTATGAATTAGCGATTTTGCTCCAATTCACATTCGAAGTAATATTCGGCATGCTAATTACATTGCCGATTACCAAATTGCATCACCTCCTATAGTTTCCAAGATATGGTCAATCGACATCTTACAATATTGGCTCTGCTTCTAATTTGGGCCAAAATTGTAAAATGCCCTTATGAATTAGCGATTTCGTTCCAATTCACATTCAAAGTAATATTCGGCATGCTAATTACGTTGCCTGTTGCCAAATTGCATTATCTCTTATAGTTTCCGAGATATGGACTATCGACATCTTACAATATTGGCTCTGCTTCTAACTTGGGCCAAAATTGTAAAATGGTCTTATGAATTGGCGATTTCGTTCCAATTTACATTCTAAGATTGAAATTTTACAATTTGGTGTCTGTTTCTAACTGGGGTCAAAATTGTAAAATGGTCTTATGAATTAGTGATTTCGTTCCAATTCACATTCCAAGTAATATTCGACATGCTAATTACATTGGCGATTGCCAAATTGCATTATCTCTTATAGTTTCTGAGATATGCGCAATCGAAATTTTACACCTTAGGGTCTGTTTCTAACTTGGGTCAAAATTGTAAAATGGTCTTATGAATTAGCGATTTCGTTCCAATTCACATTCCAAATAATATTCGGAATGCTAATTACGTTGCCGTTTTCCAAATTGCATTATCTCTTATAGTTTCCGAGATATGGGCAATTGAAATTTTACACCTTGGTGTCTGTTTCTAACTGGGGCCAAAATTGTAAAATGGTCTTATGAATTAGCGATTTCGTTCCAATTCACATTCTAAGTAATATTCGGCATGCTAATTACGTTGCCGTTTTCCAAAATGCATTATCTCTTATAGTTTTCGAGATATGGGCAATTGAAATTTTACACCTTGGTGTCTGTTTCTAACTGGGGTCAAAATTGTAAAATGGTCTTATGAATTAGTGATTTCGTTCCAATTCACATTCCAAGTAATACTCGACATGCTAATTACATTGCCGATTGCCAAATTGCATTATCTCTTATAGTTTCTGAGATATGGACTATCGACATCTTACAATATTGGCTCTTCTTCAAACTTGGGCCAGAATTGTAAAATGGTCTTTTGGATTAGCGATTTCGTTCCAATTCACATTCAAAGTAATATTCGGCATTGCTAATTACGTTGCCGATTGCCAAATTGCATTATCTCTTGTAGTTTCCGAGATATGGGCAATCGAAATTTTACACCTTAGTGTCTGTTTCTAACTGGGGTCAAAATTGTTAAATGGTCTTATGAATTAGTGATTTTGTTCCAATTCACATTCCAAGTATTATTCGGCATGCTAATTACGTTGCCGATTGCCAAATTGCATTATCTCTTGTAGTTTCCGAGATATGGGCAATCGAAATTTTACACCTTAGAGTCTGTTTCTAACTTGGGTCAAAATTGTAAAATGGTCTTACGAATTAGCGATTTCGCTCCAATTCACATTCCAAGTAATATTCGGCATGCTAATTACATTGCCGATTGCCAAATTGCATTATCTCTTATAGTTTCTGAGATATGGACTATCGACATCTTACAATATTGGTTCTGCTTTTAACTTGGGCCAAAATTGTAAAATGGTCTTATGAATTATCGATTTCGTTCCAATTCACATTCCAAGTAATATTCGGCATGGTAATTACATTGCCGATTGCCAAATTGCATTATCTCTTGTAGTTTCCGAGATATGGGCAATCGAAATTTTACACCTTAGAGTCTGTTTCTAAGTTGGGTCAAAAATGTAAAATGGTCTTATGAATTAGCGATTTCGTTCCAATTCACATTCCAAGTAATACTCGACATGCTAATTACATTGCCGATTGCCAAATTGCATTATCTCCTATAGTTTCCAAGATATGGTCTATCGACATCTTACAATATTGGCTCTGCTTCTAACTTGGGCCAAAATTGTAAAATGGTCTTATGAATTAGCGATTTCGTTCCAATTCACATTCCAAGTATTATTCGGCATGCTAATTACATTGCCGATTGCCAAATTGCATTATCTCCTATAGTTTCCAAGATATGGTCTATCGACATCTTACAATATTGGCTCTGCTTCTAACTTGGGCCAAAATTGAAAAATGGTCTTATGAATTAGCGATTTCGTTCCAATTCACATTCAAAGTAATATTCGGCATTGCTAATTACGTTGCCGATTGCCAAATTGCATTATCTCTTGTAGTTACCGAGATATGGGCAATCGAAATTTTACACCTTAGAGTCTGTTTCTAACTTGGGTCAAAATTGTAAAATGGTCTTATGAATTAGCGATTTCGCTCCAATTCACATTCCAAGTAATATTCGGCATGCTAATTACATTGCCGATTGCCAAATTGCATTATCTCTTATAGTTTCTGAGATATGGACTATCGACATCTTACAATATTGGTTCTGCTTTTAACTTGGGCCAAAATTGTAAAATGGTCTTATGAATTAGCGATTTCGTTCCAATTCACATTCCAAGTAATATTCGGCATGGTAATTACATTGCCGATTGCCAAATTGCTTTGTCTCTTATAGTTTGCGGGATAAGGGAATCGAAATTTTACACCTTAATGTCTGTTTCTAACTTGGGTCAAAATTGTAAAATGGTCTTATGAATTAGCGATTTTGCTCCAATTCACATTCGAAGTAATATTCGGCATGGTAATTACATTGCCGATTGCCAAATTGCATCACCTCCTATATTTTCCAAGATATGGTCAATCGACATCTTACAATATTGGCTCTGCTTCTAATTTGGGCCAAAATTGTAAAATGCCCTTATGAATTAGCGATTTCGTTCCAATTCACATTCAAAGTAATATTCGGCATGCTAATTACGTTGCCTGTTGCCAAATTGCATTATCTCTTATAGTTTCCGAGATATGGACTATCGACATCTTACAATATTGGCTCTGCTTCTAACTTGGGCCAAAATTGTAAAATGGTCTTATGAATTGGCGATTTCGTTCCAATTTACATTCTAAGATTGAAATTTTACAATTTGGTGTCTGTTTCTAACTGGGGTCAAAATTGTAAAATGGTCTTATGAATTAGTGATTTCGTTCCAATTTACATTCCAAGTAATATTCGACATGCTAATTACATTGGCGATTGCCAAATTGCATTATCTCTTATAGTTTCTGAGATATGCGCAATCGAAATTTTACACCTTAGGGTCTGTTTCTAACTTGGGTCAAAATTGTAAAATGCTCTTATGAATTAGCGATTTCGTTCCAATTCACATTCAAAGTAATATTCGACATGCTAATTACGTTACCTGTTGACAAATTGCATTATCTCTTATAGTTTCCGAGATATAGACTATCGACATCTTACAATATTGGCTCTGCTTCTAACTTGGGTCAAAATTGTAAAATGGTCTTATGAATTAGCGATTTCGTTCCAATTCACATTCCAAATAATATTCGGCATGCTAATTACGTTGCCGTTTTCCAAATTGCATTATCTCTTATAGTTTCCGAGATATGGGCAATTGAAATTTTACACCTTGGTGTCTGTTTCTAACTGGGGTCAAAATTGTAAAATGGTCTTATGAATTAGCGATTTCGTTCCAATTCACATTCTAAGTAATATTCGGCATGCTAATTACGTTGCCGTTTTCCAAAATGCATTATCTCTTATAGTTTTCGAGATATGGGCAATTGAAATTTTACACCTTGGTGTCTGTTTCTAACTGGGGTCAAAATTGTAAAATGGTCTTATGAATTAGTGATTTCGTTCCAATTCACATTCCAAGTAATACTCGACATGCTAATTACATTGCCGATTGCCAAATTGCATTATCTCTTATAGTTTCTGAGATATGGACTATCGACATCTTACAATATTGGCTCTTCTTCAAACTTGGGCCAGAATTGTAAAATGGTCTTTTGGATTAGCGATTTCGTTCCAATTCACATTCAAAGTAATATTCGGCATCGCTAATTACGTTGCCGATTGCCAAATTGCATTATCTCTTGTAGTTTCCGAGATATGGGCAATCGAAATTTTACACCTTAGTGTCTGTTTCTAACTGGGGTCAAAATTGTTAAATGGTCTTATGAATTAGTGATTTTGTTCCAATTCACATTCCAAGTATTATTCGGCATGCTAATTACGTTGCCGATTGCCAAATTGCATTATCTCTTGTAGTTTCCGAGATATGGGCAATCGAAATTTTACACCTTAGAGTCTGTTTCTAACTTGGGTCAAAATTGTAAAATGGTCTTACGAATTAGCGATTTCGCTCCAATTCACATTCCAAGTAATATTCGGCATGCTAATTACATAGCCGATTGCCAAATTGCATTATCTCTTATAGTTTCTGAAATATGGACTATCGACATCTTACAATATTGGTTCTGCTTTTAACTTGGGCCAAAATTGTAAAATGGTCTTATGAATTAGCGATTTCGTTCCAATTCACATTCCAAGTAATATTCGGCATGGTAATTACATTGCCGATTGCCAAATTGCATTATCTCTTGTAGTTTCCGAGATATGGGCAATCGAAATTTTACACCTTAGAGTCTGTTTCTAAGTTGGGTCAAAAATGTAAAATGGTCTTATGAATTAGCGATTTCGTTCCAATTCACATTCCAAGTAATACTCGACATGCTAATTACATTGCCGATTGCCAAATTGCATTATCTCCTATAGTTTCCAAGATATGGTCTATCGACATCTTACAATATTGGCTCTGCTTCTAGCTTGGGCCAAAATTGTAAAATGGTCTTATGAATTAGCGATTTCGTTCCAATTCACATTCCAAGTATTATTCGGCATGCTAATTACATTGCCGATTGCCAAATTGCATTATCTCCTATAGTTTCCAAGATATGGTCTATCGACATCTTACAATATTGGCTCTGCTTCTAACTTGGGCCAAAATTGAAAAATGGTCTTATGAATTAGCGATTTCGTTCCAATTCACATTCAAAGTAATATTCGGCATTGCTAATTACGTTGCCGATTGCCAAATTGCATTATCTCTTGTAGTTACCGAGATATGGGCAATCGAAATTTTACACCTTAGAGTCTGTTTCTAACTTGGGTCAAAATTGTAAAATGGTCTTATGAATTAGCGATTTCGCTCCAATTCAAATTCCAAGTAATATTCGGCATGCTAATTACATTGCCAATTGCCAAATTGCATTATCTCTTATAGTTTCTGAGATATGGACTATCGACATCTTACAATATTGGCTCTTCTTCTAACTTGGGAAAGAATTGTAAAATGGTCTTTTGGATTAGCGATTTCGTTCCAATTCAGATTCAAAGTAATATTCGGCATTGCTAATTACGTTGCCGATTGCCAAATTGCATTATCTCTTGTATTTTCCGAGATATGGGCAATCGAAATTTTACACCTTAATGTCTGTTTCTAACTGGGGTCAAAATTGTTAAATGGTCTTATGAATTAGTGATTTCGTTCCAATTCACATTCCAAGTATTATTCGGCATGCTAATTACATTGCCGATTGCCAAATTGCATTATCTCTTATAGTTTCCGATATATGGGCAATCGAAATTTTACACCTTAGTGTCTGTTTCTAAGTTGGGCCAGAATTGTAAAATGGTCTTATGAATTAGCGATTTCGTTCCAATTCACATTCCTAGTAATATTCGGCATGGTAATTACGTTGCCGATTGCCAAATTGCCTTACCACCTATAGTTTCCAAGATATGGACTATCGACATCTTACAATATTGGCTCTGCTTCTAACTTGGGCCAAAATTGTAAAATGGTCTTATGAATTAACGATTTCGTTCCAATTCACATTCTAAGTAATATTCGGCATGCTAATTAAGTTGCCGTTTTCCAAATTGTATTATCTCTTATAGTTTCCGAGATATGGGCAATTGAAATTTTACACCTTGGTGTCTGTTTCTAACTGGGGTCAAAATTGTTAAATGGTCTTATGAATTAGCGATTTCGTTCCAATTCACATTCCAAGTATTATTCGGCATGCTAATTACATTGCCGGTTGCCAAATTGCATTATCTCCTA
Source organism: Rhynchophorus ferrugineus (assembly GCF_030347505.1). Lineage (NCBI taxonomy): Eukaryota > Metazoa > Arthropoda > Insecta > Coleoptera > Curculionidae > Rhynchophorus > Rhynchophorus ferrugineus. The sequence goes on along the minus strand of NW_027472586.1, from coordinate 24,603,945 downwards.
TAGTTTCCAAGATATGGTCTATCGACATCTTACAATATTGGCTCTGCTTCTAACTTGGGCCAAAATTGTAAAATGGTCTTATGAATTAACGATTTCGTTCCAATTCACATTCTAAGTAATATTCGGCATGCTAATTAAGTTGCCGTTTTCCAAATTGCATTATCTCTTATAGTTTCCGAGATATGGGCAATCGAAATTTTACACCTTAGAGTCTGTTTCTAACTTGGGTCAAAATTGTAAAATGGTCTTATGAATTAGCGATTTCGCTCCAATTCACATTCCAAGTAATATTCGGCATGCTAATTACATTGCCGATGGCCAAATTGCATTATCTCTTATAGTTTCTGAGATATGGACTATCGACATCTTACAATATTGGTTCTGCTTTTAACTTGGGCCAAAATTGTAAAATGGTCTTATGAATTAGCGATTTCGTTCCAATTCACATTCCAAGTAATATTCGGCATGGTAATTACATTGCCGATTGCCAAATTGCATTATCTCTTATAGTTTGCGGGATATGGGAATCGAAATTTTACACCTTAGTGTCTGTTTCTAACTTGGGTCAAAATTGTAAAATGGTCTTATGAATTAGCGATTTTGCTCCAATTCACATTCCAAGTAATATTAGGCATGCTAATTACATTGCCGATTGCCAAATTGCATTACCTCCTATAGTTTCCAAGATATGGTCAATCGACATCTTACAATATTGGCTCTGCTTCTAATTTGGGCCAAAATTGTAAAATGCTCTTATGAATTAGCGATTTCGTTCCAATTCACATTCAAAGTAATATTCGGCATTGCTAATTACGTTGCCGATTGCCAAATTGCATTATCTCTTGTAGTTTCCGAGATATGGGCAATCGAAATTTTACACCTTAGAGTCTGTTTCTAACTTGGATCAAAGTTGTAAAATGGTCTTATGAATTAGCGATTTCGTTCCAATTCACATTCAAAGTAATATTCAGCATGCTAATTACATTGCCGATTGCCAAATTGCATTATCTCTTATAGTTTCTGAGATATGGACTATCGACATCTTACAATATTGGTTCTGCTTTTAACTTGGGCCAAAATTGTAAAATGGTCTTATGAATTAGCGATTTCGTTCCAATTCACATTCCAAGTAATATTCGGCATGGTAATTTCATTGCCGATTTCCAAATTGCATTATCTCTTATAGTTTGCGGGATAAGGGAATCGAAATTTTACACCTTAGTGTCTGTTTCTAACTTGGGTCAAAATTGTAAAATGGTTTTATGAATTAGCGATTTTGCTCCAATTCACATTCAAAGTAATATTCGGCATGCTAATTACATTGCCGATTGCCAAATTGCATTACCTCCTATAGTTTCCAAGATATGGTCAATCGACATCTTACAATATTGGCTCTGCTTCTAATTTGGGCCAAAATTGTAAAATGCCCTTATGAATTAGCGATTTCGTTCCAATTCACATTCAAAGTAATATTAGGCGTGCTAATTACGTTGCCTGTTGCCAAATTGCATTATCTCTTATAGTTTCCGAGATATGGACTATCGACATCTTACAATATTGGCTCTGCTTCTAACTTGGGCCAAAATTGTAAAATGGTCTTATGAATTAGCGATTTCGTTCCAATTTACATTCTAAGATTGAAATTTTGCAATTTGGTGTCTGTTTCTAACTGGGGTCAAAATTGTAAAATGGTCTTATGAATTAGTGATTTCGTTCCAAATCACATTCCAAGTAATATTCGACATGCTAATTACATTGGCGATTGCCAAATTGCATTATCTCTTATAGTTTCTGAGATATGCGCAATCGAAATTTTACACCTTAGGGTCTGTTTCTAACTTGGGTCAAAATTGTAAAATGCTCTTATGAATTAGCGATTTCGTTCCAATTCACATTCAAAGTAATATTCAACATGCTAATTACGTTACGTGTTGCCAAATTGCATTATCTCTTATAGTTTCCGAGATATAGACTATCGACACCTTACAATATTGGCTCTGCTTCTAACTTGGGTCAAAATTGTAAAATGGTCTTATGAATTAGCGATTTCGTTCCAATTCACATTCCAAGTAATATTCGGCATGCTAATTACGTTGCCGTTTTCCAAATTGCATTATCTCTTATAGTTTCCGAGATATGGGCAATTGAAATTTTACACCTTGGTGTCTGTTTCTAACTGGGGTCAAAATTGTAAAATGGTCTTATGAATTAGCGATATCGTTCCAATTCACATTCTAAGTAATATTCGGCATGCTAATTACGTTGCCGTTTTCCAAAATGCATTATCTCTTATAGTTTCCGAGATATGGGCAATTGAAATTTTACACCTTGGTGTCTGTTTCTAACTGGGGTCAAAATTGTAAAATGGTCTTATGAATTAGTGATTTCGTTCCAATTCACATTCCAAGTAATACTCGACATGCTAATAACATTGCCGATTGCCAAATTGCATTATCTCTTATAGTTTCTGAGATATGGACTATCGACATCTTACAATATTAGCTCTTCTTCTAACTTGGGCCAGAATTGTAAAATGGTCTTTTGGATTAGCGATTTCGTTCCAATTCACATTCAAAGTAATACTCGGCATTGCTAATTACGTTGCCGATTGCCAAATTGCATTATCTCTTGTAGTTTCCGAGATATGGGCAATCGAAATTTTACACCTTAGTGTCTGTTTCTAACTGGGGTCAAAATTGTTAAATGGTCTTATGAATTAGTGATTTCGTTCCAATTCACATTCCAAGTATTATTCGGCATGCTAATTACATTGCCGATTGCCAAATTGCATTATCTCCTATAGTTTCCAAGATATGGTCTATCGACATCTTACAATATTGGCTCTGCTTCTAACTTGGGCCAAAATTGCAAAATGGTCTTATGAATTAGCGATTTCGTTCCAATTCACATTCAAAGCAATATTCGGCATTGCTAATTACGTTGCCGATTGCCAAATTGCATTATCTCTTGTAGTTTCCGAGATATGGGCAATCGAAATTTTACACCTTAGAGTCTGTTTCTAACTTGGGTCAAAATTGTAAAATGGCCTTATGAATTAGCGATTTCGCTCCAATTCACATTCCAAGTAATATTCGGCATGCTAATTACATTGCCAATTGCCAAATTGCATTATCTCTTATAGTTTCTGAGATATGGACTATCGACATCTTACAATATTGGCTCTTCTTCTAACCTGGGCAAGAATTGTAAAATGGTCTTTTGGATTAGCGATTTCGTTCCAATTCACATTCAAAGTAATATTCGGCATTGCTAATTACGTTGCCGATTGCCAAATTGCATTATCTCTTGTAGTTTCCGAGATATGGGCAATCGAAATTTTACACCTTAGTGTCTGTTTCTAACTGGGGTCAAAATTGTAAAATGGTCTTATGAATTAGTGATTTCGTTCCAAATCATATTCCAAGTAATATTCGACATGCTAATTACATTGGCGATTGCCAAATTGCATTATCTCTTATAGTTTCTGAGATATGCGCAATCGAAATTTTACACCTTAGGGTCTGTTTCTAACTTGGGTCAAAATTGTAAAATGCTCTTATGAATTAGCGATTTCGTTCCAATTCACATTCAAAGTAAGATTCGACATGCTAATTACGTTACCTGTTGCCAAATTGCATTATCTCTTATAGTTTCCGAGATATAGACTATCGACATCTTACAATATTGGCTCTGCTTCTAACTTGGGTCAAAATTGTAAAATGGTCTTATGAATTAGCGATTTCGTTCCAATTCACATTCCAAGTAATATTCGGCATGCTAATTACGTTGCCGTTTTCCAAATTGCATTATCCCTTATAGTTTCCGAGATATGGGCAATTGAAATTTTACACCTTGGTGTCTGTTTCTAACTGGGGTCAAAATTGTAAAATGGTCTTATGAATTAGCGATTTCGTTCCAATTCACATTCCAATACTCGACATGCTAATTACATTGCCGATTGCCAAATTGCATTATCTCTTATAGTTTCTGAGATATGGACTATCGACATCTTACAATATTGGCTCTTCTTCTAACTTGGGCCAGAATTGTAAAATGGTATTTTGGATTAGCGATTTCGTTCCAATTCACATTCAAAGTAATATTCGGCATTGCTAATTACGTTGCCGATTGCCAAATTGCATTATCTCTTGTAGTTTCCGAGATATGGGCAATCGAAATTTTACACCTTAGTGTCTGTTTCTAACTGGGGTCAAAATTGTTAAATGGTCTTATGAATTAGTGATTTCGTTCCAATTCACATTCCAAGTATTATTCGGCATGCTAATTACATTGCCGATTGCCAAATTGCATTATCTCCTATAGTTTCCAAGATATGGTCTATCGACATCTTACAATATTGGCTCTGCTTCTAACTTGGGCCAAAATTGAAAAATGGTCTCATGAATTAGCGATTTCGTTCTAATTCACATTCAAAGTAATATTCGGCATTGCTAATTACGTTGCCGATTGCCAAATTGCATTATCTCTTGTAGTTTCCGAGATATGGGCAATTGAAATTTTACACCTTGGTGTCTGTTTCTAACTGGGGTCAAAATTGTTAAATGGTCTTATGAATTAGCGATTTCGTTCCAATTCACATTCCAAGTATTATTCGGCTTGCTAATTACATTGCCGGTTGCCAAATTGCATTATCTCCTATAGTTTCCAAGATATGGTCTATCGACATCTTACAATATTGGCTCTGCTTCTAACTTGGGCCAAAATTGTAAAATGGTCTTATGAATTAACGATTTCGTTCCAATTCACATTCTAAGTAATATTCGGCATGCTAATTAAGTTGCCGTTTTCCAAATTGCATTATCTCTTATAGTTTCCGAGATATGGGCAATCGAAATTTTACACCTTAGAGTCTGTTTCTAACTTGGGTCAAAATTGTAAAATGGTCTTATGAATTAGCGATTTCGCTCCAATTCACATTCCAAGTAATATTCGGCATGATAATTACATTGCCGATTGCCAAATTGCATTATCTCTTATAGTTTCTGAGATATGGACTATCGACATCTTACAATATTGGTTCTGCTTTTAACTTGGGCCAAAATTGTAAAATGGTCTTATGAATTAGCGATTTCGTTCCAATTCACATTCCAAGTAATATTCGGCATGGTAATTACATTGCCGATTGCCAAATTGCATTATCTCTTATAGTTTGCGGGATATGGGAATCGAAATTTTACACCTTAGTGTCTGTTTCTAACTTGGGTCAAAATTGTAAAATGGTCTTATGAATTAGCGATTTTGCTCCAATTCACATTCCAAGTAATATTAGGCATGCTAATTACATTGCCGATTGCCAAATTGCATTACCTCCTATAGTTTCCAAGATATGGTCAATCGACATCTTACAATATTGGCTCTGCTTCTAATTTGGGCCAAAATTGTAAAATGCTCTTATGAATTAGCGATTTCGTTCCAATTCACATTCAAAGTAATATTCGGCATTGCTAATTACGTTGCCGATTGCCAAATTGCATTATCTCTTGTAGTTTCCGAGATATGGCCAATCGAAATTTTACACCTTAGAGTCTGTTTCTAACTTGGATCAAAGTTGTAAAATGGTCTTATGAATTAGCGATTTCGTTCCAATTCACATTCAAAGTAATATTCAGCATGCTAATTACATTGCCGATTGCCAAATTGCATTATCTCTTATAGTTTCTGAGATATGGACTATCGACATCTTACAATATTGGTTCTGCTTTTAACTTGGGCCAAAATTGTAAAATGGTCTTATGAATTAGCGATTTCGTTCCAATTCACATTCCAAGTAATATTCGGCATGGTAATTACATTGCCGATTTCCAAATTGCATTATCTCTTATAGTTTGCGGGATAAGGGAATCGAAATTTTACACCTTAGTGTCTGTTTCTAACTTGGGTCAAAATTGTAAAATGGTCTTATGAATTAGCGATTTTGCTCCAATTCACATTCCAAGTAATATTCGGCATGCTAATTACATTGCCGATTGCCAAATTGCATTACCTCCTATAGTTTCCAAGATATGGTCAATCGACATCTTACAATATTGGCTCTGCTTCTAATTTGGGCCAAAATTGTAAAATGCCCTTATGAATTAGCGATTTCGTTCCAATTCACATTCAAAGTAATATTCGGCATGCTAATTACGTTGCCTGTTGCCAAATTGCATTATCTCTTATAGTTTCCGAGATATGGACTATCGACATCTTACAATATTGGCTCTGCTTCTAACTTGGGCCAAAATTGTAAAATGGTCTTATGAATTAGCGATTGCGTTCCAATTTACATTCTAAGATTGAAATTTTACAATTTGGTGTCTGTTTCTAACTGGGGTCAAAATTGTAAAATGGTCTTATGAATTAGTGATTTCGTTCCAAATCACATTCCAAGTAATATTCGACATGCTAATTACATTGGCGATTGCCAAATTGCATTATCTCTTATAGTTTCTGAGATATGCGCAATCGAAATTTTACACCTTAGGGTCTGTTTCTAACTTGGGCCAAAATTGTAAAATGGTCTTATGAATTAGCGATTTCGTTCCAATTCACATTCCGAGTAATATTCGGCATGCTAATTACGTTGCCGTTTTCCAAATTGCATTATCTCTTATAGTTTCCGAGATATGGGCAATTGAAATTTTACACCTTGGTGTCTGTTTCTAACTGGGGTCAAAATTGTAAAATGGTCTTATGAATTAGCGATTTCGTTCCAATTCACATTCTAAGTAATATTCGGCATGCTAATTACGTTGCCGTTTTCCAAAATGCATTATCTCTTATAGTTTCCGAGATATGGGCAATTGAAATTTTACACCTTGGTGTCTGTTTCTAACTGGGGTCAAAATTGTAAAATGGTCTTATGAATTAGTGATTTCGTTCCAATTCACATTCCAAGTAATACTCGACATGCTAATAACATTGCCGATTGCCAAATTGCATTATCTCTTATAGTTTCTGAGATATGGACTATCGACATCTTACAATATTGGCTCTTCTTCTAACTTGGGCCAGAATTGTAAAATGGTCTTTTGGATTAGCGATTTCGTTCCAATTCACATTCAAAGTAATACTCGGCATTGCTAATTACGTTGCCGATTGCCAAATTGCATTATCTCTTGTAGTTTCCGAGATATGGGCAATCGAAATTTTACACCTTAGTGTCTGTTTCTAACTGGGGTCAAAATTGTTAAATGGTCTTATGAATTAGTGATTTCGTTCCAATTCACATTCCAAGTATTATTCGGCATGCTAATTACATTGCCGATTGCCAAATTGCATTATCTCCTATAGTTTCCAAGATATGGTCTATCGACATCTTACAATATTGGCTCTGCTTCTAAATTGGGCCAAAATTGCAAAATGGTCTTATGAATTAGCGATTTCGTTCCAATTCACATTCAAAGCAATATTCGGCATTGCTAATTACGTTGCCGATTGCCAAATTGCATTATCTCTTGTAGTTTCCGAGATATGGGCAATCGAAATTTTACACCTTAGAGTCTGTTTCTAACTTGGGTCAAAATTGTAAAATGGCCTTATGAATTAGCGATTTCGCTCCAATTCACATTCCAAGTAATATTCGGCATGCTAATTACATTGCCAATTGCCAAATTGCATTATCTCTTATAGTTTCTGAGATATGGACTATCGACATCTTACAATATTGGCTCTTCTTCTAACCTGGGCCAGAATTGTAAAATGGTCTTTTGGATTAGCGATTTCGTTCCAATTCACATTCAAAGTAATATTCGGCATTGCTAATTACGTTGCCGATTGCCAAATTGCATTATCTCTTGTAGTTTCCGAGATATGGGCAATCGAAATTTTACACCTTAGTGTCTGTTTCTAACTGGGGTCAAAATTGTAAAATGGTCTTATGAATTAGTGATTTCGTTCCAAATCACATTCCAAGTAATATTCGACATGCTAATTACATTGGCGATTGCCAAATTGCATTATCTCTTATAGTTTCTGAGATATGCGCAATCGAAATTTTACACCTTAGGGTCTGTTTCTAACTTGGGTCAAAATTGTAAAATGCTCTTATGAATTAGCGATTTCGTTCCAATTCACATTCAAAGTAAGATTCGACATGCTAATTACGTTACCTGTTGCCAAATTGCATTATCTCTTATAGTTTCCGAGATATAGACTATCGACATCTTACAATATTGGCTCTGCTTCTAACTTGGGTCAAAATTGTAAAATGGTCTTATGAATTAGCGATTTCGTTCCAATTCACATTCCAAGTAATATTCGGCATGCTAATTACGTTGCCGTTTTCCAAATTGCATTATCCCTTATAGTTTCCGAGATATGGGCAATTGAAATTTTACACCTTGGTGTCTGTTTCTAACTGGGGTCAAAATTGTAAAATGGTCTTATGAATTAGCGATTTCGTTCCAATTCACATTCCAATACTCGATATGCTAATTACATTGCCGATTGCCAAATTGCATTATCTCTTATAATTTCTGAGATATGGACTATCGAGATCTTACAATATTGGCTCTTCTTCTAACTTGGGCCAGAATTGTAAAATGGTATTTTGTATTAGCGATTTCGTTCCAATTCACATTCAAAGTAATATTCGGCATTGCTAATTACGTTGCCGATTGCCAAATTGCATTATCTCTTGTAGTTTCCGAGATATGGGCAATCGAAATTTTACACCTTAGTGTCTGTTTCTAACTGGGGTCAAAATTGTTAAATGGTCTTATGAATTAGTGATTTCGTTCCAATTCACATTCCAAGTATTATTCGGCATGCTAATTACATTGCCGATTGCCAAATTGCATTATCTCCTATAGTTTCCAAGATATGGTCTATCGACATCTTACAATATTGGCTCTGCTTCTAACTTGGGCCAAAATTGAAAAATGGTCTCATGAATTAGCGATTTCGTTCCAATTCACATTCAAAGTAATATTCGGCATTGCTAATTACGTTGCCGATTGCCAAATTGCATTATCTCTTGTAGTTTCCGAGATATGGGCAATCGAAATTTTACACCTTAGAGTCTGTTTCTAACTTGGGTCAAAATTGTAAAATGGTCTTATGAATTAGCGATTTCGCTCCAATTCACATTCCAAGTAATATTCGGCATGCTAATTACATTGCCAATTGCCAAATTGCATTATCTCTTATAGTTTCTGAGATATGGACTATCGACATCTTACAATATTGGCTCTTCTTCTAACTTGGGCCAGAATTGTAAAATGGTCTTTTGGATTAGCGATTTCGTTCCAATTAACATTCAAAGTAATATTCGGCATTGCTAATTACGTTGCCGATTGCCAAATTGCATTATCTCTTGTAGTTTCCGAGATATGGGCAATCGAAATTTTACACCTTAGTGTCTGTTTCTAACTGGGGTCAAAATAGTTAAATGGTCTTATGAATTAGTGATTTCGTTCCAATTCACATTCCGAGTAATATTCGGCATGCTAATTACATTGCCGATCGCCAAATTGCATTATCTCATATAGTTTACGAGATATGGACTGTCGGCATCTTACAACATTGGCTGTGTTTCTAACTTGGGCCAAAATTGTAAAATGGTCTTATGAATTAGCGATTTCGTTCCAATTCACATTCCAAGTAATATTCGGCATGCTAATTATATTGCCGATTGCCAAATTGCATTATCTCCTAGAGTTTCCAAGATATGGACTATCGACATCTTACAATATTGGCTCTGCTTCTAACTTGGGCCAAATTTGTAAAATGGTCTTATGTATTAGCGATTGCGTTCCAATTCACATCCCAAGTAATATTCGGCATGCTAATTACGTTGCCGATTGCCAAATTACATTATCTCTTGTAGTTTCCGAGATATGGGCAATCGAAATTTTACACCTTAGAGTCTGTTTCTAAGTTGGGTCAAAAATGTAAAATGGTCTTATGAATTAGCGATTTCGTTCCAATTCACATTCCAAGTAATACTCGACATGCTAATTACATTGCCGATTGCCAAATTGCATTATCTCTTATAGTTTCCGGGATAGGGATTACCGACATCTGACAATATTGGCTCTGCTTCTTACTTGGGCCAAAATTGTAAAATGGCCTTATGAATTAGCGATTTCGTTCCAATTCACATTCCAAGTAATATTCGGCATGCTAATTACATTGCCGTTTTCCAAATTGCATTTTCTCTTATAGTTTCTGAGATATGGGCAATTGAAATTTTACACCTTGGTGTCTGTTTCTAACTGGGGTCAAAATTGTAAAATGGTCTTATGAATTAGCGATTTCGTTCCAATTCACATTCTAAGTAATATTCGGCATGCTAATTACGTTGCCGTTTTCAAAATTGCATTATCTCTTATAGTTTCCGAGATATGGGCAATTGAAATTTTACACCTTGGTGTCTGTTTCTAACTGGGGTCAAAATTGTAAAATGGTCTTATGAATTAGTGATTTCGTTCCAATTCACATTCCAAGTAATATTCGACATGCTAATTACATTGCCGATTGCCAAATTGCATTATCTCCTATAGTTTCCAAGATATGGTCTATCGACATCTTACAATATTGGCTCTGCTTATAACTTGGGCCAAAATGGAAAAATGGTCTTATGAATTAGCGATTTCGTTCCAATTCACATTCAAAGTAATATTCGGCATTGCTAATTACATTGCCGATTGCCAAATTGCATTATCTCCTATAGTTTCCAAGATATGGTCTATCGACATCTTACAATATTGGCTCTGCTTCTAACTTGGGCCAAAATGGAAAAATGGACTTATGAATTAGCGATTTCGTTCCAATTCACATTCCAAGTAATACTCGACATGCTAATTACATTGCCGATTGCCAAATTGCATTATCTCTTATAGTTTCCGAGATATGGGCAATTGAAATTTTACAATTTGGCGTCTGTTTCTAACTGGGGTCAAAATTGTAAAATGGTCTTATGAATTAGTGATTTCGTTCCAATTCACATTTCAAGTAATATTCGACATGCTAATTACATTGCCGATTGCCAAATTGCATTATCTCTTATAGTTTCCGAGATATGGACTATCGACATCTTACAATATTGGCTCTGCTTCTAACTTGGGCCAAAATTGTAAAATGGTCTTATGAATTAACGATTTCGTTCCAATTCACATTCTAAGTAATATTCGGCATGCTAATTAAGTTGCCGTTTTCCAAATTGCATTATCTCTTATAGTTTCCGAGATATGGGCAATTGAAATTTTACACCTTGGTGTCTGTTTCTAACTGGGGTCAAAATTGTAAAATGGTCTTATGAATTAGCGATTTCGTTCCAATTCACATTCAATGTAATATTCGGCATTGCTAATTACGTTGCCGATTGCCAAATTGCATTATCTCTTATAGTTTCCAAGACATGGTCAATCGACATCTTACAATATTGGCTCTGCTTCTAATTTGGGCCAAAATTGTAAAATGCTCTTATGAATTAGCGATTTCGTTCCAATTCACATTCAAAGTAATATTCGGCATGCTAAATACGTTGCCTGTTGCCAAATTGCGTTATCTCTTATAGTTTCCGAGATATGGACTATCGACATCTTACAATATTGGCTCTGCTTCTAACTTGGGCCAAAATTGTAAAGTGGCCTTATGAATTAGCGATTTCGTTCCAATTCACATTCTAAGTAATATTCGGCATGCTAATTACGTTGCCGTTTCCCAAATTGCATTATCTCTTATAGTTTCCGAGATATGGGCAATTGAAATTTTACAATTTGGCGTCTGTTTCTAACTGGGGTCAAAATTGTAAAATGGTCTTATGAATTAGTGATTTCGTTCCAATTCACATTTCAAGTAATATTCGACATGCTAATTACATTGCCGATTGCCAAATTGCATTATCTCTTATAATTTCTGAGATATGCGCAATCGAAATTTTACACCTTAGGGTCTGTTTCTAACTTGGGTCAAAATTGTAAAATGCTCTTATGAATTAGCGATTTCGTTCCAATTCACATTCAAAGTAATATTCGACATGCTAATTACGTTGCCTGTTGCCAAATTGCATTATCTCTTATAGTTTCCGAGATATGGGCAATTGAAATTTTACACCTTGGTGTCTGTTTCTAACTGGGGTCAAAATTGTAAAATGGTCTTATGAATTAGTGATTTCGTTCCAATTCACATTCCAAGTAATATTCGACATGCTAATTACATTGCCGATTGCCAAATTGCATTATCTCCTATAGTTTCTAAGATATGGTCTATCGACATCTTACAATATTGGCTCTGCTTCTAACTTGGGCCAAAATTGAAAAATGGTCTTATGAATTAGCGATTTCGTTCCAATTCACATTCAAACTAATATTCGGCATTGCTAATTACATTGCCGATTGCCAAATTGCATTATCTCCTATAGTTTCCAAGATATGGTCTATCGACATCTTACAATATTGGCTCTGCTTCTAACTTGGGCCAAAATTGAAAAATGGTCTTATGTATTAGCAATTTCGTTCCAATTCACATTCAAAGTAATATTCGGCATTGCCAATTACGTTGCCGATTGACAAATTACATTATCTCTTGTAGTTTCCGAGATATGGGCAATCGAAATTTTACACCTTAGAGTCTGTTTCTAACTTGGGTCAAAAATGTAAAATGGTCTTATGAATTAGCGATTTCGTTCCAATTCACATTCCAAGTAATACTCGACATGCTAATTTCATTGCCGATTGCCAAATTGCATTATCTCTTATAGTTTCCGGGATATGGATTATCGACATCTGACAATATTGGCTCTGCTTCTTACTTGGGCCAGAATTGTAAAATGGTCTTATGAATTAGCGATTTCGTTCCAATTCACATTCCAAGTAATATTCCGCATGGTAATTACATTGCCGATTGCCAAATTGCCTTACCTCCTATAGTTTCCAAGATATGGTCTATCGACATCTTACAATATTGGCTCTGCTTCTAATTTGGGCCAAAATTGAAAAATGGTCTTATGAATTAGCGATTTCGTTCCAATTCACATTCAAAGTAATATTCGGCATTGCTAATTACGTTGCCGATTGCCAAATTGCATTATCTCTTGTAGTTTCCGAGATATGGGCAATCGAAATTTTACACCTTAGAGTCTGTTTCTAACTTGGGTCAAAATTGTAAAATGGTCTTATGAATTAGCGATTTCGCTCCAATTCACAATCCAAGTAATATTCGGCATACTAATTACATTGCCGATTGCCAAATTGCATTATCTCTTATAGTTTCTGAGATATGGACCATCGACATCTTACAAAATTGGCTCTTCTTCTAACTTGGGCCAGAATTGTAAAATGGTCTTTTGGATTAGCGATTTCGGTCCAATTCACATTCCAAGTAATATTTGGCATGCTAATTACGTTGCCGATGGCCAACTCGCATTATCTCTTTTGGTTTCCGAGATGTGGACTATCGACATCTTACAATATTGGCTCTGCTTCTAACTTGGACCAAATTTGTAAAATGGCCTTATGAATTAGCGATTTCGTTCCAATTCACATTCCAAGTAATGTTCGGCATGCTAATTACGTTGCCGATTGCCAAATTGCATTATCTCTTATAGTTTCCGAGATATGGGCAATCGAAATTTTACACCTTATTGTCTGTTTCTAACTGGGGTCAAAATGGTTAAATGGTCTTATGAATTAGTGATTTCGTTCCAATTCACATTCCAAGTAATATTCGGCATGCTAATTACATTGCCGATTGCCAAATTGCATTATCTCTTATAGTTTCCGGGATATGGATTATCGACATCTGACAATATTGGCTCTGCTTCTTACTTGGGCCAGAATTGTAAAATGGTCTTATGAATTAGCGATTTCGTTCCAATTCACATTCCAAGTAATATTCGGCATGGTAATTACATTGCCGATTGCCAAATTGCCTTACCTCCTATAGTTTCCAAGATATGGTCTATCGACATCTTACAATATTGGCTCTGCTTCTAATTTGGGCCAAAATTGTAAAATGCTCTTATGAATTAGGGATTTCGTTCCAATTCACATTCAAAGTAATATTCGGCATGCTAATTACGTTGCCTGTTGCCAAATTGCATTATCTCTTATAGTTTCCGAGATATGGGCAATTGAAATTTTACACCTTGGTGTCTGTTTCTAACTGGGGTCAAAATTGTAAAATGGTCTTATGAATTAGTGATTTCGTTCCAATTCACATTCCAAGTAATATTCGGCATGCTAATTACATTGCCGAATGCCAAATTGCATTATCTCTTATAGTTTCCGGGATATGGATTATCGACATCTGACAATATTGGCTCTGCTTCTTACTTGGGCCAGTAATATTCGGCACGCTAATTAAGTTGCCGTTTTCCAAATTGCATTATCTCTTATAGTTTCCGAAATATGGGCAATTGAAATTTTACACCTTGTTGTCTGTTTCTAACTGGAGTCAAAATTGTAAAATGGTCTTATGAATTAGCGATTTCGTTCCAATTCACATTCCAAGTATTATTCGGCATGCTAATTACATTGCCTGTTGCCAAATTGCATTATCTCCTATAGTTTCCAAGATATGGTCTATCGACATCTTACAATATTGGCTCTGCTTCTAACTTGCGCCAAAATTGTAAAATGGTCTTATGAATTAGCGATTTCTTTCCAATTCACATTCAAAGTAATATTCGGCATTGCTAATTACGTTGCCGATTGCCAAATTGCATTATCTCTTGTAGTTTCCGAGATATGGGCAATCGAAATTTTACACCTTAGAGTCTGTTTCTAACTTGGGTCAAAATTGTAAAATGGTCTTATGAATTAGCGATTTCGCTCCAATTCACATTCCAAGTAATATTCGGCATGCTAATTACATTGCCAATTGCCAATTTGCATTATCTCTTATGGTTTCTGAGATATGGACCATCGACATCTTACAATATTGGCTCTGCTTCTAATTTGGGCCAAAATTGTAAAATGCTCTTATGAATTAGGGATTTCGTTCCAATTCACATTCAAAGTAATATTCGGCATGCTAATTACGTTGCCTGTTGCCAAATTGCATTATCTCTTATAGTTTCCGAGATATGGGCAATTGAAATTTTACACCTTGGTGTCTGTTTCTAACTGGGGTCAAAATTGTAAAATGGTCTTATGAATTAGTGATTTCGTTCCAATTCACATTCCAAGTAATATTCGACAAGCTAATTACATTGCCGATTGCCAAATTGCATTATCTCCTATAGTTTCCAAGATATGTTCTATCGACATCTTACAATATTGGCTCTGCTTCTAACTTGGGCCAAAATTGAAAAATGGTCTTATGAATTAGCGATTTCGTTCCAATTCACATTCAAAGTAATATTCGGCATTGCTAATTACATTGCCGATTGCCAAATTGCATTATCTCCTATAGTTTCCAAGATATGGTCTATCGACATCTTACAATATTGGCTCTGCTTCTAACTTGGGCCAAAATTGAAAAATGGTCTTATGAATTAGCGATTTCGTTCCAATTCACATTCAAAGTAATATTCGGCATTGCTAATTACGTTGCCGATTGCCAAAATGCATTATCTCTTGTAGTTTCCGAGATATGGGCAATCGAAATTTTACACCTTAGAGTCTGTTTCTAACTTGGGTCAAAATTGTAAAATGGTCTTATGAATTAGCGATTTCGTTCCAATTCAGATTCCAAGTAATACTCGACATGCTAATTACATTGCCGATTGCCAAATTGCATTATCTCTTATAGTTTCCGGGGTATGGATAATCGACATCTGACAATATTGGCTCTGCTTCTTACTTGGGCCAGAATTGTAAAATGGTCTTATGAATTAGCGATTTCGCTCCAATTCACATTCCAAGTAATATTCGGCATGGTAATTACATTGCCGATTGCCAAATTGCCTTACCTCCTATAGTTTCCAAGATATGGTCTATCGACATCTTACAATATTGGCTCTGCTTCTAATTTGGGCCAAAATTGAAAAATGGTCTTATGAATTAGCGATTTCGTTCCAATTCACATTCAAAGTAATATTCGGCATTGCTAATTACGTTGCCGATTGCCAAATTGCATTATCTCTTGTAGTTTCCGAGATATGGGCAATCGAAATTTTACACCTTAGAGTCTGTTTCTAACTTGGGTCAAAATTGTAAAATGGTCTTATGAATTAGCGATTTCGCTCCAATTCACATTCCAAGTAATATTCGGCATACTAATTACATTGCCGATTGCCAAATTGCATTATCTCTTATAGTTTCTGAGATATGGACCATCGACATCTTACAAAATTGGCTCTTCTTCTAACTTGGGCCAGAATTGTAAAATGGTCTTTTGGATTAGCGATTTCGGCCCAATTCACATTCCAAGTAATATTTGGCATGCTAATTACGTTGCCGATGGCCAACTCGCATTATCTCTTTTGGTTTCCGAGATGTGGACTATCGACATCTTACAATATTGGCTCTGCTTCTAACTTGGACCAAAATTGTAAAATGGCCTTATGAATTAGCGATTTCGTTCCAATTCACATTCCAAGTAATGTTCGGCATGCTAATTACGTTGCCGATTGCCAAATTGCATTATCTCTTATAGTTTCCGAGATATGGGCAATCGAAATTTTACACCTTATTGTCTGTTTCTAACTGGGGTCAAAATTGTTAAATGGTCTTATGAATTAGTGATTTCGTTCCAATTCACATTCCAAGTAATATTCGGCATGCTAATTACATTGCCGATTGCCAAATTGCATTATCTCTTATAGTTTCCGGGATATGGATTATCGACATCTGACAATATTGGCTCTGCTTCTTACTTGGGCCAGAATTGTAAAATGGTCTTATGAATTAGCGATTTCGTTCCAATTCACATTCCAAGTAATATTCGGCATGGTAATTACATTGCCGATTGCCAAATTGCCTTACCTCCTATAGTTTCCAAGATATGGTCTATCGACATCTTACAATATTGGCTCTGCTTCTAATTTGGGCCAAAATTGTAAAATGCTCTTATGAATTAGGGATTTCGTTCCAATTCACATTCAAAGTAATATTCGGCATGCTAATTACGTTGCCTGTTGCCAAATTGCATTATCTCTTATAGTTTCCGAGATATGGACTATCGACATCTTACAATATTGGCTCTGCTTCTAACTTGTGCCAAAATTGTAAAATGGTCTTATGAATTAACGATTTCGTTCCAATTCACATTCTAAGTAATATTCGGCATGCTAATTAAGTTGCCGTTTTCCAAATTGCATTATCTCTTATAGTTTCCGAGATATGGGCAATTGAAATTTTACACCTTGTTGTCTGTTTCTAACTGGAGTCAAAATTGTAAAATGGTCTTATGAATTAGCGATTTCGTTCCAATTCACATTCCAAGTATTATTCGGCATGCTAATTACATTGCCTGTTGCCAAATTGCATTATCTCCTATAGTTTCCAAGATATGGTCTATCGACATCTTACAATATTGGCTCTGCTTCTAACTTGCGCCAAAATTGTAAAATGGTCTTATGAATTAGCGATTTCGTTCCAATTCACATTCAAAGTAATATTCGGCATTGCTAATTACGTTGCCGATTGCCAAATTGCATTATCTCTTGTAGTTTCCGAGATATGGGCAATCGAAATTTTACACCTTAGAGTCTGTTTCTAACTTGGGTCAAAATTGTAAAATGGTCTTATGAATTAGCGATTTCGCTCCAATTCACATTCCAAGTAATATTCGGCATGCTAATTACATTGCCAATTGCCAAATTGCATTATCTCTTATGGTTTCTGAGATATGGACCATCGACATCTTACAATATTGGTTCTGCTTTTAACTTGGGCCAAAATTGTAAAATGCTCCTATGAATTAGCGATTTCGTTCCAATTCACATTCAAAGTAATATTCGGCATGCTAATTATGTTGCCTGTTGTCAAATTGCATTACCTCTTATAGTTTCCGAGATATGGACTATCGACATCTTACAATATTGGCTCTGCTTCTAACTTCGGCCAAAATTGTTAAATGCTCCTATGAATTAGCGATTTCGTTCCAATTCACATTCAAGGTAATATTCCACATGCTAATTACGTTGCCTGTTGCCAAATTGCATTATCTCTTATAGTTTCCGAGATATGGGCAATTGAAATTTTACACCTTGGTGTCTGTTTCTAACTGGGGTCAAAATTGTAAAATGGTCTTATGAATTAGTGATTTCGTTCCAATTCACATTCCAAGTAATATTCGACATGCTAATTACATTGCCGATTGCCAAATTGCATTATCTCCTATAGTTTCCAAGATATGTTCTATCGACATCTTACAATATTGACTCTGCTTCTAACTTGGGCCAAAATTGAAAAATGGTCTTATGAATTAGCGATTTCGTTCCAATTCACATTCAAAGTAATATTCGGCATTGCTAATTACATTGCCGATTGCCAAATTGCATTATCTCCTATAGTTTCCAAGATATGGTCTATCGACATCTTACAATATTGGCTCTGCTTCTAACTTGGGCCAAAATAGATAAATGGTCTTATGAATTAGCGATTTCGTTCCAATTCACATTCAAAGTAATATTCGGCATTGCTAATTACGTTGCCGATTGCCAAAATGCATTATCTCTTGTAGTTTCCGAGATATGGGCAATCGAAATTTTACACCTTAGAGTCTGTTTCTAACTTGGGTCAAAATTATAAAATGGTCTTACGAATTAGCGATTTCGCTCCAATTCACATTCCAAGTAATATTCGGCATGCTAATTACATTGCCGATTGCCAAATTGCATTATCCCTTATAGTTTCCGAGATATGGACTATCGACATCTGACAATATTAGCTCTGCTTCTAACTTGGGCCAGAATTGTAAAATGGTCTTATGAATTAGCGATTTCGTTCCAATTCACATTCCAAGTAATATTCGGAATGCTAATTACGTAGCCGATTGCCAAATTGCATTATCTCATATAGTTTCCGAGATATGGACTATCGACATCTTACAATATTGGCTGTGCTTCTAACTTGGGCCAAAATTGTAAAATGGTCTAATGAATTAGCGATTTCGTTCCAATTCACATTCCAAGTATTATTCGGCATGCTAATTACATTGCCGATTGCCAAATTGCATTATCTCCTATAGTTTCTAAGATATGGTCTATCGACATCTTACAATATTGGCTCAGCTTCTAACTTGGGCCAAAATTGAAAAATGGTCTTATGAATTAGCGATTTCGTTCCAATTCACATTCAAAGTAATATTCGGCATTGCTAATTACGTTGCCGATTGCCAAATTGCATTATCTCTTATAGTTTCCGAAATATGGGCAATTGAAATTTTACACCTTGTTGTCTGTTTCTAACTGGAGTCAAAATTGTAAAATGGTCTTATGAATTAGCGATTTCGTTCCAATTCACATTCCAAGTATTATTCGGCATGCTAATTACATTGCCTGTTGCCAAATTGCATTATCTCCTATAGTTTCCAAGATATGGTCTATCGACATCTTACAATATTGGCTCTGCTTCTAACTTGCGCCAAAATTGTAAAATGGTCTTATGAATTAGCGATTTCTTTCCAATTCACATTCAAAGTAATATTCGGCATTGCTAATTACGTTGCCGATTGCCAAATTGCATTATCTCTTGTAGTTTCCGAGATATGGGCAATCGAAATTTTACACCTTAGAGTCTGTTTCTAACTTGGGTCAAAATTGTAAAATGGTCTTATGAATTAGCGATTTCGCTCCAATTCACATTCCAAGTAATATTCGGCATGCTAATTACATTGCCAATTGCCAATTTGCATTATCTCTTATGGTTTCTGAGATATGGACCATCGACATCTTACAATATTGGCTCTGCTTCTAATTTGGGCCAAAATTGTAAAATGCTCTTATGAATTAGGGATTTCGTTCCAATTCACATTCAAAGTAATATTCGGCATGCTAATTACGTTGCCTGTTGCCAAATTGCATTATCTCTTATAGTTTCCGAGATATGGGCAATTGAAATTTTACACCTTGGTGTCTGTTTCTAACTGGGGTCAAAATTGTAAAATGGTCTTATGAATTAGCGATTTCGCTCCAATTCACATTCCAAGTAATATTCGGCATGCTAATTACATTGCCAATTGCCAATTTGCATTATCTCTTATGGTTTCTGAGATATGGACCATCGACATCTTACAATATTGGCTCTGCTTCTAATTTGGGCCAAAATTGTAAAATGCTCTTATGAATTAGGGATTTCGTTCCAATTCACATTCCAAGTAATATTCGACAAGCTAATTACATTGCCGATTGCCAAATTGCATTATCTCCTATAGTTTCCAAGATATGTTCTATCGACATCTTACAATATTGGCTCTGCTTCTAACTTGGGCCAAAATTGAAAAATGGTCTTATGAATTATCGATTTCGTTCCAATTCACATTCAAAGTAATATTCGGCATTGCTAATTACATTGCCGATTGCCAAATTGCATTATCTCCTATAGTTTCCAAGATATGGTCTATCGACATCTTACAATATTGGCTCTGCTTCTAACTTGGGCCAAAATTGAAAAATGGTCTTATGAATTAGCGATTTCGTTCCAATTCACATTCAAAGTAATATTCGGCATTGCTAATTACGTTGCCGATTGCCAAAATGCATTATCTCTTGTAGTTTCCGAGATATGGGCAATCGAAATTTTACACCTTAGAGTCTGTTTCTAACTTGGGTCAAAATTGTAAAATGGTCTTATGAATTAGCGATTTCGTTCCAATTCAGATTCCAAGTAATACTCGACATGCTAATTACATTGCCGATTGCCAAATTGCATTATCTCTTATAGTTTCCGGGGTATGGATAATCGACATCTGACAATATTGGCTCTGCTTCTTACTTGGGCCAGAAATGTAAAATGGTCTTATGAATTAGCGATTTCGCTCCAATTCACATTCCAAGTAATATTCGGCATGGTAATTACATTGCCGATTGCCAAATTGCCTTACCTCCTATAGTTTCCAAGATATGGTCTATCGACATCTTACAATATTGGCTCTGCTTCTAATTTGGGCCAAAATTGAAAAATGGTCTTATGAATTAGCGATTTCGTTCCAATTCACATTCAAAGTAATATTCGGCATTGCTAATTACGTTGCCGATTGCCAAATTGCATTATCTCTTGTAGTTTCCGAGATATGGGCAATCGAAATTTTACACCTTAGAGTCTGTTTCTAACTTGGGTCAAAATTGTAAAATGGTCTTATGAATTAGCGATTTCGCTCCAATTCACATTCCAAGTAATATTCGGCATACTAATTACATTGCCGATTGCCAAATTGCATTATCTCTTATAGTTTCTGAGATATGGACCATCGACATCTTACAAAATTGGCTCTTCTTCTAACTTGGGCCAGAATTGTAAAATGGTCTTTTGGATTAGCGATTTCGGCCCAATTCACATTCCAAGTAATATTTGGCATGCTAATTACGTTGCCGATGGCCAACTCGCATTATCTCTTTTGGTTTCCGAGATGTGGACTATCGACATCTTACAATATTGGCTCTGCTTCTAACTTGGACCAAAATTGTAAAATGGCCTTATGAATTAGCGATTTCGTTCCAATTCACATTCCAAGTAATGTTCGGCATGCTAATTACGTTGCCGATTGCCAAATTGCATTATCTCTTATAGTTTCCGAGATATGGGCAATCGAAATTTTACACCTTATTGTCTGTTTCTAACTGGGGTCAAAATTGTTAAATGGTCTTATGAATTAGTGATTTCGTTCCAATTCACATTCCAAGTAATATTCGGCATGCTAATTACATTGCCGATTGCCAAATTGCATTATCTCTTATAGTTTCCGGGATATGGATTATCGACATCTGACAATATTGGCTCTGCTTCTTACTTGGGCCAGAATTGTAAAATGGTCTTATGAATTAGCGATTTCGTTCCAATTCACATTCCAAGTAATATTCGGCATGGTAATTACATTGCCGATTGCCAAATTGCCTTACCTCCTATAGTTTCCAAGATATGGTCTATCGACATCTTACAATATTGGCTCTGCTTCTAATTTGGGCCAAAATTGTAAAATGCTCTTATGAATTAGGGATTTCGTTCCAATTCACATTCAAAGTAATATTCGGCATGCTAATTACGTTGCCTGTTGCCAAATTGCATTATCTCTTATAGTTTCCGAGATATGGACTATCGACATCTTACAATATTGGCTCTGCTTCTAACTTGTGCCAAAATTGTAAAATGGTCTTATGAATTAACGATTTCGTTCCAATTCACATTCTAAGTAATATTCGGCATGCTAATTAAGTTGCCGTTTTCCAAATTGCATTATCTCTTATAGTTTCCGAGATATGGGCAATTGAAATTTTACACCTTGTTGTCTGTTTCTAACTGGAGTCAAAATTGTAAAATGGTCTTATGAATTAGCGATTTCGTTCCAATTCACATTCCAAGTATTATTCGGCATGCTAATTACATTGCCTGTTGCCAAATTGCATTATCTCCTATAGTTTCCAAGATATGGTCTATCGACATCTTACAATATTGGCTCTGCTTCTAACTTGCGCCAAAATTGTAAAATGGTCTTATGAATTAGCGATTTCGTTCCAATTCACATTCAAAGTAATATTCGGCATTGCTAATTACGTTGCCGATTGCCAAATTGCATTATCTCTTGTAGTTTCCGAGATATGGGCAATCGAAATTTTACACCTTAGAGTCTGTTTCTAACTTGGGTCAAAATTGTAAAATGGTCTTATGAATTAGCGATTTCGCTCCAATTCACATTCCAAGTAATATTCGGCATGCTAATTACATTGCCAATTGCCAAATTGCATTATCTCTTATGGTTTCTGAGATATGGACCATCGACATCTTACAATATTGGTTCTGCTTTTAACTTGGGCCAAAATTGTAAAATGCTCCTATGAATTAGCGATTTCGTTCCAATTCACATTCAAAGTAATATTCGGCATGCTAATTATGTTGCCTGTTGTCAAATTGCATTACCTCTTATAGTTTCCGAGATATGGACTATCGACATCTTACAATATTGGCTCTGCTTCTAACTTCGGCCAAAATTGTTAAATGCTCCTATGAATTAGCGATTTCGTTCCAATTCACATTCAAGGTAATATTCCACATGCTAATTACGTTGCCTGTTGCCAAATTGCATTATCTCTTATAGTTTCCGAGATATGGGCAATTGAAATTTTACACCTTGGTGTCTGTTTCTAACTGGGGTCAAAATTGTAAAATGGTCTTATGAATTAGTGATTTCGTTCCAATTCACACTCCAAGTAATATTCGACATGCTAATTACATTGCCGATTGCCAAATTGCATTATCTCCTATAGTTTCCAAGATATGTTCTATCGACATCTTACAATATTGACTCTGCTTCTAACTTGGGCCAAAATTGAAAAATGGTCTTATGAATTAGCGATTTCGTTCCAATTCACATTCAAAGTAATATTCGGCATTGCTAATTACATTGCCGATTGCCAAATTGCATTATCTCCTATAGTTTCCAAGATATGGTCTATCGACATCTTACAATATTGGCTCTGCTTCTAACTTGGGCCAAAATAGATAAATGGTCTTATGAATTAGCGATTTCGTTCCAATTCACATTCAAAGTAATATTCGGCATTGCTAATTACGTTGCCGATTGCCAAAATGCATTATCTCTTGTAGTTTCCGAGATATGGGCAATCGAAATTTTACACCTTAGAGTCTGTTTCTAACTTGGGTCAAAATTGTAAAATGGTCTTACGAATTAGCGATTTCGCTCCAATTCACATTCCAAGTAATATTCGGCATGCTAATTACATTGCCGATTGCCAAATTGCATTATCCCTTATAGTTTCCGAGATATGGACTATCGACATCTGACAATATTAGCTCTGCTTCTAACTTGGGCCAGAATTGTAAAATGGTCTTATGAATTAGCGATTTCGTTCCAATTCACATTCCAAGTAATATTCGGAATGCTAATTACGTAGCCGATTGCCAAATTGCATTATCTCATATAGTTTCCGAGATATGGACTATCGACATCTTACAATATTGGCTGTGCTTCTAACTTGGGCCAAAATTGTAAAATGGTCTAATGAATTAGCGATTTCGTTCCAATTCACATTCCAAGTATTATTCGGCATGCTAATTACATTGCCGATTGCCAAATTGCATTATCTCCTATAGTTTCTAAGATATGGTCTATCGACATCTTACAATATTGGCTCAGCTTCTAACTTGGGCCAAAATTGAAAAATGGTCTTATGAATTAGCGATTTCGTTCCAATTCACATTCAAAGTAATATTCGGCATTGCTAATTACGTTGCCGATTGCCAAATTGCGTTATCTCTTGTAGTTTTCGAGATATGGGCAATCGAAATTTTACACCTTAGAGTGTGTTTCTAACTTGGGTCAAAATTGTAAAATGGTCTTATGAATTAGCGATTTCGCTCCAATTCACATTCCAAGTAATATTCGGCATACTAATTACATTGCCGATTGCCAAATTGCATTATCTCTTATAGTTTCTGAGATATGGACCATCGACATCTTACAAAATTGGCTCTTCTTCTAACTTGGGCCAGAATTGTAAAATGGTCTTTTGGATTAGCGATTTCGGTCCAATTCACATTCCAAGTAATATTTGGCATGCTAATTACGTTGCCGATGGCCAACTCGCATTATCTCTTTTGGTTTCCGAGATGTGGACTATCGACATCTTACATTATTGGCTCTGCTTCTAACTTGGACCAAAATTGTAAAATGGCCTTATGAATTAGCGATTTCGTTCCAATTCACATTCCAAGTAATGTTCGGCATGCTAATTACGTTGCCGATTGCCAAATTGCATTATCTCTTATAGTTTCCGAGATATGGGCAATCGAAATTTTACACCTTATTGTCTGTTTCTAACTGGGGCCCAAAATTGTAAAATGGTCTTATGAATTAGTGATTTCGTTCCAATTCACATTCCAAGTAATATTCGGCATGCTAATTACGTTGCCGATTGCCATATTGCATTATCTTTTATAGTTTCCGAGATATGGGCTATCGACAGCTTACAATATTGGCTCTGCTTCTAACTTGGACCAAAATTGTAAAATGGCCTTATGAATTGGCGATTTCGTTCCAATTCACATTCCAAGTAATATTCGGCATGCTAATTACATTGCCGTTTTCCAAATTGCATTATCTCTTATAGTTTCCGAGATATGGGCAATTGAAATTTTACACCTTAGTGTATGTTTCTAACTGGGGTCAAAATTGTAAAATGGTCTTATGAATTAGCGAGTTCGTTCCAATGCACATTCTAAGTAATATTCGGCATGCTAATTACGCTGCCGTTTTCCAAATTGTATTATCTCTTATAGTTTCCGAGATATGGGCAATTGAAATTTTACACCTTAGTGTCTGTTTCTAACTAGGGTCAAAATTGTAAAATGGTCTTATGAATTAGTGATTTCGTTCCAATTCACATTCCAAGTAATATTCGATATTCTAATTACATTGCCGATTGCCAAATTGCATTATCTCCTATAGTTTCCAAGATATGGTCTATCGACATCTTACAATATTGGCTCTGCTTCTAACTTGGGCCAAAATTGAAAAATGGTCTTATGAATTAGCGATTTCGTTCGAATTCACATTCAAAGTAATATTCGGCATTGCTAATTACGTTGCCGATTGCCAAATTGCATTATCTCTTGTAGTTTCCGAGATATGGGCAATCGAAATTTTACACCTTAGTGTCTGTTTCTAACTTGGGTCAAAATTGTAAAATGGTCTTATGAATTAGCGATTTTGCTCCAATTCACATTCCGAGTAATATTCGGCATGCTAATTATATTGCCGATTGCCAAATTGCATTATCTCATATAGTTTACGAGATATGGACTGTCGGCATCTTACAATATTGGCTGTGTTTCTAACTTGGGCCAAAATTGTAAAATGGTCTTATGAATTAGCGATTTCGTTCCAATTCACATTCCAAGTAATATTCGGCATGCTAATTATATTGCCGATTGCCAAATTGCATTATCTCCTATAAATCCCAAGATATGGACTATCGACATCTTACAATATTGGCTCTGCTTCTAACTTGGGCCAAAATTGTAAAAAGGTCTTATGAATTAGCGATTGCGTTCCAATTCACATTCCAAGTAATATTCGGCATGCTAATTACGTTGCCGATTGCCAAATTGCATTATCTCTTGTAGTTTCCGAGATATGGGCAATCGAAATTTTACACCTTAGTGTCTGTTTCTAACTTGGGTCAAAATTGTAAAATGGTCTTATGAATTAGCGATTTTGCTCCAATTCACATTCCGAGTAATATTCGGCATGCTAATTATATTGCCGATTGCCAAATTGCATTATCTCATATAGTTTACGAGATATGGACTGTCGGCATCTTACAATATTGGCTGTGCTTCTAACTTGGACCAAAATTGTAAAATGGCCTTATGAATTGGCGATTTCGTTCCAATTCACATTCCAAGTAATATTCGGCATGCTAATTACATTGCCGTTTTCCAAATTGCATTATCTCTTATAGTTTCCGAGATATGGGCAATTGAAATTTTACACCTTAGTGTATGTTTCTAACTGGGGTCAAAATTGTAAAATGGTCTTATGAATTAGCGAGTTCGTTCCAATGCACATTCTAAGTAATATTCGGCATGCTAATTACGCTGCCGTTTTCCAAATTGTATTATCTCTTATAGTTTCCGAGATATGGGCAATTGAAATTTTACACCTTAGTGTCTGTTTCTAACTGGGGTCAAAATTGTAAAATGGTCTTATGAATTAGTGATTTCGTTCCAATTCACATTCCAAGTAATATTCGATATTCTAATTACATTGCCGATTGCCAAATTGCATTATCTCCTATAGTTTCCAAGATATGGTCTATCGACATCTTACAATATTGGCTCTGCTTCTAACTTGGGCCAAAATTGAAAAATGGTCTTATGAATTAGCGATTTCGTTCGAATTCACATTCAAAGTAATATTCGGCATTGCTAATTACGTTGCCGATTGCCAAATTGCATTATCTCTTGTAGTTTCCGAGATATGGGCAATCGAAATTTTACACCTTAGTGTCTGTTTCTAACTTGGGTCAAAATTGTAAAATGGTCTTATGAATTAGCGATTTTGCTCCAATTCACATTCCGAGTAATATTCGGCATGCTAATTATATTGCCGATTGCCAAATTGCATTATCTCATATAGTTTACGAGATATGGACTGTCGGCATCTTACAATATTGGCTGTGTTTCTAACTTGGGCCAAAATTGTAAAATGGTCTTATGAATTAGCGATTTCGTTCCAATTCACATTCCAAGTAATATTCGGCATGCTAATTATATTGCCGATTGCCAAATTGCATTATCTCCTATAAATCCCAAGATATGGACTATCGACATCTTACAATATTGGCTCTGCTTCTAACTTGGGCCAAAATTGTAAAAAGGTCTTATGAATTAGCGATTGCGTTCCAATTCACATTCCAAGTAATATTCGGCATGCTAATTACGTTGCCGATTGCCAAATTGCATTATCTCTTGTAGTTTCCGAGATATGGGCAATCGAAATTTTACACCTTAGAGTCTGTTTCTAACTTGGGTCAAAATTGTAAAATGGTCTTACGAATTAGCGATTTCGCTCCAATTCACATTCCAAGTAATATTCGGCATGCTAATTACATTGCCGATTGCCAAATTGCATTATCCCTTATAGTTTCCGAGATATGGACTATCGACATCTGACAATATTAGCTCTGCTTCTAACTTGGGCCAGAATTGTAAAATGGACTTATGAATTAGCGATTTCGTTCCAATTCACATTCCAAGTAATATTCGGAATGCTAATTACGTAGCCGATTGCCAAATTGCATTATCTCATATAGTTTCCGAGATATGGACTATCGACATCTTACAATATTGGCTGTGCTTCTAACTTGGGCCAAAATTGTAAAATGGTCTAATGAATTAGCGATTTCGTTCCAATTCACATTCCAAGTATTATTCGGCATGCTAATTACATTGCCGATTGCCAAATTGCATTATCTCCTATAGTTTCTAAGATATGGTCTATCGACATCTTACAATATTGGCTCAGCTTCTAACTTGGGCCAAAATTGAAAAATGGTCTTATGAATTAGCGATTTCGTTCCAATTCACATTCAAAGTAATATTCGGCATTGCTAATTACGTTGCCGATTGCCAAATTGCATTATCTCTTGTAGTTTTCGAGATATGGGCAATCGAAATTTTACACCTTAGAGTGTGTTTCTAACTTGGGTCAAAATTGTAAAATGGTCTTATGAATTAGCGATTTCGCTCCAATTCACATTCCAAGTAATATTCGGCATACTAATTACATTGCCGATTGCCAAATTGCATTATCTCTTATAGTTTCTGAGATATGGACCATCGACATCTTACAAAATTGGCTCTTCTTCTAACTTGGGCCAGAATTGTAAAATGGTCTTTTGGATTAGCGATTTCGGTCCAATTCACATTCCAAGTAATATTTGGCATGCTAATTACGTTGCCGATGGCCAACTCGCATTATCTCTTTTGGTTTCCGAGATGTGGACTATCGACATCTTACATTATTGGCTCTGCTTCTAACTTGGACCAAAATTGTAAAATGGCCTTATGAATTAGCGATTTCGTTCCAATTCACATTCCAAGTAATGTTCGGCATGCTAATTACGTTGCCGATTGCCAAATTGCATTATCTCTTATAGTTTCCGAGATATGGGCAATCGAAATTTTACACCTTATTGTCTGTTTCTAACTGGGGCCCAAAATTGTAAAATGGTCTTATGAATTAGTGATTTCGTTCCAATTCACATTCCAAGTAATATTCGGCATGCTAATTACGTTGCCGATTGCCATATTGCATTATCTTTTATAGTTTCCGAGATATGGGCTATCGACAGCTTACAATATTGGCTCTGCTTCTAACTTGGACCAAAATTGTAAAATGGCCTTATGAATTGGCGATTTCGTTCCAATTCACATTCCAAGTAATATTCGGCATGCTAATTACATTGCCGTTTTCCAAATTGCATTATCTCTTATAGTTTCCGAGATATGGGCAATTGAAATTTTACACCTTAGTGTATGTTTCTAACTGGGGTCAAAATTGTAAAATGGTCTTATGAATTAGCGAGTTCGTTCCAATGCACATTCTAAGTAATATTCGGCATGCTAATTACGCTGCCGTTTTCCAAATTGTATTATCTCTTATAGTTTCCGAGATATGGGCAATTGAAATTTTACACCTTAGTGTCTGTTTCTAACTGGGGTCAAAATTGTAAAATGGTCTTATGAATTAGTGATTTCGTTCCAATTCACATTCCAAGTAATATTCGATATTCTAATTACATTGCCGATTGCCAAATTGCATTATCTCCTATAGTTTCCAAGATATGGTCTATCGACATCTTACAATATTGGCTCTGCTTCTAACTTGGGCCAAAATTGAAAAATGGTCTTATGAATTAGCGATTTCGTTCGAATTCACATTCAAAGTAATATTCGGCATTGCTAATTACGTTGCCGATTGCCAAATTGCATTATCTCTTGTAGTTTCCGAGATATGGGCAATCGAAATTTTACACCTTAGTGTCTGTTTCTAACTTGGGTCAAAATTGTAAAATGGTCTTATGAATTAGCGATTTTGCTCCAATTCACATTCCGAGTAATATTCGGCATGCTAATTATATTGCCGATTGCCAAATTGCATTATCTCATATAGTTTACGAGATATGGACTGTCGGCATCTTACAATATTGGCTGTGTTTCTAACTTGGGCCAAAATTGTAAAATGGTCTTATGAATTAGCGATTTCGTTCCAATTCACATTCCAAGTAATATTCGGCATGCTAATTATATTGCCGATTGCCAAATTGCATTATCTCCTATAAGTCCCAAGATATGGACTATCGACATCTTACAATATTGGCTCTGCTTCTAACTTGGGCCAAAATTGTAAAAAGGTCTTATGAATTAGCGATTGCGTTCCAATTCACATTCCAAGTAATATTCGGCATGCTAATTACGTTGCCGATTGCCAAATTGCATTATCTCTTGTAGTTTCCGAGATATGGGCAATCGAAATTTTACACCTTAGAGTCTGTTTCTAAGTTGGGTCAAAAATGTAAAATGGTCTTATGAATTAGCGATTTCGTTCCAATTCACATTCCAAGTAATACTCGACATGCTAATTACATTGCCGTTTGCCAAATTGCATTATCTCTTATAGTTTCCGGGATATGGATTATCGACATCTGACAATATTGGCTCTGCTTCTTACTTGGGCCAGAATTGTAAAATGGTCTTATGAATTAGCGATTTCGTTCCAATTCATATTCCAAGTAATATTCGGCATGGTAATTACATTGCCGATTGCCAAATTGCATTATCTCTTATAGTTTGCGGGATATGGGAATCGAAATTTTACAC
Source organism: Rhynchophorus ferrugineus (assembly GCF_030347505.1). Taxonomy (NCBI): domain Eukaryota; kingdom Metazoa; phylum Arthropoda; class Insecta; order Coleoptera; family Curculionidae; genus Rhynchophorus; species Rhynchophorus ferrugineus. Next base: position 24,573,493 of record NW_027472586.1, on the reverse strand, counting down.
CTTAGTGTCTGTTTTTAACTTGGGTCAAAATTGTAAAATGGTCTTATGAATTAGCGATTTTTCTCCAATTCACATTCCAAGTAATATTCGGCATGCTAATTACATTGCCGATTGCCAAATTGCATTACCTCCTATAGTTTCCAAGATATGGTCTATCGACATCTTACAATATTGGCTCTGCTTCTAATTTGGGCCAAAATTGTAAAATTCTCTTATGAATTAGCGATTTCGTTCCAATTCACATTCAAAGTAATATTCGGCATGCTAATTACGTTGTCTGTTGCCAAATTGCATTATCTCTTATAGTTTCCGAGATATGGACTATCGACATCTTACAATATTGGCTCTGCTTCTAACTTGGGCCAAAATTGTAAAATGGTCTTATGAATTAACGATTTCGTTCCAATTCACATTCTAAGTAATATTCGGCATGCTAATTACGTTGCCGTTTTCCAAATTGCATTATCTCTTATAGTTTCCGAGATATGGGCAATTGAAATTTTACACCTTGATGTCTGTTTCTAACTGGGGTCAAAATTGTAAAATGGTCTTATGAATTAGCGATTTCGTTCCAATTCACATTCCAAGTATTATTCGGCATGCTAATTATTTTGCCGGTTGTCAAATTGCATTATCTCCTATAGTTTCCAAGATATGGTCTATCGACATCTTACAATATTGGCTCTGCTTCTAACTTGGGCCAAAATTGTAAAATGGTCTTATGAATTAGCGATTTCGTTCCAATTCACATTCAAAGTAATATTCGGCATTGCTAATTACGTTGCCGATTGCCAAATTGCATTATCTCTTGTAGTTTCCGAGATATGGGCAATCGAAATTTTACACCTTAGAGTCTGTTTCTAACTAGGGTCAAAATTGTAAAATGGTCTTATGAATTAGCGATTTCGTTCCAGTTCACATTCCAAGTAATATTCGGCATGCTAATTACATTGCCGATTGCCAAATTGCATTATCTCTTATAGTTTCTGAGATATGGACTATCGACATCTTACAATATTGGTTCTGCTTTTAACTTGGGCCAAAATTTTAAAATCTTCTTATGAATTAGCTATTTCGTTCCAATTCACATTCCAAGTAATATTCGGCATGGTAATTACATTGCCGATTGCCAAATTGCATTATCTCTTATAGTTTGCGGGATATGGGAATCGAAATTTTACACCTTAGTGTCTGTTTCTAACTTGGGTCAAAATTGTAAAATGGTCTTATGAATTAGCGATTTTGCTCCAATTCACATTCCAAGTAATATTCGGCATGCTAATTACATTGCCGATTGCCAAATTGCATTATCTCTTATAGTTTCTGAGATATGGACTATCGACATCTTACAATATTGGTTCTGCTTTTAACTTGGGCCAAAATTTTAAAATCTTCTTATGAATTAGCGATTTCGTTCCAATTCACATTCAAAGTAATATTCAGCATGCTAATTACGTTGCCTGTTGCCAAATTGCATTATCTCTTATAGTTTCCGAGATATGGACTATGGACATCTTACAATATTGGCTCTGCTTCTAACTTGGGCCAAAATTGTAAAATGGTCTTATGAATTAGCGATTTCGTTCCAATTCACATTCTAAGTAATATTCGGCATGCTAATTACGTTGCCGTTTTCCAAATTGCATTATCTCTTATAGTTTCCGAGATATGGGCAATTGAAATTTTACACCTTGGTGTCTGTTTCTAACTGGGGTCAAAATTGTAAAATGGTCTTATGAATTAGTGATTTCGTTGCAATTCACATTCCAAGTAATATTCAACATGCTAATTACATTGCCGATTGCCAAATTGCATTATCTCTTATAGTTTCTGAGATATGCGCAATCGAAATTTTACACCTTAGGGTCTGTTTCTAACTTGGGTCAAAATTGTAAAATGCTCTTATGAATTAGCGATTTCGTTCCAATTCACATTCAAAGTAATATTCGACATTCTAATTACGTTGCCTGTTGCCAAATTGCATTATCTCTTATAGTTTCCGAGATATGGACTATCGACATCTTACAATATTGACTCTGCTTCTAACTTGGGCCAGAATTGTAAAATGGTCTTATGAATTAGCGATTTCGTTCCAATTCACATTCCAAGTAATATTCGGCATGCTAATTACATTGCCGATTGCCAAATTGCATTATCCTTTATTGTTTTCGAGATATGGACTATCGACATCTGACAATATTGGCTCTGCTTCTAACTTGGGCCAGAATTGTAAAATGGTCTTATGAATTAGCGATTTCGTTCCAATTCATATTCCAAGTAATATTCGGCATGCTAATTACGTTGCCGATTGCCAAATTGCATTATCACATATAGTTTCCGAGATATGGACTATCGACATCTTACAATATTGGCTGTGCTTCTAACTTGGGCCAAAATTGTAAAATGGTCTTATGAATTAGCGATTTAGTTCCAATTCACATTCCAAGTATTATTCGGCATGCTAATTACGTTGCCGGTTGCCAAATTGCATTATCTCCTATAGTTTCCAAGATATGGTCTATCGACATCTTACAATATAGGCTGTGCTTCTAACTTGGGCCAAAATTGTAAAATGGTCTTATGAATTAGCGATTTCGTTCCAATTCACATTCCAAGTAATATTCGGCATGCTAATTACATTGCCGGTTGCCAAATTGCATTATCTCCTATAGTTTCTAAGATATGGTCTATCGACATCTTACAATATTGGCTCTGCTTCTAACTTGGGCCAAAATTGTAAAATGGTCTTATGAATTAGCGATTTCGTTCCAATTCACATTCAAAGTAATATTCGGCACTGCTAATTACGTTGCCGGTTGCCAAATTGCATTATCTCCTATAGTTTCCAAGATATGGTCTATCGACATCTTACAATATTGGCTGTGCTTCTAACTTGGGCCAAAATTGTAAAATGGTCTTATGAATTAGCGATTTCGTTCCAATTCACATTCCAAGTAATATTCGGCATGCTAATTACATTGCCGATTGCCAAATTGCATTATCTCTTATAGTTTCCGAGATATGGACTATCGACATCTTACAATATTGGTTCTGCTTTTAACTTGGGCCAAAATTTTAAAATCTTCTTATGAATTAGCGATTTCGTTCCAATTCACATTCCAAGTAATATTCGGCATGGTAATTACATTGCCGATTGCCAAATTGCATTATCTCTTATAGTTTGCGGGATATGGGAATCGAAATTTTACACCTTAGTGTCTGTTTCTAACTTGGGTCAAAATTGTAAAATGGTCTTATGAATTAGAGATTTTGCTCCAATTCACATTCCAAGTAATATTCGGCATGCTAATTACATTGCCGATTGCCAAATTGCATTATCTCTTATAGTTTCTGAGATATGGACTATCGACATCTTACAATATTGGTTCTGCTTTTAACTTGGGCCAAAATTTTAAAATCTTCTTATGAATTAGCGATTTCGTTCCAATTCACATTCTAAGTAATATTCGGCATGCTAATTACGTTGCCGTTTTCCAAATTGCATTATCTCTTATAGTTTCCGAGATATGGGCAATTGAAATTTTACACCTTGGTGTCTGTTTCTAACTGGGGTCAAAATTGTAAAATGGTCTTATGAATTAGTGATTTCGTTCCAATTCACATTCCAAGTAATATTCAACATGCTAATTACATTGCCGATTGCCAAATTGCATTATCTCTTATAGTTTCTGAGATATGCGCAATCGAAATTTTACACCTTAGGGTCTGTTTCTAACTTGGGTCAAAATTGTAAAATGCTCTTATGAATTAGCGATTTCGTTCCAATTCACATTCAAAGTAATATTCGACATTCTAATTACGTTGCCTGTTGCCAAATTGCATTATCTCTTATAGTTTCCGAGATATGGACTATCGACATCTTACAATATTGACTCTGCTTCTAACTTTGGCCAGAATTGTAAAATGGTCTTATGAATTAGCGATTTCGTTCCAATTCACATTCCAAGTAATATTCGGCATGCTAATTACATTGCCGATTGCCAAATTGCATTATCCTTTATTGTTTTCAAGATATGGACTATCGACATCTGACAATATTGGCTCTGCTTCTAACTTGATCCAGAATTGTAAAATGGTCTTATGAATTAGCGATTTCGTTCCAATTCATATTCCAAGTAATATTCGGCATGCTAATTACGTTGCCGATTGCCAAATTGCATTATCACATATAGTTTCCGAGATATGGACTATCGACATCTTACAATATTGGCTGTGCTTCTAACTTGGGCCAAAATTGTAAAATGGTCTTATGAATTAGCGATTTAGTTCCAATTCACATTCCAAGTATTATTCGGCATGCTAATTACGTTGCCGGTTGCCAAATTGCATTATCTCCTATAGTTTCCAAGATATGGTCTATCGACATCTTACAATATTGGCTGTGCTTCTAACTTGGGCCAAAATTGTAAAATGGTCTTATGAATTAGCGATATCGTTCCAATTCACATTCCAAGTAATATTCGGCATGCTAATTACATTGCCGGTTGCCAAATTGCATTATCTCCTATAGTTTCTAAGATATGGTCTATCGACATCTTACAATATTGGCTCTGCTTCTAACTTGGGCCAAAATTGTAAAATGGTCTTATGAATTAGCGATTTCGTTCCAATTCACATTCAAAGTAATATTCGGCACTGCTAATTACGATGCCGATTGCCAAATTGCATTATCTCTTGTAGTTTCCGAGATATGGGCCATCGAAATTTTACACCTTAGAGTCTGTTTCTAACTTGGGTCAAAATTGTAAAATGGTCTTATGAATTAGCGATTTCGCTCCAATACACATTTCAAGTAATATTCGGCATGCTAATTACATTGCCGATTGCCAAATTGCATTATCTCTTATAGTTTCTGAGATATGGACTATCGACATCTTACAATATTGGTTCTGCTTTTAACTTGGGCCAAAATTGTAAAATGGTCTTATGAATTTGCGATTTCGTTCCAATTCACATTCCAGGTAATATTCGGCATGCTAATTACGTTGCCGTTTTCCAAATTGCATTATCTCTTATAGTTTCCGAGATATGGGCAACTGAAATTTTACACCTTGGTGTCTGTTTCTAACTGGGGCCAAAATTGTAAAATGGTCTTATGAATTAGTGATTTCGTTCCAATTCACATTCCAAGTAATATTCGGCATGGTAATTACGTTGCAGATTGCCATATTGCATTATCTTTTATAGTTTCCGAGATATGGGCTATCGACAGCTTACAATATTGGCTCTGCTTCTAACTTGGACCAAAATTGTAAAATGGCCTTATGAATTAGCGATTTCGTTCCAATTCACATTCCAAGTAATATTCGGCATGCTAATTACATTGCCGTTTTCCAAATTGCATCATCTCTTATAGTTTCCGAGATATGGGCAATTGAACTTTTACACCTTGGTGTCTGTTTCTAACTGGGGGCAAAATTGTAAAATGGTCTTATGAATTAGCGATTTCGTTCCAATTCACATTCTAATTAATATTCGGCATGCTAATTACGTTGCCGTTTTCCAAATTGCATTATCTCTTATAGTTTCCGAGATATGGGCAATTGAAATTTTACACCTTGGTGTCTGTTTCTAACTGGGGTCAATATTGTAAAATGGTCTTATGAATTAGTGATTTCGTTCCAATTCACATTTCAAGTAATATTCGACATGCTAATTACATTGCCGATTGCCAAATTGCATTATCTCCTATAGTTTCCAAGATATGGTCTATCGACATCTTACAATATTGGCTCTGCTTCTAACTTGGGCCAAAATTGAAAAATGGTCTTATGAATTAGCGATTTCGTTCCAATTCACATTCCAAGTATTGTTCGGCATGCTAATTACATTGCCGATTGCCAAATTGCATTATCTCCTATAGTTTCCAAGATATGGTCTATCGACATCTTACAATATTGGCTCTGCTTCTAACTTGGGCCAAAATTGTAAAATGGTCTTATGAATTAACGATTTCGTTCCAATTCACATTCTAAGTAATATTCGGCATGCTAATTACGTTGCCGTTTTCCAAATTGCATTATCTCTTATAGTTTCCGAGATATGGGCAATTGAAATTTTACACCTTGGTGTCTGTTTTTAACTGGGGTCAAAATTGTAAAATGGTCTTATGAATTAGTGATTTCGTTCCAATTCACATTTCAAGTAATATTCGACATGCTAATTACATTGCCGATTGCCAAATTGCATTATCTCCTATAGTTTCCAAGATATGTTCTATCGACATCTTACAATATTGGCTCTGCTTCTAATTTGGGCCAGAATTGTAAAATGGTCTTATGAATTAGCGATTTCGTTCCAATTCACATTCCAAGTAATATTCGGCATTGCTAATTACGTTGCCGATTGCCAAATTGCATTATCTCTTGTAGTTTCCGAGATATGGGCAATCGAAATTTTACACCTTAGAGTCTGTTTCTAACTTGGGCCAAAATTGAAAAATGGTCTTATGAATTAGCGATTTCGTTCCAATTCACATTCAAAGTAATATTCGGCATTGCTAATTACGTTGCCGATTGCCAAATTGCATTATCTCTTGTAGTTTCCGAGATATGGGCAATCGAAATTTTACACCTTAGAGTCTGTTTCTAACTTGGGTCAAAATTGTAAAATGGTCTTACGAATTGGCGATTTCGCTCCAATTCACATTCCAAGTAATATTCGGCATGCTAATTACATTACCGATTGCCAAATTGCATTATCCCTTATAGTTTCCGAGATATGGACTATCGACATCTGACAATATTAGCTCTGCTTCTAACTTTTGCCAGAATTGTAAAATGGTCTTATGAATTAGCGATTTCGTTCCAATTCACATTCCAAGTAATATTCGGTATGCTAATTACGTTGCCGATTGCCAAATTGCATTATCTCATATAGTTTCCGAGATATGGACTATCGACATCTTACAATATTGGCTGTGCTTCTAACTTGGGCCAAAATTGTAAAATGGTCTTATGAATTAACGATTTCGTTCAAATTCACATTCTAAGTAATATTCGGCATGCTGATTAAGTTGCCGTTTTCCAAATTGCATTATCTCTTATAGTTTCCGAAATATGGGCAATTGAAATTTTACACCTTGTTGTCTGTTTCTAACTGGAGTCAAAATTGTAAAATGGTCTTATGAATTAGCGATTTCGTTCCAATTCACATTCCAAGTATTATTCGGCATGCTAATTACATTGCCGGTTGCCAAATTGCATTATCTCCTATAGTTTCCAAGATATGGTCTATCGACATCTTACAATATTGGCTCTGCTTCTAATTTGCGCCAAAATTGTAAAATGGTCTTATGAATTAGCGATTTCGTTCCAATTCACATTCAAAGTAATATTCGGCATTGCTAATTACGTTGCCGATTGCCAAATTGCATTATCTCTTGTAGTTTCCGAGATATGGGCAATCGAAATTTTACACCTTAGAGTCTGTTTCTAACTTGGGTCAAAATTGTAAAATGGTCTTATGAATTAGCGATTTCGCTCCAATTCACATTCCAAGTAATATTCGGCATGCTAATTACATTGCCAATTGCCAAATTGCATTATCTCTTATGGTTTCTGAGATATGGACCATCGACATCTTACAATATTGGTTCTGCTTTTAACTTGGGCCAAAATTGTAAAATGCTCCTATGAATTAGCGATTTCGTTCCAATTCACATTCAAAGTAATATTCGGCATGCTAATTATGTTGCCTGTTGCCAAATTGCATTACCTCTTATAGTTTCCGAGATATGGACTATCGACATCTTACAATATTGGCTCTGCTTCTAACTTCGGCCAAAATTGTTAAATGGTCTTATGAATTAGCGATTTCGCTCCAATTCACATTCCAAGTAATATTCGGCATGCTAATTACATTGCCAATTGCCAAATTGCATTATCTCTTATGGTTTCTGAGATATGAGGTTCGTCCATCGATCGATGGACGAACCTTATGGACCATCGACATCTTACAATATTGGTTCTGCTTATAACTTGGGCCAAAATTGTAAAATGCTCCTATGAATTAGCGATTTCGTTCCAATTCACATTCAAAGTAATATTCGGCATGCTAATTATGTTGCCTGTTGCCAAATTGCATTACCTCTTATAGTTTCCGAGATATGGACTATCGACATCTTACAATATTGGCTCTGCTTCTAACTTCGGCCAAAATTGTAAAATGGTCTTATGAATTAGCGATTTCGTTGTAATTCACATTCCAAGTAATATTCGGCATGCTAATTACGTTGCCGATTGCCAAATTGCATTATCTCTTATAGTTTCCGAGATATGGGCAATTGAAATTTTACACCTTGGTGTCTGTTTCTAACTGGGGCCAAAATTGTAAAATGGTCTTATGAATTAGTGATTTCGTTCCAATTCACATTACAAGTAATATTCGACATGCTAATTACATTGCCGATTGCCAAATTGCATTATCTCCTATAGTTTCCAAGATATGTTCTATCGACATCTTACAATATTGGCTCTGCTTCTAACTTGGGCCAAAATTGAAAAATGGTGTTATGAATTAGCGATTTCGTTCCAATTCACATTCAAAGTAATATTCGGCATTGCTAATTACATTGCCGATTGCCAAATTGCATTATCTCCTATAGTTTCCAAGATATGGTCTATCGACATCTTACAATATTGGCTCTGCTTCTAACTTGGGCCAAAATTGAAAAATGGTCTTATGAATTAGCAATTTCGTTCCAATTCACATTCAAAGTAATATTCGGCTTTGCTAATTACGTTGCCGATTGCCAAAATGCATTATCTCTTGTAGTTTCCGAGATATGGGCAATCGAAATTTTACACCTTAGAGTCTGTTTCTAACTTGGGTCAAAATTGTAAAATGGTCTTACGAATTAGCGATTTCGCTCCAATTCACATTCCAAGTAATATTCGGCATGCTAATTACATTGCCGATTGCCAAATTGCATTATCCCTTATAGTTTCCGAGATATGGACTATCGACATCTGACAATATTAGCTCTGCTTCTAACTTGGGCCAGAATTGTAAAATGGTCTTATGAATTAGCTATTTCGTTCCAATTCACATTCCAAGTAATATTCGGAATGCTAATTACGTAGCCGATTGCCAAATTGCATTATCTCATATAGTTTCCGAGATATGGACTATCGACATCTTACAATATTGGCTGTGCTTCTAACTTGGGCCAAAATTGTAAAATGGTCTAATGAATTAGCGATTTCGCTCCAATTCACATTCCAAGTAATTTTCGGCATACTAATTACATTGCCGATTGCCAAATTGCATTATCTCTTATAGTTTCTGAGATATGGACCATCGACATCTTACAAAATTGGCTCTTCTTCTAACTTGGGCCAGAATTGTAAAATGGTCTTTTGGATTAGCGATTTCGGTCCAATTCACATTCCAAGTAATATTTGGCATGCTAATTACGTTGCCGATGGCCAACTCGCATTACCTATTTTGGTTTCCGAGATGTGGACTATCGACATCTTACATTGTTGGCTCTGCTTCTAACTTGGACCAAAATTGTAAAATGGCCTTATGAATTAGCGATTTCGTTCCAATTCACATTCCAAGTAATGTTCGGCATGCTAATTACGTTGCAGATTGCCAAATTGCATTATCTCTTATAGTTTCCGAGATATGGGCAATCGAAATTTTACACCTTGGTGTCTGTTTCTAACTGGGGCCAAAATTGTAAAATGGTCTTATGAATTAGTTATTTCGTTCCAATTCACATTCCAAGTAATATTCGGCATGCTAATTACGTTGCCGATTGCCATATTGCATTATCTTTTATAGTTTCCGAGATATGGGCTATCGACAGCTTACAATATTGGCTCTGCTTCTAACTTGGACCAAAATTGTAAAATGGCCTTATGAATTGGCGATTTCGTTCCAATTCACATTCCAAGTAATAATCGGCATGCTAATTACGTTGCCGATTGCCAAATTGCATTATCTCATATAGTTTCCAAGATATGGTCTATCGACATCTTACAATATTGGCTCTGCTTCTAACTTGGGCCAAAATTGAAAAATGGTCTTATGAATTAGCGATTTCGTTCGAATTCACATTCAAAGTAATATTCGGCATTGCTAATTACGTTGCCGATTGCCAAATTGCATTATCTCTTGTAGTTTCCGAGATATGGGCAATCGAAATTTTACACCTTAGTGTCTGTTTCTAACTTGGGTCAAAATTGTAAAATGGTCTTATGAATTAGCGATTTTGCTCCAATTCACATTCCGAGTAATATTCGGCATGCTAATTATAATGCCGATTGCTAAATTGCATTATCTCATATGGTTTACGAGATATGGACTGTCGGCATCTTACAATATTGGCTGTGTTTCTAACTTGGGCCAAAATTGTAAAATGGTCTTATGAATTAGCGATTTCGTTCCAATTCACATTCCAAGTAATATTCGGCATGCTAATTATATTGCCAGTTGCCAAATTGCATTATCTCCTATAGTTTCCAAGATATGTTCTATCGACATCTTACAATATTGGCTCTGCTTCTAACTTGGGCCAAAATTGAAAAATGGTCTTATGAATTAGCGATTTCGTTACAATTCACATTCAAAGTAATATTCGGCAATGCTAATTACGTTGCCGATTGCCAAATTGCATTATCTCTTGTAGTTTCCGAGATATGGGCAATCGAAATTTTACACCTTAGAGTCTGTTTCTAACTTGGGTCAAAATTGTAAAATGGTCTTACGAATTAGCGATTTCGCTCCAATTCACATTCCAAGTAATATTCGGCATGCTAATTACATTACCGATTGCCAAATTGCATTATCCCTTATAGTTTCCGAGATATGGACTATCGACATCTGACAATATTAGCTCTGCTTCTAACTTGGGCCAGAATTGTAAAATGGTCTTATGAATTAGCGATTTCGTTCCAATTCACATTCCAAGTAATATTCGGAATGCTAATTACGTTGCCGATTGCCAAATTGCATTATCTCATATAGTTTCCGAGATATGGACTATCGACATCTTACAATATTGGCTGTGCTTCTAACTTGGGCCAAAATTGTAAAATGGTCTTATGAATTAACGATTTCGTTCAAATTCACATTCTAAGTAATATTCGGCATGCTAATTAAGTTGCCGTTTTCCAAATTGCATTATCTCTTATAGTTTCCGAAATATGGGCAATTGAAATTTTACACCTTGTTGTCTGTTTCTAACTGGAGTCAAAATTGTAAAATGGTCTTATGAATTAGCGATTTCGTTCCAATTCACATTCCAAGTATTATTCGGCATGCTAATTACATTGCCGGTTGCCAAATTGCATTATCTCCTATAGTTTCCAAGATATGGTCTATCGACATCTTACAATATTGGCTCTGCTTCTAACTTGCGCCAAAATTGTAAAATGGTCTTATGAATTAGCGATTTCGTTCCAATTCACATTCAAAGTAATATTCGGCATTGCTAATTACGTTGCCGATTGCCAAATTGCATTATCTCTTGTAGTTTCCGAGATATGGGCAATCGAAATTTTACACCTTAGAGTCTGTTTCTAACTTGGGTCAAAATTGTAAAATGGTCTTATGAATTAGCGATTTCGCTCCAATTCACATTCCAAGTAATATTCGGCATGCTAATTACATTGCCAATTGCCAAATTGCATTATCTCTTATGGTTTCTGAGATATGGACCATCGACATCTTACAATATTGGTTCTGCTTTTAACTTGGGCCAAAATTGTAAAATGCTCCTATGAATTAGCGATTTCGTTCCAATTCACATTCAAAGTAATATTCGGCATGCTAATTATGTTGCCTGTTGCCAAATTGCATTACCTCTTATAGTTTCCGAGATATGGACTATCGACATCTTACAATATTGGCTCTGCTTCTAACTTCGGCCAAAATTGTTAAATGGTCTTATGAATTAGCGATTTCGCTCCAATTCACATTCCAAGTAATATTCGGCATGCTAATTACATTGCCAATTGCCAAATTGCATTATCTCTTATGGTTTCTGAGATATGGACCATCGACATCTTACAATATTGGTTCTGCTTTTAACTTGGGCCAAAATTGTAAAATGCTCCTATGAATTAGCGATTTCGTTCCAATTCACATTCAAAGTAATATTCGGCATGCTAATTATGTTGCCTGTTGCCAAATTGCATTACCTCTTATAGTTTCCGAGATATGGACTATCGACATCTTACAATATTGGCTCTGCTTCTAACTTCGGCCAAAATTGTAAAATGGTCTTATTAATTAGCGATTTCGTTGTAATTCACATTCCAAGTAATATTCGGCATGCTAACTACGTTGCCGATTGCCAAATTGCATTATCTCTTATAGTTTCCGAGATAAGGGCAATTGAAATTTTACACCTTGGTGTCTGTTTCTAACTGGGGTCAAAATTGTAAAATGGTCTTATGAATTAGTGATTTCGTTCCAATTCACATTACAAGTAATATTCGACATGCTAATTACATTGCCGATTGCCAAATTGCATTATCTCCTATAGTTTCCAAGATATGTTCTATCGACCTCTTACAATATTGGCTCTGCTTCTAACTTGGGCCAAAATTGAAAAATGGTCTTATGAATTAGCGATTTCGTTCCAATTCACATTCAAAGTAATATTCGGCATTGCTAATTACATTGCCGATTGCCAAATTGCATTATCTCCTATAGTTTCCAAGATATGGTCTATCGACATCTTACAATATTGGCTCTGCTTCTAACTTGGGCCAAAATTGAAAAATGGTCTTATGAATTAGCAATTTCGTTCCAATTCACATTCAAAGTAATATTCGGCATTGCTAATTACGTTGCCGATTGCCAAAATGCATTATCTCTTGTAGTTTCCGAGATATGGGCAATCGAAATTTTACACCTTAGAGTCTGTTTCTAACTTGGGTCAAAATTGTAAAATGGTCTTACGAATTAGCGATTTCGCTCCAATTCACATTCCAAGTAATATTCGGCATGCTAATTACATTGCCGATTGCCAAATTGCATTATCCCTTATAGTGTCCGAGATATGGACTATCGACATCTGACAATATTAGCTCTGCTTCTAACTTGGGCCAGAATTGTAAAATGGTCTTATGAATTAGCTATTTCGTTCCAATTCACATTCCAAGTAATATTCGGAATGCTAATTACGTAGCCGATTGCCAAATTGCATTATCTCATATAGTTTCCGAGATATGGACTATCGACATCTTACAATATTGGCTGTGCTTCTAACTTGGGCCAAAATTGTAAAATGGTCTAATGAATTAGCGATTTCGCTCCAATTCACATTCCAAGTAATATTCGGCATACTAATTACATTGCCGATTGCCAAATTGCATTATCTCTTATAGTTTCTGAGATATGGACCATCGACATCTTACAAAATTGGCTCTTCTTCTAACTTGGGCCAGAATTGTAAAATGGTCTTTTGGATTAGCGATTTCGGTCCAATTCACATTCCAAGTAATATTTGGCATGCTAATTACGTTGCCGATGGCCAACTCGCATTACCTATTTTGGTTTCCGAGATGTGGACTATCGACATCTTACATTATTGGCTCTGCTTCTAACTTGGACCAAAATTGTAAAATGGCCTTATGAATTAGCGATTTCGTTCCAATTCACATTCCAAGTAATGTTCGGCATGCTAATTACGTTGCCGATTGCCAAATTGCATTATCTCTTATAGTTTCCGAGATATGGTCAGGTTCGTCCATCGATCGATGGACGAATTTTACACCTTGGTGTCTGTTTCTAACTGGGGCCAAAATTGTAAAATGGTCTTATGAATTAGTTATTTCGTTCCAATTCACATTCCAAGTAATATTCGGCATGCTAATTACGTTGCCGATTGCCATATTGCATTATCTTTTATAGTTTCCGAGATATGGGCTATCGACAGCTTACAATATTGGCTCTGCTTCTAACTTGGACCAAAATTGTAAAATGGCCTTATGAATTGGCGATTTCGTTCCAATTCACATTCCAAGTAATATTCGGCATGCTAATTACGTTGCCGATTGCCAAATTGCATTATCTCATATAGTTTCCAAGATATGGTCTATCGACATCTTACAATATTGGCTCTGCTTCTAACTTGGGCCAAAATTGAAAAATGGTCTTATGAATTAGCGATTTCGTTCGAATTCACATTCAAAGTAATATTCGGCATTGCTAATTACGTTGCCGATTGCCAAATTGCATTATCTCTTGTAGTTTCCGAGATATGGGCAATCGAAATTTTACACCTTAGTGTCTGTTTCTAACTTGGGTCAAAATTGTAAAATGGTCTTATGAATTAGCGATTTTGCTCCAATTCACATTCCGAGTAATATTCGGCATGCTAATTATATTGCCGATTGCTAAATTGCATTATCTCATATGGTTTACGAGATATGGACTGTCGGCATCTTACAATATTGGCTGTGTTTCTAACTTGGGCCAAAATTGTAAAATGGTCTTATGAATTAGCGATTTCGTTCCAATTCACATTCCAAGTAATATTCGGCATGCTAATTATATTGCCAGTTGCCAAATTGCATTATCTCCTATAAGTTCCAAGATATGGACTATCGACATCTTACAATATTGGCTCTGCTTCTAACTTGGGCCAAAATTGTAAAAAGGTCTTATGAATTAGCGATTGCGTTCCAATTCACATTCCAAGTAATATTCGGCATGCTAATTACGTTGCCGATTGCCAAATTGCATTATCTCTTGTAGTTTCCGAGATATGGGCAATCGAAATTTTACACCTTAGAGTCTGTTTCTAAGTAGGGTCAAAAATGTAAAATGGTCTTATGAATTAGCGATTTCGTTCCAATTCACTTTCCAAGTAATACTCGACATGCTAATTACATTGCCGTTTGCCAAATTGCATTATCTCTTATAATTTCCGGGATATGGATTATCGACATCTGACAATATTGGCTCTGCTTCTTACTTGGGCCAGAATTGTAAAATGGTCTTATGAATTAGCGATTTCGTTCCAATTCATATTCCAAGTAATATTCGGCATGGTAATTACATTGCCGATTGCCAAATTGCATTATCTCTTATAGTTTGCGGGATATGGGAATCGAAATTTTACACCTTAGTGTCTGTTTTTAACTTGGGTCAAAATTGTAAAATGGTCTTATGAATTAGCGATTTTTCTCCAATTCATATTCCAAGTAATATTCGGCATGCTAATTACATTGCCGATTACCAAATTGCATTACCTCCTATAGTTTCCAAGATATGGTCTATCGACATCTTACAATATTGGCTCTGCTTCTAATTTGGGCCGAAATTGTAAAATTCTCTTATGAATTAGCGATTTCGTTCCAATTCACACTCAAAGTAATATTCGGCATGCTAATTACGTTGCCTGTTGCCAAATTGCATTATCTCTTATAGTTTCCGAGATATGGACTATCGACATCTTACAATATTGGCTCTGCTTCTAACTTGGGCCAAAATTGTAAAATGGTCTTATGAATTAACGATTTCGTTCCAATTCACATTCTAAGTAATATTCGGCATGCTAATTACGTTGCCGTTTTCCAAATTGCATTATCTCTTATAGTTTCCGAGATATGGGCAATTGAAATTTTACACCTTGATGTCTGTTTCTAACTGGGGTCAAAATTGTAAAATGGTCTTATGAATTAGCGATTTCGTTCCAATTCACATTCAAAGTAATATTCGGCATTGCTAATTACGTTGCCGATTGCCAAATTGCATTATCTCTTGTAGTTTCCAAGATATGGGCAATCGAAATTTTACACCTTAGAGTCTGTTTCTAACTTGGGTCAAAATTGTAAAATGGTCTTATGAATTAGCGATTTCTTTCCAGTTCACATTCCAAGTAATATTCGGCATGCTAATTACATTGCCGATTGCCAAATTGCATTATCTCTTATAGTTTCTGAGATATGGACTATCGACATCTTACAATATTGGTTCTGCTTTTAACTTGGGCCAAAATTTTAAAATCTTCTTATGAATTAGCGATTTCGTTCCAATTCACATTCCAAGTAATATTCGGCATGGTAATTACATTGCCGATTGCCAAATTGCATTATCTCTTATAGTTTGTGGGATATGGGAATCGAAATTTTACACCTTAGTGTCTGTTTCTAACTTGGGTCAAAATTGTAAAATGGTCTTATGAATTAGCGATTTTGCTCCAATTCACATTCCAAGTAATATTCGGCATGCTAATTACATTGCCGATTGCCAAATTGCATTACCTCCTATAGTTTCCAAGATATGGTCTATCGACATCTTACAATATTGGCACTGCTTCTAATTTGGGCCAAAATTGTAAAATGCTCTTATGAATTAGCGATTTCGTTCCAATTCACATTCAAAGTAATATTCAGCATGCTAATTACGTTGCCTGTTGCCAAATTGCATTATCTCTTATAGTTTCCGAGATATGGACTATGGACATCTTACAATATTGGCTCTGCTTCAAACTTGGGCCAAAATTGTAAAATGGTCTTATGAATTAGCGATTTCGTTCCAATTCACATTCTAAGTAATATTCGGCATGCTAATTACGTTGCCGTTTTCCAAATTGCATTATCTCTTATAGTTTCCGAGATATGGGCAATTGAAATTTTACACCTTGGTGTCTGTTTTTAACTGGGGTCAAAATTGTAAAATGGTCTTATGAATTAGTGATTTCGTTCCAATTCACATTCCAAGTAATATTCAACATGCTAATTACATTGCCGATAGCCAAATTGCATTATCTCTTATAGTTTCTGAGATATGCGCAATCGAAATTTTACACATTAGGGTCTGTTTCTAACTTGGGTCAAAATTGTAAAATGCTCTTATGAATTAGCGATTTCGTTCCAATTCACATTCAAAGTAATATTCGACATTCTAATTACGTTGCCTGTTGCCAAATTGCATTATCTCTTATAGTTTCCGAGATATGGACTATCGACATCTTACAATGTTGACTCTGCTTCTAACTTGGGCCAGAATTGTAAAATGGTCTTATGAATTAGCGATTTCGTTCCAATTCACATTCCAAGTAATATTCGGCATGCTAATTACATTGCCGATTGCCAAATTGCATTATCCTTTATTGTTTTCGAGATATGGACTATCGACATCTGACAATATTGGCTCTGCTTCTAACTTGGGCCAGAATTGTAAAATGGTCTTATGATTTAGCGATTTCGTTCCAATTCATATTCCAAGTAATATTCGGCATGCTAATTACGTTGCCGATTGCCAAATTGCATTATCTCATATAGTTTCCGAGATATGGACTATCGACATCTTACAATATTGGCTGTGCTTCTAACTTGGGCCAAAATTGTAAAATGGTCTTATGAATTAGCGATTTAGTTCCAATTCACATTCCAAGTATTATTCGGCATGCTAATTACGTTGCCGGTTGCCAAATTGCATTATCTCCTATAGTTTCCAAGATATGGTCTATCGACATTTTACAATATTGGCTGTGCTTCTAACTTGGGCCAAAATTGTAAAATGGTCTTATGAATTAGCGATTTCGTTCCAATTCACATTCCAAGTAATATTCGGCATGCTAATTACATTGCCTGTTGCCAAATTGCATTATCTCCTATAGTTTCTAAGATATGGTCTATCGACATCTTACAATATTGGCTCTGCTTCTAACTTGGGCCAAAATTGTAAAATGGTCTTATGAATTAGCGATTTCGTTCCAATTCACATTCAAAGTAATATTCGGCACTGCTAATTACGATGCCGATTGCCAAATTGCATTATCTCTTGTAGTTTCCGTGATATGGGCCATCGAAATTTTACACCTTAGAGTCTGTTTCTAACTTGGGTCAAAATTGTAAAATGGTCTTATGAATTAGCGATTTCGCTCCAATACACATTTCAAGTAATATTCGGCATGCTAATTACATTGCCGATTGCCAAATTGCATTATCTCTTATAGTTTCCGAGATATGGACTATCGACATCTTACAATATTGGCTCTGCTTCTAACTGGGGCCAAAATTGTAAAATGGCCTTATGAATTAGCGATTTCGTTCCAATTCACATTCCAAGTAATATTCGGCATGCTAATTACATTGCCGTTTTCCAAATTGCATCATCTCTTATAGTTTCCGAGATATGGGCAATTGAACTTTTACACCTTGGTGTCTGTTTCTAACTGGGGGCAAAATTGTAAAATGGTCTTATGAATTAGCGATTTCGTTCCAATTCACATTCTAATTAATATTCGGCATGCTAATTACGTTGCCGTTTTCCAAATTGCATTATCTCTTATAGTTTCCGAGATATGGGCAATTGAAATTTTACACCTTGGTGTCTGTTTCTAACTGGGGTCAAAATTGTAAAATGGTCTTATGAATTAGTGATTTCGTTCCAATTCACATTCCAAGTAATATTCGACATGCTAATTACATTGCCGATTGCCAAATTGCATTATCTCCTATAGTTTCCAAGATATGGTCTATCGACATCTTACAATATTGGCTCTGCTTCTAACTTGGGCCAAAATTGAAAAATGGTCTTATGAATTAGCGATTTCGTTCCAATTCACATTCCAAGTATTGTTCGGCATGCTAATTACATTGCCGATTGCCAAATTGCATTATCTCCTATAGTTTCCAAGATATGGTCTATCGACATCTTACAATATTGGCTCTGCTTCTAACTTGGGCCAAAATTGAAAAATGGTCTTATGAATTAGCGATTTCGTTCCAATTCACATTCAAAGTAATATTCGGCATTGCTAATTACGTTGCCGATTGCCAAATTGCATTATCTCTTGTAGTTTCCGAGATATGGGCAATCGAAATTTTACACCTTAGAGTCTGTTTCTAACTTGGGTCAAAATTGTAAAATGGTCTTATGAATTAGCGATTTCGTTCCAATTCACATTCAAAGTAATATTCGACATGCTAATTACGTTGCCTGTTGCCAAATTGCATTATCTCTTATAGTTTCCGAGATATGGACTATCGACATCTTACAATATTGGCTCTGCTTCTAACTTGGGTCAAAATTGTAAAATGGTCTTATGAATTAGCGATTTCGTTCCAATTCACATTCCAAGTAATATTCGGCATGCCAATTACGTTGCCGATTGCCAAATTGCATTATCTCTTGTAGTTTCCGAGATATGGGCAATCGATATTTTACACCTTAGAGTCTGTTTCTAACTTGGGTCAAAATTGTAAAATGGTCTTATGAACTAGTGATTTCGTTCCAATTCACATTCCAAGTAATATTCGACATGCTAATTACATTGCCGATTGCCAAATTGCATTATCTCCTATAGTTTCCAAGATATGTTCTATCGACATCTTACAATATTGGCTCTGCTTCTAACTTGGGCCAAAATTGAAAAATGGTCTTATGAATTAGCGATTTCGTTCCAATTCACATTCAAAGTAATATTCGGCATTGCTAATTACGTTGCCGATTGCCAAATTGCATTATCTCTTGTAGTTTCCGAGATATGGGCAATCGAAATTTTACACCTTAGAGTCTGTTTCTAACTTGGGTCAAAATTGTAAAATGGTCTTACGAATTAGCGATTTCGCTCCAATTCACATTCCAAGTAATATTCGGCATGCTAATTACATTGCCGATTGCCAAATTGCATTATCCCTTATAGTTTCCGAGATATGGACTATCGACATCTGACAATATTAGCTCTGCTTCTAACTTGGGCCAGAATTGTAAAATGGTCTTATGAATTAGCGATTTCGTTCCAATTCACATTCCAAGTAATATTCGGAATGCTAATTTCGTTGCCGATTGCCAAATTGCATTATCTCATATAGTTTCCGAGATATGGACTATCGACATCTTACAATATTGGCTGTGCTTCTAACTTGGGCCAAAATCGTAAAATGGTCTTATGAATTAGCGATTTCGTTCCAATTCACATTCCAAGTAATATTCGGCATGCTAATTACATTGCCGATTGCCAAATTGCATTATCTCTTATAGTTTCCGAGATATGGGCAATCGAAATTTTACACCTTGGTGTCTGTTTCTAACTGGGGCCAAAATTGTAAAATGGTCTTATGAATTAGTGATTTCGTTCCAATTCACATTCCAAGTAATATTCGGCATGCTAATTACGTTGCCGATTGCCATATTGCATTATCTTTTATAGTTTCCGAGATATGGGCTATCGACAGCTTACAATATTGGCTCTGCTTCTAACTTGGGCCAAAATTGTAAAATGGCCTTATGAATTGGCGATTTCGTTCCAATTCACATTCCAAGTAATATTGGGCATGCTAATTACATTGCCGTTTTCCAAATTGCATTATCTCTTATAGTTTCCGAGATATGGGCAATTGAAATTTTACACCTTGGTGTATGTTTCTAACTGGGGTCAAAATTGTAAAATGGTCTTATGAATTAGCGATTTCGTTCCAATTCACATTCTAAGTAATATTCGGCATGCTAATTACGTTGCCGTTTTCCAAATTGCATTATCTCTTATAGTTTCCGAGATATGGGCAACTGAAATTTTACACCTTGGTGTCTGTTTCTAACTGGGGTCAAAATTGTAAAATGGTCTTATGAATTAGTGATTTCGTTACAATTCACATTCCAAGTAATATTCGACATGCTAATTACATTGCCGATTGCCAAATTGCATTATCTCATATAGTTTACGAGATATGGACTGTCGGCATCTTACAATATTGGCTGTGTTTCTAACTTGGGCCAAAATTGTAAAATGGTCTTATGAATTAGCGATTTCGTTCCAATTCACATTCCAAGTAATATTCGGCATGCTAATTATATTGCCGATTGCCAAATTGCATTATCTCCTATAGTTTCCAAGATATGGTCTATCGACATCTTACAATATTGGCTCTGCTTCTAACTTGGGCCAAAATTGAAAAATGGTCTTATGAATTAGCGATTTCGTTCCAATTCACATTCAAAGTAATATTCGGCATTGCTAATTACGTTGCCGATTGCCAAATTGCATTATCTCTTGTAGTTTCCGAGATATGGGCAATCGAAATTTTACACCTTAGTGTCTGTTTCTAACTTGGGTCAAAATTGTAAAATGGTCTTATGAATTAGCGATTTTGCTCCAATTCACATTCCGAGTAATATTCGGCATGCTAATTATATTGCCGATTGCCAAATTGCATTATCTCATATAGTTTACGAGATATGGACTGTCGGCATCTTACAATATTGGCTGTGTTTCTAACTTGGGCCAAAATTGTAAAATGGTTTTATGAATTAGCGATTTCGTTCCAATTCACATTCCAAGTAATATTCGGCATGCTAATTATATTGCCGATTGCCAAATTGCATTATCTCCTATAAGTTCCAAGATATGGACTATCGACATCTTACAATATTGGCTCTGCTTCTAACTTGGGCCAAAATTATAAAAAGGTCTTATGAATTAGCGATTGCGTTCCAATTCACATTCCAAGTAATATTCGGCATGCTAATTATGTTGCCGACTGCCAAATTGCATTATCTCTTGTAGTTTCCGAGATATGGGCAATCGAAATTTTACACCTTAGAGTCTGTTTCTAAGTTGGGTCAAAAATGTAAAATGGTCTTATGAATTAGCGATTTCGTTCCAATTCACATTCTAAGTAATACTCGACATGCTAATTACATTGCCGATTGCCAAATTGCATTATCTCTTATAGTTTCCGGGATATGGATTATCGACATCTGACAATATTGGCTCTGCTTCTTACTTGGGCCAGAATTGTAAAATGGTCTTATGAATTAGCGATTTCGTTCCAATTCACATTCCAAGTAATATTCGGCATGGTAATTACATTGCCGATTGACAAATTGCATTATCTCTTATTGTTTACGGGATATGGGAATCGAAATTTTACACCTTAGTGTCTGTTTTTAACTTGGGTCAAAATTGTAAAATGGTCTTATGAATTAGCGATTTTTCTCCAATTCACATTCCAAGTAATATTCGGCATGCTAATTACATTGCCGATTGCCAAATTGCATTACCTCCTATAGTTTCCAAGATATGGTCTATCGACATCTTACAATATTGGCTCTGCTTCTAATTTGGGCCAAAATTGTAAAATGCTCTTATGAATTAGCGATTTCGTTCCAATTCACATTCAAAGTAATATTCGGCATGCTAATTACGTTGCCTGTTGCCAAATTGCATTATCTCTTATAGTTTCCGAGATATGGGCAATTGAAATTTTACACCTTGATGTCTGTTTCTAACTGGGGTCAAAATTGTAAAATGGCCTTATGAATTAGCGTTTTCGTTCCAATTCACATTCCAAGTATTATTCGGCATGCTAATTACATTGCCGGTTGCCAAATTGCATTATCTGCTATAGTTTCCAAGATATGGTCTATCGACATCTTACAATATTGGCTCTGCTTCTAACTTGGGCCAAAATTGTAAAATGGTCTTATGAATTAGCGATTTCGTTCCAATTCACATTCAAAGTAATATTCGGCATTGCTAATTACGTTGCCGATTGCCAAATTGCATTATCTCTTGTAGTTTCCGAGATATGGGCAATCGAAATTTTACACCTTAGAGTCTGTTTCTAACTTGGGTCAAAATTGTAAAATGGTCTTATGAATTAGCGATTTCGCTCCAGTTCACATTCCAAGTAATATTCGGCATGCTAATTACATTGCCGATTGCCAAATTGCATTATCTCTTATAGTTTCTGAGATATGGACTATCGACATCTTACAATATTGGTTCTGCTTTTAACTTGGGCCAAAATTTTAAAATGGTCTTATGAATTAGCGATTTCGTTCCAATTCACATTCCAAGTAATATTCGGCATGGTAATTACATTGCCGATTGCCAAATTGCATTATCTCTTATAGTTTGCGGGATATGGGAATCGAAATTTTACACCTTAGTGTCTGTTTCTAACTTGGGTCAAAATTGTAAAATGGTCTTATGAATTAGCGATTTTGCTCCAATTCACATTCCAAGTAATATTCGGCATGCTAATTACATTGCCGATTGCCAAATTGCATTACCTCCTATAGTTTCCAAGATATGGTCTATCGACATCTTACAATATTGGCTCTGCTTCTAATTTGGGCCAAAATTGTAAAATGCTCTTATGAATTAGCGATTTCGTTCCAATTCACATTCAAAGTAATATTCGGCATGCTAATTACGTTGCCGTTTACCAAATTGCATTATCTCTTATAGTTTCCAGGATATGGGCAATTGAAATTTTACACCTTGGTGTCTGTTTCTAACTGGGGTCAAAATTGTAAAATGGTCTTATGAATTAGTGATTTCGTGCCAATTCACATTCCAAGTAATATTCAACATGCTAACTACATTGCCGATTGCCAAATTGCATTATCTCTTATAGTTTCTGAGATATGCGCAATCGAAATTTTACATCTAAGGGTCTGTTTCTAACTTGGGTCAAAATTGTAAAATGCTCTTATGAATTAGCGATTTCGTTCCAATTCACATTCAAAGTAATATTCGACATGCTAATTACGTTGCCTGTTGTCAAATTGCATTATCTCTTATAGTTTCCGAGATATGGACTATCGACATCTTACAATATTGACTCTGCTTCTAACTTGGGTCAAAATTGTAAAATGGTCTTATGAATTAGCGATTTCGCTCCAATTCACATTCCAAGTAATATTCGGCATGCTAATTACATTGCCGATTGCCAAATTGCATTATCCCTTATTGTTTTCGAGATATGGACTATCGACATCTGACAACATTGGCTCTGCTTCTAACTTGGGCCAGAATTGTAAAATGGTCTTATGAATTAGCGATTTCGTTCCAATTCATATTCCAAGTAATATTCGGCATGCTAATTACGTTGCCGATTGCCAAATTGCATTATCTCATATAGTTTCCGAGATATGGACTATCGACATCTTACAATATTGGCTGTGCTTCTAACTTATGCCAAAATTGTAAAATGGTCTTATGAATTGGCGATTTCGTTCCAATTCACATTAAAAGTATTATTCGGCATGCTAATTACATTGCCGGTTGCCAAATTGCATTATCTCCTATAGTTTCCAAGATATGGTCTATCGACATCTTACAATATTGGCTCTGCTTCTAACTTGGGCCAAAATTGTAAAATGGTCTTATGAATTAGCGATTTCGTTCCAATTCACATTCAAAGTAGTATTCGGCACTGCTAATTACGTTGCCGTTTACCAAATTGCATTATCTCTTGTAGTTTCCGAGATATGGGCCATCGAAATTTTACACCTTAGAGTCTGTTTCTAACTTGGGTCAAAATTGTAAAATGGTCTTACGAATTAGCGATTTCGCTCCAATTCACATTCCAAGTAATATTCGGCATGCTAATTACATTGCCGATTGCCAAATTGCATTATCCCTTATAGTTTCCGAGATATGGACTATCGACATCTGACAATATTAGCTCTGCTTCTAACTTGGGCCAGAATTGTAAAATGGTCTTATGAATTAGCGATTTCGTTCCAATTCACATTCCAAGTAATATTCGGAATGCTAATTACGTTGCCGATTGCCAAATTGCATTATCTCATATAGTTTCCGAGATATGGACTATCGACATCTTACAATATTGGCTGTGCTTCTAACTTGGGCCAAAATTGTAAAATGGTCTTATGAATTAGCGATTTCGTTCCAATTCACATTCCAAGTATTATTCGGCATGCTAATTACATTGCCGATTGCCAAATTGCATTATCTCCTATAGTTTCTAAGATATGGTCTATCGACATCTTACAGTATTGGCTCTGCTTCTAACTTGGGCCAAAATTGAAAAATGGTCTTATGAATTAGCGATTTCGTTCCAATTCACATTCAAAGTAATATTCGGCATTGCTAATTACGTTGCCGATTGCCAAATTGCATTACCTCTTGTAGGTTCGTCCATCGATCGATGGACGAACCTAGTTTCCAAGATATGGTCTATCGACATCTTACAATATTGGCTCTGCTTCTAACTTGGGCCAAAATTGAAAAATGGTCTTATGAATTAGCGATTTCGTTCCAATTCACATTCAAAGTAATATTCAGCATTGCTAATTACGTTGCCGATTGCCAAATTGCATTATCTCTTGTAGTTTCCGAGATATGGGCAATCGAAATTTTACACCTTAGAGTCTGTTTCTAACTTGGGTCAAAATTGTAAAATGGTCTTATGAATTAGCGATTTCGTTCCAATTCACATTCAAAGTAATATTCGACATGCTAATTACGTTGCCTGTTGCCAAATTGCATTATCTCTTATAGTTTCCGAGATATGGACTATCGACATCTTACAATATTGGCTCTGCTTCTAACTTGGGTCAAAATTGTAAAATGGTCTTACGAATTAGCGATTTCGTTCCAATTCACATTCCAAGTAATATTCGGCATGCCAATTACGTTGCCGATTGCCATATTGCATTATCTCTTATAGTTTCCAAGATATGTTCTATCGACATCTTACAATATTGGCTCTGCTTCTAACTTGGGCCAAAATTGAAAAATGGTCTTATGAATTAGCGATTTCGTTCCAATTCACATTCAAAGTAATATTCGGCATTGCTAATTACGTTGCCGATTGCCAAATTGCATTATCTCTTGTAGTTTCCGAGATATGGGCAATCGATATTTTACACCTTAGAGTCTGTTTCTAACTTGGGTCAAAATTGTAAAATGGTCTTATGAATTAGTGATTTCGTTCCAATTCACATTCCAAGTAATATTCGACATGCTAATTACATTGCCGATTGCCAAATTGCATTATCTCCTATAGTTTCCAAGATATGTTCTATCGACATCTTACAATATTGGCTCTGCTTCTAACTTGGGCCAAAATTGAAAAATGGTCTTATGAATTAGCGATTTCGTTCCAATTCACATTCAAAGTAATATTCGGCATTGCTAATTACGTTGCCGATTGCCAAATTGCATTATCTCTTGTAGTTTCCGAGATATGGGCAATCGAAATTTTACACCTTAGAGTCTGTTTCTAACTTGGGTCAAAATTGTAAAATGGTCTTACGAATTAGCGATTTCGCTCCAATTCACATTCCAAGTAATATTCGGCATGCTAATTACATTGCCGATTGCCAAATTGCATTATCCCTTATAGTTTCCGAGATATGGACTATCGACATCTGACAATATTAGCTCTGCTTCTAACTTGGGCCAGAATTGTAAAATGGTCTTATGAATTAGCGATTTCGTTCCAATTCACATTCCAAGTAATATTCGGAATGCTAATTACGTTGCCGATTGCCAAATTGCATTATCTCATATAGTTTCCGAGATATGGACTATCGACATCTTACAATATTGGCTGTGCTTCTAACTTGGGCCAAAATCGTAAAATGGTCTTATGAATTAGCGATTTCGTTCCAATTCACATTCCAAGTATTATTCGGCATGCTAATTACATTGCCGATTGCCAAATTGCATTATCTCCTATAGTTTCTAAGATATGGTCTATCGACATCTTACAATATTGGCTCTGCTTATAACTTGGGCCAAAATTGAAAAATGGTCTTATGAATTAGCGATTTCGCTCCAATTCACATTCAAAGTAATATTCGGCATTGCTAATTACGTTGCCGATTGCCAAATTGCATTATCTCTTGTAGTTTCCAAGATATGGGCAATCGAAATTTTACACCTTAGAGTCTGTTTCTAACTTGGGTCAAAATTGTATAATGGTCTTATGAATTAGCGATTTCGCTCCAATTCACATTCCAAGTAATATTCGGCATACTAATTACATTGCCGATTGCCAAATTGCATTATCTCTTATAGTTTCTGAGATATGGACCATCGACATCTTACAAAATTGGCTCTTCTTCTAACTTGGACCAAAATTGTAAAATGGCCTTATGAATTAGCGATTTCGTTCCAATTCACATTCCAAGTAATGTTCGGCATGCTAATTACGTTGCCGATTGCCATATTGCATTATCTCTTATAGTTTCCGAGATGTGGGCAATCGAAATTTTACACCTTATTGTCTGTTTCTAACTGGGGTCAAAATTGTTAAATGGTCTTATGAATTAGTGATTTCGTTCCAATTCACATTCCAAGTAATATTCGGCATGCTAATTACATTGCTGATTACCAAATTGCATTATCTCTTATAGTTTCCGAGATATGGGCAATCGAAATTTTACACCTTGGTGTCTGTTTCTAACTGGGGCCAAAATTGTAAAATGGTCTTATGAATTAGTGATTTCGTTCCAATTCACATTCCAAGTAATATTCGGCATGCTAATTACGTTGCCGATTGCCATATTGCATTATCTTTTATAGTTTCCGAGATATGGGCTATCGACAGCTTACAATATTGGCTCTGCTTCTAACTTGGGCCAAAATTGTAAAATGGCCTTATGAATTGGCGATTTCGTTCCAATTCACATTCCAAGTAATATTGGGCATGATAATTACATTGCCGTTTTCCAAATTGCATTATCTCTTATAGTTTCCGAGATATGGGCAATTGAAATTTTACACCTTGGTGTATGTTTCTAACTGGGGTCAAAATTGTAAAATGGTCTTATGAATTAGCGATTTCGTTCAAATTCACATTCTAAGTAATATTCGGCATGCTAATTACGTTGCCGTTTTCCAAATTGCATTATCTCTTATAGTTTCCGAGATATGGGCAATCGAAATTTTACACCTTAGTGTCTGTTTCTAACTTGGGTCAAAATTGTAAAATGGTCTTATGAATTAGCGATTTTGCTCCAATTCACATTCCGAGTAATATTCGGCATGCTAATTATATTGCCGATTGCCAAATTGCATTATCTCATATAGTTTACGAGATATGGACTGTCGGCATCTTACAATATTGGCTGTGTTTCTAACTTGGGCCAAAATTGTAAAATGGTCTTATGAATTAGCGATTTCGTTCCAATTCACATTCCAAGTAATATTCGGCATGCTAATTATATTGCCGATTGCCAAATTGCATTATCTCCTATAGTTTCCAAGATATGGTCTATCGACATCTTACAATATTGGCTCTGCTTCTAACTTGGGCCAAAATTGAAAAATGGTCTTATGAATTAGCGATTTCGTTCCAATTCACATTCAAAGTAATATTCGGCATTGCTAATTACGTTGCCGATTGCCAAATTGCATTATCTCTTGTAGTTTCCGAGATATGGGCAATCGAAATTTTACACCTTAGTGTCTGTTTCTAACTTGGGTCAAAATTGTAAAATGGTCTTATGAATTAGCGATTTTGCTCCAATTCACATTCCGAGTAATATTCGGCATGCTAATTATATTGCCGATTGCCAAATTGCATTATCTCATATAGTTTACGAGATATGGACTGTCGGCATCTTACAATATTGGCTGTGTTTCTAACTTGGGCCAAAATTGTAAAATGGTCTTATGAATTAGCGATTTCGTTCCAATTCACATTCCAAGTAATATTCGGCATGCTAATTATATTGCCGATTGCCAAATTGCATTATCTCCTATAAGTTCCAAGATATGGACTATCGACATCTTACAATATTGGCTCTGCTTCTAACTTGGGCCAAAATTATAAAAAGGTCTTATGAATTAGCGATTGCGTTCCAATTCACATTCCAAGTAATATTCGGCATGCTAATTATGTTGCCGACTGCCAAATTGCATTATCTCTTGTAGTTTCCGAGATATGGGCAATCGAAATTTTACACCTTAGAGTCTGTTTCTAAGTTGGGTCAAAAATGTAAAATGGTCTTATGAATTAGCGATTTCGTTCCAATTCACATTCCAAGTAATACTCGACATGCTAATTACATTGCCGATTGCCAAATTGCATTATCTCTTATAGTTTCCGGGATATGGATTATCGACATCTGACAATATTGGCTCTGCTTCTTACTTGGGCCAGAATTGTAAAATGGTCTTATGAATTAGCGATTTCGTTCCAATTCACATTCCAAGTAATATTCGGCATGGTAATTACATTGCCGATTGCCAAATTGCATTATCTCTTATTGTTTACGGGATATGGGAATCGAAATTTTACACCTTAGTGTCTGTTTTTAACTTGGGTCAAAATTGTAAAATGGTCTTATGAATTAGCGATTTTTCTCCAATTCACATTCCAAGTATTATTCGGCATGCTAATTACATTGCCGGTTGCCAAATTGCATTATCTGCTATAGTTTCCAAGATATGGTCTATCGACATCTTACAATATTGGCTCTGCTTCTAACTTGGGCCAAAATTGTAAAATGGTCTTATGAATTAGCGATTTCGTTCCAATTCACATTCAAAGTAATATTCGGCATTGCTAATTACGTTGCCGATTGCCAAATTGCATTATCTCTTGTAGTTTCCGAGATATGGGCAATCGAAATTTTACACCTTAGAGTCTGTTTCTAACTTGGGTCAAAATTGTAAAATGGTCTTATGAATTAGCGATTTCGCTCCAGTTCACATTCCAAGTAATATTCGGCATGCTAATTACATTGCCGATTGCCAAATTGCATTATCTCTTATAGTTTCTGAGATATGGACTATCGACATCTTACAATATTGGTTCTGCTTTTAACTTGGGCCAAAATTTTAAAATGGTCTTATGAATTAGCGATTTCGTTCCAATTCACATTCCAAGTAATATTCGGCATGCTAATTACATTGCCGATTGCCAAATTGCATTACCTCCTATAGTTTCCAAGATATGGTCTATCGACATCTTACAATATTGGCTCTGTTTCTAATTTGGGCCAAAATTGTAAAATGCTCTTATGAATTAGCGATTTCGTTCCAATTCACATTCAAAGTAATATTCGGCATGCTAATTACGTTGCCGTTTACCAAATTGCATTATCTCTTATAGTTTCCAGGATATGGGCAATTGAAATTTTACACCTTGGTGTCAGTTTCTAACTGGGGTCAAAATTGTAAAATGGTCTTATGAATTAGTGATTTCGTGCCAATTCACATTCCAAGTAATATTCAACATGCTAACTACATTGCCGATTGCCAAATTGCATTATCTCTTATAGTTTCTGAGATATGCGCAATCGAAATTTTACATCTAAGGGTCTGTTTTTAACTTGGGTCAAAATTGTAAAATGCTCTTATGAATTAGCGATTTCGTTCCAATTCACATTCAAAGTAATATTCGACATGCTAATTACGTTGCCTGTTGTCAAATTGCATTATCTCTTATAGTTTCCGAGATATGGACTATCGACATCTTACAATATTGACTCTGCTTCTAACTTGGGTCAAAATTGTAAAATGGTCTTATGAATTAGCGATTTCGCTCCAATTCACATTCCAAGTAATATTCGGCATGCTAATTACATTGCCGATTGCCAAATTGCATTATCCCTTATTGTTTTCGAGATATGGACTATCGACATCTGACAACATTGGCTCTGCTTCTAACTTGGGCCAGAATTGTAAAATGGTCTTATGAATTAGCGATTTCGTTCCAATTCATATTCCAAGTAATATTCGGCATGCTAATTACGTTGCCGATTGCCAAATTGCATTATCTCATATAGTTTCCGAGATATGGACTATCGACATCTTACAATATTGGCTGTGCTTCTAACTTGGGCCAAAATTGTAAAATGGTCTTATGAATTAGCGATTTCGTTCCAATTCACATTCAAAGTAGTATTCGGCACTGCTAATTACGTTGCCGTTTACCAAATTGCATTATCTCTTGTAGTTTCCGAGATATGGGCCATCGAAATTTTACACCTTAGAGTCTGTTTCTAACTTGGGTCAAAATTGTAAAATGGTCTTACGAATTAGCGATTTCGCTCCAATTCACATTCCAAGTAATATTCGGCATGCTAATTACATTGCCGATTGCCAAATTGCATTATCCCTTATAGTTTCCGAGATATGGACTATCGACATCTGACAATATTAGCTCTGCTTCTAACTTGGGCCAGAATTGTAAAATGGTCTTATGAATTAGCGATTTCGTTCCAATTCACATTAAAAGTATTATTCGGCATGCTAATTACATTGCCGGTTGCCAAATTGCATTATCTCCTATAGTTTCCAAGATATGGTCTATCGACATCTTACAATATTGGCTCTGCTTCTAACTTGGGCCAAAATTGTAAAATGGTCTTATGAATTAGCGATTTCGTTCCAATTCACATTCAAAGTAGTATTCGGCACTGCTAATTACGTTGCCGTTTACCAAATTGCATTATCTCTTGTAGTTTCCGAGATATGGGCCATCGAAATTTTACACCTTAGAGTCTGTTTCTAACTTGGGTCAAAATTGTAAAATGGTCTTACGAATTAGCGATTTCGCTCCAATTCACATTCCAAGTAATATTCGGCATGCTAATTACATTGCCGATTGCCAAATTGCATTATCCCTTATAGTTTCCGAGATATGGACTATCGACATCTGACAATATTAGCTCTGCTTCTAACTTGGGCCAGAATTGTAAAATGGTCTTATGAATTAGCGATTTCGTTCCAATTCACATTCGAAGTAATATTCGGAATGCTAATTACGTTGCCGATTGCCAAATTGCATTATCTCATATAGTTTCCGAGATATGGACTATCGACATCTTACAATATTGGCTGTGCTTCTAACTTGGGCCAAAATTGTAAAATGGTCTTATGAATTAGCGATTTCGTTCCAATTCACATTCCAAGTATTATTCGGCATGCTAATTACATTGCCGATTGCCAAATTGCATTATCTCCTATAGTTTCTAAGATATGGTCTATCGACATCTTACAATATTGGCTCTTCTTCTAACTTGGACCAAAATTGTAAAATGGCCTTATGAATTAGCGATTTCGTTCCAATTCACATTCAAAGTAATATTCGGCATTGCTAATTACGTTGCCGATTGCCAAATTGCATTATCTCTTGTAGTTTCCAAGATATGGGCAATCGAAATTTTACACCTTAGAGTCTGTTTCTAACTTGGGTCAAAATTGTAAAATGGTCTTATGAATTAGCGATTTCGATCCAATTCACATTCAAAGTAATATTCGACATGCTAATTACGTTGCCTGTTGCCAAATTGCATTATCTCTTATAGTTTCCGAGATATGGACTATCGACATCTTACAATATTGGCTCTGCTTCTAACTTGGGTCAAAATTGTAAAATGGTCTTATGAATTAGCGATTTCGTTCCAATTCACATTCAAAGTAATATTCGGCACTGCTAATTACGATGCCGATTGCCAAATTGCATTATCTCTTGTAGTTTCCGTGATATGGGCCATCGAAATTTTACACCTTAGAGTCTGTTTCTAACTTGGGTCAAAATTGTAAAATGGTCTTATGAATTAGCGATTTCGCTCCAATACACATTTCAAGTAATATTCGGCATGCTAATTACATTGCCGATTGCCAAATTGCATTATCTCTTATAGTTTCTGAGATATGGACTATCGACATCTTACAATATTGGCTCTGCTTCTAACTGGGGCCAAAATTGTAAAATGGCCTTATGAATTAGCGATTTCGTTCCAATTCACATTCCAAGTAATATTCGGCATGCTAATTACATTGCCGTTTTCCAAATTGCATCATCTCTTATAGTTTCCGAGATATGGGCAATTGAACTTTTACACCTTGGTGTCTGTTTCTAACTGGGGGCAAAATTGTAAAATGGTCTTATGAATTAGCGATTTCGTTCCAATTCACATTCTAATTAATATTCGGCATGCTAATTACGTTGCCGTTTTCCAAATTGCATTATCTCTTATAGTTTCCGAGATATGGGCAATTGAAATTTTACACCTTGGTGTCTGTTTCTAACTGGGGTCAAAATTGTAAAATGGTGTTATGAATTAGTGATTTCGTTCCAATTCACATTCCAAGTAATATTCGACATGCTAATTACATTGCCGATTGCCAAATTGCATTATCTCCTATAGTTTCCAAGATATGGTCTATCGACATCTTACAATATTGGCTCTGCTTCTAACTTGGGCCAAAATTGAAAAATGGTCTTATGAATTAGCGATTTCGTTCCAATTCACATTCCAAGTATTGTTCGGCATGCTAATTACATTGCCGATTGCCAAATTGCATTATCTCCTATAGTTTCCAAGATATGGTCTATCGACATCTTACAATATTGGCTCTGCTTCTAACTTGGGCCAATATTGAAAAATGGTCTTATGAATTAGCGATTTCGTTCCAATTCACATTCAAAGTAATATTCGGCATTGCTAATTACGTTGCCGATTGCCAAATTGCATTATCTCTTGTAGTTTCCGAGATATGGGCAATCGAAATTTTACACCTTAGAGTCTGTTTCTAACTTGGGTCAAAATTGTAAAATGGTCTTATGAATTAGCGATTTCGTTCCAATTCACATTCAAAGTAATATTCGACATGCTAATTACGTTGCCTGTTGCCAAATTGCATTATCTCTTATAGTTTCCGAGATATGGACTATCGACATCTTACAATATTGGCTCTGCTTCTAACTTGGGTCAAAATTGTAAAATGGTCTTATGAATTAGCGATTTCGTTCCAATTCACATTCCAAGTAATATTCGGCATGCCAATTACGTTGCCGATTGCCATATTGCATTATCTCTTATAGTTTCCAAGATATGTTCTATCGACATCTTACAATATTGGCTCTGCTTCTAATTTGGGCCAAAATTGAAAAATGGCCTTATGAATTAGCGATTTCGTTCCAATTCACATTCCAAGTATTATTCGGCATGCTAATTACATTGCCGATTGCCAAATTGCATTATCTCCTCTAGTTTCTAAGATATGGTCTATCGACATCTTACAATATTGGCTCTGCTTATAACTTGGGCCAAAATTGAAAAATGGTCTTATGAATTAGCGATTTCGTTCCAATTCACATTCAAAGTAATATTCGGCATTGCTAATTACGTTACCGATTGCCAAATTGCATTATCTCTTGTAGTTTCCAAGATATGGGCAATCGAAATTTTACACCTTAGAGTCTGTTTCTAACTTGGGTCAAAATTGTAAAATGGTCTTATGAATTAGCGATTTCGCTCCAATTCACATTCTAAGTAATATTGGGCATGCTAATTACATTGCCGTTTTCCAAATTGCATTATCTCTTATAGTTTCCGAGATATGGGCAATTGAAATTTTACACCTTGGTGTATGTTTCTAACTGGGGTCAAAATTGTAAAATGGTCTTATGAATTAGCGATTTCGTTCCAATTCACATTCTAAGTAATATTCGGCATGCTAATTACGTTGCCGTTTTCCAAATTGCATTATCTCTTATAGTTTCCGAGATATGGGCAACTGAAATTTTACACCTTGGTGTCTGTTTCTAACTGGGGTCAAAATTGTAAAATGGTCTTATGAATTAGTGATTTCGTTACAATTCACATTCCAAGTAATATTCGACATGCTAATTACATTGCCGATTGCCAAATTGCATTATCTCCTATAGTTTCCAAGATATGGTCTATCGACATCTTACAATATTGGCTCTGCTTCTAACTTGGGCCAAAATTGAAAAATGGTCTTATGAATTAGCGATTTCGTTCCAATTCACATTCAAAGTAATATTCGGCATTGCTAATTACGTTGCCGATTGCCAAATTGCATTATCTCTTGTAGTTTCCGAGATATGGGCAATCGAAATTTTACACCTTAGAGTCTGTTTCTAACTTGGGTCAAAATTGTAAAATGGTCTTACGAATTAGCGATTTCGCTCCAATTCACATTCCAAGTAATATTCGGCATGCTAATTACATTGCCGATTGCCAAATTGCATTATCCCTTATAGTTTCCGAGATATGGACTATCGACATCTGACAATATTAGCTCTGCTTCTAACTTGGGCCAGAATTGTAAAATGGTCTTATGAATTAGCGATTTCGTTCCAATTCACATTCCAAGTAATATTCGGAATGCTAATTACGTTGCCGATTGCCAAATTGCATTATCTCATATAGTTTCCGAGATATGGACTATCGACATCTTACAATATTGGCTGTGCTTCTAACTTGGGCCAAAATCGTAAAATGGTCTTATGAATTAGCGATTTCGTTCCAATTCACATTCCAAGTATTATTCGGCATGCTAATTACATTGCCGATTGCCAAATTGCATTATCTCCTCTAGTTTCTAAGATATGGTCTATCGACATCTTACAATATTGGCTCTGCTTATAACTTGGGCCAAAATTGAAAAATGATCTTATGAATTAGCGATTTCGTTCCAATTCACATTCAAAGTAATATTCGGCATTGCTAATTACGTTACCGATTGCCAAATTGCATTATCTCTTGTAGTTTCCAAGATATGGGCAATCGAAATTTTACACCTTAGAGTCTGTTTCTAACTTGGGTCAAAATTGTAAAATGGTCTTATGAATTAGCGATTTCGCTCCAATTCACATTCCAAGTAATATTCGGCATACTAATTACATTGCCGATTGCCAAATTGCATTATCTCTTATAGTTTCTGAGATATGGACCATCGACATCTTACAAAATTGGCTCTTCTTCTAACTTGGACCAAAATTGTAAAATGGCCTTATGAATTAGCGATTTCGTTCCAATTCACATTCCAAGTAATGTTCGGCATGCTAATTACGTTGCCGATTGCCATATTGCATTATCTCTTATAGTTTCCGAGATGTGGGCAATCGAAATTTTACACCTTATTGTCTGTTTCTAACTGGGGTCAAAATTGTTAAATGGTCTTATGAATTAGTGATTTCGTTCCAATTCACATTCCAAGTAATATTCGGCATGCTAATTACATTGCCGATTACCAAATTGCATTATCTCTTATAGTTTCCGAGATATGGGCAATCGAAATTTTACACCTTGGTGTCTGTTTCTAACTGGGGCCAAAATTGTAAAATGGTCTTATGAATTAGTGATTTCGTTCCAATTCACATTCCAAGTAATATTCGGCATGCTAATTACGTTGCCGATTGCCATATTGCATTATCTTTTATAGTTTCCGAGATATGGGCTATCGACAGCTTACAATATTGGCTCTGCTTCTAACTTGGGCCAAAATTGTAAAATGGCCTTATGAATTGGCGATTTCGTTCCAATTCACATTCCAAGTAATATTGGGCATGCTAATTACATTGCCGTTTTCCAAATTGCATTATCTCTTATAGTTTCCGAGATATGGGCAATTGAAATTTTACACCTTGGTGTATGTTTCTAACTGGGGTCAAAATTGTAAAATGGTCTTATGAATTAGCGATTTCGTTCCAATTCACATTCTAAGTAATATTCGGCATGCTAATTACGTTGCCGTTTTCCAAATTGCATTATCTCTTATAGTTTCCGAGATATGGGCAACTGAAATTTTACACCTTGGTGTCTGTTTCTAACTGGGGTCAAAATTGTAAAATGGTCTTATGAATTAGTGATTTCGTTACAATTCACATTCCAAGTAATATTCGACATGCTAATTACATTGCCGATTGCCAAATTGCATTATCTCCTATAGTTTCCAAGATATGGTCTATCGACATCTTACAATATTGGCTCTGCTTCTAACTTGGGCCAAAATTGAAAAATGGTCTTATGAATTAGCGATTTCGTTCCAATTCACATTCAAAGTAATATTCGGCATTGCTAATTACGTTGCCGATTGCCAAATTGCATTATCTCTTGTAGTTTCCGAGATATGGGCAATCGAAATTTTACACCTTAGTGTCTGTTTCTAACTTGGGTCAAAATTGTAAAATGGTCTTATGAATTAGCGATTTTGCTCCAATTCACATTCCGAGTAATATTCGGCATGCTAATTATATTGCCGATTGCCAAATTGCATTATCTCATATAGTTTACGAGATATGGACTGTCGGCATCTTACAATATTGGCTGTGTTTCTAACTTGGGCCAAAATTGTAAAATGGTCTTATGTATTGGCGATTTCGTTCCAATTCACATTCCAAGTAATATTCGGCATGCTAATTATATTGCCGATTGCCAAATTGCATTATCTCCTATAAGTTCCAAGATATGGACTATCGACATCTTACAATATTGGCTCTGCTTCTAACTTGGGCCAAAATTATAAAAAGGTCTTATGAATTAGCGATTGCGTTCCAATTCACATTCCAAGTAATATTCGGCATGCTAATTATGTTGCCGACTGCCAAATTGCATTATCTCTTGTAGTTTCCGAGATATGGGCAATCGAAATTTTACACCTTAGAGTCTGTTTCTAAGTTGGGTCAAAAATGTAAAATGGTCTTATGAATTAGCGATTTCGTTCCAATTCACATTCCAAGTAATACTAGACATGCTAATTACATTGCCGATTGCCAAATTGCATTATCTCTTATAGTTTCCGGGATATGGATTATCGACATCTGACAATATTGGCTCTGCTTCTTACTTGGGCCAGAATTGTAAAATGGTCTTATGAATTAGCGATTTCGTTCCAATTCACATTCCAAGTAATATTCGGCATGGTAATTACATTGCCGATTGCCAAATTGCATTATCTCTTATTGTTTACGGGATATGGGAATCGAAATTTTACACCTTAGTGTCTGTTTTTAACTTGGGTCAAAATTGTAAAATGGTCTTATGAATTAGCGATTTTTCTCCAATTCACATTCCAAGTAATATTCGGCATGCTAATTACATTGCCGATTGCCAAATTGCATTATCTGCTATAGTTCCAAGATATGGTCTATCGACATCTTACAATATTGGCTCTGCTTCTAATTTGGGCCAAAATTGTAAAATGCTCTTATGAATTAGCGATTTCGTTCCAATTCACATTCAAAGTAATATTCGGCATGCTAATTACGTTGCCTGTTGCCAAATTGCATTATCTCTTATAGTTTCCGAGATATGGGCAATTGAAATTTTACACCTTGATGTCTGTTTCTAACTGGGGTCAAAATTGTAAAATGGCCTTATGAATTAGCGTTTTCGTTCCAATTCACATTCCAAGTATTATTCGGCATGCTAATTACATTGCCGGTTGCCAAATTGCATTATCTGCTATAGTTTCCAAGATATGGTCTATCGACATCTTACAATATTGGCTCTGCTTCTAACTTGGGCCAAAATTGTAAAATGGTCTTATGAATTAGCGATTTCGTTCCAATTCACATTCAAAGTAATATTCGGCATTGCTAATTACGTTGCCGATTGCCAAATTGCATTATCTCTTGTAGTTTCCGAGATATGGGCAATCGAAATTTTACACCTTAGAGTCTGTTTCTAACTTGGGTCAAAATTGTAAAATGGTCTTATGAATTAGCGATTTCGCTCCAGTTCACATTCCAAGTAATATTCGGCATGCTAATTACATTGCCGATTGCCAAATTGCATTATCTCTTATAGTTTCTGAGATATGGACTATCGACATCTTACAATATTGGTTCTGCTTTTAACTTGGGCCAAAATTTTAAAATGGTCTTATGAATTAGCGATTTCGTTCCAATTCACATTCAAAGTAATATTCGGCATGCTAATTACGTTGCCGTTTACCAAATTGCATTATCTCTTATAGTTTCCAGGATATGGGCAATTGAAATTTTACACCTTGGTGTCTGTTTCTAACTGGGGTCAAAATTGTAAAATGGTCTTATGAATTAGTGATTTCGTGCCAATTCACATTCCAAGTAATATTCAACATGCTAACTACATTGCCGATTGCCAAATTGCATTATCTCTTATAGTTTCTGAGATATGCGCAATCGAAATTTTACATCTAAGGGTCTGTTTCTAACTTGGGTCAAAATTGTAAAATGCTCTTATGAATTAGCGATTTCGTTCCAATTCACATTCAAAGTAATATTCGACATGCTAATTACGTTGCCTGTTGTCAAATTGCATTATCTCTTATAGTTTCCGAGATATGGACTATCGACATCTTACAATATTGACTCTGCTTCTAACTTGGGTCAAAATTGTAAAATGGTCTTATGAATTAGCGATTTCGCTCCAATTCACATTCCAAGTAATATTCGGCATGCTAATTACATTGCCGATTGCCAAATTGCATTATCCCTTATTGTTTTCGAGATATGGACTATCGACATCTGACAACATTGGCTCTGCTTCTAACTTGGGCCAGAATTGTAAAATGGTCTTATGAATTAGCGATTTCGTTCCAATTCATATTCCAAGTAATATTCGGCATGCTAATTACGTTGCCGATTGCCAAATTGCATTATCTCATATAGTTTCCGAGATATGGACTATCGACATCTTACAATATTGGCTGTGCTTCTAACTTGGGCCAAAATTGTAAAATGGTCTTATGAATTAGCGATTTCGTTCCAATTCACATTCCAAGTATTATTCGGCATGCTAATTACATTGCCGATTGCCAAATTGCATTATCTCCTCTAGTTTCTAAGATATGGTCTATCGACATCTTACAATATTGGCTCTGCTTCTAACTTGGGCCAAAATTGAAAAATGGTCTTATGAATTAGCGATTTCGTTCCAATTCACATTCAAAGTAATATTCGGCATTGCTAATTACGTTACCGATTGCCAAATTGCATTATCTCTTGTAGTTTCCAAGATATGGGCAATCGAAATTTTACACCTTAGAGTCTGTTTCTAACTTGGGTCAAAATTGTAAAATGGTCTTATGAATTAGCGATTTCGCTCCAATTCACATTCCAAGTAATATTCGGCATACTAATTACATTGCCGATTGCCAAATTGCATTATCTCTTATAGTTTCTGAGATATGGACCATCGACATCTTACAAAATTGGCTCTTCTTCTAACTTGGACCAAAATTGTAAAATGGCCTTATGAATTAGCGATTTCGTTCCAATTCACATTCCAAGTAATGTTCGGCATGCTAATTACGTTGCCGATTGCCATATTGCATTATCTCTTATAGTTTCCGAGATGTGGGCAATCGAAATTTTACACCTTATTGTCTGTTTCTAACTGGGGTCAAAATTGTTAAATGGTCTTATGAATTAGTGATTTCGTTCCAATTCACATTCCAAGTAATATTCGGCATGCTAATTACATTGCCGATTACCAAATTGCATTATCTCTTATAGTTTCCGAGATATGGGCAATCGAAATTTTACACCTTGGTGTCTGTTTCTAACTGGGGCCAAAATTGTAAAATGGTCTTATGAATTAGTGATTTCGTTCCAATTCACATTCCAAGTAATATTCGGCATGCTAATTACGTTGCCGATTGCCATATTGCATTATCTTTTATAGTTTCCGAGATATGGGCTATCGACAGCTTACAATATTGGCTCTGCTTCTAACTTGGGCCAAAATTGTAAAATGGCCTTATGAATTGGCGATTTCGTTCCAATTCACATTCCAAGTAATATTGGGCATGCTAATTACATTGCCGTTTTCCAAATTGCATTATCTCTTATAGTTTCCGAGATATGGGCAATTGAAATTTTACACCTTGGTGTATGTTTCTAACTGGGGTCAAAATTGTAAAATGGTCTTATGAATTAGCGATTTCGTTCCAATTCACATTCTAAGTAATATTCGGCATGCTAATTACGTTGCCGTTTTCCAAATTGCATTATCTCCTATAGTTTCCGAGATATGGGCAACTGAAATTTTACACCTTGGTGTCTGTTTCTAACTGGGGTCAAAATTGTAAAATGGTCTTATGAATTAGTGATTTCGTTACAATTCACATTCCAAGTAATATTCGACATGCTAATTACATTGCCGATTGCCAAATTGCATTATCTCCTATAGTTTCCAAGATATGGTCTATCGACATCTTACAATATTGGCTCTGCTTCTAACTTGGGCCAAAATTGAAAAATGGTCTTATGAATTAGCGATTTCGTTCCAATTCACATTCAAAGTAATATTCGGCATTGCTAATTACGTTGCCGATTGCCAAATTGCATTATCTCTTGTAGTTTCCGAGATATGGGCAATCGAAATTTTACACCTTAGTGTCTGTTTCTAACTTGGGTCAAAATTGTAAAATGGTCTTATGAATTAGCGATTTTGCTCCAATTCACATTCCGAGTAATATTCGGCATGCTAATTATATTGCCGATTGCCAAATTGCATTATCTCATATAGTTTACGAGATATGGACTGTCGGCATCTTAAAATATTGGCTGTGTTTCTAACTTGGGCCAAAATTGTAAAATGGTCTTATGAATTGGCGATTTCGTTCCAATTCACATTCCAAGTAATATTCGGCATGCTAATTATATTGCCGATTGCCAAATTGCATTATCTCCTATAAGTTCCAAGATATGGACTATCGACATCTTACAATATTGGCTCTGCTTCTAACTTGGGCCAAAATTATAAAAAGGTCTTATGAATTAGCGATTGCGTTCCAATTCACATTCCAAGTAATATTCGGCATGCTAATTATGTTGCCGACTGCCAAATTGCATTATCTCTTGTAGTTTCCGAGATATGGGCAATCGAAATTTTACACCTTAGAGTCTGTTTCTAAGTTGGGTCAAAAATGTAAAATGGTCTTATGAATTAGCGATTTCGTTCCAATTCACATTCCAAGTAATACTAGACATGCTAATTACATTGCCGATTGCCAAATTGCATTATCTCTTATAGTTTCCGGGATATGGATTATCGACATCTGACAATATTGGCTCTGCTTCTTACTTGGGCCAGAATTGTAAAATGGTCTTATGAATTAGCGATTTCGTTCCAATTCACATTCCAAGTAATATTCGGCATGGTAATTACATTGCCGATTGCCAAATTGCATTATCTCTTATTGTTTACGGGATATGGGAATCGAAATTTTACACCTTAGTGTCTGTTTTTAACTTGGGTCAAAATTGTAAAATGGTCTTATGAATTAGCGATTTTTCTCCAATTCACATTCCAAGTAATATTCGGCATGCTAATTACATTGCCGATTGCCAAATTGCATTATCTGCTATAGTTCCAAGATATGGTCTATCGACATCTTACAATATTGGCTCTGCTTCTAATTTGGGCCAAAATTGTAAAATGCTCTTATGAATTAGCGATTTCGTTCCAATTCACATTCAAAGTAATATTCGGCATGCTAATTACGTTGCCTGTTGCCAAATTGCATTATCTCTTATAGTTTCCGAGATATGGGCAATTGAAATTTTACACCTTGATGTCTGTTTCTAACTGGGGTCAAAATTGTAAAATGGCCTTATGAATTAGCGTTTTCGTTCCAATTCACATTCCAAGTATTATTCGGCATGCTAATTACATTGCCGGTTGCCAAATTGCATTATCTGCTATAGTTTCCAAGATATGGTCTATCGACATCTTACAATATTGGCTCTGCTTCTAACTTGGGCCAAAATTGTAAAATGGTCTTATGAATTAGCGATTTCGTTCCAATTCACATTCAAAGTAATATTCGGCATTGCTAATTACGTTGCCGATTGCCAAATTGCATTATCTCTTGTAGTTTCCGAGATATGGGCAATCGAAATTTTACACCTTAGAGTCTGTTTCTAACTTGGGTCAAAATTGTAAAATGGTCTTATGAATTAGCGATTTCGCTCCAGTTCACATTCCAAGTAATATTCGGCATGCTAATTACGTTGCCGATTGCCATATTGCATTATCTTTTATAGTTTCCGAGATATGGGCTATCGACAGCTTACAATATTGGCTC
The DNA here is from genome assembly GCF_030347505.1 of Rhynchophorus ferrugineus. NCBI lineage: Eukaryota > Metazoa > Arthropoda > Insecta > Coleoptera > Curculionidae > Rhynchophorus > Rhynchophorus ferrugineus. The sequence goes on along the minus strand of NW_027472586.1, from coordinate 24,530,952 downwards.
TGCTTCTAACTTGGGCCAAAATTGTAAAATGGCCTTATGAATTGGCGATTTCGTTCCAATTCACATTCCAAGTAATATTGGGCATGCTAATTACATTGCCGTTTTCCAAATTGCATTATCTCTTATAGTTTCCGAGATATGGGCAATTGAAATTTTACACCTTGGTGTATGTTTCTAACTGGGGTCAAAATTGTAAAATGGTCTTATGAATTAGCGATTTCGTTCCAATTCACATTCTAAGTAATATTCGGCATGCTAATTACGTTGCCGTTTTCCAAATTGCATTATCTCCTATAGTTTCCGAGATATGGGCAACTGAAATTTTACACCTTGGTGTCTGTTTCTAACTGGGGTCAAAATTGTAAAATGGTCTTATGAATTAGTGATTTCGTTACAATTCACATTCCAAGTAATATTCGACATGCTAATTACATTGCCGATTGCCAAATTGCATTATCTCCTATAGTTTCCAAGATATGGTCTATCGACATCTTACAATATTGGCTCTGCTTCTAACTTGGGCCAAAATTGAAAAATGGTCTTATGAATTAGCGATTTCGTTCCAATTCACATTCAAAGTAATATTCGGCATTGCTAATTACGTTGCCGATTGCCAAATTGCATTATCTCTTGTAGTTTCCGAGATATGGGCAATCGAAATTTTACACCTTAGTGTCTGTTTCTAACTTGGGTCAAAATTGTAAAATGGTCTTATGAATTAGCGATTTTGCTCCAATTCACATTCCGAGTAATATTCGGCATGCTAATTATATTGCCGATTGCCAAATTGCATTATCTCATATAGTTTACGAGATATGGACTGTCGGCATCTTACAATATTGGCTGTGTTTCTAACTTGGGCCAAAATTGTAAAATGGTCTTATGAATTGGCGATTTCGTTCCAATTCACATTCCAAGTAATATTCGGCATGCTAATTATATTGCCGATTGCCAAATTGCATTATCTCCTATAAGTTCCAAGATATGGACTATCGACATCTTACAATATTGGCTCTGCTTCTAACTTGGGCCAAAATTATAAAAAGGTCTTATGAATTAGCGATTGCGTTCCAATTCACATTCCAAGTAATATTCGGCATGCTAATTATGTTGCCGACTGCCAAATTGCATTATCTCTTGTAGTTTCCGAGATATGGGCAATCGAAATTTTACACCTTAGAGTCTGTTTCTAAGTTGGGTCAAAAATGTAAAATGGTCTTATGAATTAGCGATTTCGTTCCAATTCACATTCCAAGTAATACTAGACATGCTAATTACATTGCCGATTGCCAAATTGCATTATCTCTTATAGTTTCCGGGATATGGATTATCGACATCTGACAATATTGGCTCTGCTTCTTACTTGGGCCAGAATTGTAAAATGGTCTTATGAATTAGCGATTTCGTTCCAATTCACATTCCAAGTAATATTCGGCATGGTAATTACATTGCCGATTGCCAAATTGCATTATCTCTTATTGTTTACGGGATATGGGAATCGAAATTTTACACCTTAGTGTCTGTTTTTAACTTGGGTCAAAATTGTAAAATGGTCTTATGAATTAGCGATTTTTCTCCAATTCACATTCCAAGTAATATTCGGCATGCTAATTACATTGCCGATTGCCAAATTGCATTATCTGCTATAGTTCCAAGATATGGTCTATCGACATCTTACAATATTGGCTCTGCTTCTAATTTGGGCCAAAATTGTAAAATGCTCTTATGAATTAGCGATTTCGTTCCAATTCACATTCAAAGTAATATTCGGCATGCTAATTACGTTGCCTGTTGCCAAATTGCATTATCTCTTATAGTTTCCGAGATATGGGCAATTGAAATTTTACACCTTGATGTCTGTTTCTAACTGGGGTCAAAATTGTAAAATGGCCTTATGAATTAGCGTTTTCGTTCCAATTCACATTCCAAGTATTATTCGGCATGCTAATTACATTGCCGGTTGCCAAATTGCATTATCTGCTATAGTTTCCAAGATATGGTCTATCGACATCTTACAATATTGGCTCTGCTTCTAACTTGGGCCAAAATTGTAAAATGGTCTTATGAATTAGCGATTTCGTTCCAATTCACATTCAAAGTAATATTCGGCATTGCTAATTACGTTGCCGATTGCCAAATTGCATTATCTCTTGTAGTTTCCGAGATATGGGCAATCGAAATTTTACACCTTAGAGTCTGTTTCTAACTTGGGTCAAAATTGTAAAATGGTCTTATGAATTAGCGATTTCGCTCCAGTTCACATTCCAAGTAATATTCGGCATGCTAATTACATTGCCGATTGCCAAATTGCATTATCTCTTATAGTTTCTGAGATATGGACTATCGACATCTTACAATATTGGTTCTGCTTTTAACTTGGGCCAAAATTTTAAAATGGTCTTATGAATTAGCGATTTCGTTCCAATTCACATTCAAAGTAATATTCGGCATGCTAATTACGTTGCCGTTTACCAAATTGCATTATCTCTTATAGTTTCCAGGATATGGGCAATTGAAATTTTACACCTTGGTGTCTGTTTCTAACTGGGGTCAAAATTGTAAAATGGTCTTATGAATTAGTGATTTCGTGCCAATTCACATTCCAAGTAATATTCAACATGCTAACTACATTGCCGATTGCCAAATTGCATTATCTCTTATAGTTTCTGAGATATGCGCAATCGAAATTTTACATCTAAGGGTCTGTTTCTAACTTGGGTCAAAATTGTAAAATGCTCTTATGAATTAGCGATTTCGTTCCAATTCACATTCAAAGTAATATTCGACATGCTAATTACGTTGCCTGTTGTCAAATTGCATTATCTCTTATAGTTTCCGAGATATGGACTATCGACATCTTACAATATTGACTCTGCTTCTAACTTGGGTCAAAATTGTAAAATGGTCTTATGAATTAGCGATTTCGCTCCAATTCACATTCCAAGTAATATTCGGCATGCTAATTACATTGCCGATTGCCAAATTGCATTATCCCTTATTGTTTTCGAGATATGGACTATCGACATCTGACAACATTGGCTCTGCTTCTAACTTGGGCCAGAATTGTAAAATGGTCTTATGAATTAGCGATTTCGTTCCAATTCATATTCCAAGTAATATTCGGCATGCTAATTACATTGCCGATTGCCAAATTGCATTATCTCATATAGTTTCCGAGATATGGACTATCGACATCTTACAATATTGGCTGTGCTTCTAACTTGGGCCAAAATTGTAAAATGGTCTTATGAATTAGCGATTTCGTTCCAATTCACATTCCAAGTATTATTCGGCATGCTAATTACATTGCCGATTGCCAAATTGCATTATCTCCTCTAGTTTCTAAGATATGGTCTATCGACATCTTACAATATTGGCTCTGCTTCTAACTTGGGCCAAAATTGAAAAATGGTCTTATGAATTAGCGATTTCGTTCCAATTCACATTCAAAGTAATATTCGGCATTGCTAATTACGTTACCGATTGCCAAATTGCATTATCTCTTGTAGTTTCCAAGATATGGGCAATCGAAATTTTACACCTTAGAGTCTGTTTCTAACTTGGGTCAAAATTGTAAAATGGTCTTATGAATTAGCGATTTCGCTCCAATTCACATTCCAAGTAATATTCGGCATACTAATTACATTGCCGATTGCCAAATTGCATTATCTCTTATAGTTTCTGAGATATGGACCATCGACATCTTACAAAATTGGCTCTTCTTCTAACTTGGACCAAAATTGTAAAATGGCCTTATGAATTAGCGATTTCGTTCCAATTCACATTCCAAGTAATGTTCGGCATGCTAATTACGTTGCCGATTGCCATATTGCATTATCTCTTATAGTTTCCGAGATGTGGGCAATCGAAATTTTACACCTTATTGTCTGTTTCTAACTGGGGTCAAAATTGTTAAATGGTCTTATGAATTAGTGATTTCGTTCCAATTCACATTCCAAGTAATATTCGGCATGCTAATTACATTGCCGATTACCAAATTGCATTATCTCTTATAGTTTCCGAGATATGGGCAATCGAAATTTTACACCTTGGTGTCTGTTTCTAACTGGGGCCAAAATTGTAAAATGGTCTTATGAATTAGTGATTTCGTTCCAATTCACATTCCAAGTAATATTCGGCATGCTAATTACGTTGCCGATTGCCATATTGCATTATCTTTTATAGTTTCCGAGATATGGGCTATCGACAGCTTACAATATTGGCTCTGCTTCTAACTTGGGCCAAAATTGTAAAATGGCCTTATGAATTGGCGATTTCGTTCCAATTCACATTCCAAGTAATATTGGGCATGCTAATTACATTGCCGTTTTCCAAATTGCATTATCTCTTATAGTTTCCGAGATATGGGCAATTGAAATTTTACACCTTGGTGTATGTTTCTAACTGGGGTCAAAATTGTAAAATGGTCTTATGAATTAGCGATTTCGTTCCAATTCACATTCTAAGTAATATTCGGCATGCTAATTACGTTGCCGTTTTCCAAATTGCATTATCTCTTATAGTTTCCGAGATATGGGCAACTGAAATTTTACACCTTGGTGTATGTTTCTAACTGGGGTCAAAATTGTAAAATGGTCTTATGAATTAGTGATTTCGTTCCAATTCACATTCCAAGTAATATTCGACATGCTAATTACATTGCCGATTGCCAAATTGCATTATCTCCTATAGTTTCCAAGATATGGTCTATCGACATCTTACAATATTGGCTCTGCTTCTAACTTGGGCCAAAATTGAAAAATGGTCTTATGAATTAGCGATTTCGTTCCAATTCACATTCAAAGTAATATTCGGCATTGCTAATTACGTTGCCGATTGCCAAATTGCATTATCTCTTGTAGTTTGCGAGATATGGGCAATCGAAATTTTACACCTTAGAGTCTGTTTCTAAGTTGGGTCAAAAATGTAAAATGGTCTTATGAATTAGCGATTTCGTTCCAATTCACATTCCAAGTAATACTCGACATGCTAATTACATTGCCGATTGCCAAATTGCATTATCTCTTATAGTTTCCGGGATATGGATTATCGACATCTGACAATATTGGCTCTGCTTCTTACTTGGGCCAGAATTGTAAAATGGTCTTATGAATTAGCGATTTCGTTCCAATTCACATTCCAAGTAATATTCGGCATGGTAATTACATTGCCGATTGCCAAATTGCATTATCTCTTATTGTTTACGGGATATGGGAATCGAAATTTTACACCTTAGTGTCTGTTTTTAACTTGGGTCAAAATTGTAAAATGGTCTTATGAATTAGCGATTTTTCTCCAATTCACATACCAAGTAATATTCGGCATGCTAATTACATTGCCGATTGCCAAATTGCATTACCTCCTATAGTTTCCAAGATATGGTCTATCGACATCTTGCAATATTGGCTCTGCTTCTAATTTGGGCCAAAATTGTAAAATGCTCTTATGAATTAGCGATTTCGTTCCAATTCACATTCAAAGTAATATTCGGCATGCTAATTACGTTGCCTGTTGCCAAATTGCATTATCTCTTATAGTTTCCGAGATATGGGCAATTGAAATTTTACACCTTGATGTCTGTTTCTAACTGGGGTCAAAATTGTAAAATGGCCTTATGAATTAGCGTTTTCGTTCCAATTCACATTCCAAGTATTATTCGGCATGCTAATTACATTGCCGGTTGCCAAATTGCATTATCTGCTATAGTTTCCAAGATATGGTCTATCGACATCTTACAATATTGGCTCTGCTTCTAACTTGGGCCAAAATTGTAAAATGGTCTTATGAATTAGCGATTTCGTTCCAATTCACATTCAAAGTAATATTCGGCATTGCTAATTACGTTGCCGATTGCCAAATTGCATTATCTCTTGTAGTTTCCGAGATATGGGCAATCGAAATTTTACACCTTAGAGTCTGTTTCTAACTTGGGTCAAAATTGTAAAATGGTCTTATGAATTAGCGATTTCGCTCCAGTTCACATTCCAAGTAATATTCGGCATGCTAATTACATTGCCGATTGCCAAATTGCATTATCTCTTATAGTTTCTGAGATATGGACTATCGACATCTTACAATATTGGTTCTGCTTTTAACTTGGGCCAAAATTTTAAAATGGTCTTATGAATTAGCGATTTCGTTCCAATTCACATTCCAAGTAATATTCGGCATGGTAATTACATTGCCGATTGCCAAATTGCATTATCTCTTATAGTTTGCGGGATATGGGAATCGAAATTTTACACCTTAGTGTCTGTTTCTAACTTGGGTCAAAATTGTAAAATGGTCTTATGAATTAGCGATTTTGCTCCAATTCACATTCCAAGTAATATTCGGCATGCTAATTACATTGCCGATTGCCAAATTGCATTACCTCCTATAGTTTCCAAGATATGGTCTATCGACATCTTACAATATTGGCTCTGCTTCTAATTTGGGCCAAAATTGTAAAATGCTCTTATGAATTAGCGATTTCGTTCCAATTCACATTCAAAGTAATATTCGGCATGCTAATTACGTTGCCGTTTACCAAATTGCATTATCTCTTATAGTTTCCAGGATATGGGCAATTGAAATTTTACACCTTGGTGTCTGTTTCTAACTGGGGTCAAAATTGTAAAATGGTCTTATGAATTAGTGATTTCGTGCCAATTCACATTCCAAGTAATATTCAACATGCTAACTACATTGCCGATTGCCAAATTGCATTATCTCTTATAGTTTCTGAGATATGCGCAATCGAAATTTTACATCTAAGGGTCTGTTTCTAACTTGGGTCAAAATTGTAAAATGCTCTTATGAATTAGCGATTTCGTTCCAATTCACATTCAAAGTAATATTCGACATGCTAATTACGTTGCCTGTTGTCAAATTGCATTATCTCTTATAGTTTCCGAGATATGGACTATCGACATCTTACAATATTGACTCTGCTTCTAACTTGGGTCAAAATTGTAAAATGGTCTTATGAATTAGCGATTTCGCTCCAATTCACATTCCAAGTAATATTCGGCATGCTAATTACATTGCCGATTGCCAAATTGCATTATCCCTTATTGTTTTCGAGATATGGACTATCGACATCTGACAACATTGGCTCTGCTTCTAACTTGGGCCAGAATTGTAAAATGGTCTTATGAATTAGCGATTTCGTTCCAATTCATATTCCAAGTAATATTCGGCATGCTAATTACGTTGCCGATTGCCAAATTGCATTATCTCATATAGTTTCCGAGATATGGACTATCGACATCTTACAATATTGGCTGTGCTTCTAACTTATGCCAAAATTGTAAAATGGTCTTATGAATTGGCGATTTCGTTCCAATTCACATTAAAAGTATTATTCGGCATGCTAATTACATTGCCGGTTGCCAAATTGCATTATCTCCTATAGTTTCCAAGATATGGTCTATCGACATCTTACAATATTGGCTCTGCTTCTAACTAGGGCCAAAATTGTAAAATGGTCTTATGAATTAGCGATTTCGTTCCAATTCACATTCAAAGTAGTATTCGGCACTGCTAATTACGTTGCCGTTTACCAAATTGCATTATCTCTTGTAGTTTCCGAGATATGGGCCATCGAAATTTTACACCTTAGAGTCTGTTTCTAACTTGGGTCAAAATTGTAAAATGGTCTTATGAATTAGCGATTTCGCTCCAATACACATTTCAAGTAATATTCGGCATGCTAATTACATTGCCGATTGCCAAATTGCATTATCTCTTATAGTTTCTGAGATATGGACTATCGACATCTTACAATATTGGTTCTGCTTTTAACTTGGGCCAAAATTGTAAAATGGTCTTATGAATTTGCGATTTCGTTCCAATTCACATTCCAAGTAATATTCGGCATGCTAATTACGTTGCCGTTTTCCAAATTGCATTATCTCTTATAGTTTCCGAGATATGGGCAACTGAAATTTTACACCTTGGTGTCTGTTTCTAACTGGGGCCAAAATTGTAAAATGGTCTTATGAATTAGTGATTTCGTTCCAATTCACATTCCAAGTAATATTCGGCATGCTAATTACGTTGCAGATTGCCATATTGCATTATCTTTTATAGTTTCCGAGATATGGGCTATCGACAGCTTACAATATTGGTTCTGCTTTTAACTTGGGCCAAAATTGTAAAATGGTCTTATGAATTTGCGATTTCGTTCCAATTCACATTCCAAGTAATATTCGGCATGCTAATTACGTTGCCGTTTTCCAAATTGCATTATCTCTTATAGTTTCCGAGATATGGGCAACTGAAATTTTACACCTTGGTGTCTGTTTCTAACTGGGGCCAAAATTGTAAAATGGTCTTATGAATTAGTGACTTCGTTCCAATTCACATTCCAAGTAATATTCGGCATGCTAATTACATTGCCGATTGCCAAATTGCATTATCTCTTATAGTTTCTGAGATATGGACTATCGACATCTTACAATATTGGCTCTTCTTCTAACTTGGGCCAGAATTGTAAAATGGTCTTTTGGATTAGCGGTTTCGGTCCAATTCACATTCAAAGTAATATTCGGCACTGCTAATTACGTTGCCGTTTACCAAATTGCATTATCTCTTGTAGTTTCCGAGATATGGGCCATCGAAATTTTACACCTTAGAGTCTGTTTCTAACTTGGGTCAAAATTGTAAAATGGTCTTATGAATTAGCGATTTCGCTCCAATACACATTTCAAGTAATATTCGGCATGCTAATTACATTGCCGATTGCCAAATTGCATTATATCTTATAGTTTCTGAGATATGGACTATCGACATCTTACAATATTGGTTCTGCTTTTAACTTGGGCCAAAATTGTAAAATGGTCTTATGAATTTGCGATTTCGTTCCAATTCACATTCCAAGTAATATTCGGCATGCTAATTACGTTGCCGTTTTCCAAATTGCATTATCTCTTATAGTTTCCGAGATATGGGCAACTGAAATTTTACACCTTGGTGTCTGTTTCTAACCTGGGGCAAAATTGAAAAATGGTCTTATGAATTAGCCATTTCGTTCCAATTCACATTCAAATTAATATTCGGCATTGCTAATTACGTTGCCGATTGCCAAATTGCATTATCTCTTGTAGTTTCCGAGATATGGGCAATCGAAATTTTACACCTTAGAGTCTGTTTCTAACTTGGGTCAAAATTGTAAAATGGTCTTACGAATTAGCGATTTCGCTCCAATTCACATTCCAAGTAATATTCGGCATGCTAATTACATTGCCGATAGCCAAATTGCATTATCCCTTATAGTTTCCGAAATATGGACTATCGACATCTGACAATATTAGCTCTGCTTCTAACTTGGGCCAGAATTGTAAAATGGTCTTATGAATAAGCGATTTCGTTCCAATTCACATTCCAAGTAATATTCGGAATGCTAATTACGTTGCCGATTGCCAAATTGCATTATCTCATATAGTTTCCGAGATATGGACTATCGACATCTTACAATATTGGCTGTGCTTCTAACTTGGGCCAAAATTGTAAAATGGTCTTATGAATTAGCGATTTCGTTCCAATTCACATTCCAAGTATTATTCGGCATGCTAATTACATTGCCGATTGCCAATTTGCATTATCTCCTATAGTTTCCAAGATATGGTCTATCGACATCTTACAATATTGGCTCTGCTTCTAACTTGGGCCAAAATTGAAAAATGGTCTTATGAATTAGCGATTTCGTTCCAATTCACATTCAAAGTAATATTCGGCATTGCTAATTACGTTGCCGATTGCCAAATTGCATTATCTCTTGTAGTTTCCGTGATATGGGCAATAGAAATTTTACACCTTAGAGTCTGTTTCTAACTTGGGTCAAAATTGTAAAATGGTCTTATGAATTAGCGATTTCGCTCCAATTCACATTCCAAGTAATATTCGGCATGCTAATTACATTGCCGTTTGCCAAATTGCATTATCTCTTATAGTTTCTGAGATATGGACTATCGACATCTTACAATATTGGCTCTTCTTCTAACTTGGGCCAGAATTGTAAAATAGTCTTTTGGATTAGCGATTTCGGTCCAATTCACATTCCAAGTAATATTTGGCATGCTAATTACGTTGCCGATGGCCAACTCGCATTATCTCTTTTGGTTTCCGAGATATAGACTATCGACATCTTACAATATTGGCTCTGCTTCTAACTTGGACCAAAATTGTAAAATGGCCTTATGAATTAGCGATTTCGTTACAATTCACATTCCAAGTAATATTCGGCATGCTAAATACGTTGCCGATTGCCAAATTGCATTATCTCTTATAGTTTCCGAGATATTGGCAATCGAAATTTTACACCTTAGTGTCTGTTTCTAACTGGGGTCAAAATTGTTAAATGGTCTTATGAATTAGTGATTTCGTTCCAATTCACATTCCAAGTAATATTCGGCATGCTAATTACATTGCCGATTGCCAAATTGCATTATCTCTTATAGTTTCCGAGATATGGGCAATCGAAATTTTACACATTGGTGTTTCTAAATGGGGCCAAAATTGTAAAATGGTCTTATGAATTAGTGATTTTGTTCCAATTCACATTCCAAGTAATTTTCGGCATGCTAATTACGTTGCCGACTGCCATATTGCATTATCTTTTATAGTTTCCGAGATATGGGCTATCGACAGCTTACAATATTGGCTCTGCTTCTAACTTGGACCAAAATTGTAAAATGGCTTTATGAATTAGCGATTTCGTTCCAATTCACATTCCAAGTAATATTCGGCATGCAAATTTCATTGCCGTTTTTAAAATTGCATTATCTCTTATAGTTTCCGAGATATGGGCAATTGAAATTTTACACCTTGGTGTCTGTTTCTAACTGGGGTCAAAATTGTAAAATGATCTTATGAATTAGCGATTTCGTTCCAATTCACATTCTAAGTAATATTCGGCATGCTAATTAGGTTGCCGTTTTCCAAATTGCATTATCTCTTATAGTTTCCGAGATATGGGCAATTGAAATTTTACACCTTGGTGTCTGTTTCTAACTGGGGTCAAAATTGTAAAATGGTCTTATGAATTAGTGATTTCGTTCCAATTCACATTCCAAGTAATATTCGACATGCTAATTACATTGCCGATTGCCAAATTGCATTATCTCCTATAGTTTCCAAGATATGGTCTATCGACATCTTACAATATTGGCTCTGCTTCTAACTTGGGCCAAAATTGAAAAATGGTCTTATGAATTAGCGATTTCGTTCCAATTCACATACAAAGTAATATTCGGCACTGCTAATTACGATGCCGATTGCCAAATTGCATTATCTCTTGTAGTTTCCGAGATATGGGCCATCGAAATTTTACACCTTAGAGTCTGTTTCTAACTTGGGTCAAAATTGTAAAATGGTCTTATGAATTAGTGATTTCGTTCCAATTCACATTCCAAGTAATATTCGGCATGCTAATTACGTTGCCGATTGCCATATTGCATTATCTTTTATAGTTTCCGAGATATGGGCTATCGACATCTTACAATATTGGCTCTGCTTCTAACTTGGGCCAAAATTGTAAAATGGCCTTATGAATTCGCGATTTCGTTCCAATTCACATTCCAAGTAATATTGGGCATGCTAATTACATTGCCGTTTTCCAAATTGCATTATCCCTTATAGTTTCCGAGATATGGGCAATTGAAATTTTACACCTTGGTGTATGTTTCTAACTGGGGTCAAAATTGTAAAATGGTCTTATGAATTAGCGATTTCGTTCCAATTCACATTCTAAGTAATATTCGGCATGCTAATTACGTTGCCGTTTTCCAAATTGCATTATCTCTTATAGTTTCCGAGATATGGGCAACTGAAATTTTACACCTTGGTGTCTGTTTCTAACTGGGGTCAAAATTGTAAAATGGTCTTATGAATTAGTGATTTCGTTCCAATTCACATTCCAAGTAATATTCGACATGCTAATTACATTGCCGATTGCCAAATTGCATTATCTCCTATAGTTTCCAAGATATGGTCTATCGACATCTTACAATATTGGCTCTGCTTCTAACTTGGGCCAAAATTGAAAAATGGTCTTATGAATTAGCGATTTCGTTCCAATTCACATTCAAAGTAATATTCGGCATTGCTAATTACGTTGCCGATTGCCAAATTGCATTATCTCTTGTAGTTTCCGAGATATGGGCAATCGAAATTTTACACCTTAGTGTCTGTTTCTAACTTGGGTCAAAATTGTAAAATGGTCTTATGAATTAGCGATTTTGCTCCAATTCACATTCCGAGTAATATTCGGCATGCTAATTATATTGCCGATTGCCAAATTGCATTATCTCATATAGTTTACGAGATATGGACTGTCGGCATCTTACAATATTGGCTGTGTTTCTAACTTGGGCCAAAATTGTAAAATGGTCTTATGAATTAGCGATTTCGTCCCAATTCACATTCCAAGTAATATTCGGCATGCTAATTATATTGCCGATTGCCAAATTGCATTATCTCCTATAAGTTCCAAGATATGGACTATCGACATCTTACAATATTGGCTCTGCTTCTAACTTGGGCCAAAATTGTAAAAAGGTCTTATGAATTAGCGATTGCGTTCCAATTCACATTCCAAGTAATATTCGGCATGCTAATTACGTTGCCGACTGCCAAATTGCATTATCTCTTGTAGTTTCCGAGATATGGGCAATCGAAATTTTACACCTTAGAGTCTGTTTCTAAGTTGGGTCAAAAATGTAAAATGGTCTTATGAATTAGCGATTTCGTTCCAATTCACATTCCAAGTAATACTCGACATGCTAATTACATTGCCGATTGCCAAATTGCATTATCTCTTATAGTTTCCGGGATATGGATTATCGACATCTGACAATATTGGCTCTGCTTCTTACTTGGGCCAGAATTGTAAAATGGTCTTATGAATTAGCGATTTCGTTCCAATTCACATTCCAAGTAATATTCGGCATGGTAATTACATTGCCGATTGCCAAATTGCATTATCTCTTATTGTTTACGGGATATGGGAATCGAAATTTTACACCTTAGTGTCTGTTTTTAACTTGGGTCAAAATTGTAAAATGGTCTTATGAATTAGCAATTTTTCTCCAATTCACATTCCAAGTAATATTCGGCATGCTAATTACATTGCCGATTGCCAAATTGCATTACCTTCTATAGTTTCCAAGATATGGTCTATCGACATCTTACAATATTGGCTCTGCTTCTAATTTGGGCCAAAATTGTAAAATGCTCTTATGAATTAGCGATTTCGTTCCAATTCACATTCAAAGTAATATTCGGCATGCTAATTACGTTGCCTGTTGCCAAATTGCATTATCTCTTATAGTTTCCGAGATATGGGCAATTGAAATTTTACACCTTGAGGTCTGTTTCTAACTGGGGTCAAAATTGTAAAATGGCCTTATGAATTAGCATTTTCGTTCCAATTCACATTCCAAGTATTATTCGGCATGCTAATTACATTGCCGGTTGCCAAATTGCATTATCTCCTATAGTTTCCAAGATATGGTCTATCGACATCTTACAATATTGGCTCTGCTTCTAACTTGGGTCAAAATTGTAAAATGGTCTTATGAATTAGCGATTTCGTTCCAATTCACATTCAAAGTAATATTCGGCACTGCTAATTACGTTGCCGTTTACCAAATTGCATTATCTCTTGTAGTTTCCGAGATATGGGCCATCGAAATTTTACACCTTAGAGTCTGTTTCTAACTTGGGTCAAAATTGTAAAATGGTCTTATGAATTAGCGATTTCGCTCCAATACACATTTCAAGTAATATTCGGCATTCTAATTACATTGCCGATTGCCAAATTGCATTATCTCTTATAGTTTCTGAGATATGGACTATCGACATCTTACAATATTGGTTCTGCTTTTAACTTGGGCCAAAATTGTAAAATGGTCTTATGAATTTGCGATTTCGTTCCAATTCACATTCCAAGTAATATTCGGCATGCTAATTACGTTGCCGTTTTCCAAATTGTATTATCTCTTATAGTTTCCGAGATATGGGCAACTGAAATTTTACACCTTGGTGTCTGTTTCTAACTGGGGCCAAAATTGTAAAATGGTCTTATGAATTAGTGATTTCGTTCCAATTCACATTCCAAGTAATATTCGGCATGCTAATTACGTTGCAGATTGCCATATTGCATTATCTTTTATAGTTTCCGAGATATGGGCTATCGACAGCTTACAATATTGGCTCTGCTTCTAACTTGGACCAAAATTGTAAAATGGCCTTATGAATTAGCGATTTCGTTCCAATTCACATTCTAATTAATATTCGGCATGCTAATTACGTTGCCGTTTACCAAATTGCATTATCTCTTGTAGTTTCCGAGATATGGGCCATCGAAATTTTACACCTTAGAGTCTGTTTCTAACTTGGGTCAAAATTGTAAAATGGTCTTATGAATTAGCGATTTCGCTCCAATACACATTTCAAGTAATATACGGCATTCTAATTACATTGCCGATTGCCAAATTGCATTATCTCTTATAGTTTCTGAGATATGGACTATCGACATCTTACAATATTGGTTCTGCTTTTAACTTGGGTCAAAATTGTAAAATGGTCTTATGAATTTGCGATTTCGTTCCAATTCACATTCCAAGTAATATTCGGCATGCTAATTACGTTGCCGTTTTCCAAATTGCATTATCTCTTGTAGTTTCCGAGATATGGGCAATCGAAATTTTACACCTTAGAGTCTGTTTCTAACTTGGGTCAAAATTGTAAAATGGTCTTATGAATTAGCGATTTCGCTCCAATTCACATTCCAAGTAATATTCGGCATGCTAATTACATTGCCGATTGCCAAATTGCATTATCTCTTATAGTTTCTGAGATATGGACTATCGACATCTTACAATATTGGCTCTTCTTCTAACTTGGGCCAGAATTGTAAAATGGTCTTTTGGATTAGCGGTTTCGGTCCAATTCACATTCCAAGTAATATTTGGCATGTTAATTACGTTGCCGATGGCCAACTCGCATTATCTCTTTTGGTTTCCGAGATATGGACTATCGACATCTTACAATATTGGCTCTGCTTCTAACTTGGACCTAAATTGTAAAATGGCCTTATGAATTAGCGATTTCGTTCCAATTCACATTCCAAGTAATATTCGGCATGCTAATTACGTTGCCGATTGCCAAATTGCATTATCTCTTATAGTTTCCGAGATATGGGCAATCGAAATTTTACACCTTAGTGTCTGTTTCTAACTGGGGTCAAAATTGTTAAATGGTCTTATGAATTAGTGATTTCGTTCCAATTCACATTCCAAGTAATATTCGGCATGCTAATTACATTGCCGTTTTCCAAATTGCATTATCCCTTATAGTTTCCGAGATATGGGCAATTGAAATTTTACACCTTGGTGTATGTTTCTAACTGGGGTCAAAATTGTAAAATGGTCTTATGAATTAGCGATTTCGTTCCAATTCACATTCCAAGTAATATTGGGCATGCTAATTACATTGCCGTTTTCCAAATTGCATTATCCCTTATAGTTTCCGAGATATGGGCAATTGAAATTTTACACCTTGGTGTATGTTTCTAACTGGGGTCAAAATTGTAAAATGGTCTTACGAATTAGCGATTTCGCTCCAATTCACATTCCAAGTAATATTCGGCATGCTAATTACATTGCCGATAGCCAAATTGCATTATCCCTTATAGTTTCCGAAATATGGACTATCGACATCTGACAATATTAGCTCTGCTTCTAACTTGGGCCAGAATTGTAAAATGGTCTTATGAATAAGCGATTTCGTTCCAATTCACATTCCAAGTAATATTCGGAATGCTAATTACGTTGCCGATTGCCAAATTGCATTATCTCATATAGTTTCCGAGATATGGACTATCGACATCTTACAATATTGGCTGTGCTTCTAACTTGGGCCAAAATTGTAAAATGGTCTTATGAATTAGCGATTTCGTTCCAATTCACATTCCAAGTATTATTCGGCATGCTAATTACATTGCCGATTGCCAATTTGCATTATCTCCTATAGTTTCCAAGATATGGTCTATCGACATCTTACAATATTGGCTCTGCTTCTAACTTGGGCCAAAATTGAAAAATGGTCTTATGAATTAGCGATTTCGTTCCAATTCACATTCAAAGTAATATTCGGCATTGCTAATTACGTTGCCGATTGCCAAATTGCATTATCTCTTGTAGTTTCCGTGATATGGGCAATAGAAATTTTACACCTTAGAGTCTGTTTCTAACTTGGGTCAAAATTGTAAAATGGTCTTATGAATTAGCGATTTCGCTCCAATTCACATTCCAAGTAATATTCGGCATGCTAATTACATTGCCGTTTGCCAAATTGCATTATCTCTTATAGTTTCTGAGATATGGACTATCGACATCTTACAATATTGGCTCTTCTTCTAACTTGGGCCAGAATTGTAAAATAGTCTTTTGGATTAGCGATTTCGGTCCAATTCACATTCCAAGTAATATTTGGCATGCTAATTACGTTGCCGATGGCCAACTCGCATTATCTCTTTTGGTTTCCGAGATATAGACTATCGACATCTTACAATATTGGCTCTGCTTCTAACTTGGACCAAAATTGTAAAATGGCCTTATGAATTAGCGATTTCGTTACAATTCACATTCCAAGTAATATTCGGCATGCTAAATACGTTGCCGATTGCCAAATTGCATTATCTCTTATAGTTTCCGAGATATTGGCAATCGAAATTTTACACCTTAGTGTCTGTTTCTAACTGGGGTCAAAATTGTTAAATGGTCTTATGAATTAGTGATTTCGTTCCAATTCACATTCCAAGTAATATTCGGCATGCTAATTACATTGCCGATTGCCAAATTGCATTATCTCTTATAGTTTCCGAGATATGGGCAATCGAAATTTTACACATTGGTGTTTCTAAATGGGGCCAAAATTGTAAAATGGTCTTATGAATTAGTGATTTTGTTCCAATTCACATTCCAAGTAATTTTCGGCATGCTAATTACGTTGCCGACTGCCAAATTGCATTATCTCCTATAGTTTCCAAGATATGGTCTATCGACATCTTACAATATTGGCTCTGCTTCTAACTTGGGTCAAAATTGTAAAATGGTCTTATGAATTAGCGATTTCGTTCCAATTCACATTCAAAGTAATATTCGGCACTGCTAATTACGTTGCCGTTTACCAAATTGCATTATCTCTTGTAGTTTCCGAGATATGGGCCATCGAAATTTTACACCTTAGAGTCTGTTTCTAACTTGGGTCAAAATTGTAAAATGGTCTTATGAATTAGCGATTTCGCTCCAATACACATTTCAAGTAATATTCGGCATTCTAATTACATTGCCGATTGCCAAATTGCATTATCTCTTATAGTTTCTGAGATATGGACTATCGACATCTTACAATATTGGTTCTGCTTTTAACTTGGGCCAAAATTGTAAAATGGTCTTATGAATTTGCGATTTCGTTCCAATTCACATTCCAAGTAATATTCGGCATGCTAATTACGTTGCCGTTTTCCAAATTGTATTATCTCTTATAGTTTCCGAGATATGGGCAACTGAAATTTTACACCTTGGTGTCTGTTTCTAACTGGGGCCAAAATTGTAAAATGGTCTTATGAATTAGTGATTTCGTTCCAATTCACATTCCAAGTAATATTCGGCATGCTAATTACGTTGCAGATTGCCATATTGCATTATCTTTTATAGTTTCCGAGATATGGGCTATCGACAGCTTACAATATTGGCTCTGCTTCTAACTTGGACCAAAATTGTAAAATGGCCTTATGAATTAGCGATTTCGTTCCAATTCACATTCTAATTAATATTCGGCATGCTAATTACGTTGCCGTTTACCAAATTGCATTATCTCTTGTAGTTTCCGAGATATGGGCCATCGAAATTTTACACCTTAGAGTCTGTTTCTAACTTGGGTCAAAATTGTAAAATGGTCTTATGAATTAGCGATTTCGCTCCAATACACATTTCAAGTAATATTCGGCATTCTAATTACATTGCCGATTGCCAAATTGCATTATCTCTTATAGTTTCTGAGATATGGACTATCGACATCTTACAATATTGGTTCTGCTTTTAACTTGGGTCAAAATTGTAAAATGGTCTTATGAATTTGCGATTTCGTTCCAATTCACATTCCAAGTAATATTCGGCATGCTAATTACGTTGCCGATTGCCAAATTGCATTATCTCCTATAGTTTCCAAGATATGGTCTATCGACATCTTACAATATTGGCTCTGCTTCTAACTTGGGCCAAAATTGAAAAATGGTCTTATGAATTAGCGATTTCGTTCCAATTCACATTCAAAGTAATATTCGGCATTGCTAATTACGTTGCCGATTGCCAAATTGCATTATCTCTTGTAGTTTCCGAGATATGGGCAATCGAAATTTTACACCTTAGTGTCTGTTTCTAACTTGGGTCAAAATTGTAAAATGGTCTTATGAATTAGCGATTTTGCTCCAATTCACATTCCGAGTAATATTCGGCATGCTAATTATATTGCCGATTGCCAAATTGCATTATCTCATATAGTTTACGAGATATGGACTGTCGGCATCTTACAATATTGGCTGTGTTTCTAACTTGGGCCAAAATTGTAAAATGGTCTTATGAATTAGCGATTTCGTCCCAATTCACATTCCAAGTAATATTCGGCATGCTAATTATATTGCCGATTGCCAAATTGCATTATCTCCTATAAGTTCCAAGATATGGACTATCGACATCTTACAATATTGGCTCTGCTTCTAACTTGGGCCAAAATTGTAAAAAGGTCTTATGAATTAGCGATTGCGTTCCAATTCACATTCCAAGTAATATTCGGCATGCTAATTACGTTGCCGACTGCCAAATTGCATTATCTCTTGTAGTTTCCGAGATATGGGCAATCGAAATTTTACACCTTAGAGTCTGTTTCTAAGTTGGGTCAAAAATGTAAAATGGTCTTATGAATTAGCGATTTCGTTCCAATTCACATTCCAAGTAATACTCGACATGCTAATTACATTGCCGATTGCCAAATTGCATTATCTCTTATAGTTTCCGGGATATGGATTATCGACATCTGACAATATTGGCTCTGCTTCTTACTTGGGCCAGAATTGTAAAATGGTCTTATGAATTAGCGATTTCGTTCCAATTCACATTCCAAGTAATATTCGGCATGGTAATTACATTGCCGATTGCCAAATTGCATTATCTCTTATTGTTTACGGGATATGGGAATCGAAATTTTACACCTTAGTGTCTGTTTTTAACTTGGGTCAAAATTGTAAAATGGTCTTATGAATTAGCAATTTTTCTCCAATTCACATTCCAAGTAATATTCGGCATGCTAATTACATTGCCGATTGCCAAATTGCATTACCTTCTATAGTTTCCAAGATATGGTCTATCGACATCTTACAATATTGGCTCTGCTTCTAATTTGGGCCAAAATTGTAAAATGCTCTTATGAATTAGCGATTTCGTTCCAATTCACATTCAAAGTAATATTCGGCATGCTAATTACGTTGCCTGTTGCCAAATTGCATTATCTCTTATAGTTTCCGAGATATGGGCAATTGAAATTTTACACCTTGAGGTCTGTTTCTAACTGGGGTCAAAATTGTAAAATGGCCTTATGAATTAGCATTTTCGTTCCAATTCACATTCCAAGTATTATTCGGCATGCTAATTACATTGCCGGTTGCCAAATTGCATTATCTCCTATAGTTTCCAAGATATGGTCTATCGACATCTTACAATATTGGCTCTGCTTCTAACTTGGGTCAAAATTGTAAAATGGTCTTATGAATTAGCGATTTCGTTCCAATTCACATTCAAAGTAATATTCGGCACTGCTAATTACGTTGCCGTTTACCAAATTGCATTATCTCTTGTAGTTTCCGAGATATGGGCCATCGAAATTTTACACCTTAGAGTCTGTTTCTAACTTGGGTCAAAATTGTAAAATGGTCTTATGAATTAGCGATTTCGCTCCAATACACATTTCAAGTAATATTCGGCATTCTAATTACATTGCCGATTGCCAAATTGCATTATCTCTTATAGTTTCTGAGATATGGACTATCGACATCTTACAATATTGGTTCTGCTTTTAACTTGGGCCAAAATTGTAAAATGGTCTTATGAATTTGCGATTTCGTTCCAATTCACATTCCAAGTAATATTCGGCATGCTAATTACGTTGCCGTTTTCCAAATTGTATTATCTCTTATAGTTTCCGAGATATGGGCAACTGAAATTTTACACCTTGGTGTCTGTTTCTAACTGGGGCCAAAATTGTAAAATGGTCTTATGAATTAGTGATTTCGTTCCAATTCACATTCCAAGTAATATTCGGCATGCTAATTACGTTGCAGATTGCCATATTGCATTATCTTTTATAGTTTCCGAGATATGGGCTATCGACAGCTTACAATATTGGCTCTGCTTCTAACTTGGACCAAAATTGTAAAATGGCCTTATGAATTAGCGATTTCGTTCCAATTCACATTCTAATTAATATTCGGCATGCTAATTACGTTGCCGTTTACCAAATTGCATTATCTCTTGTAGTTTCCGAGATATGGGCCATCGAAATTTTACACCTTAGAGTCTGTTTCTAACTTGGGTCAAAATTGTAAAATGGTCTTATGAATTAGCGATTTCGCTCCAATACACATTTCAAGTAATATTCGGCATTCTAATTACATTGCCGATTGCCAAATTGCATTATCTCTTATAGTTTCTGAGATATGGACTATCGACATCTTACAATATTGGTTCTGCTTTTAACTTGGGTCAAAATTGTAAAATGGTCTTATGAATTTGCGATTTCGTTCCAATTCACATTCCAAGTAATATTCGGCATGCTAATTACGTTGCCGTTTTCCAAATTGCATTATCTCTTGTAGTTTCCGAGATATGGGCAATCGAAATTTTACACCTTAGAGTCTGTTTCTAACTTGGGTCAAAATTGTAAAATGGTCTTATGAATTAGCGATTTCGCTCCAATTCACATTCCAAGTAATATTCGGCATGCTAATTACATTGCCGATTGCCAAATTGCATTATCTCTTATAGTTTCTGAGATATGGACTATCGACATCTTACAATATTGGCTCTTCTTCTAACTTGGGCCAGAATTGTAAAATGGTCTTTTGGATTAGCGGTTTCGGTCCAATTCACATTCCAAGTAATATTTGGCATGTTAATTACGTTGCCGATGGCCAACTCGCATTATCTCTTTTGGTTTCCGAGATATGGACTATCGACATCTTACAATATTGGCTCTGCTTCTAACTTGGACCTAAATTGTAAAATGGCCTTATGAATTAGCGATTTCGTTCCAATTCACATTCCAAGTAATATTCGGCATGCTAATTACGTTGCCGATTGCCAAATTGCATTATCTCTTATAGTTTCCGAGATATGGGCAATCGAAATTTTACACCTTAGTGTCTGTTTCTAACTGGGGTCAAAATTGTTAAATGGTCTTATGAATTAGTGATTTCGTTCCAATTCACATTCCAAGTAATATTCGGCATGCTAATTACATTGCCGTTTTCCAAATTGCATTATCCCTTATAGTTTCCGAGATATGGGCAATTGAAATTTTACACCTTGGTGTATGTTTCTAACTGGGGTCAAAATTGTAAAATGGTCTTATGAATTAGCGATTTCGTTCCAATTCACATTCCAAGTAATATTGGGCATGCTAATTACATTGCCGTTTTCCAAATTGCATTATCCCTTATAGTTTCCGAGATATGGGCAATTGAAATTTTACACCTTGGTGTATGTTTCTAACTGGGGTCAAAATTGTAAAATGGTCTTACGAATTAGCGATTTCGCTCCAATTCACATTCCAAGTAATATTCGGCATGCTAATTACATTGCCGATAGCCAAATTGCATTATCCCTTATAGTTTCCGAAATATGGACTATCGACATCTGACAATATTAGCTCTGCTTCTAACTTGGGCCAGAATTGTAAAATGGTCTTATGAATAAGCGATTTCGTTCCAATTCACATTCCAAGTAATATTCGGAATGCTAATTACGTTGCCGATTGCCAAATTGCATTATCTCATATAGTTTCCGAGATATGGACTATCGACATCTTACAATATTGGCTGTGCTTCTAACTTGGGCCAAAATTGTAAAATGGTCTTATGAATTAGCGATTTCGTTCCAATTCACATTCCAAGTATTATTCGGCATGCTAATTACATTGCCGATTGCCAATTTGCATTATCTCCTATAGTTTCCAAGATATGGTCTATCGACATCTTACAATATTGGCTCTGCTTCTAACTTGGGCCAAAATTGAAAAATGGTCTTATGAATTAGCGATTTCGTTCCAATTCACATTCAAAGTAATATTCGGCATTGCTAATTACGTTGCCGATTGCCAAATTGCATTATCTCTTGTAGTTTCCGTGATATGGGCAATAGAAATTTTACACCTTAGAGTCTGTTTCTAACTTGGGTCAAAATTGTAAAATGGTCTTATGAATTAGCGATTTCGC
This sequence comes from Rhynchophorus ferrugineus, assembly GCF_030347505.1. Classification (NCBI taxonomy): domain Eukaryota; kingdom Metazoa; phylum Arthropoda; class Insecta; order Coleoptera; family Curculionidae; genus Rhynchophorus; species Rhynchophorus ferrugineus. Next base: position 24,508,418 of record NW_027472586.1, on the reverse strand, counting down.
TCCAATTCACATTCCAAGTAATATTCGGCATGCTAATTACATTGCCGTTTGCCAAATTGCATTATCTCTTATAGTTTCTGAGATATGGACTATCGACATCTTACAATATTGGCTCTTCTTCTAACTTGGGCCAGAATTGTAAAATAGTCTTTTGGATTAGCGATTTCGGTCCAATTCACATTCCAAGTAATATTTGGCATGCTAATTACGTTGCCGATGGCCAACTCGCATTATCTCTTTTGGTTTCCGAGATATAGACTATCGACATCTTACAATATTGGCTCTGCTTCTAACTTGGACCAAAATTGTAAAATGGCCTTATGAATTAGCGATTTCGTTACAATTCACATTCCAAGTAATATTCGGCATGCTAAATACGTTGCCGATTGCCAAATTGCATTATCTCTTATAGTTTCCGAGATATTGGCAATCGAAATTTTACACCTTAGTGTCTGTTTCTAACTGGGGTCAAAATTGTTAAATGGTCTTATGAATTAGTGATTTCGTTCCAATTCACATTCCAAGTAATATTCGGCATGCTAATTACATTGCCGATTGCCAAATTGCATTATCTCTTATAGTTTCCGAGATATGGGCAATCGAAATTTTACACATTGGTGTTTCTAAATGGGGCCAAAATTGTAAAATGGTCTTATGAATTAGTGATTTTGTTCCAATTCACATTCCAAGTAATTTTCGGCATGCTAATTACGTTGCCGACTGCCATATTGCATTATCTTTTATAGTTTCCGAGATATGGGCTATCGACAGCTTACAATATTGGCTCTGCTTCTAACTTGGACCAAAATTGTAAAATGGCTTTATGAATTAGCGATTTCGTTCCAATTCACATTCCAAGTAATATTCGGCATGCAAATTTCATTGCCGTTTTTAAAATTGCATTATCTCTTATAGTTTCCGAGATATGGGCAATTGAAATTTTACACCTTGGTGTCTGTTTCTAACTGGGGTCAAAATTGTAAAATGATCTTATGAATTAGCGATTTCGTTCCAATTCACATTCTAAGTAATATTCGGCATGCTAATTAGGTTGCCGTTTTCCAAATTGCATTATCTCTTATAGTTTCCGAGATATGGGCAATTGAAATTTTACACCTTGGTGTCTGTTTCTAACTGGGGTCAAAATTGTAAAATGGTCTTATGAATTAGTGATTTCGTTCCAATTCACATTCCAAGTAATATTCGACATGCTAATTACATTGCCGATTGCCAAATTGCATTATCTCCTATAGTTTCCAAGATATGGTCTATCGACATCTTACAATATTGGCTCTGCTTCTAACTTGGGCCAAAATTGAAAAATGGTCTTATGAATTAGCGATTTCGTTCCAATTCACATTCAAAGTAATATTCGGCACTGCTAATTACGATGCCGATTGCCAAATTGCATTATCTCTTGTAGTTTCCGAGATATGGGCCATCGAAATTTTACACCTTAGAGTCTGTTTCTAACTTGGGTCAAAATTGTAAAATGGTCTTATGAATTAGTGATTTCGTTCCAATTCACATTCCAAGTAATATTCGGCATGCTAATTACGTTGCCGATTGCCATATTGCATTATCTTTTATAGTTTCCGAGATATGGGCTATCGACATCTTACAATATTGGCTCTGCTTCTAACTTGGGCCAAAATTGTAAAATGGCCTTATGAATTCGCGATTTCGTTCCAATTCACATTCCAAGTAATATTGGGCATGCTAATTACATTGCCGTTTTCCAAATTGCATTATCCCTTATAGTTTCCGAGATATGGGCAATTGAAATTTTACACCTTGGTGTATGTTTCTAACTGGGGTCAAAATTGTAAAATGGTCTTATGAATTAGCGATTTCGTTCCAATTCACATTCTAAGTAATATTCGGCATGCTAATTACGTTGCCGTTTTCCAAATTGCATTATCTCTTATAGTTTCCGAGATATGGGCAACTGAAATTTTACACCTTGGTGTCTGTTTCTAACTGGGGTCAAAATTGTAAAATGGTCTTATGAATTAGTGATTTCGTTCCAATTCACATTCCAAGTAATATTCGACATGCTAATTACATTGCCGATTGCCAAATTGCATTATCTCCTATAGTTTCCAAGATATGGTCTATCGACATCTTACAATATTGGCTCTGCTTCTAACTTGGGCCAAAATTGAAAAATGGTCTTATGAATTAGCGATTTCGTTCCAATTCACATTCAAAGTAATATTCGGCATTGCTAATTACGTTGCCGATTGCCAAATTGCATTATCTCTTGTAGTTTCCGAGATATGGGCAATCGAAATTTTACACCTTAGTGTCTGTTTCTAACTTGGGTCAAAATTGTAAAATGGTCTTATGAATTAGCGATTTTGCTCCAATTCACATTCCGAGTAATATTCGGCATGCTAATTATATTGCCGATTGCCAAATTGCATTATCTCATATAGTTTACGAGATATGGACTGTCGGCATCTTACAATATTGGCTGTGTTTCTAACTTGGGCCAAAATTGTAAAATGGTCTTATGAATTAGCGATTTCGTCCCAATTCACATTCCAAGTAATATTCGGCATGCTAATTATATTGCCGATTGCCAAATTGCATTATCTCCTATAAGTTCCAAGATATGGACTATCGACATCTTACAATATTGGCTCTGCTTCTAACTTGGGCCAAAATTGTAAAAAGGTCTTATGAATTAGCGATTGCGTTCCAATTCACATTCCAAGTAATATTCGGCATGCTAATTACGTTGCCGACTGCCAAATTGCATTATCTCTTGTAGTTTCCGAGATATGGGCAATCGAAATTTTACACCTTAGAGTCTGTTTCTAAGTTGGGTCAAAAATGTAAAATGGTCTTATGAATTAGCGATTTCGTTCCAATTCACATTCCAAGTAATACTCGACATGCTAATTACATTGCCGATTGCCAAATTGCATTATCTCTTATAGTTTCCGGGATATGGATTATCGACATCTGACAATATTGGCTCTGCTTCTTACTTGGGCCAGAATTGTAAAATGGTCTTATGAATTAGCGATTTCGTTCCAATTCACATTCCAAGTAATATTCGGCATGGTAATTACATTGCCGATTGCCAAATTGCATTATCTCTTATTGTTTACGGGATATGGGAATCGAAATTTTACACCTTAGTGTCTGTTTTTAACTTGGGTCAAAATTGTAAAATGGTCTTATGAATTAGCAATTTTTCTCCAATTCACATTCCAAGTAATATTCGGCATGCTAATTACATTGCCGATTGCCAAATTGCATTACCTTCTATAGTTTCCAAGATATGGTCTATCGACATCTTACAATATTGGCTCTGCTTCTAATTTGGGCCAAAATTGTAAAATGCTCTTATGAATTAGCGATTTCGTTCCAATTCACATTCAAAGTAATATTCGGCATGCTAATTACGTTGCCTGTTGCCAAATTGCATTATCTCTTATAGTTTCCGAGATATGGGCAATTGAAATTTTACACCTTGAGGTCTGTTTCTAACTGGGGTCAAAATTGTAAAATGGCCTTATGAATTAGCATTTTCGTTCCAATTCACATTCCAAGTATTATTCGGCATGCTAATTACATTGCCGGTTGCCAAATTGCATTATCTCCTATAGTTTCCAAGATATGGTCTATCGACATCTTACAATATTGGCTCTGCTTCTAACTTGGGTCAAAATTGTAAAATGGTCTTATGAATTAGCGATTTCGTTCCAATTCACATTCAAAGTAATATTCGGCACTGCTAATTACGTTGCCGTTTACCAAATTGCATTATCTCTTGTAGTTTCCGAGATATGGGCCATCGAAATTTTACACCTTAGAGTCTGTTTCTAACTTGGGTCAAAATTGTAAAATGGTCTTATGAATTAGCGATTTCGCTCCAATACACATTTCAAGTAATATTCGGCATTCTAATTACATTGCCGATTGCCAAATTGCATTATCTCTTATAGTTTCTGAGATATGGACTATCGACATCTTACAATATTGGTTCTGCTTTTAACTTGGGCCAAAATTGTAAAATGGTCTTATGAATTTGCGATTTCGTTCCAATTCACATTCCAAGTAATATTCGGCATGCTAATTACGTTGCCGTTTTCCAAATTGTATTATCTCTTATAGTTTCCGAGATATGGGCAACTGAAATTTTACACCTTGGTGTCTGTTTCTAACTGGGGCCAAAATTGTAAAATGGTCTTATGAATTAGTGATTTCGTTCCAATTCACATTCCAAGTAATATTCGGCATGCTAATTACGTTGCAGATTGCCATATTGCATTATCTTTTATAGTTTCCGAGATATGGGCTATCGACAGCTTACAATATTGGCTCTGCTTCTAACTTGGACCAAAATTGTAAAATGGCCTTATGAATTAGCGATTTCGTTCCAATTCACATTCTAATTAATATTCGGCATGCTAATTACGTTGCCGTTTACCAAATTGCATTATCTCTTGTAGTTTCCGAGATATGGGCCATCGAAATTTTACACCTTAGAGTCTGTTTCTAACTTGGGTCAAAATTGTAAAATGGTCTTATGAATTAGCGATTTCGCTCCAATACACATTTCAAGTAATATTCGGCATTCTAATTACATTGCCGATTGCCAAATTGCATTATCTCTTATAGTTTCTGAGATATGGACTATCGACATCTTACAATATTGGTTCTGCTTTTAACTTGGGTCAAAATTGTAAAATGGTCTTATGAATTTGCGATTTCGTTCCAATTCACATTCCAAGTAATATTCGGCATGCTAATTACGTTGCCGTTTTCCAAATTGCATTATCTCTTGTAGTTTCCGAGATATGGGCAATCGAAATTTTACACCTTAGAGTCTGTTTCTAACTTGGGTCAAAATTGTAAAATGGTCTTATGAATTAGCGATTTCGCTCCAATTCACATTCCAAGTAATATTCGGCATGCTAATTACATTGCCGATTGCCAAATTGCATTATCTCTTATAGTTTCTGAGATATGGACTATCGACATCTTACAATATTGGCTCTTCTTCTAACTTGGGCCAGAATTGTAAAATGGTCTTTTGGATTAGCGGTTTCGGTCCAATTCACATTCCAAGTAATATTTGGCATGTTAATTACGTTGCCGATGGCCAACTCGCATTATCTCTTTTGGTTTCCGAGATATGGACTATCGACATCTTACAATATTGGCTCTGCTTCTAACTTGGACCTAAATTGTAAAATGGCCTTATGAATTAGCGATTTCGTTCCAATTCACATTCCAAGTAATATTCGGCATGCTAATTACGTTGCCGATTGCCAAATTGCATTATCTCTTATAGTTTCCGAGATATGGGCAATCGAAATTTTACACCTTAGTGTCTGTTTCTAACTGGGGTCAAAATTATTTAATGGTCTTATGAATTAGTGATTTCGTTCCAATTCACATTCCAAGTAATATTCGGCATGCTAATTACATTGCCGTTTTCCAAATTGCATCATCTCTTATAGTTTCCGAGATATGGGCAATTGAAATTTTACACCTTGGTGTCTGTTTCTAACTGGGGGCAAAATTGTAAAATGGTCTTATGAATTAGCGATTTCGTTCCAATTCACATTCTAATTAATATTCGGCATGCTAATTACGTTGCCGTTTTCCAAATTGCATTATCTCTTATAGTTTCCGAGATATGGGCAATTGAAATTTTACACCTTGGTGTCTGTTTCTAACTGGGGTCAAAATTGTAAAATGGCCTTATGAATTAGTGATTTCGTTCCAATTCACATTCCAAGTAATATTCGACATGCTAATTACATTGCCGATTGCCATATTGCATTATCTCCTATAGTTTCCAAGATATGGTCTATCGACATCTTACAATATTGGCTCTGCTTCTAACTTGGGCCAAAATTGAAAAATGGTCTTATGAATTAGCGATTTCGTCCCAATTCACATTCAAAGTAATATTCGGCATTGCTAATTACATTGCCGATTGTCAAATTGCATTATCTCCTATAGTTTCCAAGATATGGTCTATCGACATCTTACAAAATTGGCTCTGCTTCTAACTTGGGCCAAAATTGAAAAATGGTCTTATGAATTAGCGATTTCGTTCCAATTCACATTCCAAGTATTGTTCGGCATGCTAATTACATTGCCGATTGCCAAATTGCAATATCTCCTATAGTTTCCAAGATATGGTCTATCGACTTATTACAATATTGGCTCTGCATCTAACTTGGGCCAAAATTGAAAAATGGTCTTATGAATTAGCGATTTCGTTCCAATTCACATTCAAAGTAATATTCGGCATTGCTAATTACGTTGCCGATTGCCAAATTGCATTATCTCTTGTAGTTTCCGAGATATGGGCAATCGAAATTTTACACCTTAGAGTCTGTTTCTAACTTGGGTCAAAATTGTAAAATGGTCTTACGAATTAGCGATTTCGCTCCAATTCACATTCCAAGTAATATTCGGCATGCTAATTACATTGCCGATAGCCAAATTGCATTATCCCTTATAGTTTCCGAAATATGGACTATCGACATCTGACAATATTAGCTCTGCTTCTAACTTGGGCCAGAATTGTAAAATGGTCTTATGAATAAGCGATTTCGTTCCAATTCACATTCCAAGTAATATTCGGAATGCTAATTACGTTGCCGATTGCCAAATTGCATTATCTCATATAGTTTCCGAGATATGGACTATCGACATCTTACAATATTGGCTGTGCTTCTAACTTGGGCCAAAATTGTAAAATGGTCTTATGAATTAGCGATTTCGTTCCAATTCACATTCCAAGTATTATTCGGCATGCTAATTACATTGCCGATTGCCAATTTGCATTATCTCCTATAGTTTCCAAGATATGGTCTATCGACATCTTACAATATTGGCTCTGCTTCTAACTTGGGCCAAAATTGAAAAATGGTCTTATGAATTAGCGATTTCGTTCCAATTCACATTCAAAGTAATATTCGGCATTGCTAATTACGTTGCCGTTTGCCAAATTGCATTATCTTTTATAGTTTCTGAGATATGGACTATCGACATATTACAATATTGGCTCTTCTTCTAACTTGGGCCAGAATTGTAAAATAGTCTTTTGGATTAGCGATTTCGGTCCAATTCACATTCCAAGTAATATTTGGCATGCTAATTACGTTGCCGATGGCCAACTCGCATTATTTCTTTTGGTTTCCGAGATATAGACTATCGACATCTTACAATATTGGCTCTGCTTCTAACTTGGACCAAAATTGTAAAATGGCCTTATGAATTAGCGATTTCGTTACAATTCACATTCCAAGTAATATTCGGCATGCTAAATACGTTGCCGATTGCCAAATTGCATTATCTCTTATAGTTTCCGAGATATTGGCAATCGAAATTTTACACCTTAGTGTCTGTTTCTAACTGGGGTCAAAATTGTTAAATGGTCTTATGAATTAGTGATTTCGTTCCAATTCACATTCCAAGTAATATTCGGCATGCTAATTACATTGCCGATTGCATTATCCATGCCAAATTGTATTATCTCTTATAGTTTCTGAGATATGAGCAATCGAAATTTTACACATTGGTGTCTGTTTCTAACTGGGGCCAAAATTGTAAAATGGTCTTATGAATTAGTGATTTTGTTCCAATTCACATTCCAAGTAATTTTCGGCATGCTAATTACGTTGCCGACTGCCATATTGCATTATCTTTTATAGTTTCCGAGATATGGGCTATCGACAGCTTACAATATTGGCTCTGCTTCTAACTTGGACCAAAATTGTAAAATGGCTTTATGAATTAGCGATTTCGTTCCAATTCACATTCCAAGTAATATTCGGCATGCAAATTTCATTGCCGTTTTCCAAATTGCATTATCTCTTATAGTTTCCGAGATATGGGCAATTGAAATTTTACACCTTGGTGTCTGTTTCTAACTGGGGTCAAAATTGTAAAATGATCTTATGAATTAGCGATTTCGTTCCAATTCACATTCTAAGTAATATTCGGCATGCTAATTACGTTGCCGTTTTCCAAATTGCATTATCTCTTATAGTTTCCGAGGTATGGGCAATTGAAATTTTACACCTTGGTGTCTGTTTCTAACTGGGGTCAAAATTGTAAAATGGTCTTATGAATTAGTGATTTCGTTCCAATTCACATTCCAAGTAATATTCGACATGCTAATTACATTGCCGATTGCCAAATTGCATTATCTCCTATAGTTTCCAAGATATGGTCTATCGACATCTTACAATATTGGCTCTGCTTCTAACTTGGGCCAAAATTGAAAAATGGTCTTATGAATTAGCGATTTCGTTCCAATTCATATTCAAAGTAATATTCGGCATTGCTAATTACGTTGCCGATTGCCAAATTGCATTATCTCTTGTAGTTTCCGAGATATGGGCAATCGAAATTTTACACCTTAGTGTCTGTTTCTAAATTGGGTCAAAATTGTAAAATGGTCTTATGAATTAGCGATTTTGCTCCAATTCACATTCCGAGTAATATTCGGCATGCTAATTATATTGCCGATTGCCAAACTGCATTATCTCATATAGTTTACGAGATATGGACTGTCGGCATCTTACAATATTGGCTGTGTTTCTAACTTGGGCCAAAATTGTAAAATGGTCTTATGAATTAGCGATTTCGTTCCAATTCACATTCCAAGTAATATTCGGCATGCTAATTATATTGCCGATTGCCAAATTACATTATCTGCTATAAGTTCCAAGATATGGACTATCGACATCTTACAATATTGGCTCTGCTTCTAACTTGGGCCAAATTGTAAAAAGGTCTTATGAATTAGCGATTGCGTTCCAATTCACATTCCAAGTAATATTCGGCATGCTAATTACGTTGCCGATTGCCAAATTGCATTATCTCTTGTAGTTTCCGAGATATGGGCAATCGAAATTTTACACCTTAGAGTCTGTTTCTAAGTTGGGTCAAAAATGTAAAATGGTCTTATGAATTAGCGATTTCGTTCCAATTCACATTCCAAGTAATACTCGACATGCTAATTACATTGCGATTGCCAAATTGCATTATCTCTTATAGTTTCCGGTATATGGATTATCGACATCTGACAATATTGGCTCTGCTTCTTACTTGGGCCAGAATTGTAAAATGGTCTTATGAATTAGCGATTTCGTTCCAATTCACATTCCAAGTAATATTCGGCATGCTAATTATATTGCCGATTGCCAAATTACATTATCTGCTATAAGTTCCAAGATTTGGACTATCGACATCTTACAATATTGGCTCTGCTTCTAACTTGGGCCAAATTGTAAAAAGGTCTTATCAATTAGCGATTGCGTTCCAATTCACATTCCAAGTAATATTCGGCATGCTAATTACGTTGCCGATTGCCAAATTGCATTATCTCTTGTAGTTTCCGAGATATGGGCAATCGAAATTTTACACCTTAGAGTCTGTTTCTAAGTTGGGTCAAAAATGTAAAATGGTCTTATGAATTAGCGATTTCGTTCCAATTCACATTCCAAGTAATACTCGACATGCTAATTACATTGCGATTGCCAAATTGCATTATCTCTTATAGTTTCCGGTATATGGATTATCGACATCTGACAATATTGGCTCTGCTTCTTACTTGGGCCAGAATTGTAAAATGGTCTTATGAATTAGCGATTTCGTTCCAATTCACATTCCAAGTAATATTCGGCATGGTAATTACATTGCCGATTGCCAAATTGCATTATCTCTTATAGTTTGCGGGATATGGGAATCGAAATTTTACACCTTAGTGTCTGTTTTTAACTTGGGTCAAAATTGTAAAATGGTCTTATGAATTAGCGATTTTTCTCCAATTCACATTCCAAGTAATATTCGGCATGCTAATTACGTTGCCTGTTGCCAAATTGCATTATCTCTTATAGTTTCCGAGATATGGACTATCGACATCTTACAATATTGGCTGTGCTTCTAACTTGGGCCAAAATTGTAAAATGGTCTTATGAATTAGCGCTTTCGTTCCAATTCACATTCCAAGTAATATTCGGCATGCTAATTACATTGCCGGTTGCCAAATTGCATTATCTCCTATAGTTTCTAAGATATGGTCTATCGACATCTTACAATATTGGCTCTGCTTCTAACTTGGGCCAAATTGTAAAAAGGTCTTATGAATTAGCGATTGCGTTCCAATTCACATTCCAAGTAATATTCGGCATGCTAATTACGTTGCCGATTGCCAAATTGCATTATCTCTTGTAGTTTCCGAGATATGGGCAATCGAAATTTTACACCTTAGAGTCTGTTTCTAAGTTGGGTCAAAAATGTAAAATGGTCTTATGAATTAGCGATTGCGTTCCAATTCACATTCCAAGTAATATTCGGCATGCTAATTACGTTGCCGATTGCCAAATTGCATTATCTCTTGTAGTTTCCGAGATATGGGCAATCGAAATTTTACACCTTGGTGTCTGTTTCTAACTGGGGTCAAAATTGTAAAATGATCTTATGAATTAGCGATTTCGTTCCAATTCACATTCTAAGTAATATTCGGCATGCTAATTACGTTGCCGTTTTCCAAATTGCATTATCTCTTATAGTTTCCGAGGTATGGGCAATTGAAATTTTACACCTTGGTGTCTGTTTCTAACTGGGGTCAAAATTGTAAAATGGTCTTATGAATTAGTGATTTCGTTCCAATTCACATTCCAAGTAATATTCGACATGCTAATTACATTGCCGATTGCCAAATTGCATTATCTCCTATAGTTTCCAAGATATGGTCTATCGACATCTTACAATATTGGCTCTGCTTCTAACTTGGGCCAAAATTGAAAAATGGTCTTATGAATTAGCGATTTCGTTCCAATTCACATTCAAAGTAATATTCGGCATTGCTAATTACGTTGCCGATTGCCAAATTGCATTATCTCTTGTAGTTTCCGAGATATGGGCAATCGAAATTTTACACCTTAGTGTCTGTTTCTAAATTGGGTCAAAATTGTAAAATGGTCTTATGAATTAGCGATTTTGCTCCAATTCACATTCCGAGTAATATTCGGCATGCTAATTATATTGCCGATTGCCTAACTGCATTATCTCATATAGTTTACGAGATATGGACTGTCGGCATCTTACAATATTGGCTGTGTTTCTAACTTGGGCCAAAATTGTAAAATGGTCTTATGAATTAGCGATTTCGTTCCAATTCACATTCCAAGTAATATTCGGCATGCTAATTATATTGCCGATTGCCAAATTACATTATCTGCTATAAGTTCCAAGATATGGACTATCGACATCTTACAATATTGGCTCTGCTTCTAACTTGGGCCAAATTGTAAAAAGGTCTTATGAATTAGCGATTGCGTTCCAATTCACATTCCAAGTAATATTCGGCATGCTAATTACGTTGCCGATTGCCAAATTGCATTATCTCTTGTAGTTTCCGAGATATGGGCAATCGAAATTTTACACCTTAGAGTCTGTTTCTAAGTTGGGTCAAAAATGTAAAATGGTCTTATGAATTAGCGATTTCGTTCCAATTCACATTCCAAGTAATACTCGACATGCTAATTACATTGCGATTGCCAAATTGCATTATCTCTTATAGTTTCCGGTATATGGATTATCGACATCTGACAATATTGGCTCTGCTTCTTACTTGGGCCAGAATTGTAAAATGGTCTTATGAATTAGCGATTTCGTTCCAATTCACATTCCAAGTAATATTCGGCATGCTAATTATATTGCCGATTGCCAAATTACATTATCTGCTATAAGTTCCAAGATTTGGACTATCGACATCTTACAATATTGGCTCTGCTTCTAACTTGGGCCAAATTGTAAAAAGGTCTTATCAATTAGCGATTGCGTTCCAATTCACATTCCAAGTAATATTCGGCATGCTAATTACGTTGCCGATTGCCAAATTGCATTATCTCTTGTAGTTTCCGAGATATGGGCAATCGAAATTTTACACCTTAGAGTCTGTTTCTAAGTTGGGTCAAAAATGTAAAATGGTCTTATGAATTAGCGATTTCGTTCCAATTCACATTCCAAGTAATACTCGACATGCTAATTACATTGCGATTGCCAAATTGCATTATCTCTTATAGTTTCCGGTATATGGATTATCGACATCTGACAATATTGGCTCTGCTTCTTACTTGGGCCAGAATTGTAAAATGGTCTTATGAATTAGCGATTTCGTTCCAATTCACATTCCAAGTAATATTCGGCATGGTAATTACATTGCCGATTGCCAAATTGCATTATCTCTTATAGTTTGCGGGATATGGGAATCGAAATTTTACACCTTAATGTCTGTTTTTAACTTGGGTCAAAATTGTAAAATGGTCTTATGAATTAGCGATTTTTCTCCAATTCACATTCCAAGTAATATTCGGCATGCTAATTACGTTGCCTGTTGCCAAATTGCATTATCTCTTATAGTTTCCGAGATATGGACTATCGACATCTTACAATATTGACTGTGCTTCTAACTTGGGCCAAAATTGTAAAATGGTCTTATGAATTAGCGATTTCGTTCCAATTCACATTCCAAGTATTATTCGGCATGCTAATTACATTGCCGGTTGCCAAATTGCATTATCTCCTATAGTTTCTAAGATATGGTCTATCGACATCTTACAATATTGGCTCTGCTTCTAACTTGGGCCAAAATTGTAAAATGGTCTTATGAATTAGCGATTTCGTTCCAATTCACATTCAAAGTAATATTCGGCACTGCTAATTACGATGCCGATTGCCAAATTGCATTATCTCTTGTAGTTTCCGAGATATGGGCCATCGAAATTTTACACCTTAGAGTCTGTTTCTAACTTGGGTCAAAATTGTAAAATGGTCTTATGAATTAGCGATTTCGCTCCAATACACATTTCAAGTAATATTCGGCATGCTAATTACATTGCCGATTGCCAAATTGCATTATCTCTTATAGTTTCTGAGATATGGACTATCGACATCTTACAATATTGGTTCTGCTTTTAACTTGGGCCAAAATTGTAAAATGGCCTTATGAATTTGCGATTTCGTTCCAATTCACATTCCAAGTAATATTCGGCATGCTAATTACGTTGCCGTTCTCCAAATTGCATTATCTCTTATAGTTTCCGAGATATGGGCAATTGAAATTTTACACCTTGGTGTCTGTTTCTAACTGGGGCCAAAATTGTAAAATGGTCTTATGAATTAGTGATTTCGTTCCAATTCACATTCCAAGTAATATTCGGCATGCTAATTACGTTGCAGATTGCCATATTGCATTATCTTTTATAGTTTCCGAGATATGGGCTATCGACAGCTTACAATATTGGCTCTGCTTCTAACTTGGACCAAAATTGTAAAATGGCCTTATGAATTAGCGATTTCGTTCCAATTCACTTTCCAAGTAATATTCGGCATGCTAATTACATTGCCGTTTTCCAAATTGCATCATCTCTTATAGTTTCCGAGATATGGGCAATTGAAATTTTACACCTTGGTGTCTGTTTCTAACTGGGGTCAAAATTGTAAAATGGTCTTATGAATTAGTGATTTCGTTCCAATTCACATTCCAAGTAATATTCGGCATGCTAATTACGTTGCCGATTGCCAAATTGCATTATCTCCTATAGTTTCCAAGATATGGTCTATCGACATCTTACAATAATGGCTCTGCTTCTAACTTGGGCCAAAATTGAAAAATGGTCTTATGAATTAGCGATTTCGTTCCAATTCACATTCAAAGTAATATTCGGCATTGCTAATTACATTGCCGATTGCCAAATTGCATTATCTCCTATAGTTTCCAAGATATGGTCTATCGACATCTTACAATATTGGCTCTGCTTCTAACTTCTACCAAAATTGTAAAATGGCCTTATGAATTAGCGATTTCGTTCCAATTCACATTCCAAGTAATATTCGGCATTGCTAATTACGTTGCCGATTGCCAAATTGCATTATCTCTTGTAGTTTCCGAGATATGGACTATCGACATCTTACAATATTGGCTCTGCTTCTAACTTGGACCAAAATTGTAAAATGGCCTTATGAATTAGCGATTTCGTTCCAATTCACATTCCAAGTAATATTCGGCATGCTAATTACGTTGCCGATTGCCAAATTGCATTATCTCTTATAGTTTCCGAGATATGGGCAATCGAAATTTTACACCTTAGTGTCTGTTTCTAACTGGGGTCAAAATTGTTAAATGGTCTTATGAATTAGTGATTTTGTTCCAATTCACATTCCAAGTAATATTCGGCATGCTAATTACATTGCCGTTTTCCAAATTGCATTATCTCTTATAGTTTCCGAGATATGGGCAATTGAAATTTTACACCTTGGTGTCTGTTTCTAACTGGTGTCAAAATTGTAAAATGGTCTTATGAATTAGTGATTTCGTTCCAATTCACATTCCAAGTAATATTCGACATGCTAATTACATTGCCGATTGCCAAATTGCATTATCTCCTATAGTTTCCAAGATATGGTCTATCGACATCTTACAATATTGGCTCTGCTTCTAACTTGGGCCAAAATTTAAAAATGGTCTTATGAATTAGCGATTTCCTTCCAATTCACATTCAAAGTAATATTCGGCATTGCTAATTACATTGCCGATTGCCAAATTGCATTATCTCCTATAGTTTCAAAGATATGGTCTATCGACATCTTACAATATTGGCTCTGCTTCTAACTTGGGCCAAAATTGAAAAATGGTCTTATGAATTAGCGATTTCGTTCCAATACACATTCCAAGTATTGTTCGGCATGCTAATTACATTGCCGATTGCCAAATTGCATTATCTCCTATAGTTTCCAAGATATGGTCTATCGACATCTTACAATATTGGCTCTGCTTCTAACTTGGGCCAAAATTGAAAAATAGTCTTATGAATTAGCTATTTCGTTCCAATTCACATTCAAAGTAATATTAGGCATTGCTAATTACGTTGCCGATTGCGAAATTGCATTATCTCTTGTAGTTTCCGAGATATGGGCAATCGAAATTTTACACCTTAGAGTCTGTTTCTAACTTGGGTCAAAATTGTAAAATGGTCTTATGAATTAGCGATTGCGCTCCAATTCACATTCCAAGTAATATTCGGGATGCTAATTACATTGCCGATTGCCAAATTGCATTATCTCTTATAGTTTCTGAGATATGGACTATCGACATCTTACAATATTGGCTCTTCTTCTAACTTGGGCCAGAATTGTAAAATGGTCTTTTGGATTAGCGATTTCGGTCCAATTCACATTCCAAGTAATATTTGGCATGCTAATTACGTTGCCGGTGGCCAACTCGTATTAACTCTTTTGGTTTCCGAGATATGGACTATCGACATCTTACAATATTGGCTCTGCTTCTAACTAGGACCAAAATTGTTAAATGGTCTTATGAATTAGTGATTTCGTTCCAATTCACATTCCAAGTAATATTCGGCATGCTAATTACATTGCCGATTGCCAAATTGCATTATCTCTTATAGTTTCCGAGATATGGTCTATCAACATCTTACAATATTGGCTCTGCTTCTAACTTGGGCCAAAATTGAAAAATGGTC
Organism: Rhynchophorus ferrugineus; assembly: GCF_030347505.1. Taxonomy (NCBI): domain Eukaryota; kingdom Metazoa; phylum Arthropoda; class Insecta; order Coleoptera; family Curculionidae; genus Rhynchophorus; species Rhynchophorus ferrugineus. The sequence goes on along the minus strand of NW_027472586.1, from coordinate 24,492,882 downwards.
TTATGAATTAGCGATTTCGTTCCAATTCACATTCCAAGTAATATTTGGCATGGTAATTACGTTGCCGATGGCCAACTCGCATTATCTCTTTCGGTTTCCGAGATATAGGCTATCGACCTCTTACAATATTGGCTCTGCTTCTAACTTGGACCAAAATTGTAAAATGGCCTTATGAATTAGCGATTTCGTTCCAATTCACATTCCAAGTAACATTCGGCATGCTAATTACGTTGCCGTTTTCCAAATTGCATTATCTCTTATAGTTTCCGAGATATGGGCAATTGAAATTTTACACCTTGGTGTCTGTTTCTAACTGGGGTAAAATTGTAAAATGGTCTTATGAATTAGTGATTTCGTTCCAATTCACATTCCAAGTAATATTCGACATGCTAATTACATTGCCGATTGCCAAATTGCATTATCTCCTATAGTCTCCAAGATATGGTCTATCGACATCTTACAATATTGGCTCTGCTTCTAACTTGGACCAAAATTGAAAAATGGTCTTATGAATTAGCGATTTCGTTCCAATTCACATTCAAAGTAATACTCGGCATTGCTAATTACGTTGCCGATTGCCAAATTGCATTATCTCTTGTAGTTTTCGAGATATGGGCAATCGAAATTTTACACCTTAGAGTCTGTTTCTAACTTGGGTCAAAATTGTAAAATGGTCTTACGAATTAGCGATTTCGCTCCAATTCACATTCCAAGTAATATTCGGCATGCTAATTACATTGCCGATTGCCAAATTGCATTATCCCTTATAGTTTCCGAGATATGGACTATCGACATCTTACAATATTGGCTGTGCTTCTAACTTGGGCCAAAATTGTAATATGGTCTTATGAAATAGCGATTTCGTTCCAATTCACATTCAAAGTAATATTCGGCATTGCTAATTACGTTGCCGATTGCCAAATTGCATTATCTCTTGTAGTTTCCGTGATATGGGCAATAGAAATTTTACACCTTAGAGTCTGTTTCTAACTTGGGTCAAAATTGTAAAATGGTCTTATGAATTAGCGATTTCGCTCCAATTCACATTCCAAGTAATATTCGGCATGCTAATTACATTGCCGTTTGCCAAATTGCATTATCTCTTATAGTTTCTGAGATATGGACTATCGACATCTTACAATATTGGCTCTTCTTCTAACTTGGGCCAGAATTGTAAAATAGTCTTTTGGATTAGCGATTTCGGTCCAATTCACATTCCAAGTAATATTTGGCATGCTAATTACGTTGCCGCTGGCCAACTCGCATTATCTCTTTTGGTTTCCGAGATATAGACTATCGACATCTTACAATATTGGCTCTGCTTCTAACTTGGACCAAAATTGTAAAATGGCCTTATGAATTAGCGATTTCGTTACAATTCACATTCCAAGTAATATTCGGCATGCTAAATACGTTGCCGATTGCCAAATTGCATTATCTCTTATAGTTTCCGAGATATTGGCAATCGAAATTTTACACCTTAGTGTCTGTTTCTAACTGGGGTCAAAATTGTTAAATGGTCTTATGAATTAGTGATTTTGTTCCAATTCACATTCCAAGTAATATTCGGCATGCTAATTACATTGCCGATTGCCAAATTGCATTATCTCTTATAGTTTCCGAGATATGGGCAATCGAAATTTTACACATTGGTGTCTGTTTCTAAATGGGGCCAAAATTGTAAAATGGTCTTATGAATTAGTGATTTTGTTCCAATTCACATTCCAAGTAATTTTCGGCATGCTAATTACGTTGCCGACTGCCATATTGCATTATATTTTATAGTTTCCGAGATATGGGCTATCGACAGCTTACAATATTGGCTCTGCTTCTAACTAGGACCAAAATTGTAAAATGGCTTTATGAATTAGCGATTTCGTTCCAATTCACATTCCAAGTAATATTCGGCATGCAAATTTCATTGCCGTTTTCCAAATTGCATTATCTCTTATAGTTTCCGAGATATGGGCAATTGAAATTTTACACCTTGGTGTCTGTTTCTAACTGGGGTCAAAATTGTAAAATGATCTTATGAATTAGCGATTTCGTTCCAATTCACATTCTAAGTAATATTCGGCATGCTAAATAGGTTGCCGTTTTCCAAATTGCATTATCTCTTATAGTTTCCGAGATATAGGCAATTGAAATTTTACACCTTGGTGTCTGTTTCTAACTGGGGTCAAAATTGTAAAATGGTCTTATGAATTAGTGATTTCGTTCCAATTCACATTCCAAGTAATATTCGACATGCTAATTACATTGCCGATTGCCAAATTGCATTATCTCCTATAGTTTCCAAGATATGGTCTATCGACATCTTACAATATTGGCTCTGCTTCTAACTTGGGCCAAAATTGAAAAATGGTCTTATGAATTAGCGATTTCGTTCCAATTCACATTCAAAGTAATATTCGGCACTGCTAATTACGATGCCGATTGCCAAATTGCATTATCTCTTGTAGTTTCCGAGATATGGGCCATCGAAATTTTACACCTTAGAGTCTGTTTAAAACTTGGGTCAAAATTGTAAAATGGTCTTATGAATTAGTGATTTCGTTCCAATTCACATTCCAAGTAATATTCGGCATGCTAATTACGTTGCCGATTGCCATATTGCATTATCTTTTATAGTTTCCGAGATATGGGCTATCGACAGCTTACAATATTGGCTCTGCTTCTAACTTGGGCCAAAATTGTAAAATGGCCTTATGAATTCGCGATTTCGTTCCAATTCACATTCCAAGTAATATTGGGCATGCTAATTACATTGCCGTTTTCCAAATTGCATTATCTCTTATAGTTTCCGAGATATGGGCAATTGAAATTTTACACCTTGGTGTATGTTTCTAACTGGGGCCAAATTGTAAAATGGTCTTATGAATTAGCGATTTCGTTCCAATTCACATTCTAAGTAATATTCGGCATGCTAATTACGTTGCCGTTTTCCAAATTGCATTATCTCTTATAGTTTCCGAGATATGGGCAACTGAAATTTTACACCTTGGTGTCTGTTTCTAACTGGGGTCAAAATTGTAAAATGGTCTTATGAATTAGTGATTTCGTTCCAATTCACATTCCAAGTAATATTCGACATGCTAATTACATTGCCGATTGCCAAATTGCATTATCTCCTATAGTTTCCAAGATATGGTCTATCGACATCTTACAATATTGGCTCTGCTTCTAACTTGGGCCAAAATTGTAAAATGGCCTTATGAATTCGCGATTTCGTTCCAATTCACATTCCAAGTAATATTGGGCATGCTAATTACATTGCCGTTTTCCAAATTGCATTATCTCTTATAGTTTCCGAGATATGGGCAATTGAAATTTTACACCTTGGTGTATGTTTCTAACTGGGGCCAAATTGTAAAATGGTCTTATGAATTAGCGATTTCGTTCCAATTCACATTCTAAGTAATATTCGGCATGCTAATTACGTTGCCGTTTTCCAAATTGCATTATCTCTTATAGTTTCCGAGATATGGGCAACTGAAATTTTACACCTTGGTGTCTGTTTCTAACTGGGGTCAAAATTGTAAAATGGTCTTATGAATTAGTGATTTCGTTCCAATTCACATTCCAAGTAATATTCGACATGCTAATTACATTGCCGATTGCCAAATTGCATTATCTCCTATAGTTTCCAAGATATGGTCTATCGACATCTTACAATATTGGCTCTGCTTCTAACTTGGGCCAAAATTGAAAAATGGTCTTATGAATTAGCGATTTCGTTCCAATTGACATTCAAAATAATATTCGGCATTGCTAATTACGTTGCCGATTGCCAAATTGCATTATCTCTTGTAGTTTCCGAGATATGGGCAATCGAAATTTTACACCTTAGTGTCTGTTTCTAACTTTGGTCAAAATTGTAAAATGGTCTTATGAATTAGCGATTTTGCTCCAATTCACATTCCGAGTAATATTCGGCATGCTAATTATATTGCCGATTGCCAAATTGCATTATCTCATATAGTTTACGAGATATGGACTGTCGGCATCTTACAATATTGGCTGTGTTTCTAACTTGGGCCAAAATTGTAAAATGGTCTTATGAATTAGCGATTTCGTCCCAATTCACATTCCAAGTAATATTCGGCATGCTAATTATATTGCCGATTGCCAAATTGCATTATCTCCTATAAGTTCCAAGATATGGACTATCGACATCTTACAATATTGGCTCTGCTTCTAACTTGGGCCAAAATTGTAAAAAGGTCTTATGAATTAGCGATTGCGTTCCAATTCACATTCCAAGTAATATTCGGCATGCTAATTACGTTGCCGACTGCCAAATTGCATTATCTCTTGTAGTTTCCGAGATATGGGCAATCGAAATTTTACACCTTAGAGTCTGTTTCTAAGTTGGGTCAAAAATGTAAAATGGTCTTATGAATTAGCGATTTCGTTCCAATTCACATTCCAAGTAATACTCGACATGCTAATTACATTGCCGATTGCCAAATTGCATTATCTCTTATAGTTTCCGGGATATGGATTATCGACATCTGACAATATTGGCTCTGCTTCTTACTTGGGCCAGAATTGTAAAATGGTCTTATGAATTAGCGATTTCGTTCCAATTCACATTCCAAGTAATATTCGGCATGGTAATTACATTGCCGATTGCCAAATTGCATTATCTCTTATTGTTTACGGGATATGGGAATCGAAATTTTACACCTTAGTGTCTGTTTTTAACTTGGGTCAAAATTGTAAAATGGTCTTATGAATTAGCGATTTTTCTCCAATTCACATTCCAAGTAATATTCGGCATGCTAATTACATTGCCGATTGCCAAATTGCATTACCTTCTATAGTTTCCAAGATATGGTCTATCGACATCTTACAATATTGGCTCTGCTTCTAATTTGGGCCAAAATTGTAAAATGCTCTTATGAATTAGCGATTTCGTTCCAATTCACATTCAAAGTAATATTCGGCATGCTAATTACGTTGCCTGTTGCCAAATTGCATTATCTCTTATAGTTTCCGAGATATGGGCAATTGAAATTTTACACCTTGATGTCTGTTTCTAACTGGGGTCAAAATTGTAAAATGGCCTTATGAATTAGCATTTTCGTTCCAATTCACATTCCAAGTATTATTCGGCATGCTAATTACATTGCCGGTTGCCAAATTGCATTATCTCCTATAGTTTCCAAGATATGGTCTATCGACATCTTACAATATTGGCTCTGCTTCTAACTTGGGCCAAAATTGTAAAATGGTCTTATGAATTAGCGATTTCGTTCCAATTCACATTCAAAGTAATATTCGGCACTGCTAATTACGTTGCCGTTTACCAAATTGCATTATCTCTTGTAGTTTCCGAGATATGGGCCATCGAAATTTTACACCTTAGAGTCTGTTTCTAACTTGGGTCAAAATTGTAAAATGGTCTTATGAATTAGCGATTTCGCTCCAATACACATTTCAAGTAATATTCGGCATTCTAATTACATTGCCGATTGCCAAATTGCATTATCTCTTATAGTTTCTGAGATATGGACTATCGACATCTTACAATATTGGTTCTGCTTTTAACTTGGGCCAAAATTGTAAAATGGTCTTATGAATTTGCGATTTCGTTCCAATTCACATTCCAAGTAATATTCGGCATGCTAATTACGTTGCCGTTTTCCAAATTGCATTATCTCTTATAGTTTCCGAGATATGGGCAACTGAAATTTTACACCTTGGTGTCTGTTTCTAACTGGGGCCAAAATTGTAAAATGGTCTTATGAATTAGTGATTTCGTTCCAATTCACATTCCAAGTAATATTCGGCATGCTAATTACGTTGCAGATTGCCATATTGCATTATCTTTTATAGTTTCCGAGATATGGGCTATCGACAGCTTACAATATTGGCTCTGCTTCTAACTTGGACCAAAATTGTAAAATGGCCTTATGAATTAGCGATTTCGTTCCAATTCACATTCTAATTAATATTCGGCATGCTAATTACTTTGCCGTTTTCCAAATTGCATTATCTCTTGTAGTTTCCGAGATATGGGCAATCGAAATTTTACACCTTAGAGTCTGTTTCTAACTTGGGTCAAAATTGTAAAATGGTCTTATGAATTAGCGATTTCGCTCCAATTCACATTCCAAGTAATATTCGGCATGCTAATTACATTGCCGATTGCCAAATTGCATTATCTCTTATAGTTTCTGAGATATGGACTATCGACATCTTACAATATTGGCTCTTCTTCTAACTTGGGCCAGAATTGTAAAATGGTCTTTTGGATTAGCGGTTTCGGTCCAATTCACATTCCAAGTAATATTTGGCATGTTAATTACGTTGCCGATGGCCAACTCGCATTATCTCTTTTGGTTTCCGAGATATGGACTATCGACATCTTACAATATTGGCTCTGCTTCTAACTTGGACCTAAATTGTAAAATGGCCTTATGAATTAGCGATTTCGTTCCAATTCACATTCCAAGTAATATTCGGCATGCTAATTACGTTGCCGATTGCCAAATTGCATTATCTCTTATAGTTTCCGAGATATGGGCAATCGAAATTTTACACCTTAGTGTCTGTTTCTAACTGGGGTCAAAATTGTTAAATGGTCTTATGAATTAGTGATTTCGTTCCAATTCACATTCCAAGTAATATTCGGCATGCTAATTACATTGCCGTTTTCCAAATTGCATCATCTCTTATAGTTTCCGAGATATGGGCAATTGAAATTTTACACCTTGGTGTCTGTTTCTAACTGGGGTCAAAATTGTAAAATGGCCTTATGAATTAGTGATTTCGTTCCAATTCACATTCCAAGTAATATTCGACATGCTAATTACATTGCCGATTGCCATATTGCATTATCTCCTATAGTTTCCAAGATATGGTCTATCGACATCTTACAATATTGGCTCTGCTTCTAACTTGGGCCAAAATTGAAAAATGGTCTTATGAATTAGCGATTTCGTTCCAATTCACATTCAAAGTAATATTCGGCATTGCTAATTACATTGCCGATTGTCAAATTGCATTATCTCCTATAGTTTCCAAGATATGGTCTATCGACATCTTACAAAATTGGCTCTGCTTCTAACTTGGGCCAAAATTGAAAAATGGTCTTATGAATTAGCGATTTCGTTCCAATTCACATTCCAAGTATTGTTCGGCATGCTAATTACATTGCCGATTGCCAAATTGCAATATCTCCTATAGTTTCCAAGATATGGTCTATCGACATATTACAATATTGGCTCTGCATCTAACTTGGGCCAAAATTGAAAAATGGTCTTATGAATTAGCGATTTCGTTCCAATTCACATTCAAAGTAATATTCGGCATTGCTAATTACGTTGCCGATTGCCAAATTGCATTATCTCTTGTAGTTTCCGAGATATGGGCAATCGAAATTTTACACCTTAGAGTCTGTTTCTAACTTGGGTCAAAATTGTAAAATGGTCTTACGAATTAGCGATTTCGCTCCAATTCACATTCCAAGTATTGTTCGGCATGCTAATTACATTGCCGATTGCCAAATTGCATTATCTCCTATAGTTTCCAAGATATGGTCTATCGACATCTTACAATATTGGCTCTGCTTCTAACTTGGGCCAAAATTGAAAAATAGTCTTATGAATTAGCTATTTCGTTCCAATTCACATTCAAAGTAATATTAGGCATTGCTAATTACGTTGCCGATTGCGAAATTGCATTATCTCTTGTAGTTTCCGAGATATGGGCAATCGAAATTTTACACCTTAGAGTCTGTTTCTAACTTGGGTCAAAATTGTAAAATGGTCTTATGAATTAGCGATTGCGCTCCAATTCACATTCCAAGTAATATTCGGGATGCTAATTACATTGCCGATTGCCAAATTGCATTATCTCTTATAGTTTCTGAGATATGGACTATCGACATCTTACAATATTGGCTCTTCTTCTAACTTGGGCCAGAATTGTAAAATGGTCTTTTGGATTAGCGATTTCGGTCCAATTCACATTCCAAGTAATATTTGGCATGCTAATTACGTTGCCGGTGGCCAACTCGTATTATCTCTTTTGGTTTCCGAGATATGGACTATCGACATCTTACAATATTGGCTCTGCTTCTAACTAGGACCAAAATTGTTAAATGGTCTTATGAATTAGTGATTTCGTTCCAATTCACATTCCAAGTAATATTCGGCATGCTAATTACATTGCCGGTTGCCAAATTGCATTATCTCTTATAGTTTCCGAGATATGGTCTATCAACATCTTACAATATTGGCTCTGCTTCTAACTTGGGCCAAAATTGAAAAATGGTCTTATGAATTAGCGATTTCGTTCCAATTCACATTCCAAGTAATATTTGGCATGGTAATTACGTTGCCGATGGCCAACTCGCATTATCTCTTTCGGTTTCCGAGATATAGGCTATCGACCTCTTACAATATTGGCTCTGCTTCTAACTTGGACCAAAATTGTAAAATGGCCTTATGAATTAGCGATTTCGTTCCAATTCACGTTCCAAGTAACATTCGGCATGCTAATTACGTTGCCGTTTTCCAAATTGCATTATCTCTTATAGTTTCCGAGATATGGGCAATTGAAATTTTACACCTTGGTGTCTGTTTCTAACTGGGGTAAAATTGTAAAATGGTCTTATGAATTAGTGATTTCGTTCCAATTCACATTCCAAGTAATATTCGACATGCTAATTACATTGCCGATTGCCAAATTGCATTATCTCCTATAGTCTCCAAGATATGGTCTATCGACATCTTACAATATTGGCTCTGCTTCTAACTTGGACCAAAATTGAAAAATGGTCTTATGAATTAGCGATTTCGTTCCAATTCACATTCAAAGTAATACTCGGCATTGCTAATTACGTTGCCGATTGCCAAATTGCATTATCTCTTGTAGTTTTCGAGATATGGGCAATCGAAATTTTACACCTTAGAGTCTGTTTCTAACTTGGGTCAAAATTGTAAAATGGTCTTACGAATTAGCGATTTCGCTCCAATTCACATTCCAAGTAATATTCGGCATGCTAATTACATTGCCGATTGCCAAATTGCATTATCCCTTATAGTTTCCGAGATATGGACTATCGACATCTTACAATATTGGCTGTGCTTCTAACTTGGGCCAAAATTGTAATATGGTCTTATGAAATAGCGATTTCGTTCCAATTCACATTCAAAGTAATATTCGGCATTGCTAATTACGTTGCCGATTGCCAAATTGCATTATCTCTTGTAGTTTCCGTGATATGGGCAATAGAAATTTTACACCTTAGAGTCTGTTTCTAACTTGGGTCAAAATTGTAAAATGGTCTTATGAATTAGCGATTGCGCTCCAATTCACATTCCAAGTAATATTCGGGATGCTAATTACATTGCCGATTGCCAAATTGCATTATCTCATATAGTTTACGAGATATGGACTGTCGGCATCTTACAATATTGGCTGTGTTTCTAACTTGGGCCAAAATTGTAAAATGGTCTTATGAATTAGCGATTTCGTCCCAATTCACATTCCAAGTAATATTCGGCATGCTAATTATATTGCCGATTGCCAAATTGCATTATCTCCTATAAGTTCCAAGATATGGACTATCGACATCTTACAATATTGGCTCTGCTTCTAACTTGGGCCAAAATTGTAAAAAGGTCTTATGAATTAGCGATTGCGTTCCAATTCACATTCCAAGTAATATTCGGCATGCTAATTACGTTGCCGACTGCCAAATTGCATTATCTCTTGTAGTTTCCGAGATATGGGCAATCGAAATTTTACACCTTAGAGTCTGTTTCTAAGTTGGGTCAAAAATGTAAAATGGTCTTATGAATTAGCGATTTCGTTCCAATTCACATTCCAAGTAATACTCGACATGCTAATTACATTGCCGATTGCCAAATTGCATTATCTCTTATAGTTTCCGGGATATGGATTATCGACATCTGACAATATTGGCTCTGCTTCTTACTTGGGCCAGAATTGTAAAATGGTCTTATGAATTAGCGATTTCGTTCCAATTCACATTCCAAGTAATATTCGGCATGGTAATTACATTGCCGATTGCCAAATTGCATTATCTCTTATTGTTTACGGGATATGGGAATCGAAATTTTACACCTTAGTGTCTGTTTTTAACTTGGGTCAAAATTGTAAAATGGTCTTATGAATTAGCGATTTTTCTCCAATTCACATTCCAAGTAATATTCGGCATGCTAATTACATTGCCGATTGCCAAATTGCATTACCTTCTATAGTTTCCAAGATATGGTCTATCGACATCTTACAATATTGGCTCTGCTTCTAATTTGGGCCAAAATTGTAAAATGCTCTTATGAATTAGCGATTTCGTTCCAATTCACATTCAAAGTAATATTCGGCATGCTAATTACGTTGCCTGTTGCCAAATTGCATTATCTCTTATAGTTTCCGAGATATGGGCAATTGAAATTTTACACCTTGATGTCTGTTTCTAACTGGGGTCAAAATTGTAAAATGGCCTTATGAATTAGCATTTTCGTTCCAATTCACATTCCAAGTATTATTCGGCATGCTAATTACATTGCCGGTTGCCAAATTGCATTATCTCCTATAGTTTCCAAGATATGGTCTATCGACATCTTACAATATTGGCTCTGCTTCTAACTTGGACCAAAATTGTAAAATGGCCTTATGAATTAGCGATTTCGTTCCAATTCACATTCTAATTAATATTCGGCATGCTAATTACGTTGCCGTTTTCCAAATTGCATTATCTCTTGTAGTTTCCGAGATATGGGCAATCGAAATTTTACACCTTAGAGTCTGTTTCTAACTTGGGTCAAAATTGTAAAATGGTCTTATGAATTAGCGATTTCGCTCCAATTCACATTCCAAGTAATATTCGGCATGCTAATTACATTGCCGATTGCCAAATTGCATTATCTCTTATAGTTTCTGAGATATGGACTATCGACATCTTACAATATTGGCTCTTCTTCTAACTTGGGCCAGAATTGTAAAATGGTCTTTTGGATTAGCGGTTTCGGTCCAATTCACATTCCAAGTAATATTTGGCATGTTAATTACGTTGCCGATGGCCAACTCGCATTATCTCTTTTGGTTTCCGAGATATGGACTATCGACATCTTACAATATTGGCTCTGCTTCTAACTTGGACCTAAATTGTAAAATGGCCTTATGAATTAGCGATTTCGTTCCAATTCACATTCCAAGTAATATTCGGCATGCTAATTACGTTGCCGATTGCCAAATTGCATTATCTCTTATAGTTTCCGAGATATGGGCAATCGAAATTTTACACCTTAGTGTCTGTTTCTAACTGGGGTCAAAATTGTTAAATGGTCTTATGAATTAGTGATTTCGTTCCAATTCACATTCCAAGTAATATTCGGCATGCTAATTACATTGCCGTTTTCCAAATTGCATCATCTCTTATAGTTTCCGAGATATGGGCAATTGAAATTTTACACCTTGGTGTCTGTTTCTAACTGGGGGCAAAATTGTAAAATGGTCTTATGAATTAGCGATTTCGTTCCAATTCACATTCTAATTAATATTCGGCATGCTAATTACGTTGCCGTTTTCCAAATTGCATTATCTCTTATAGTTTCCGAGATATGGGCAATTGAAATTTTACACCTTGGTGTCTGTTTCTAACTGGGGTCAAAATTGTAAAATGGCCTTATGAATTAGTGATTTCGTTCCAATTCACATTCCAAGTAATATTCGACATGCTAATTACATTGCCGATTGCCATATTGCATTATCTCCTATAGTTTCCAAGATATGGTCTATCGACATCTTACAATATTGGCTCTGCTTCTAACTTGGGCCAAAATTGAAAAATGGTCTTATGAATTAGCGATTTCGTTCCAATTCACATTCAAAGTAATATTCGGCATTGCTAATTACATTGCCGATTGTCAAATTGCATTATCTCCTATAGTTTCCAAGATATGGTCTATCGACATCTTACAAAATTGGCTCTGCTTCTAACTTGGGCCAAAATTGAAAAATGGTCTTATGAATTAGCGGTTTCGTTCCAATTCACATTCCAAGTATTGTTCGGCATGCTAATTACATTGCCGATTGCCAAATTGCAATATCTACTATAGTTTCCAAGATATGGTCTATCGACATATTACAATATTGGCTCTGCATCTAACTTGGGCCAAAATTGAAAAATGGTCTTATGAATTAGCGATTTCGTTCCAATTCACATTCAAAGTAATATTCGGCATTGCTAATTACGTTGCCGATTGCCAAATTGCATTATCTCTTGTAGTTTCCGAGATATGGGCAATCGAAATTTTACACCTTAGAGTCTGTTTCTAACTTGGGTCAAAATTGTAAAATGGTCTTACGAATTAGCGATTTCGCTCCAATTCACATTCCAAGTAATATTCGGCATGCTAATTACATTGCCGATAGCCAAATTGCATTATTCCTTATAGTTTCCGAAATATGGACTATCGACATCTGACAATATTAGCTCTGCTTCTAACTTGGGCCAGAATTGTAAAATGGTCTTATGAATAAGCGATTTCGTTCCAATTCACATTCCAAGTAATATTCGGAATGCTAATTACGTTGCCGATTGCCAAATTGCATTATCTCATATAGTTTCCGAGATATGGACTATCGACATCTTACAATATTGGCTGTGCTTCTAACTTGGGCCAAAATTGTAAAATGGTCTTATGAATTAGCGATTTCGTTCCAATTCACATTCCAAGTATTATTCGGCATGCTAATTACATTGCCGATTGCCAATTTGCATTATCTCCTATAGTTTCCAAGATATGGTCTATCGACATCTTACAATATTGGCTCTGCTTCTAACTTGGGCCAAAATTGAAAAATGGTCTTATGAATTAGCGATTTCGTTCCAATTCACATTCAAAGTAATATTCGGCATTGCTAATTACGTTGCCGATTGCCAAATTGCATTATCTCTTGTAGTTTCCGTGATATGGGCAATAGAAATTTTACACCTTAGAATCTGTTTCTAACTTGGGTCAAAATTGTAAAATGGTTTTATGAATTAGCGATTTCGCTCCAATTCACATTCCAAGTAATATTCGGCATGCTAATTACATTGCCGTTTGCCAAATTGCATTATCTCTTATAGTTTCTGAGATATGGACTATCGACATCTTACAATATTGGCTCTTCTTCTAACTTGGGCCAGAATTGTAAAATAGTCTTTTGGATTAGCGATTTCGGTCCAATTCACATTCCAAGTAATATTTGGCATGCTAATTACGTTGCCGATGGCCAACTCGCATTATTTCTTTTGGTTTCCGAGATATAGACTATCGACATCTTACAATATTGGCTCTGCTTCTAACTTGGACCAAAATTGTAAAATGGCCTTATGAATTAGCGATTTCGTTACAATTCACATTCCAAGTAATATTCGGCATGCTAAATAGGTTGCCGATTGCCAAATTGCATTATCTCTTATAGTTTCCGAGATATTGGCAATCGAAATTTTACACCTTAGTGTCTGTTTCTAACTGGGGTCAAAATTGTTAAATGGTCTTATGAATTAGCGATTTCGTTACAATTCACATTCCAAGTAATATTCGGCATGCTAAATAGGTTGCCGATTGCCAAATTGCATTATCTCTTATAGTTTCCGAGATGTGAGCAATCGAAATTTTACACATTGGTGTCTGTTTCTAACTGGGGCCAAAATTGTAAAATGGTCTTATGAATTAGTGATTTTGTTCCAATTCACATTCCAAGTAATTTTCGGCATGCTAATTACGTTGCCGACTGCCATATTGCATTATCTTTTATAGTTTCCGAGATATGGGCTATCGACAGCTTACAATATTGGCTCTGCTTCTAACTTGGACCAAAATTGTAAAATGGCTTTATGAATTAGCGATTTCGTTCCAATTCACATTCCAAGTAATATTCGGCATGCAAATTTCATTGCCGATTTCCAAATTGCATTATCTCTTATAGTTTCCGAGATATGGGCAATTGAAATTTTACACCTTGGTGTCTGTTTCTAACTGGGGTCAAAATTGTAAAATGATCTTATGAATTAGCGATTTCGTTCCAATTCACATTCTAAGTAATATTCGGCATGCTAATTACGTTGCCGTTTTCCAAATTGCATTATCTCTTATAGTTTCCGAGGTATGGGCAATTGAAATTTTACACCTTGGTGTCTGTTTCTAACTGGGGTCAAAATTGTAAAATGGTCTTATGAATTAGTGATTTCGTTCCAATTCACATTCCAAGTAATATTCGACATGCTAATTACATTGCCGATTGCCAAATTGCATTATCTCCTATAGTTTCCAAGATATGGTCTATCGACATCTTACAATATTGGCTCTGCTTCTAACTTGGGCCAAAATTGAAAAATGGTCTTATGAATTAGCGATTTCGTTCCAATTCACATTCAAAGTAATATTCGGCATTGCTAATTACGTTGCCGATTGCCAAATTGCATTATCTCTTGTAGTTTCCGAGATATGGGCAATCGAAATTTTACACCTTAGTGTCTGTTTCTAAATTGGGTCAAAATTGTAAAATGGTCTTATGAATTAGCGATTTTGCTCCAATTCACATTCCGAGTAATATTCGGCATGCTAATTATATTGCCGATTGCCAAACTGCATTATCTCATATAGTTTACGAGATATGGACTGTCGGCATCTTACAATATTGGCTGTGTTTCTAACTTGGGCCAAAATTGTAAAATGGTCTTATGAATTAGCGATTTCGTTCCAATTCACATTCCAAGTAATATTCGGCATGCTAATTATATTGCCGATTGCCAAATTACATTATCTGCTATAAGTTCCAAGATATGGACTATCGACATCTTACAATATTGGCTCTGCTTCTAACTTGGGCCAAATTGTAAAAAGGTCTTATGAATTAGCGATTGCGTTCCAATTCACACTCCAAGTAATATTCGGCATGCTAATTACGTTGCCGATTGCCAAATTGCATTATCTCTTGTAGTTTCCGAGATATGGGCAATCGAAATTTTACACCTTAGAGTCTGTTTCTAAGTTGGGTCAAAAATGTAAAATGGTCTTATGAATTAGCGATTTCGTTCCAATTCACATTCCAAGTAATACTCGACATGCTAATTACATTGCGATTGCCAAATTGCATTATCTCTTATAGTTTCCGGTATATGGATTATCGACATCTGACAATATTGGCTCTGCTTCTTACTTGGGCCAGAATTGTAAAATGGTCTTATGAATTAGCGATTTCGTTCCAATTCACATTCCAAGTAATATTCGGCATGCTAATTATATTGCCGATTGCCAAATTACATTATCTGCTATAAGTTCCAAGATATGGACTATCGACATCTTACAATATTGGCTCTGCTTCTAACTTGGGCCAAATTGTAAAAAGGTCTTATGAATTAGCGATTGCGTTCCAATTCACATTCCAAGTAATATTCGGCATGCTAATTACGTTGCCGATTGCCAAATTGCATTATCTCTTGTAGTTTCCGAGATATGGGCAATCGAAATTTTACACCTTAGAGTCTGTTTCTAAGTTGGGTCAAAAATGTAAAATGGTCTTATGAATTAGCGATTTCGTTCCAATTCACATTCCAAGTAATACTCGACATGCTAATTACATTGCGATTGCCAAATTGCATTATCTCTTATAGTTTCCGGTATATGGATTATCGACATCTGACAATATTGGCTCTGCTTCTTACTTGGGCCAGAATTGTAAAATGGTCTTATGAATTAGCGATTTCGTTCCAATTCACATTCCAAGTAATATTCGGCATGGTAATTACATTGCCGATTGCCAAATTGCATTATCTCTTATAGTTTGCGGGATATGGGAATCGAAATTTTACACCTTAGTGTCTGTTTTTAACTTGGGTCAAAATTGTAAAATGGTCTTATGAATTAGCGATTTTTCTCCAATTCACATTCCAAGTAATATTCGGCATGCTAATTACGTTGCCTGTTGCCAAATTGCATTATCTCTTATAGTTTCCGAGATATGGACTATCGACATCTTACAATATTGGCTGTGCTTCTAACTTGGGCCAAAATTGTAAAATGGTCTTATGAATTAGCGATTTCGTTCCAATTCACATTCCAAGTATTATTCGGCATGCTAATTACATTGCCGGTTGCCAAATTGCATTATCTCCTATAGTTTCTAAGATATGGTCTATTGACATCTTACAATATTGGCTCTGCTTCTAACTTGGGCCAAAATTGTAAAATGGTCTTATGAATTAGCGATTTCGTTCCAATTCACATTCAAAGTAATATTCGGCACTGCTAATTACGATGCCGATTGCCAAATTGCATTATCTCTTGTAGATTCCGAGATATGGGCCATCGAAATTTTACACCTTAGGGTCTGTTTCTAACTTGGGTCAAAATTGTAAAATGGTCTTATGAATTAGCGATTTCGCTCCAATACACATTTCAAGTAATATTCGGCATGCTAATTACATTGCCGATTGCCAAATTGCATTATCTCTTATAGTTTCTGAGATATGGACTATCGACATCTTACAATATTGGTTCTGCTTTTAACTTGGGCCAAAATTGTAAAATGGCCTTATGAATTTGCGATTTCGTTCCAATTCACATTCCAAGTAATATTCGGCATGCTAATTACGTTGCCGTTCTCCAAATTGCATTATCTCTTATAGTTTCCGAGATATGGGCAATTGAAATTTTACACCTTGGTGTCTGTTTCTAACTGGGGCCAAAATTGTAAAATGGTCTTATGAATTAGTGATTTCGTTCCAATTCACATTCCAAGTAATATTCGGCATGCTAATTACGTTGCAGATTGCCATATTGCATTATCTTTTATAGTTTCCGAGATATGGGCTATCGACAGCTTACAATATTGGCTCTGCTTCTAACTTGGACCAAAATTGTAAAATGGCCTTATGAATTAGCGATTTCGTTCCAATTCACATTCCAAGTAATATTCGGCATGCTAATTACATTGCCGTTTTCCAAATTGCATCATCTCTTATAGTTTCCGAGATATGGGCAATTGAAATTTTACACCTTGGTGTCTGTTTCTAACTGGGGTCAAAATTGTAAAATGGTCTTATGAATTACTGATTTCGTTCCAATTCACATTCCAAGTAATATTCGGCATGCTAATTACGTTGCCGATTGCCAAATTGCGTTATCTCCTATAGTTTCCAAGATATGGTCTATCGACATCTTACAATATTGGCTCTGCTTCTAACTTGGGCCAAAATTGAAAAATGGTCTTATGAATTAGCGATTTCGTTCCAATTCACATTCAAAGTAATATTCGGCATTGCTAATTACATTGCCGATTGCCAAATTGCATTATCTCCTATAGTTTCCAAGATATGGTCTATCGACATCTTACAATATTGGCTCTGCTTCTAACTTCTACCAAAATTGTAAAATGGCCTTATGAATTAGCGATTTCGTTCCAATTCACATTCCAAGTAATATTCGGCATTGCTAATTACGTTGCCGATTGCCAAATTGCATTATCTCTTGTAGTTTCCGAGATATGGACTATCGACATCTTACAATATTGGCTCTGCTTCTAACTTGGACCAAAATTGTAAAATGGCCTTATGAATTAGCGATTTCGTTCCAATTCACATTCCAAGTAATATTCGGCATGCTAATTACGTTGCCGATTGCCAAATTGCATTATCTCTTATAGTTTCCGAGATATGGGCAATCGAAATTTTACACCTTAGTGTCTGTTTCTAACTGGGGTCAAAATTGTTAAATGGTCTTATGAATTAGTGATTTCGTTCCAATTCACATTCCAAGTAATATTCGGCATGCTAATTACATTGCCGTTTTCCAAATTGCATCATCTCTTATAGTTTCCGAGATATGGCCAATTGAAATTTTACACCTTGGTGTCTGTTTCTAACTGGGGGCAAAATTGTAAAATGGTCTTATGAATTAGCGATTTCGTTCCAATTCACATACTAATTAATATTCGGCATGCTAATTACGTTGCCGTTTTCCAAATTGCATTATCTCTTATAGTTTCCGAGATATGGGCAATTGAAATTTTACACCTTGGTGTCTGTTTCTAACTGGTGTCAAAATTGTAAAATGGTCTTATGAATTAGTGATTTCGTTCCAATTCACATTCCAAGTAATATTCGACATGCTAATTACATTGCCGATTGCCAAATTGCATTATCTCCTATAGTTTCCAAGATATGGTCTATCGACATCTTACAATATTGGCTCTGCTTCTAACTTGGGCCAAAATTTAAAAATGGTCTTATGAATTAGCGATTTCCTTCCAATTCACATTCAAAGTAATATTCGGCATTGCTAATTACATTGCCGATTGCCAAATTGCATTATCTCCTATAGTTTCAAAGATATGGTCTATCGACATCTTACAATATTGGCTCTGCTTCTAACTTGGGCCAAAATTGAAAAATGGTCTTATGAATTAGCGATTTCGTTCCAATACACATTCCAAGTATTGTTCGGCATGCTAATTACATTGCCGATTGCCAAATTGCATTATCTCCTATAGTTTCCAAGATATGGTCTATCGACATCTTACAATATTGGCTCTGCTTCTAACTTGGGCCAAAATTGAAAAATGGTCTTATGAATTAGCTATTTCGTTCCAATTCACATTCAAAGTAATATTAGGCATTGCTAATTACGTTGCCGATTGCGAAATTGCATTATCTCTTGTAGTTTCCGAGATATGGGCAATCGAAATTTTACACCTTAGAGTCTGTTTCTAACTTGGGTCAAAATTGTAAAATGGTCTTATGAATTAGCGATTGCGCTCCAATTCACATTCCAAGTAATATTCGGGATGCTAATTACATTGCCGATTGCCAAATTGCATTATCTCTTATAGTTTCTGAGATATGGACTATCGACATCTTACAATATTGGCTCTTCTTCTAACTTGGGCCAGAATTGTAAAATGGTCTTTTGGATTAGCGATTTCGGTCCAATTCACATTCCAAGTAATATTTGGCATGCTAATTACGTTGCCGGTGGCCAACTCGCATTATCTCTTTTGGTTTCCGAGATATGGACTATCGACATCTTACAATATTGGCTCTGCTTCTAACTTGGACCAAAATTGTAAAATGGCCTTATGAATTAGCGATTTCGTTCCAATTCACATTCCAAGTAATATTCGGCATGCTAATTACGTTGCCGATTGCCAAATTGCATTATCTCTTATAGTTTCCGAGATATGGGCAATCGAAATTTTACAATTTAGTGTCTGTTTCTAACTGGGGTCAAAATTGTTAAATGGTCTTATGAATTAGTGATTTCGTTCCAATTCACATTCCAAGTAATATTCGGCATGCTAATTACATTGCCGATTGCCAAATTGCATTATCTCTTATAGTTTCCGAGATATGGTCTATCAACATCTTACAATATTGGCTCTGCTTCTAACTTGGGCCAAAATTGAAAAATGGTCTTATGAATTAGCGATTTCGTTCCAATTCACATTCCAAGTAATATTTGGCATGGTAATTACGTTGCCGATGGCCAACTCGCATTATCTCTTTTGGTTTCCGAGATATAGGCTATCGACCTCTTACAATATTGGCTCTGCTTCTAACTTGGACCAAAATTGTAAAATGGCCTTATGAATTAGCGATTTCGTTCCAATTCACATTCCAAGTAACATTCGGCATGCTAATTACATTGCCGATTGCCAAATTGCATTATCTCCTATAGTCTCCAAGATATGGTCTATCGACATCTTACAATATTGGCTCTGCTTCTAACTTGGACCAAAATTGAAAAATGGTCTTATGAATTAGCGATTTCGTTCCAATTCACATTCAAAGTAATACTCGGCATTGCTAATTACGTTGCCGATTGCCAAATTGCATTATCTCTTGTAGTTTTCGAGATATGGGCAATCGAAATTTTACACCTTAGTGTCTGTTTCTAACTTGGGTCAAAATTGTAAAATGGTCTTACGAATTAGCGATTTCGCTCCAATTCACATTCCAAGTAATATTCGGCATGCTAATTACATTGCCGATTGCCAAATTGCATTATCCCTTATAGTTTCCGAGATATGGACTATCGACATCTTACAATATTGGCTGTGCTTCTAACTTGGGCCAAAATTGTAATATGGTCTTATGAAATAGCGATTTCGTTCCAATTCACATTCAAAGTAATATTCGGCATTGCTAATTACATTGCCGATTGCCAAATTGCATTATCTCCTATAGTTTCAAAGATATGGTCTATCGACATCTTACAATATTGGCTCTGCTTCTAACTTGGGCCAAAATTGAAAAATGGTCTTATGAATTAGCGATTTCGTTCCAATTCACATTCCAAGTATTGTTCGGCATGCTAATTATATTGCCGATTGCCAAATTGCATTATCTCCTATAGTTTCCAAGATATGGTCTATCGACATCTTACAATATTGGCTCTGCTTCTAACTTGGGCCAAAATTGAAAAATGGTCTTATGAATTAGCGATTTCGTTCCAATTCACATTCAAAGTAATATTCGGCATTGCTAATTACGTTGCCGATTGCCAAATTGCATTATCTCTTGTAGTTTCCGAGATATGGGCAATCGAAATTTTACACCTTAGAGTCTGTTTCTAACTCGGGTCAAAATTGTAAAATGGTCTTATGAATTAGCGATTTCGCTCCAATTCACATTCCAAGTAATATTCGACATGCTAATTACATTGCCGATTGCCAAATTGCATTATCTCCTATAGTCTCCAAGATATGGTCTATCGACATCTTACAATATTGGCTCTGCTTCTAACTTGGACCAAAATTGAAAAATGGTCTTATGAATTAGCGATTTCGTTCCAATTCACATTCAAAGTAATACTCGGCATTGCTAATTACGTTGCCGATTGCCAAATTGCATTATCTCTTGTAGTTTTCGAGATATGGGCAATCGAA
The DNA here is from genome assembly GCF_030347505.1 of Rhynchophorus ferrugineus. NCBI lineage: Eukaryota > Metazoa > Arthropoda > Insecta > Coleoptera > Curculionidae > Rhynchophorus > Rhynchophorus ferrugineus. The sequence goes on along the minus strand of NW_027472586.1, from coordinate 24,471,966 downwards.
ATTTTACACCTTAGTGTCTGTTTCTAACTTGGGTCAAAATTGTAAAATGGTCTTACGAATTAGCGATTTCGCTCCAATTCACATTCCAAGTAATATTCGGCATGCTAATTACATTGCCGATTGCCAAATTGCATTATCCCTTATAGTTTCCGAGATATGGACTATCGACATCTTACAATATTGGCTGTGCTTCTAACTTGGGCCAAAATTGTAATATGGTCTTATGAAATAGCGATTTCGTTCCAATTCACATTCAAAGTAATATTCGGCATTGCTAATTACATTGCCGATTGCCAAATTGCATTATCTCCTATAGTTTCAAAGATATGGTCTATCGACATCTTACGATATTGGCTCTGCTTCTAACTTGGGCCAAAATTGAAAAATGGTCTTATGAATTAGCGATTTCGTTCCAATTCACATTCCAAGTATTGTTCGGCATGCTAATTATATTGCCGATTGCCAAATTGCATTATCTCCTATAGTTTCCAAGATATGGTCTATCGACATCTTACAATATTGGCTCTGCTTCTAACTTGGGCCAAAATTGAAAAATGGTCTTATGAATTAGCGATTTCGTTCCAATTCACATTCAAAGTAATATTCGGCATTGCTAATTACGTTGCCGATTGCCAAATTGCATTATCTCTTGTAGTTTCCGAGATATGGGCAATCGAAATTTTACACCTTAGAGTCTGTTTCTAACTCGGGTCAAAATTGTAAAATGGTCTTATGAATTAGCGATTTCGCTCCAATTCACATTCCAAGTAATATTCGGGATGCTAATTACATTGCCGATTGCCAAATTGCATTATCTCTTATAGTTTCCGAGATATGGACTATCGACATCTTACAATATTGGCTCTTCTTCTAACTTATGCCAAAATTGAAAAATGGCCTTATGAATTAGCGATTTCGTTCCAATTCACATTCCAAGTAATATTCGGCATGCTAATTACTTTGCCGATTGCCAAATTGCATTATCTCTTATAGTTTCCGAGATATGGGCAATCGAAATTTTACACCTTAGTGTCTGTTTCTAACTGGGGTCAAAATTGTTAAATGGTCTTATGAATTAGTGATTTCGTTCCAATTCACATTCCAAGTAATATTCGGCATGCTAATTACATTGCCGATTGCCAAATTGCATTATCTCTTATAGTTTCCGAGATATGGTCTATCAACATCTTACAATATTGGCTCTGCTTCTAACTTGGGCCAAAATTGAAAAATGGTCTTATGAATTAGCGATTTCGTTCCAATTCACATTCAAAGTAATATTCGGCATTGCTAATTACGTTGCCGATTGCCAAATTGCATTATCTCTTGTAGTTTCCGAGATATGGGCAATCGAAATTTTACACCTTAGAGTCTGTTTCTAACTTGGGTCAAAATTGTAAAATGGTCTTACGAATTAGCGATTTCGCTCCAATTGACATTTCAAGTAATATTCGACATGCTAATTACATTGCCGATAGCCAAATTGCATTATCCCTTATAGTTTCCGAGATATGGACTATCGACATCTGACAATATTAGCTCTGCTTCTAACTTGGGCCAGAATTGTAAAATGGTCTTATGAATAAGCGATTTCGTTCCAATTCACATTCCAAGTAATATTCGGAATGCTAATTACGTTGCCGATTGCCAAATTGCATTATCTCATATAGTTTCCGAGATATGGACTATCGACATCTTACAATATTGGCTGTGCTTCTAACTTGGGCCAAAATTGTAAAATGGTCTTATGAATTAGCGATTTCGTTCCAATTCACATTCCAAGTATTATTCGGCATGCTAATTACATTGCCGATTGCCAATTTGCATTATCTCCTATAGTTTCCAAGATATGGTCTATCGACATCTTACAATATTGGCTCTGCTTCTAACTTGGGCCAAAATTGAAAAATGGTCTTATGAATTAGCGATTTCGTTCCAATTCACATTCAAAGTAATATTCGGCATTGCTAATTACGTTGCCGATTGCCAAATTGCATTATCTCTTGTAGTTTCCGTGATATGGGCAATCGAAATTTTACACCTTAGAGTCTGTTTCTAACTTGGGTCAAAATTGTAAAATGGTCTTATGAATTAGCGATTTCGCTCCAATTCACATTCCAAGTAATATTCGGCATGCTAATTACATTGCCGATTGCCAAATTGCATTATCTCTTATAGTTTCTGAGATATGGACTATCGACATCTTACAATATTGGCTCTTCTTCTAACTTGGGCCAGAATTGTAAAATGGTCTTTTGGATTAGCGATTTCGGTCCAATTCACATTCCAAGTAATATTCGGAATGCTAATTACGTTGCCGATTGCCAAATTGCATTATCTCATATAGTTTCCGAGATATGGACTATCGACATCTTACAATATTGGCTGCGCTTCTAACTTGGGCCAAAATTGTAAAATGGTCTTATGAATTAGCGATTTCGTTCCAATTCACATTCCAAGTATTATTCGGCATGCTAATTACATTGCCGATTGCCAATTTGCATTATCTCCTATAGTTTCCGAGATATGGACTATCGACATCTGACAATATTAGCTCTGCTTCTAACTTGGGCCAGAATTGTAAAATGGTCTTATGAATTAGCGATTTCGTTCCAATTCACATTCAAAGTAATATTCGGCATTGCTAATTACGTTGCCGATTGCCAAATTACATTATCTCTTGTAGTGTCCGTGATATGGGCAATCGAAATTTTACACCTTAGAGTCTGTTTCTAACTTGGGTCAAAATTGTAAAATGGTCTTATGAATTAGCGATTTCGCTCCAATTCACATTCCAAGTAATATTCGGCATGCTAATTACATTGCCGATTGCCAAATTGCATTATCTCTTATAGTTTCTGAGATATGGACTATCGACATCTTACAATATTGGCTCTTCTTCTAACTTGGGCCAGAATTGTAAAATGGTCTTTTGGATTAGCGATTTCGGTCCAATTCACATTCCAAGTAATATTTGGCATGCTAATTACATTGCCGATGGCCAACTCGCATTATCTCTTTTGGTTTCCGAGATATAGGCTATCGACATCTTACAATATTGGCTCTGCTTCTAACTTGGACCAAAATTGTAAAATGGCCTTATGAATTAGCGATTTCGTTCCAATTCACATTCCAAGTAATATTCGGCATGCTAATTACGTTGCCGATTGCCAAATTGCATTATCTCTTATAGTTTCCGAGATATTGACAATCGAAATTTTGCACCTTAGTGTCTGTTTCTAACTGGGTTCAAAATTGTTAAATGGTCTTATGAATTAGTGATTTCGTTCCAATTCACATTCCAAGTAATATTCGGCATGCTAATTACATTGCCGATTGCCAAATTGCATTATCTCTTATAGTTTCCGAGATATGGGCAATCGAAATTTTACACATTGGTGTCTGTTTCTAACTGGGGCCAAAATTGTAAAGTGGTCTTATGAATTAGTGATTTCGTTCCAATTCACATTCCAAGTAATTTTCGGCATGCTAATTACGTTGCCGACTGCCATATTGCATTATCTTTTATAGTTTCCGAGATATGGGCTATCGACAGCTTACAATATTGGCTCTGCTTCTAACTTGGACCAAAATTGTAAAATGGCTTTATGAATTAGCGATTTCGTTCCAATTCACATTCTAAGTAATATTCGGCATGCTAATTACGTTTCCGTTTTCCAAATTGCATTATCTCTTATAGTTTCCGAGATATGGGCAATTGAAATTTTACACCTTGGTGTCTGTTTCTAACTGGGGTCAAAATTGTAAAATGGTCTTATGAATTATCGATTTCGTTCCAATTCACATTCTAAGTAATATTCGGCATGCTAATTACGTTTCCGTTTTCCAAATTGCATTATCTCTTATAGTTTCCGAGATATGGGCAATTGAAATTTTACACCTTGGTGTCTGTTTCTAACTGGGGTTAAAATTGTAAAATGGTCTTATGAATTAGTGATTTCGTTCCAATTCACATTCCAAGTAATATTCGACATGCTAATTACATTGCCGATTGCCAAATTGCATTATCCCTTATAGTTTCCGAGATATGGACTATCGACATCTTACAATATTGGCTGTGCTTCTAACTTGGGCCAAAATTGTAAAATGGTCTTATGAAATAGCGATTTCGTTCCAATTCACATTCAAAGTAATATTCGGCATTGCTAATTACGTTGCCGATTGCCAAATTGCATTATCTCTTGTAGTTTCCGAGATATGGGCAATCGAAATTTTACACCTTAGAGTCTGTTTCTAACTTGGGTCAAAATTGTAAAATGGTCTTATGAATTAGCGATTTCGCTCCAATTCACATTCCAAGTAATATTCGGCATTCTAATTACGTTGCCGATTGCCAAATTGCATTATCTCTTGTAGTTTCCGAGATATGGGCAATCGAAATTTTACACCTTAGAGTCTGTTTCTGACTTGGGTCAAAATTGTAAAATGGTCTTATGAATTAGCGATTTCGCTCCAATTCACATTCCAAGTAATATTCGGCATGCTAATTACATTGCCGATTGCCAAATTGCATTATCCCTTATTGTTTCCGAGATATGGACTATCGACATCTGACAATATCGGCTCTGCTTCTAACTTGGGTCAAAATTGTAAAATGGTATATGAATTAGCGATTTAGCTCCAATTCACATTCCAAGTAATATTCGGCATGCTAATTACGTTGCCGATTGCCAAATTGCATTATCTCTTGTAGTTTCCGAGATATGGGCAATCTAAATTTTACACCTTAGAGTCTGTTTCTAACTTGGGCCAAAATTGAAAAATGGTCTTATGAATTAGCGATTTCGTTCCAATTCACATTCATAGTAATATTCGGCATTGCTAATTACGTTGCCGATTGCCAAATTGCATTATCTCTTGTAGTTTCCGAGATATGGGCAATCGAAATTTTACACCTTAGAGTCTGTTTCTAACTTGTGTCAAAATTGTAAAATGGTCTTATGAATTAGCGATTTCGCTCCAATTCATATTCCAAGTAATATTCGGCATTCTAATTACATTGCCGATTGCCAAATTGCATTATCTCTTATAGTTTCTGAGATATGAACTATCGACATCTTACAATATTGGCTCTTCTTCTAACTTGGGCCAGAATTGTAAAATGGTCTTTTGGATTAGCGATTTCGGTCCAATTCACATTCCAGGTAATATTTGGCATGCTAATTACGTTGCCGATGGCCAACTCGCATTATCTCTTTTGGTTTCCGAGATATGGACTATCGACATCTTGCAATATTGGCTCTGCTTCTAACTTGGGCCAAAATTGTAAAATGGCCTTATGAATTAGCGATTTCGATCCAATTCACATTCCAAGTAATATTCGGCATGCTAATTACGTTGCCGATTGCCAAATTGCATTATCTCTTATAGTTTCCGAGATATGGGCAATCGAAATTTTACACATTAGTGTCTGTTTCTAACTGGGGTAAAATTGTTAAATGGTCTTATGAATTAGTGATTTCGTTCCAATTCACATTCCAAGTAATATTCGGCATGCTAATTACATTGCCGATTGCCAAATTGCATTATCTCTTATAGTTTCCGAGATATGGGCAATCGAAATTTTACACCTTAGTGTCTGTTTCTAACTTGGGTCAAAATTGTAAAATGGTCTTATGAATTAGCGATTTTGCTCCAATTCACATTCCGAGTAATATTCGGCATGCTAATTACATTGCCGATCGCCAAATTGCATTATCTCATATAGTTTACGAGATATGGACTGTCGGCATCTTACAATATTGGTTGTGTTTCTAACTTGGGCCAAAATTGTAAAATGGTCTTATGAATTAGTGATTTCGTTCCAATTCACATTCCAAGTAATATTCGGCATGCTAATTACATTGCCGATTGCCAAATTGCATTATCTCTTATAGTTTCCGAGATATGGGCAATTGAAATTTTACACCTTAGTGTCTGTTTCTAACTTGGGTCAAAATTGTAAAATGGTCTTATGAATTAGCGATTTCGCTCCAATTCACATTCCAAGTAATATTCGGCATGCTAATTACATTGCCGTTTTCCAAATTGCATTATCTCTTATAGTTTCCGAGATATGGGCAATTGAAATTTTACACCTTGGTGTCTGTTTCTAACTGGGGCCAAAATTGTAAAATGATCTTATGAATTAATGATTTCGTTCCAATTCACATTCCAAGTAATATTCGGCATGCTAATTACGTTGCCGATTGCCATATTGCATTATCTTTTATAGTTTCCGAGATATGGGCTATCGACAGCTTACAATATTGGCTCTGCTTCTAACTTGGGTCAAAATTGTAAAATGGTCTTATGAATTAGCGATTTCGCTCCAATTCACATTCCAAGTAATATTCGGCATGCTAATTACATTGCCGTTTTCCAAATTGCATTATCTCTTATAGTTTTCGAGATATGGGCAATTGAAATTTTACACCTTGGTGTCTGTTTCTAACTGGGATCAAAATTGTAAAATGGTCTTATGAATTAGCGATTTCGTTCCAATTCACATTCTTAGTAATATTCGGCATGCTAATTACGTTGCCGTTTTCCAAATTGCATTATCTCTTGTAGTTTCCGAGATATGGGCAATCGAAATTTTACACCTTAGAGTCTGTTTCTAACTTGGGTCAAAATCGTAAAATGGTCTTACGAATTAGCGATTTCGCTCCAATTGACATTCCAAGTAATATTCGGCATGCTAATTACATTGCTGATAGCCAAATTGCATCTGACAATATTAGCTCTGCTTCTAACTTGGGCCAGAATTGTAAAATGGTCTTATGAATAAGTGATTTCGTTCCAATTCACATTCCAAGTAATATTCGGAATGCTAATTACGTTGCCGATTGCCAAATTGCATTATCTCATATAGTTTCCGAGATATGGACTATCGACATCTTACAATATTGGCTGTGCTTCTAACTTGGGCCAAAATTGTAAAATGGTCTTATGAATTAGCGATTTCGTTCCAATTCACATTCCAAGTATTATTCGGCATGCTAATTACATTGCCGATTGCCAATTTGCATTATCTCCTATAGTTTCCAAGATATGGTCTATCGACATCTTACAATATTGGCTCTGCTTCTAACTTGGGCCAAAATTGAAAAATGGTCTTATGAATTAGCGATTTCGTTCCAATTCACATTCAAAGTAATATTCGGCATTGCTAATTACGTTGCCTATTGCCAAATTGCATTATCTCTTGTAGTTTCCGTGATATGGGCAATCGAAATTTTACACCTTAGAGTCTGTTTCTAACTTGGGTCAAAATTGTAAAATGGTCTTATGAATTAGCGATTTCGCTCCAATTCACATTCCAAGTAATATTTGGCATGCTAATTACGTTGCCGATGGCCAACTCGCATTATCTCTTTTGGTTTCCGAGATATAGGCTATCGACATCTTACAATATTGGCTCTGCTTCTAACTTGGACCAAAATTGTAAAATGGCCTTATGAATTAGCGATTTCGTTCCAATTCACATTCCAAGAAATATTCGGCATGCTAATTACGTTGTCGATTGCCAAATTGCATTATCTCTTATAGTTTCCGAGATATTGGCAATCGAAATTTTACACCTTAGTGTCTGTTTCTAACTGGGGTCAAAATTGTTAAATGGTCTTATGAATTAGTGATTTCGTTCCAATTCACATACCAAGTAATATTCGGCATGCTAATTACATTGCCGATTGCCAAATTGCATTATCTCTTATAGTTTCCGAGATATGGGCAATCGAAATTTTACACATTGGTGTCTGTTTCTAACTGGGGCCAAAATTGTAAAATGGTCTTATGAATTAGTGATTTCGTTCCAATTCACATTCCAAGTAATTTTCGGCATGCTAATTACGTTGCCGACTGCCATATTGCATTATCTTTTATAGTTTCCGAGATATGGGCTATCGACAGCTTACAATATTGGCTCTGCTTCTAACTTGGACCAAAATTGTAAAATGGCTTTATGAATTAGCGATTTCGTTCCAATTCACATTCCAAGTAATATTCGGCGTGCTAATTACATTGCCGTTTTCCAAATTGCATTATCTCTTATAGTTTCCGAGATATGGGCAATTGAAATTTTACACCTTGGTGTCTGTTTCTAACTGGGGTCAAAATTGTAAAATGGTCTTATGAATTGGCGATTTCGTTCCAATTCACATTCTAAGTAATATTCGGCATGCTAATTACGTTGCCGTTTTCCAAATTGCATTATCTCTTATAGTTTCCGAGATATGGGCAATTGAAATTTTACACCTTGGTGTCTGTTTCTAACTTGGGTCAAAATTGTAAAATGGCCTTATGAATTAGCGATTTCGCTCCAATTCACATTCCAAGTAATACTCGGCATGCTAATTACATTGCCGATTGCCAAATTGCATTATCCCTTATTGTTTCCGAGATATGGACTATCGACATCTGACAATATCGGCTCTGCTTCTAACTTGGGTCAAAATTGTAAAATGGTTTATGAATTAGCGATTTAGCTCCAATTCACATTCCAAGTAATATTCGGCATTCTAATTACATTGCCGATTGCCAAATTGCATTATCTCTTATAGTTTCTGAGATATGGACTATCGACATCTTACAATATTGGCTCTTCTTCTAACTTGGGCCAGAATTGTAAAATGGTTTTTCGGATTAGCGATTTCGGTCCAATTCACATTCCAAGTAATATTTGGCATGCTAATTACGTTGCCGATGGCCAACTCGCATTATCTCTTTTGGTTTCCGAGATATGGACTATCGACATCTTGCATTATTGGCTCTGCTTCTAACTTGGGCCAGAATTGTAAAATGGTCTTATGAATTAGCGATTTCGTTCCAATTCACATTCAAAGTAATATTCGGCATTGCTAATTACGTTGCCGATTGCCAAATTACATTATCTCTTGTAGTTTCCGTGATATGGGCAATCGAAATTTTACACCTTAGAGTCTGTTTCTAACTTGGGTCAAAATTGTAAAATGGTCTTATGAATTAGCGATTTCGCTCCAATTCACATTCCAAGTAATATTCGGCATGCTAATTACATTGCCGATTGCCAAATTGCATTATCTCTTATAGTTTCTGAGATATGGACTATCGACATCTTACAATATTGGCTCTTCTTCTAACTTGGGCCAGAATTGTAAAATGGTCTTTTGGATTAGCGATTTCGGTCCAATTCACATTCCAAGTAATATTTGGCATGCTAATTACTTTGCCGATGGCCAACTCGCATTATCTCTTTTGGTTTCCAAGATATAGGCTATCGACATCTTACAATATTGGCTCTGCTTCTAACTTGGACCAAAATTGTAAAATGGCCTTATGAATTAGCGATTTCGTTCCAATTCACATTCCAAGTAATATTCGGCATGCTAATTACGTTGCCGATTGCCAAATTGCATTATCTCTTATAGTTTCCGAGATATTGACAATCGAAATTTTACACCTTAGTGTCTGTTTCTAACTGGGGTCAAAATTGTTAAATGGTCTTATGAATTAGTGATTTCGTTCCAATTCACATTCCAAGTAATATTCGGCATGCTAATTACATTGCCGATTGCCAAATTGCATTATCTCTTATAGTTTCCGAGATATGGGCAATCGAAATTTTACACCTTAGAGTCTGTTTCTAACTTGGGTCAAAATTGTAAAATGGTCTTATGAATTAGCGATTTCGCTCCAATTCACATTCCAAGTAATATTCGGCATTCTAATTACGTTGCCGATTGCCAAATTGCATTATCTCTTGTAGTTTCCGAGATATGGGCAATCGAAATTTTACACCTTAGAGTCTGTTTCTAACTTGGGTCAAAATTGTAAAATGGTCTTATGAATTAGCGATTTCGCTCCAATTCACATTCCAAGTAATATTCGGCATGCTAATTACATTGCCGATTGCCAAATTGCATTATCCCTTATTGTTTCCGAGATATGGACTATCGACATCTGACAATATCGGCTCTGCTTCTAACTTGGGTCAAAATTGTAAAATGGTATATGAATTAGCGATTTAGCTCCAATTCACATTCCAAGTAATATTCGGCATGCTAATTACGTTGCCGATTGCCAAATTGCATTATCTCTTGTAGTTTCCGAGATATGGGCAATCTAAATTTTACACCTTAGAGTCTGTTTCTAACTTGGGCCAAAATTGAAAAATGGTCTTATGAATTAGCGATTTCGTTCCAATTCACATTCATAGTAATATTCGGCATTGCTAATTACGTTGCCGATTGCCAAATTGCATTATCTCTTGTAGTTTCCGAGATATGGGCAATCGAAATTTTACACCTTAGAGTCTGTTTCTAACTTGGGTCAAAATTGTAAAATGGTCTTATGAATTAGCGATTTCGCTCCAATTCATATTCCAAGTAATATTCGGCATTCTAATTACATTGCCGATTGCCAAATTGCATTATCTCTTATAGTTTCTGAGATATGAACTATCGACATCTTACAATATTGGCTCTTCTTCTAACTTGGGCCAGAATTGTAAAATGGTCTTTTGGATTAGCGATTTCGGTCCAATTCACATTCCAGGTAATATTTGGCATGCTAATTACGTTGCCGATGGCCAACTCGCATTATCTCTTTTGGTTTCCGAGATATGGACTATCGACATCTTGCAATATTGGCTCTGCTTCTAACTTGGGCCAAAATTGTAAAATGGCCTTATGAATTAGCGATTTCGATCCAATTCACATTCCAAGTAATATTCGGCATGCTAATTACGTTGCCGATTGCCAAATTGCATTATCTCTTATAGTTTCCGAGATATGGGCAATCGAAATTTTACACATTAGTGTCTGTTTCTAACTGGGGTAAAATTGTTAAATGGTCTTATGAATTAGTGATTTCGTTCCAATTCACATTCCAAGTAATATTCGGCATGCTAATTACATTGCCGATTGCCAAATTGCATTATCTCTTATAGTTTCCGAGATATGGGCAATCGAAATTTTACACCTTAGTGTCTGTTTCTAACTTGGGTCAAAATTGTAAAATGGTCTTATGAATTAGCGATTTTGCTCCAATTCACATTCCGAGTAATATTCGGCATGCTAATTACATTGCCGATCGCCAAATTGCATTATCTCATATAGTTTACGAGATATGGACTGTCGGCATCTTACAATATTGGTTGTGTTTCTAACTTGGGCCAAAATTGTAAAATGGTCTTATGAATTAGTGATTTCGTTCCAATTCACATTCCAAGTAATATTCGGCATGCTAATTACATTGCCGATTGCCAAATTGCATTATCTCTTATAGTTTCCGAGATATGGGCAATTGAAATTTTACACCTTAGTGTCTGTTTCTAACTTGGGTCAAAATTGTAAAATTGTCTTATGAATTAGCGATTTCGCTCCAATTCACATTCCAAGTAATATTCGGCATGCTAATTACATTGCCGTTTTCCAAATTGCATTATCTCTTATAGTTTCCGAGATATGGGCAATTGAAATTTTACACCTTGGTGTCTGTTTCTAACTGGGGCCAAAATTGTAAAATGACCTTTTGAATTAATGATTTCGTTCCAATTCACATTCCAAGTAATATTCGGCATGCTAATTACGTTGCCGATTGCCATATTGCATTATCTTTTATAGTTTCCGAGATATGGGCTATCGACAGCTTACAATATTGGCTCTGCTTCTAACTTGGGTCAAAATTGTAAAATGGTCTTATGAATTAGCGATTTCGCTCCAATTCACATTCCAAGTAATATTCGGCATGCTAATTACATTGCCGTTTTCCAAATTGCATTATCTCTTATAGTTTTCGAGATATGGGCAATTGAAATTTTAAACCTTGGTGTCTGTTTCTAACTGGGATCAAAATTGTAAAATGGTCTTATGAATTAGCGATTTCGTTCCAATTCACATTCTAAGTAATATTCGGCATGCTAATTACGTTGCCGTTTTCCAAATTGCATTATCTCTTGTAGTTTCCGAGATATGGGCAATCGAAATTTTACACCTTAGAGTCTGTTTCTAACTTGGGTCAAAATCGTAAAATGGTCTTACGAATTAGCGATTTCGCTCCAATTGACATTCCAAGTAATATTCGGCATGCTAATTACATTGCCGATAGCTAAATTGCATCTGACAATATTAGCTCTGCTTCTAACTTGGGCCAGAATTGTAAAATGGTCTTATGAATAAGCGATTTCGTTCCAATTCACATTCCAAGTAATATTCGGAATGCTAATTACGTTGCCGATTGCCAAATTGCATTATCTCATATAGTTTCCGAGATATGGACTATCGACATCTTACAATATTGGCTGTGCTTCTAACTTGGGCCAAAATTGTAAAATGATCTTATGAATTAGCGATTTCGTTCCAATTCACATTCCAAGTATTATTCGGCATGCTAATTACATTGCCGATTGCCAATTTGCATTATCTCCTATAGTTTCCAAGATATGGTCTATCGACATCTTACAATATTGGCTCTGCTTCTAACTTGGGCCAAAATTGAAAAATGGTCTTATGAATTAGCGATTTCGTTCCAATTCACATTCAAAGTAATATTCGGCATTGCTAATTACGTTGCCTATTGCCAAATTGCATTATCTCTTGTAGTTTCCGTGATATGGGCAATCGAAATTTTACACCTTAGGGTCTGTTTCTAACTTGGGTCAAAATTGTAAAATGGTCTTATGAATTAGCGATTTCGCTCCAATTCACATTCCAAGTAATATTCGGCATGCTAATTACATTGCCGATTGCCAAATTGCATTATCTCTTATAGTTTCTGAGATATGGACTATCGACATCTTACAATATTGGCTCTTCTTCTAACTTGGGCCAGAATTGTAAAATGGTCTTTTGGATTAGCGATTTCGGTCCAATTCACATTCCAAGTAATATTTGGCATGCTAATTACGTTGCCGATGGCCAACTCGCATTATCTCTTTTGGTTTCCGAGATATAGGCTATCGACATCTTACAATATTGGCTCTGCTTCTAACTTGGACCAAAATTGTAAAATGGCCTTATGAATTAGCGATTTCGTTCCAATTCACATTCCAAGTAATATTCGGCATGCTAATTACGTTGTCGATTGCCAAATTGCATTATCTCTTATAGTTTCCGAGATATTGGCAATCGAAATTTTACACCTTAGTGTCTGTTTCTAACTGGGGTCAAAATTGTTAAATGGTCTTATGAATTAGTGATTTCGTTCCAATTCACATTCCAAGTAATATTCGGCATGCTAATTACATTGCCGATTGCCAAATTGCATTATCTCTTATAGTTTCCGAGATATGGGCAATCGAAATTTTACACATTGGTGTCTGTTTCTAACTGGGGCCAAAATTGTAAAATGGTCTTATGAATTAGTGATTTCGTTCCAATTCACATTCCAAGTAATTTTCGGCATGCTAATTACGTTGCCGACTGCCATATTGCATTATCTTTTATAGTTTCCGAGATATGGGCTATCGACAGCTTACAATATTGGCTCTGCTTCTAACTTGGACCAAAATTGTAAAATGGCTTTATGAATTAGCGATTTCGTTCCAAGTAATATTCGGCGTGCTAATTACATTGCCGTTTTCCAAATTGCATTATCTCTTATAGTTTCCGAGATATGGGCAATTGAAATTTTACACCTTGGTGTCTGTTTCTAACTGGGGTCAAAATTGTAAAATGGTCTTATGAATTGGCGATTTCGTTCCAATTCACATTCTAAGTAATATTCGGCATGCTAATTACGTTGCCGTTTTCCAAATTGCATTATCTCTTATAGTTTCCGAGATATGGGCAATTGAAATTTTACACCTTGGTGTCTGTTTCTAACTGGGGTCAAAATTGTAAAATGGTCTTATGAATTAGTGATTTCGTTCCAATTCACATTCCAAGTAATATTCGACATGCTAATTACATTGCCGATTGCCAAATTGCATTATCCCTTATAGTTTCCGAGATATGGACTATCGACATCTTACAATATTGGCTGTGCTTCTAACTTGGGCCAAAATTGTAAAATGGTCTTATGAAATAGCGATTTCGTTCCAATTCACATTCAAAGTAATATTCGGCATTGCTAATTACGTTGCCGATTGCCAAATTGGATTATCTCTTGTAGTTTCCGAGATATGGGCAATCGAAATTTTACACCTTAGAGTCTGTTTCTAACTTGGGTCAAAATTGTAAAATGGTCTTATGAATTAGCGATTTCGCTCCAATTCACATTCCAAGTAATATTCGGCATTCTAATTACGTTGCCGATTGCCAAATTGCATTATCTCTTGTAGTTTCCGAGATATGGGCAATCGAAATTTTACACCTTAGAGTCTGTTTCTAACTTGGGTCAAAATTGTAAAATTATCTTATGAATTAGCGATTTCGCTCCAATTCACATTCCAAGTAATATTCGGCATGCTAATTACATTGCCGATTGCCAAATTGCATTATCCCTTATTGTTTCCGAGATATGGACTATCGACATCTGACAATATCGGCTCTGCTTCTAACTTGGGTCAAAATTGTAAAATGGTTTATGAATTAGCGATTTAGCTCCAATTCACATTCCAAGTAATATTCGGCATTCTAATTACATTGCCGATTGCCAAATTGCATTATCTCTTATAGTTTCTGAGATATGGACTATCGACATCTTACAATATTGGCTCTTCTTCTAACTTGGGCCAGAATTGTAAAATGGTCTTTTGGATTAGCGATTTCGGTCCAATTCACATTCCAAGTAATATTTGGCATGCTAATTACGTTGCCGATGGCCAACTCGCATTATCTCTTTTGGTTTCCGAGATATGGACTATCGACATCTTGCATTATTGGCTCTGCTTCTAACTTGGGCCAAAATTGTAAAATGGCCTTATGAATTAGCGATTTCGTTCCAATTCACATTCCAAGTAATATTCGGCATGCTAATAACATTGCCGATTGCCAAACTGCATTATCTCTTATAGTTTCCGAGATATGGGCAATCGAAATTTTACACCTTAGTGTCTGTTTCTAACTGGGGTAAAATTGTTAAATGGTCTTATGAATTAGTGATTTCGTTCCAATTCACATTCCAAGTAATATTCGGCATGCTAATAACATTGCCGATTGCCAAACTGCATTATCTCTTATAGTTTCCGAGATATGGGCAATCGAAATTTTACACCTTAGTGTCTGTTTCTAACTTGGGTCAAAATTGTAAAATGGTCTTATGAATTAGCGATTTTGCTCCAATTCACATTCCGAGTAATATTCGGCATGCTAATTACATTGCCGATCGCCAAATTGCATTATCTCATATAGTTTACGAGATATGGACTGTCGGCATCTTACAATATTGGCTGTGTTTCTAACTTGGGCCAAAATTGTAAAATGGTCTTATGAATTAGTGATTTCGTTCCAATTCACATTCCAAGTAATATTCGGCATGCTAATTACATTGCCGATTGCCAAATTGCATTATCTCTTATAGTTTCCAAGATATGGGCAATCGAAATTTTACACCTTAGTGTCTGTTTCTAACTTGGGTCAAAATTGTAAAATGGTCTTATGAATTAACGATTTCTCTCCAATTCACATTCCAAGTAATATTCGGCATGCTAATTACATTGCCGTTTTCCAAATTGCATTATCTCTTATAGTTTCCGAGATATGGGCAATTGAAATTTTATACCTTGGTGTCTGCTTCTAACTTGGGTCAAAATTGTAAAATGGTCTTATGAATTAGCGATTTCGCTCCAATTCACATTCCAAGTAATATTCGGCATGCTAATTACATTGCCGTTTTCCAAATTGCATTATCTCTTATAGTTTTCGAGATATGGGCAATTGAAATTTTACACCTTGGTGTCTGTTTCTAACTGGGATCAAAATTGTAAAATGGTCTTATGAATTAGCGATTTCGTTCCAATTCACATTCTAAGTAATATTCGGCATGCTAATTACGTTGCCGTTTTCCAAATTGCATTATCTCTTATAGTTTCCGAGATATGGGCAATTGAAATTTTACACCTTGGTGTCTGTTTCTAACTGGGGTCAAAATTGTAAAATGGTCTTTTGAATTAGTGATTTCGTTCCAATTCACATTCCAAGTAATATTCGACATGCTAATTACGTTGCCTGTTGCCAAATTGCATCTTACAATATTGGCTCTGCTTCTAACTTGGGTCAAAATTGTCAAATGGTTTATGAATTAGCGATTTCGCTCCAATTCACATTCCAAGTAATATTCGGCATGCTAATTACATTGCCGATTGCCAAATTGCATTATCCCTTATTGTTTCCGAGATATGGACTATCGACATCTGACAATATCGGCTCTGCTTCTAACTTGGGTCAAAATTGTAAAATGGTTTATGAATTAGCGATTTCGCTCCAATTCACATTCCAAGTAATATTCGGCATGCTAATTACGTTGCCGATTGCCAAATTGCATTATCTCTTGTAGTTTCCGAGATATGGGCAATCTAAATTTTACACCTTAGAGTCTGTTTCTAACTTGGGCCAAAATTGAAAAATGGTCTTATGAATTAGCGATTTCGCTCCAATTGACATTCCAAGTAATATTCGGCATGCTAATTACATTGCCGATAGCCAAATTGCGTTATCCCTTATAGTTTCCGAGATATGGACTATCGACATCTGACAATATTAGCTCTGCTTCTAACTTGGGCCAGAATTGTAAAATGGTCTTATGAATTAGCGATTTCGTTCCAATTCACATTCCAAGTAATATTCGGAATGCTAATTACGTTGCCGATTGCCAAATTGCATTATCTCATATAGTTTCCGAGATATGGACTATCGACATCTTACAATATTGGCTGTGCTTCTAACTTGGGCCAAAATTGTAAAATGGTCTTATGAATTAGCGATTTCGTTCCAATTCACATTCCAAGTATTATTCGGCATGTTAATTACATTGCCGATTGCCAATTTGCATTATCTCCTATAGTTTCCAAGATATGGTCTATCGACATCTTACAATATTGGCTCTGCTTCTAACTTGGGCCAAAATTGAAAAATGGTCTTATGAATTAGCGATTTCGTTCCAATTCACATTCAAAGTAATATTCGGCATTGCTAATTACGTTGCCGATTGCCAAATTGCATTATCTCTTGTAGTTTCCGTGATATGGACAATCGAAATTTTACACCTTAGAGTCTGTTTCTAACTTGGGTCAAAATTGTAAAATGGTCTTATGAATTAGCGATTTCGCTCCAATTCACATTCCAAGTAATATTCGGCATGCTAATTACATTGCCGATTGCCAAATTGCATTATCTCTTATAGTTTCTGAGATATGGACTATCGACATCTTACAATATTGGCTCTTCTTCTAACTTGGGCCAGAATTGTAAAATGGTCTTTTGGATTAGCGATTTCGGTCCAATTCACATTCCAAGTAATATTTGGCATGCTAATTACGTTGCCGATGGCCAACTCGCATTATCTCTTTTGGTTTCCGAGATATAGGCTATCGACAGCTTACAATATTGGCTCTGCTTCTAACTTGGACCAAAATTGTAAAATGGCCTTATGAATTAGCGATTTCGTTCCAATTCACATTCCAAGTAATATTGGGCATGCTAATTACGTTGTCGATTGCCAAATTGCATTATCTCTTATAGTTTCCGAGATATTGGCAATCGAAATTTTACACCTTAGTGTCTGTTTCTAACTGGGGTCAAAATTGTTAAATGGTCTTATGAATTAGTGATTTCGTTCCAATTCACATTCCAAGTAATATTCGGCATGCTAATTACATTGCCGATTGCCAAACTGCATTATCTCTTATAGTTTCCGAGATATGGGCAATCGAAATTTTACACCTTAGTGTCTGTTTCTAACTTGGGTAAAAATTGTAAAATGGTCTTATGAATTAGCGATTTCGCTCCAATTCACATTCCAATTAATATTCGGCATGCTAATTACATTGCCGGTTGCCAAATTGCATTATCTCTTATAGTTTCCGAGATATGGACTATCGACATCTTACAATATTGGCTCTTCTTCTAACTTGGGCCAGAATTGTAAAATGGTCTTTTGGATTAGCGATTTCGGTCCAATTCACATTCCAAGTAATATTTGGCATGCTAATTATGTTGCCGATGGCCAACTCGCATAATCTCTTTTGGTTTCCGAGATATAGGCTATCGACAGCTTACAATATTGGCTCTGCTTCTAACTTGGACCAAAATTGTAAAATGGCCTTATGAATTAGCGATTTCATTCCAATTCACATTCCAAGTAATATTGGGCATGCTAATTACGTTGTCGATTGCCAAATTGCATTATCTCTTATAGTTTCCGAGATATTGGCAATCGAAATTTTACACCTTAGTGTCTGTTTCTAACTGGGGTCAAAATTGTTAAATGGTCTTATGAATTAGTGATTTCGTTCCAATTCACATTCCAAGTAATATTCGGCATGCTAATTACATTGCCGATTGCCAAATTGCATTATTTCTTATAGTTTCCGAGATATGGGCAATCGAAATTTTACACATTGGTGTCTGTTTCTAACTGGGGCCAAAATTGTAAAATGGTCTTATGAATTAGTGATTTCGTTCCAATTCACATTCCAAGTAATTTTCGGCATGCTAATTACGTTGCCGACTGCCATATTGCATTATCTTTTATAGTTTCCGAGATATGGGCTATCGACAGCTTACAATATTGGCTCTGCTTCTAACTTGGACCAAAATTGTAAAATGGCTTTATGAATTAGCGATATCGTTCCAATTCACATTCCAAGTAATATTCGGCATGCTAATTACATTGCCGTTTTCGAAATTGCATTATCTCTTATAGTTTCCGAGATATGGGCAATTGAAATTTTACACCTTGGTGTCTGTTTCTAACTGGGGTCAAAATTGTAAAATGGTCTTATGAATTAACGATTTCGTTCCAATTCACATTCTAAGTAATATTCGGCATGCTAATTACGTTGCCGTTTTCCAAATTGCATTATCTCTTATAGTTTCCGAGATATGGGCAATTGAAATTTTACACCTTGGTGTCTGTTTCTAACTGGGGTCAAAATTGTAAAATGGTCTTATGAATTAGTGATTTCGTTCCAATTCACATTCCAAGTAATATTCGACATGCTAATTACATTGCCGATTGCCAAATTGCATTATCTCCTATAGTTTCCAAGATATGGTCTATCGACATCTTAC
The DNA here is from genome assembly GCF_030347505.1 of Rhynchophorus ferrugineus. Classification (NCBI taxonomy): domain Eukaryota; kingdom Metazoa; phylum Arthropoda; class Insecta; order Coleoptera; family Curculionidae; genus Rhynchophorus; species Rhynchophorus ferrugineus. The sequence continues at coordinate 24,452,812 of NW_027472586.1, read as the reverse complement.
AATATTGGCTCTGCTTCTAACTTGGACCAAAATTGAAAAATGGTCTTATGAATTAGCGATTTCGTTCCAATTCACTTTCAAAGTAATACTCGGCATTGCTAATTACGTTGCCGATTGCCAAATTGCATTATCTCTTGTAGTTTTCGAGATATGGGCAATCGAAATTTTACACCTTAGAGTCTGTTTCTAACTTGGGTCAAAATTGAAAAATGGTCTTACGAATTAGCGATTTCGCTCCAATTCACATTCCAAGTAATATTCGGCATTCTAATTACATTGCCGATTGCCAAATTGCATTATCTCCTATAGTTTCCAAGATATGGTCTATCGACATCTTACAATATTGGCTCTGTTTCTAACTTGGACCAAAATTGAAAAATGGTCTTATGAATTAGCGATTTCGTTCCAGTTCACATTCAAAGTAATACTCGGCATTGCTAATTACGTTGCCGATTGCCAAATTGCATTATCTCTTGTAGTTTTCGAGATATGGGCAATCGAAATTTTACACCTTAGAGTCTGTTTCTAACTTGGACCAAAATTGTAAAATGGTCTTATGAATTAGCGATTTCATTCCAATTCACATTCCAAGTAATATTGGGCATGCTAATTACGTTGTCGATTGCCAAATTGCATTATCTCTTATAGTTTCCGAGATATTGGCAATCGAAATTTTACACCTTAGTGTCTGTTTCTAACTGGGGTCAAAATTGTTAAATGGTCTTATGAATTAGTGATTTCGTTCCAATTCACATTCCAAGTAATATTCGGCATGCTAATTACATTGCCGATTGCCAAATTGCATTATCTCTTATAGTTTCCGAGATATGGGCAATCGAAATTTTACACATTGGTGTCTGTTTCTAACTGGGGCCAAAATTGTAAAATGGTCTTATGAATTAGTGATTTCGTTCCAATTCACATTCCAAGTAATATTCGACATGCTAATTACATTGCCGATTGCCAAATTGCATTATCTCCTATAGTTTCCAAGATATGGTCTATCGACATCTTACAATATTGGCTCTGCTTCTAACTTGGACCAAAATTGAAAAATGGTCTTATGAATTAGCGATTTCGTTCCAATTCACATTCAAAGTAATACTCGGCATTGCTAATTACGTTGCCGATTGCCAAATTGCATTATCTCTTGTAGTTTTCGAGATATGGGCAATCGAAATTTTACACCTTAGAGTCTGTTTCTAACTTGGGTCAAAATTGTAAAATGGTCTTACGAATTAGCGATTTCGCTCCAATTCACATTCCAAGTAATATTCGGCATTCTAATTACGTTGCCGATTGCCAAATTGCATTATCTCTTGTAGTTTTCGAGATATGGGCAATCGAAATTTTACACCTTAGAGTCTGTTTCTAACTTGGGTCAAAATTGTAAAATGGTCTTACGAATTAGCGATTTCGCTCCAATTCACATTCCAAGTAATATTCGACATGCTAATTACATTGCCGATTGCCAAATTGCATTATCTCCTATAGTTTCCAAGATATGGTCTATCGACATCTTACAATATTGGCTCTGTTTCTAACTTGGACCAAAATTGAAAAATGGTCTTATGAATTAGCGATTTCGTTCCAGTTCACATTCAAAGTAATACTCGGCATTGCTAATTACGTTGCCGATTGCCAAATTGCATTATCTCTTGTAGTTTTCGAGATATGGGCAATCGAAATTTTACACCTTAGAGTCTGTTTCTAACTTGGGTCAAAATTGTAAAATGGTCTTATGAATTAGCGATTTCGCTCCAATTCACATTCCAAGTAATATTCGGCATGCTAATTACGTTGCCGATTGCCAAATTGCATTATCTCTTGTAGTTTCCGAGATATGGGCAATCTAAATTTTACACCTTAGAGTCTGTTTCTAACTTGGGCCAAAATTGAAAAATGGTCTTATGAATTAGCGATTTCGTTCCAATTCACATTCAAAGTTATATTCGGCATTGCTAATTACGTTGCCGATTGCCAAATTGCATTATCTCTTGTAGTTCCCGAGATATGGGCAATTGAAATTTTACACCTTAGAGTCTGTTTCTAACTTGGGTCAAAATTGTAAAATGGTCTTATGAATTAGCGATTTCGCTCCAATTCATATTCCAAGTAATATTCGGCATTCTAATTACATTGCCGATTGCCAAATTGCATTATCTCTTATAGTTTCTGAGATATGGACTATCGACATCTTACAATATTGGCTCTTCTTCTAACTTGGGCCAGAATTGTAAAATGGTCTTTTGGATTATCGATTTCGGTCCAATTCACATTCCAAGTAATATTTGGCATGCTAATTACGTTGCCGATGGCCAACTCGCATTATCAATTTTGGTTTCCGAGATATGGACTATCGACATCTTGCAATATTGGCTCTGCTTCTAACTTGGGCCAAAATTGTAAAATGGCCTTATGAATTAGCGATTTCGTTCCAATTCACATTCCAAGTAATATTCGGCGTGCTAATTACGCTGCCGATTGCCAAATTGCATTATCTCTTATAGTTTCCGAGATATGGGCAATCGAAATTTTACACCTTAGTGTCTGTTTCTAACTGGGGTAAAATTGTTAAATGGTCTTATGAATTAGTGATTTCGTTCCAATTCACATTCCAAGTAATATTCGGCACGCTAATTACATTGCCGATTGCCAAATTGCATTATCTCTTATAGTTTCCGAGATATGGGCAATCGAAATTTTACACCTTAGTGTCTGTTTCTAACTTGGGTCAAAATTGTAAAATGGTCTTATGAATTAGCGATTTTGCTCCAATTCACATTCCGAGTAATATTCGGCATGCTAATTACATTGCCGATCGCCAAATTGCATTATCTCATATAGTTTACGATATATGGACTGTCGGCATCTTACAATATTGGCTGTGTTTCTAACTTGGGCCAAAATTGTAAAATGGTCTTATGAATTAGTGATTTCGTTCCAATTCACATTCCAAGTAATATTCGGCATGCTAATTACATTGCCGATTGCCAAATTGCATTATCTCTTATAGTTTCCGAGACATGGGCAATCGAAATTTTACACCTTAGTGTCTGTTTCTAACTTGGGTCAAAATTGTAAAATGGTCTTATGAATTAGCGATTTCGCTCCAATTCACATTCCAAGTAATATTCGGCATGCTAATTACATTGCCGTTTTCCAAATTGCATTATCTCTTATAGTTTCCGAGATATGGGCAATTGAAATTTTACACCTTGGTGTCTGTTTCTAACTGGGGCCAAAATTGTAAAATGATCTTATGAATTAGTGATTTCGTTCCAATTCACATTCCAAGTAATATTCGGCATGCTAATTACATTGCCGTTTTCCAAATTGCATTATCTCTTATAGTTTCCGAGATATGGGCAATTGAAATTTTACACCTTAGTGTCTGTTTCTAACTGGGGTAAAATTGTTAAATGGTCTTATGAATTAGTGATTTCGTTCCAATTCACATTCCAAGTAATATTCGGCATGCTAATTACATTGCCGATTGCCAAATTGCATTATCTCTTATAGTTTCCGAGATATGGGCAATCGAAATTTTACACCTTAGTATCTGTTTCTAACTTGGGTCAAAATTGTAAAATGGTCTTATGAATTAGCGATTTTGCTCCAATTCGCATTCCGAGTAATATTCGGCATGTTAATTACATTGCCGATCACCAAATTGCATTATCTCATATAGTTTACGAGATATGGACTCTCGGCATCTTACAATATTGGCTGTGTTTCTAACTTGTGCCAAAATTGTAAAATGGTCTTATGAATTAGCGATTTCGTTCCAATTCACATTCCAAGTAATATTCGGCATGCTAATTATATTGCCGATTGCCAAATTGCATTATCTCTTATAGTTTCTGAGATATGGACTATCGACATCTTACAATATTGGCTCTTCTTCTAACTTGGGCCAGAATTGTAAAATGGTCTTTTGGATTAGCGATTTCGGTCCAATTCACATTCCAAGTAATATTTGGCATGCTAATTACGTTGCCGATGGCCAACTCGCATTATCTCTTTTGGTTTCCGAGATATAGGCTATCGACAGCTTACAATATTGGCTCTGCTTCTAACTTGGACCAAAATTGTAAAATGGCCTTATGAATTAGCGATTTCGTTCCAATTCACAATCCAAGTAATATTGGGTATGCTAATTACGTTGTCGATTGCCAAATTGCATTATCTCTTATAGTTTCCGAGATATTGGCAATCGAAATTTTACACCTTAGTGTCTGTTTCTAACTGGGGTCAAAATTGTTAAATGGTCTTATGAATTAGTGATTTCGTTCCAATTCACATTCCAAGTAATATTCGGCATGCTAATTACATTGCCGATTGCCAAACTGCATTATCTCTTATAGTTTCCGAGATATGGGCAATCGAAATTTTACACCTTAGTGTCTGTTTCTAACTTGGGTCAAAATTGTAAAATGGTCTTATGAATTAGCGATTTCGCTCCAATTCACATTCCAAGTAATATTCGGCATGCTAATTACATTGCCGATTGCCAAATTGCATTATTTCTTATAGTTTCTGAGATATGGACTATCGACATCTTACAATATTGGCTCTTCTTCTAACTTGGGCCAGAATTGTAAAATGGTCTTTTGGATTAGCGATTTCGGTCCAATTCACATTCCAAGTAATATTTGGCATGCTAATTACGTTGCCGATGGCCAACTCGCATTATCTCTTTTGCTTTCGGAGATATAGGCTATCGACAGCTTACAATATTGGCTCTGCTTCTAACTTGGACCAAAATTGTAAAATGGCCTTATGAATTAGCGATTTCGTTCCAATTCACATTCCAAGTAATATTGGGCATGCTAATTACGTTGTCGATTGCCAAATTGCATTATCTCTTATAGTTTCCGAGATATTGGCAATCGAAATTTTACACCTTAGTGTCTGTTTCTAACTGTGGTCAAAATTGTTAAATGGTCTTATGAATTAGTGATTTCGTTCCAATTCACATTCCAAGTAATATTCGGCATGCTAATTACATTGCCGATTGCCAAATTGCATTATCTCTTATAGTTTCCGAGATATGGGCAATCGAAATTTTACACATTGGTGTCTGTTTCTAACTGGGGCCAAAATTGTAAAATGGTCTTATGAATTAGTGATTTCGTTCCAATTCACATTCCAAGTAATTTTCGGCATGCTAATTACGTTGCCGACTGCCATATTGCATTATCTTTTATAGTTTCCGAGATATGGGCTATCGACAGCTTACAATATTGGCTCTGCTTCTAACTTGGACCAAAATTGTAAAATGGCTTTATGAATTAGCGATATCGTTCCAATTCACATTCCAAGTAATATTCGGCATGCTAATTACATTGCCGTTTTCGAAATTGCATTATCTCTTATAGTTTCCGAGATATGGGCAATTGAAATTTTACACCTTGGTGTCTGTTTCTAACTGGGGTCAAAATTGTAAAATGGTCTTATGAATTAACGATTTCGTTCCAATTCACATTCTAAGTAATATTCGGCATGCTAATTACGTTGCCGTTTTCCAAATTGCATTATCTCTTATAGTTTCCGAGATATGGGCAATTGAAATTTTACACCTTGGTGTCTGTTTCTAACTGGGGTCAAAATTGTAAAATGGTCTTATGAATTAGTGATTTCGTTCCAATTCACATTCCAAGTAATATTCGACATGCTAATTACATTGCCGATTGCCAAATTGCATTATCTCCTATAGTTTCCAAGATATGGTCTATCGACATCTTACAATATTGGCTCTGCTTCTAACTTGGACCAAAATTGAAAAATGGTCTTATGAATTAGCGATTTCGTTCCAATTCACATTCAAAGTAATACTCGGCATTGCTAATTACGTTGCCGATTGCCAAATTGCATTATCTCTTGTAGTTTTCGAGATATGGGCAATCGAAATTTTACACCTTAGAGTCTGTTTCTAACTTGGGTCAAAATTGTAAAATGGTCTTACGAATTAGCGATTTCGCTCCAATTCACATTCCAAGTAATATTCGGCATTCTAATTACGTTGCCGATTGCCAAATTGCATTATCTCTTGTAGTTTTCGAGATATGGGCAATCGAAATTTTACACCTTAGAGTCTGTTTCTAACTTGGGTCAAAATTGTAAAATGGTCTTACGAATTAGCGATTTCGCTCCAATTCACATTCCAAGTAATATTCGACATGCTAATTACATTGCCGATTGCCAAATTGCATTATCTCCTATAGTTTCCAAGATATGGTCTATCGACATCTTACAATATTGGCTCTGTTTCTAACTTGGACCAAAATTGAAAAATGGTCTTATGAATTAGCGATTTCGTTCCAGTTCACATTCAAAGTAATACTCGGCATTGCTAATTACGTTGCCGATTGCCAAATTGCATTATCTCTTGTAGTTTTCGAGATATGGGCAATCGAAATTTTACACCTTAGAGTCTGTTTCTAACTTGGGTCAAAATTGTAAAATGGTCTTATGAATTAGCGATTTCGCTCCAATTCACATTCCAAGTAATATTCGGCATTCTAATTACGTTGCCGATTGCCAAATTGCATTATCCCTTGTAGTTTCCGAGATATGGGCAATCGAAATTTTACACCTTAGAGTCTGTTTCTAACTTGGGTCAAAATTGTAAAATGGTCTTATGAATTAGCGATTTCGCTCCAATTCACATTCCAAGTAATATTCGGCATGCTAATTACATTGCCGATTGCCAAATTGCATTATCCCTTATTGTTTCCGAGATATGGACTATCGACATCTGACAATATCGGCTCTGCTTCTAACTTGGGTCAAAATTGTAAAATATTTTATGAATTAGCGATTTCGCTCCAATTCACATTCCAAGTAATATTCGGCATGCTAATTACGTTGCCGATTGGTAAATTGCATTATCTCTTGTAGTTTCCGAGATATCGGCAATCTAAATTTTACACCTTAGAGTCTGTTTCTAACTTGGGCCAAAATTGAAAAATGGTCTTATGAATTAGCGATTTCGTTCCAATTCACATTCAAAGTTATATTCGGCATTGCTAATTACGTTGCCGATTGCCAAATTGCATTATCTCTTGTAGTTTTCGAGATATGGGCAATCGAAATTTTACACCTTAGAGTCTGTTTCTAACTTGGGTCAAAATTGTAAAATGGTCTTATGAATTAGCGATTTCGCTCCAATTCACATTCCAAGTAATATTCGGCATTCTAATTACGTTGCCGATTGCCAAATTGCATTATCTCTTGTAGTTTCCGAGATATGGGCAATCGAAATTTTACACCTTAGAGTCTGTTTCTAACTTGGGTCAAAATTGTAAAATGGTCTTATGAATTAGCGATTTCGCTCCAATTCACATTCCAAGTAATATTCGGCATGCTAATTACATTGCCGATTGCCAAATTGCATTATCCCTTATTGTTTCCGAGATATGGACTATCGACATCTGACAATATCGGCTCTGCTTCTAACTTGGGTCAAAATTGTAAAATATTTTATGAATTAGCGATTTCGCTCCAATTCACATTCCAAGTAATATTCGGCATGCTAATTACGTTGCCGATTGCCAAATTGCATTATCTCTTGTAGTTTCCGAGATATCGGCAATCTAAATTTTACACCTTAGAGTCTGTTTCTAACTTGGGCCAAAATTGAAAAATGGTCTTATGAATTAGCGATTTCGTTCCAATTCACATTCAAAGTTATATTCGGCATTGCTAATTACGTTGCCGATTGCCAAATTGCATTATCTCTTATAGTTTCTGAGATATGGACTATCGACATCTTACAATATTGGCTCTTCTTCTAACTTGGGCCAGAATTGTAAAATGGTCTTTTGGATTATCGATTTCGGTCCAATTCACATTCCAAGTAATATTTGGCATGCTAATTACGTTGCCGATGGCCAACTCGCATTATCTCTTTTGGTTTCCGAGATATGGACTATCGACATCTTGCAATATTGGCTCTGCTTCTAACTTGGGCCAAAATTGTAAAATGGCCTTATGAATTAGCGATTTCGTTCCAATTCACATTCCAAGTAATATTCGGCATGCTAATTACGCTGCCGATTGCCAAATTGCATTATCTCTTATAGTTTCCGAGATATGGGCAATCGAAATTTTACACCTTAGTGTCTGTTTCTAACTGGGGTAAAATTGTTAAATGGTCTTATGAATTAGTGATTTCGTTCCAATTCACATTCCAAGTAATATTCGGCATGCTAATTACGTTGCCGATTGCCAAATTGCATTATCTCTTGTAGTTCCCGAGATATGGGCAATCGAAATTTTACACCTTAGAGTCTGTTTCTAACTTGGGTCAAAATTGTAAAATGGTCTTATGAATTAGCGATTTCGCTCCAATTCATATTCCAAGTAATATTCGGCATTCTAATTACATTGCCGATTGCCAAATTGCATTATCTCTTATAGTTTCTGAGATATGGACTATCGACATCTTACAATATTGGCTCTTCTTCTAACTTGGGCCAGAATTGTAAAATGGTCTTTTGGATTATCGATTTCGGTCCAATTCACATTCCAAGTAATATTTGGCATGCTAATTACGTTGCCGATGGCCAACTCGCATTATCTCTTTTGGTTTCCGAGATATATACTATCGACATCTTGCAATATTGGCTCTGCTTCTAACTTGGGCCAAAATTGTAAAATGGCCTTATGAATTAGCGATTTCGTTCCAATTCACATTCCAAGTAATATTCGGCATGCTAATTACGCTGCCGATTGCCAAATTGCATTATCTCTTATAGTTTCCGAGATATGGGCAATCGAAATTTTACACCTTAGTGTCTGTTTCTAACTGGGGTAAAATTGTTAAATGGTCTTATGAATTAGTGATTTCGTTCCAATTCACATTCCAAGTAATATTCGGCATGCTAATTACATTGCCGATTGCCAAATTGCATTATCTCTTATAGTTTCCGAGATATTGGCAATCGAAATTTTACACCTTAGTGTCTGTTTCTAACTTGGGTCAAAATTGTAAAATGGTCTTATGAATTAGCGATTTTGCTCCAATTCACATTCCGAGTAATATTCGGCATGCTAATTACATTGCCGATCGCCAAATTGCATTATCTCATATAGTTTAAGAGATATGGACTGTCGGCATCTTACAATATTGGCTGTGTTTCTAACTTGGGCCAAAATTGTAAAATGGTCTTATGAATTAGTGATTTCGTTCCAATTCACATTCCAAGTAATATTCGGCATGCTAATTACATTGCCGATTGCCAAATTGCATTATCTCTTATAGTTTCCGAGATATGGGCAATTGAAATTTTACACCTTGGTGTCTGTTTCTAACTGGGGCCAAAATTGTAAAATGATCTTATGAATTAGTGATTTCGTTCCAATTCACATTCCAAGTAATATTCGGCATGCTAATTACATTGCCGTTTTCCAAATTGCATTATCTCTTATAGTTTCCGAGATATGGGCAATTGAAATTTTACACCTTAGTGTCTGTTTCTAACTGGGGTAAAATTGTTAAATGGTCCTATGAATTAGTGATTTCGTTCCAATTCACATTCCAAGTAATATTCGGCATGCTAATTACATTGCCGATTGCCAAATTGCATTATCTCTTATAGTTTCCGAGATATGGGCAATCGAAATTTTACACCTTAGTGTCTGTTTCTAACTTGGGTCAAAATTGTAAAATGGTCTTATGAATTAGCGATTTTGCTCCAATTCGCATTCCGAGTAATATTCGGCATGCTAATTACATTGCCGATCGCCAAATTGCATTATCTCATATAGTTTACGAGATATGGACTCTCGGCATCTTACAATATTGGCTGTGTTTCTAACTTGTGCCAAAATTGTAAAATGGTCTTATGAATTAGCGATTTCGTTCCAATTCACATTCCAAGTAATATTCGGCATGCTAATTATATTGCCGATTGCTAAATTGCATTATCTCCTATAGTTTCCAAGATATGGACTATCGACATCTTACAATATTGGCTCTGCTTCTAACTTGGGCCAAAATTGTAAAATGGTCTTATGAATTAGCGATTTCGTTCCAATTCACATTCCAAGTAATATTCGGCATGCTAATTAAGTTGCCGATTGCCAAATTGCATTATCTCTTGTAGTTTACGAGATATGGGCAATCGAAATTTTACACCTTAGAGTCTGTTTCTAAGTTGGGTCAAAAATGTAAAATGGTCTTATGAATTAACGATTTCGTTCCAATTCATATTCCAAGTAATACTCGACATGCTATTTACATTGCCGATTGCCAAATTGCATTACCTCCTATAGTTTCCAAGATATGGTCTATCGACATCTTACAATATTGACTCTGCTTCTAACTGGGGTCAAAATTGTAAAATGGTCTTATGAATTAGCGATTTCGTTCCAATTCACATTCCAAGTAATACTCGACATGCTAATTACATTGCCGATTGCCAAATTGCATTACCTCCTATAGTTTCCAAGATATGGTCTATCGACATCTTACAATATTGGCTCTGCTTCTAACTTGGGCCAAAATTGTAAAATGGTCTTATGAATTAGCGATTTCGTTCCAATTCACATTCAAAGTAATATTCGGCATTGCTAATTACATTGCCGATTGCCAAATTGCATTATCTCTTGTAGTTTCCGAGATATGGCAATCGAAATTTTACACCTTAGAGTCTGTTTCTAACTTGGGTCAAAATTGTAAAATGGTCTTATGAATTAGCGATTTCGCTCCAATTCACATTCCAAGTAATATTCGGCATGCTAATTACGTTGCCGATTGCCATATTGCATTATCTTTTATAGTTTCCGAGATACGGGCTATCGATAGCTTACAATATTGGCTCTGCTTCTAACTTGGACCAAAATTGTAAAATGGCTTTATGAATTAGCGATTTCGTTCCAATTCACATTCCAAGTATTATTCGGCATGCTAATTACATTGCCGGTTGCCAAATTGCATTATCTAATATAGTTTCCAAGATATGGTCTATCGACATCTTACAATATTGGCTCTGCTTCTAACTTGGGCCAAAATTGTAAAATGGTCTTATGAATTAGCGATTTCGTTCCAATTCACATTCAAAGTAATATTCGGCATTGCTAATTACGTTGCCGATTGCCAAATTGCATTATCTCTTGTAGTTTCCGAGATATGGCAATCGAAATTTTACACCTTAGTGTCTGTTTCTAACTGGGGTCAAAATTGTTAAATGGTCTTATGAATTAGTGATTTCATTCCAATTCACATTCCAAGTAATATTCGGCATGCTAATTACATTGCCGATTGCCAAATTGCATTACCTCTTATAGTTTCCGAGATATGGGCAATCGAAATTTTACACATTGGTGTCTGTTTCTAACTGGGGCCAAAATTGTAAAATGGTCTTATGAATTAGTGATTTCGTTCCAATTCACATTCCAAGTAATTTTCGGCATGCTAATTACATTGCCGACTGCCATATTGCATTATCTTTTATAGTTTCCGAGATATGGGCTATCGACAGCTTACAATATTGGCTCTGCTTCTAACTTGGACCAAAATTGTAAAATGGCTTTATGAATTAGCGATATCGTTCCAATTCACATTCCAAGTAATATTCGGCATGCTAATTACATTGCCATTTTCCAAATTGCATTATCTCTTATAGTTTCCGAGATATGGGCAATTGAAATTTTACACCTTGGTGTCTGTTTCTAACTGGGGTCAAAATTGTAAAATGGTCTTATGAATTAACGATTTCGTTCCAATTCACATTCTAAGTAATATTCGGCATGCTAATTACGTTGCCGTTTTCCAAATTGCATTATCTCTTATAGTTTCCGAGATATGGGCAATTGAAATTTTACACCTTGGTGTCTGTTTCTAACTGGGGTCAAAATTGTAAAATGGTCTTATGAATTAGTGGTTTCGTTCCAATTCACATTCCAAGTAATATTCGACATGCTAATTACATTGCCGATTGCCAAATTGCATTATCTCCTATAGTTTCCAAGATATGGTCTATCGACATCTTACAATATTGGCTCTGCTTCTAACTTGGGCCAAAATTGTAAAATGGTCTTATGAATTAGCGATTTCGTTCCAATTCACATTCAAAGTAATATTCGGCATGCTAATTACGTTGCCTGTTGCCAAATTGCATTATCTCTGATAGTTTCCGAGTTATGGGCAATTGAAATTTTACACCTTGATGTCTGTTTCTAACTGGGGTCAAAATTGTAAAATGGCCTTATGAATTAGCGTTTTCGTTCCAATTCACATTCCAAGTATTATTCGGCATGCTAATTACATTGCCGGTTGCCAAATTGCATTATCTGCTATAGTTTCCAAGATATGGTCTATCGACATCTTACAATATTGGCTCTGCTTCTAACTTGGGCCAAAATTGTAAAATGGTCTTATGAATTAGCGATTTCGTTCCAATTCACATTCAAAGTAATATTCGGCATGCTAATTACGTTGCCTGTTGCCAAATTGCATTATCTCTTGTAGTTTCCGAGATATGGGCAATCGAAATTTTACACCTTAGAGTCTGTTTCTAACTTGGGTCAAAATTGTAAAATGGTCTTATGAATTAGCGATTTCGCTCCAATTCACATTCCAAGTAATATTCGGCATGCTAATTACATTGCCGATTGCCAAATTGCATTATCCCTTATTGTTTCCGAGATATGGACTATCGACATCTGACAATATCGGCTCTGCTTCTAACTTGGGTCAAAATTGTAAAATATTTTATGAATTAGCGATTTCGCTCCAATTCACATTCCAAGTAATATTCGGCATGCTAATTACGTTGCCGATTGCCAAATTGCATTATCTCTTGTAGTTTCCGAGATATCGGCAATCTAAATTTTACACCTTAGAGTCTGTTTCTAACTTGGGCCAAAATTGAAAAATGGTCTTATGAATTAGCGATTTCGTTCCAATTCACATTCAAAGTTATATTCGGCATTGCTAATTACGTTGCCGATTGCCAAATTGCATTATCTCTTATAGTTTCTGAGATATGGACTATCGACATCTTACAATATTGGCTCTTCTTCTAACTTGGGCCAGAATTGTAAAATGGTCTTTTGGATTATCGATTTCGGTCCAATTCACATTCCAAGTAATATTTGGCATGCTAATTACGTTGCCGATGGCCAACTCGCATTATCTCTTTTGGTTTCCGAGATATGGACTATCGACATCTTGCAATATTGGCTCTGCTTCTAACTTGGGCCAAAATTGTAAAATGGCCTTATGAATTAGCGATTTCGTTCCAATTCACATTCCAAGTAATATTCGGCATGCTAATTACGCTGCCGATTGCCAAATTGCATTATCTCTTATAGTTTCCGAGATATGGGCAATCGAAATTTTACACCTTAGTGTCTGTTTCTAACTGGGGTAAAATTGTTAAATGGTCTTATGAATTAGTGATTTCGTTCCAATTCACATTCCAAGTAATATTCGGCATGCTAATTACGTTGCCGATTGCCAAATTGCATTATCTCTTGTAGTTCCCGAGATATGGGCAATCGAAATTTTACACCTTAGAGTCTGTTTCTAACTTGGGTCAAAATTGTAAAATGGTCTTATGAATTAGCGATTTCGCTCCAATTCATATTCCAAGTAATATTCGGCATTCTAATTACATTGCCGATTGCCAAATTGCATTATCTCTTATAGTTTCTGAGATATGGACTATCGACATCTTACAATATTGGCTCTTCTTCTAACTTGGGCCAGAATTGTAAAATGGTCTTTTGGATTATCGATTTCGGTCCAATTCACATTCCAAGTAATATTTGGCATGCTAATTACGTTGCCGATGGCCAACTCGCATTATCTCTTTTGGTTTCCGAGATATATACTATCGACATCTTGCAATATTGGCTCTGCTTCTAACTTGGGCCAAAATTGTAAAATGGCCTTATGAATTAGCGATTTCGTTCCAATTCACATTCCAAGTAATATTCGGCATGCTAATTACGCTGCCGATTGCCAAATTGCATTATCTCTTATAGTTTCCGACATATGGGCAATCGAAATTTTACACCTTAGTGTCTGTTTCTAACTGGGGTAAAATTGTTAAATGGTCTTATGAATTAGTGATTTCGTTCCAATTCACATTCCAAGTAATATTCGGCATGCTAATTACATTGCCGATTGCCAAATTGCATTATCTCTTATAGTTTCCGAGATATTGGCAATCGAAATTTTACACCTTAGTGTCTGTTTCTAACTTGGGTCAAAATTGTAAAATGGTCTTATGAATTAGCGATTTTGCTCCAATTCACATTCCGAGTAATATTCGGCATGCTAATTACATTGCCGATCGCCAAATTGCATTATCTCATATAGTTTAAGAGATATGGACTGTCGGCATCTTACAATATTGGCTGTGTTTCTAACTTGGGCCAAAATTGTAAAATGGTCTTATGAATTAGTGATTTCGTTCCAATTCACATTCCAAGTAATATTCGGCATGCTAATTACATTGCCGATTGCCAAATTGCATTATCTCTTATAGTTTCCGAGATATGGGCAATTGAAATTTTACACCTTGGTGTCTGTTTCTAACTGGGGCCAAAATTGTAAAATGATCTTATGAATTAGTGATTTCGTTCCAATTCACATTCCAAGTAATATTCGGCATGCTAATTACATTGCCGTTTTCCAAATTGCATTATCTCTTATAGTTTCCGAGATATGGGCAATTGAAATTTTACACCTTAGTGTCTGTTTCTAACTGGGGTAAAATTGTTAAATGGTCCTATGAATTAGTGATTTCGTTCCAATTCACATTCCAAGTAATATTCGGCATGCTAATTACATTGCCGATTGCCAAATTGCATTATCTCTTATAGTTTCCGAGATATGGGCAATCGAAATTTTACACCTTAGTGTCTGTTTCTAACTTGGGTCAAAATTGTAAAATGGTCTTATGAATTAGCGATTTTGCTCCAATTCGCATTCCGAGTAATATTCGGCATGCTAATTACATTGCCGATCGCCAAATTGCATTATCTCATATAGTTTACGAGATATGGACTCTCGGCATCTTACAATATTGGCTGTGTTTCTAACTTGTGCCAAAATTGTAAAATGGTCTTATGAATTAGCGATTTCGTTCCAATTCACATTCCAAGTAATATTCGGCATGCTAATTATATTGCCGATTGCTAAATTGCATTATCTCCTATAGTTTCCAAGATATGGACTATCGACATCTTACAATATTGGCTCTGCTTCTAACTTGGGCCAAAATTGTAAAATGGTCTTATGAATTAGCGATTTCGTTCCAATTCACATTCCAAGTAATATTCGGCATGCTAATTAAGTTGCCGATTGCCAAATTGCATTATCTCTTGTAGTTTACGAGATATGGGCAATCGAAATTTTACACCTTAGAGTCTGTTTCTAAGTTGGGTCAAAAATGTAAAATGGTCTTATGAATTAACGATTTCGTTCCAATTCATATTCCAAGTAATACTCGACATGCTATTTACATTGCCGATTGCCAAATTGCATTACCTCCTATAGTTTCCAAGATATGGTCTATCGACATCTTACAATATTGACTCTGCTTCTAACTGGGGTCAAAATTGTAAAATGGTCTTATGAATTAGCGATTTCGTTCCAATTCACATTCCAAGTAATACTCGACATGCTAATTACATTGCCGATTGCCAAATTGCATTACCTCCTATAGTTTCCAAGATATGGTCTATCGACATCTTACAATATTGGCTCTGCTTCTAACTTGGGCCAAAATTGTAAAATGGTCTTATGAATTAGCGATTTCGTTCCAATTCACATTCAAAGTAATATTCGGCATTGCTAATTACATTGCCGATTGCCAAATTGCATTATCTCTTGTAGTTTCCGAGATATGGCAATCGAAATTTTACACCTTAGAGTCTGTTTCTAACTTGGGTCAAAATTGTAAAATGGTCTTATGAATTAGCGATTTCGCTCCAATTCACATTCCAAGTAATATTCGGCATGCTAATTACGTTGCCGATTGCCATATTGCATTATCTTTTATAGTTTCCGAGATACGGGCTATCGATAGCTTACAATATTGGCTCTGCTTCTAACTTGGACCAAAATTGTAAAATGGCTTTATGAATTAGCGATTTCGTTCCAATTCACATTCCAAGTATTATTCGGCATGCTAATTACATTGCCGGTTGCCAAATTGCATTATCTAATATAGTTTCCAAGATATGGTCTATCGACATCTTACAATATTGGCTCTGCTTCTAACTTGGGCCAAAATTGTAAAATGGTCTTATGAATTAGCGATTTCGTTCCAATTCACATTCAAAGTAATATTCGGCATTGCTAATTACGTTGCCGATTGCCAAATTGCATTATCTCTTGTAGTTTCCGAGATATGGCAATCGAAATTTTACACCTTAGTGTCTGTTTCTAACTGGGGTCAAAATTGTTAAATGGTCTTATGAATTAGTGATTTCATTCCAATTCACATTCCAAGTAATATTCGGCATGCTAATTACATTGCCGATTGCCAAATTGCATTACCTCTTATAGTTTCCGAGATATGGGCAATCGAAATTTTACACATTGGTGTCTGTTTCTAACTGGGGCCAAAATTGTAAAATGGTCTTATGAATTAGTGATTTCGTTCCAATTCACATTCCAAGTAATTTTCGGCATGCTAATTACGTTGCCGACTGCCATATTGCATTATCTTTTATAGTTTCCGAGATATGGGCTATCGACAGCTTACAATATTGGCTCTGCTTCTAACTTGGACCAAAATTGTAAAATGGCTTTATGAATTAGCGATATCGTTCCAATTCACATTCCAAGTAATATTCGGCATGCTAATTACATTGCCATTTTCCAAATTGCATTATCTCTTATAGTTTCCGAGATATGGGCAATTGAAATTTTACACCTTGGTGTCTGTTTCTAACTGGGGTCAAAATTGTAAAATGGTCTTATGAATTAACGATTTCGTTCCAATTCACATTCTAAGTAATATTCGGCATGCTAATTACGTTGCCGTTTTCCAAATTGCATTATCTCTTATAGTTTCCGAGATATGGGCAATTGAAATTTTACACCTTGATGTCTGTTTCTAACTGGGGTCAAAATTGTAAAATGGCCTTATGAATTAGCGTTTTCGTTCCAATTCACATTCCAAGTATTATTCGGCATGCTAATTACATTGCCGGTTGCCAAATTGCATTATCTGCTATAGTTTCCAAGATATGGTCTATCGACATCTTACAATATTGGCTCTGCTTCTAACTTGGGCCAAAATTGTAAAATGGTCTTATGAATTAGCGATTTCGTTCCAATTCACATTCAAAGTAATATTCGGCATTGCTAATTACGTTGCCGATTGCCAAATTGCATTATCTCTTGTAGTTTCCGAGATATGGGCAATCGAAATTTTACACCTTAGAGTCTGTTTCTAACTTGGGTCAAAATTGTAAAATGGTCTTATGAATTAGCGATTTCGCTCCAGTTCACATTCCAAGTAATATTCGGCATGCTAATTACATTGCCGATTGCCAAATTGCATTATCTCTTATAGTTTCTGAGATATGGACTATCGACATCTTACAATATTGGTTCTGCTTTTAACTTGGGCCAAAATTTTAAAATGGTCTTATGAATTAGCGATTTCGTTCCAATTCACATTCCAAGTAATATTCGGCATGGTAATTACATTGCCGATTGCCAAATTGCATTATCTCCTATAGTTTCCAAGATATGGTCTATCGACATCTTACAATATTGGCTCTGCTTCTAACTTGGGCCAAAATTGTAAAATGGTCTTATGAATTAGCGATTTCGTTCCAATTCACATTCAAAGTAATATTCGGCATGCTAATTACGTTGCCTGTTGCCAAATTGCATTATCTCTTATAGTTTCCGAGATATGGGCAATTGAAATTTTACACCTTGATGTCTGTTTCTAACTGGGGTCAAAATTGTAAAATGGCCTTATGAATTAGCGTTTTCGTTCCAATTCACATTCCAAGTATTATTCGGCATGCTAATTACATTGCCGGTTGCCAAATTGCATTATCTGCTATAGTTTCCAAGATATGGTCTATCGACATCTTACAATATTGGCTCTGCTTCTAACTTGGGCCAAAATTGTAAAATGGTCTTATGAATTAGCGATTTCGTTCCAATTCACATTCAAAGTAATATTCGGCATTGCTAATTACGTTGCCGATTGCCAAATTGCATTATCTCTTGTAGTTTCCGAGATATGGGCAATCGAAATTTTACACCTTAGAGTCTGTTTCTAACTTGGGTCAAAATTGTAAAATGGTCTTATGAATTAGCGATTTCGCTCCAGTTCACATTCCAAGTAATATTCGGCATGCTAATTACATTGCCGATTGCCAAATTGCATTATCTCTTATAGTTTCTGAGATATGGACTATCGACATCTTACAATATTGGTTCTGCTTTTAACTTGGGCCAAAATTTTAAAATGGTCTTATGAATTAGCGATTTCGTTCCAATTCACATTCCAAGTAATATTCGGCATGGTAATTACATTGCCGATTGCCAAATTGCATTATCTCTTATAGTTTGCGGGATATGGGAATCGAAATTTTACACCTTAGTGTCTGTTTCTAACTTGGGTCAAAATTGTAAAATTGTCTTATGAATTAGCGATTTTGCTCCAATTCACATTCCAAGTAATATTCGGCATGCTAATTACATTGCCGATTGCCAAATTGCATTACCTCCTATAGTTTCCAAGATATGGTCTATCGACATCTTACAATATTGGCTCTGCTTCTAATTTGGGCCAAAATTGTAAAATGCTCTTATGAATTAGCGATTTCGTTCCAATTCACATTCAAAGTAATATTCGGCATGCTAATTACGTTGCCGTTTACCAAATTGCATTATCTCTTATAGTTTCCAGGATATGGGCAATTGAAATTTTACACCTTGGTGTCTGTTTCTAACTGGGGTCAAAATTGTAAAATGGTCTTATGAATTAGTGATTTCGTGCCAATTCACATTCCAAGTAATATTCAACATGCTAACTACATTGCCGATTGCCAAATTGCATTATCTCTTATAGTTTCTGAGATATGCGCAATCGAAATTTTACATCTAAGGGTCTGTTTCTAACTTGGGTCAAAATTGTAAAATGCTCTTATGAATTAGCGATTTCGTTCCAATTCACATTCAAAGTAATATTCGACATGCTAATTACGTTGCCTGTTGTCAAATTGCATTATCTCTTATAGTTTCCGAGATATGGACTATCGACATCTTACAATATTGACTCTGCTTCTAATTTGGGTCAAAATTGTAAAATGGTCTTATGAATTAGCGATTTCGCTCCAATTCACATTCCAAGTAATATTCGGCATGCTAATTACATTGCCGATTGCCAAATTGCATTATCCCTTATTGTTTTCGAGATATGGACTATCGACATCTGACAACATTGGCTCTGCTTCTAACTTGGGCCAGAATTGTAAAATGGTCTTATGAATTAGCGATTTCATTCCAATTCATATTCCAGGTAATATTCGGCATGCTAATTACGTTGCCGATTGCCAAATTGCATTATCTCATATAGTTTCCGAGATATGGACTATCGACATCTTACAATATTGGCTGTGCTTCTAACTTATGCCAAAATTGTAAAATGGTCTTATCTATTGGCGATTTCGTTCCAATTCACATTAAAAGTATTATTCGGCATGCTAATTACATTGCCGGTTGCCAAATTGCATTATCTCCCATAGTTTCCAAGATATGGTCTATCGACATCTTACAATATTGGCTCTGCTTCTAACTAGGGCCAAAATTGTAAAATGGTCTTATGAATTAGCGATTTCGTTCCAATTCACATTCAAAGTAGTATTCGGCACTGCTAATTACGTTGCCGTTTACCAAATTGCATTATCTCTTGTAATTTCCGAGATATGGGCCATCGAAATTTTACACCTTAGAGTCTGTTTCTAACTTGGGTCAAAATTGTAAAATGGTCTTATGAATTAGCGATTTCGCTCCAATACACATTTCAAGTAATATTCGGCATGCTAATTACATTGCCGATTGCCAAATTGCATTATCTCTTATAGTTTCTGAGATATGGACTATCGACATCTTACAATATTGGTTCTGCTTTTAACTTGGGCCAAAATTGTAAAATGGTCTTATGAATTTGCGATTTCGTTCCAATTCACATTCCAAGTAATATTCGGCATGCTAATTACGTTGCCGTTTTCCAAATTGCATTATCTCTTATAGTTTCCGAGATATGGGCAACTGAAATTTTACACCTTGGTGTCTGTTTCTAACTGGGGCCAAAATTGTAAAATGGTCTTATGAATTAGTGATTTCGTTCCAATTCACATTCCAAGTAATATTCGGCATGCTAATTACGTTGCAGATTGCCATATTGCATTATCTTTTATAGTTTCCGAGATATGGGCTATCGACAGCTTACAATATTGGTTCTGCTTTTAACTTGGGCCAAAATTGTAAAATGGTCTTATGAATTTGCGATTTCGTTCCAATTCACATTCCAAGTAATATTCGGCATGCTAATTACGTTGCCGTTTTCCAAATTGCATTATCTCTTATAGTTTCCGAGATATGGGCAACTGAAATTTTACACCTTGGTGTCTGTTTCTAACTGGGGCCAAAATTGTAAAATGGTCTTATGAATTAGTGATTTCGTTCCAATTCACATTCCAAGTAATATTCGGCATGCTAATTACATTGCCGATTGCCAAATTGCATTATCTCTTATAGTTTCTGAGATATGGACTATCGACATCTTACAATATTGGCTCTTCTTCTAACTTGGGCCAGAATTGTAAAATGGTCTTTTGGATTAGCGGTTTCGGTCCAATTCACATTCCAAGTAATATTTGGCATGTTAATTACGTTGCCGATGGCCAACTCGCATTATCTCTTTTGGTTTCCGAGATATGGACTATCGACATCTTACAATATTGGCTCTGCTTCTAACTTGGGCCAAAATTGTAAAATGGTCTTATGAATTAGCGATTTCGTTCCAATTCACATTCAAAGTAATATTCGGCACTGCTAATTACGTTGCCGTTTACCAAATTGCATTATCTCTTGTAGTTTCCGAGATATGGGCCATCGAAATTTTACACCTTAGAGTCTGTTTCTACCTTGGGTCAAAATTGTAAAATGGTCTTATGAATTAGCGATTTCGCTCCAATACACATTTCAAGTAATATTCGGCATGCTAATTACATTGCCGATTGCCAAATTGCATTATCTCTTATAGTTTCTGAGATATGGACTATCGACATCATACAATATTGGTTCTGCTTTTAACTTGGGCCAAAATTGTAAAATGGTCTTATGAATTTGCGATTTCGTTCCAATTCACATTCCAAGTAATATTCGGCATGCTAATTACGTTGCCGTTTTCCAAATTGCATTATCTCTTATAGTTTCCGAGATATGGGCAACTGAAATTTTACACCTTGGTGTCTGTTTCTAACTGGGGCCAAAATTGTAAAATGGTCTTATGAATTAGTGATTTCGTTCCAATTCACATTCCAAGTAATATTCGGCATGCTAATTACGTTGCAGATTGCCATATTGCATTATCTTTTATAGTTTCCGAGATATGGGCTATCGACAGCTTACAATATTGGCTCTGCTTCTAACTTGGACCAAAATTGTAAAATGGCCTTATGAATTAGCGATTTCGTTCCAATTCACATTCTAATTAATATTCGGCATGCTAATTACGTTGCCGTTTTCCAAATTGCATTATCTCTTGTAGTTTCCGAGATATGGGCAATCGAAATTTTACACCTTAGAGTCTGTTTCTAACTTGGGTCAAAATTGTAAAATGGTCTTATGAATTAGCGATTTCGCTCCAATTCACATTCCAAGTAATATTCGGCATGCTAATTACATTGCCGATTGCCAAATTGCATTATCTCTTATAGTTTCTGAGATATGGACTATCGACATCTTACAATATTGGCTCTTCTTCTAACTTGGGCCAGAATTGTAAAATGGTCTTTTGGATTAGCGGTTTCGGTCCAATTCACATTCCAAGTAATATTTGGCATGTTAATTACGTTGCCGATGGCCAACTCGCATTATCTCTTTTGGTTTCCGAGATATGGACTATCGACATCTTACAATATTGGCTCTGCTTCTAACTTGGACCTAAATTGTAAAATGGCCTTATGAATTAGCGATTTCGTTCCAATTCACATTCCAAGTAATATTCGGCATGCTAATTACGTTGCCGATTGCCAAATTGCATTATCTCTTATAGTTTCCGAGATATGGGCAATCGAAATTTTACAACTTAGTGTCTGTTTCTAACTGGGGTCAAAATTGTTAAATGGTCTTATGAATTAGTGATTTCGTTCCAATTCACATTCCAAGTAATATTCGGCATGCTAATTACATTGCCGTTTTCCAAATTGCATCATCTCTTATAGTTTCCGAGATATGGGCAATTGAAATTTTACACCTTGGTGTCTGTTTCTAACTGGGGGCAAAATTGTAAAATGGTCTTATGAATTAGCGATTTCGTTCCAATTCACATTCTAATTAATATTCGGCATGCTAATTACGTTGCCGTTTTCCAAATTGCATTATCTCTTATAGTTTCCGAGATATGGGCAATTGAAATTTTACACCTTGGTGTCTGTTTCTAACTGGGGTCAAAATTGTAAAATGGCCTTATGAATTAGTGATTTCGTTCCAATTCACATTCCAAGTAATATTCGACATGCTAATTACATTGCCGATTGCCATATTGCATTATCTCCTATAGTTTCCAAGATATGGTCTATCGACATCTTACAATATTGGCTCTGCTTCTAACTTGGGCCAAAATTGAAAAATGGTCTTATGAATTAGCGATTTCGTTCCAATTCACATTCAAAGTAATATTCGGCATTGCTAATTACATTGCCGATTGCCAAATTGCATTATCTCCTATAGTTTCCAAGATATGGTCTATCGACATCTTACAATATTGGCTCTGCTTCTAACTTGGGCCAAAATTGAAAAATGGTCTTATGAATTAGCGATTTCGTTCCAATTCACATTCCAAGTACTGTTCGGCATGCTAATTACATTGCCGATTGCCAAATTGCAATATCTCCTATAGTTTCCAAGATATGGTCTATCGACATCTTACAATATTGGCTCTGCATCTAAACTGGGGCAAAATTGAAAAATGGTCTTATGAATTAGCCATTTCGTTCCAATTCACATTCAAATTAATATTCGGCATTGCTAATTACGTTGCCGATTGCCAAATTGCATTATCTCTTGTAGTTTCCGAGATATGGGCAATCGAAATTTTACACCTTAGAGTCTGTTTCTAACTTGGGTCAAAATTGTAAAATGGTCTTACGAATTAGCGATTTCGCTCCAATTCACATTCCAAGTAATATTCGGCATGCTAATTACATTGCCGATAGCCAAATTGCATTATCCCTTATAGTTTCCGAAATATGGACTATCGACATCTGACAATATTAGCTCTGCTTCTAACTTGGGCCAGAATTGTAAAATGGTCTTATGAATAAGCGATTTCGTTCCAATTCACATTCCAAGTAATATTCGGAATGCTAATTACGTTGCCGATTGCCAAATTGCATTATCTCATATAGTTTCCGAGATATGGACTATCGACATCTTACAATATTGGCTGTGCTTCTAACTTGGGCCAAAATTGTAAAATGGTCTTATGAATTAGCGATTTCGTTCCAATTCACATTCCAAGTATTATTCGGCATGCTAATTACATTGCCGATTGCCAATTTGCATTATCTCCTATAGTTTCCAAGATATGGTCTATCGACATCTTACAATATTGGCTCTGCTTCTAACTTGGGCCAAAATTGAAAAATGGTCTTATGAATTAGCGATTTCGTTCCAATTCACATTCAAAGTAATATTCGGCATTGCTAATTACGTTGCCGATTGCCAAATTGCATTATCTCTTGTAGTTTCCGTGATATGGGCAATAGAAATTTTACACCTTAGAGTCTGTTTCTAACTTGGGTCAAAATTGTAAAATGGTCTTATGAATTAGCGATTTCGGTCCAATTCACATTCCAAGTAATATTTGGCATGCTAATTACGTTGCCGATGGCCAACTCGCATTATCTCTTTTGGTTTCCGAGATATAGACTATCGACATCTTACAATATTGGCTCTGCTTCTAACTTGGACCAAAATTGTAAAATGGCCTTATGAATTAGCGATTTCGTTACAATTCACATTCCAAGTAATATTCGGCATGCTAAATACGTTGCCGATTGCCAAATTGCATTATCTCTTATAGTTTCCGAGATATTGGCAATCGAAATTTTACACCTTAGTGTCTGTTTCTAACTGGGGTCAAAATTGTAAAATGGTCTTATGAATTAGTGATTTCGTTCCAATTCACATTCCAAGTAATATTCGGCATGCTAATTACATTGCCGATTGCCAAATTGCATTATCTCTTATAGTTTCCGAGATATGGGCAATCGAAATTTTACACATTGGTGTCTGTTTCTAAATGGGGCCAAAATTGTAAAATGGTCTTATGAATTAGTGATTTTGTTCCAATTCACATTCCAAGTAATTTTCGGCATGCTAATTACGTTGCCGACTGCCATATTGCATTATCTTTTATAGTTTCCGAGATATGGGCTATCGACAGCTTACAATATTGGCTCTGCTTCTAACTTGGACCAAAATTGTAAAATGGCTTTATGAATTAGCGATTTCGTTCCAATTCACATTCCAAGTAATATTCGGCATGCAAATTTCATTGCCGTTTTCCAAATTGCATTATCTCTTATAGTTTCCGAGATATGGGCAATTGAAATTTTACACCTTGGTGTCTGTTTCTAACTGGGGTCAAAATTGTAAAATGATCTTATGATTTAGCGATTTCGTTCCAATTCACATTCTAAGTAATATTCGGCATGCTAATTAGGTTGCCGTTTTCCAAATTGCATTATCTCTTATAGTTTCCGAGATATGGGCAATTGAAATTTTACACCTTGGTGTCTGTTTCTAACTGGGGTCAAAATTGTAAAATGGTCTTATGAATTAGTGATTTCGTTCCAATTCACATTCCAAGTAATATTCGACATGCTAATTACATTGCCGATTGCCAAATTGCATTATCTCCTATAGTTTCCAAGATATGGTCTATCGACATCTTACAATATTGGCTCTGCTTCTAACTTGGGCCAAAATTGAAAAATGGTCTTATGAATTAGCGATTTCGTTCCAATTCACATTCAAAGTAATATTCGGCACTGCTAATTACGATGCCGATTGCCAAATTGCTTTATCTCTTGTAGTTTCCGAGATATGGGCCATCGAAATTTTACACCTTAGAGTCTGTTTCTAACTTGGGTCAAAATTGTAAAATGGTCTTATGAATTAGTGATTTCGTTCCAATTCACATTCCAAGTAATATTCGGCATGCTAATTACGTTGCCGATTGCCATATTGCATTATCTTTTATAGTTTCCGAGATATGGGCTATCGACAGCTTACAATATTGGCTCTGCTTCTAACTTGGGCCAAAATTGTAAAATGGCCTTATGAATTCGCGATTTCGTTCCAATTCACATTCCAAGTAATATTGGGCATGCTAATTACATTGCCGTTTTCCAAATTGCATTATCTCTTATAGTTTCCGAGATATGGGCAATTGAAATTTTACACCTTGGTGTATGTTTCTAACTGGGGTCAAAATTGTAAAATGGTCTTATGAATTAGCGATTTCGTTCCAATTCACATTCTAAGTAATATTCGGCATGCTAATTACGTTGCCGTTTTCCAAATTGCATTATCTCTTATAGTTTCCGAGATATGGGCAACTGAAATTTTACACCTTGGTGTCTGTTTCTAACTGGGGTCAAAATTGTAAAATGGTCTTATGAATTAGTGATTTCGTTCCAATTCACATTCCAAGT
The DNA here is from genome assembly GCF_030347505.1 of Rhynchophorus ferrugineus. Lineage (NCBI taxonomy): Eukaryota > Metazoa > Arthropoda > Insecta > Coleoptera > Curculionidae > Rhynchophorus > Rhynchophorus ferrugineus. The sequence goes on along the minus strand of NW_027472586.1, from coordinate 24,426,865 downwards.
AATATTCGACATGCTAATTACATTGCCGATTGCCAAATTGCATTATCTCCTATAGTTTCCAAGATATGGTCTATCGACATCTTACAATATTGGCTCTGCTTCTAACTTGGGCCAAAATTGAAAAATGGTCTTATGAATTAGCGATTTCGTTCCAATTCACATTCAAAGTAATATTCGGCATTGCTAATTACGTTGCCGATTGCCAAATTGCATTATCTCTTGTAGTTTCCGAGATATGGGCAATCGAAATTTTACACCTTAGTGTCTGTTTCTAACTTGGGTCAAAATTGTAAAATGGTCTTATGAATTAGCGATTTTGCTCCAATTCACATTCCGAGTAATATTCGGCATGCTAATTATATTGCCGATTGCCAAATTGCATTATCTCATATAGTTTACGAGATATGGACTGTCGGCATCTTACAATATTGGCTGTGTTTCTAACTTGGGCCAAAATTGTAAAATGGTCTTATGAATTAGCGATTTCGTCCCAATTCACATTCCAAGTAATATTCGGCATGCTAATTATATTGCCGATTGCCAAATTGCATTATCTCCTATAAGTTCCAAGATATGGACTATCGACATCTTACAATATTGGCTCTGCTTCTAACTTGGGCCAAAATTGTAAAAAGGTCTTATGAATTAGCGATTGCGTTCCAATTCACATTCCAAGTAATATTCGGCATGCTAATTACGTTGCCGACTGCCAAATTGCATTATCTCTTGTAGTTTCCGAGATATGGGCAATCGAAATTTTACACCTTAGAGTCTGTTTCTAAGTTGGGTCAAAAATGTAAAATGGTCTTATGAATTAGCGATTTCGTTCCAATTCACATTCCAAGTAATACTCGACATGCTAATTACATTGCCGATTGCCAAATTGCATTATCTATTATAGTTTCCGGGATATGGATTATCGACATCTGACAATATTGGCTCTGCTTCTTACTTGGGCCAGAATTGTAAAATGGTCTTATGAATTAGCGATTTCGTTCCAATTCACATTCCAAGTAATATTCGGCATGGTAATTACATTGCCGATTGCCAAATTGCATTATCTCTTATTGTTTACGGGATATGGGAATCGAAATTTTACACCTTAGTGTCTGTTTTTAACTTGGGTCAAAATTGTAAAATGGTCTTATGAATTAGCGATTTTTCTCCAATTCACATTCCAAGTAATATTCGGCATGCTAATTACATTGCCGATTGCCAAATTGCATTACCTTCTATAGTTTCCAAGATATGGTCTATCGACATCTTACAATATTGGCTCTGCTTCTAATTTGGGCCAAAATTGTAAAATGCTCTTATGAATTAGCGATTTCGTTCCAATTCACATTCAAAGTAATATTCGGCATGCTAATTACGTTGCCTGTTGCCAAATTGCATTATCTCTTATAGTTTCCGAGATATGGGCAATTGAAATTTTACACCTTGATGTCTGTTTCTAACTGGGGTCAAAATTGTAAAATGGCCTTATGAATTAGCATTTTCGTTCCAATTCACATTCCTAGTATTATTCGGCATGCTAATTACATTGCCGGTTGCCAAATTGCATTATCTCCTATAGTTTCCAAGATATGGTCTATCGACATCTTACAATATTGGCTCTGCTTCTAACTTGGGCCAAAATTGTAAAATGGTCTTATGAATTAGCGATTTCGTTCCAATTCACATTCAAAGTAATATTCGGCACTGCTAATTACGTTGCCGTTTACCAAATTGCATTATCTCTTGTAGTTTCCGAGATATGGGCCATCGAAATTTTACACCTTAGAGTCTGTTTCTAACTTGGGTCAAAATTATAAAATGGTCTTATGAATTAGCGATTTCGCTCCAATACACATTTCAAGTAATATTCGGCATTCTAATTACATTGCCGATTGCCAAATTGCATTATCTCTTATAGTTTCTGAGATATGGACTATCGACATCTTACAATATTGGTTCTGCTTTTAACTTGGGCCAAAATTGTAAAATGGTCTTATGAATTTGCGATTTCGTTCCAATTCACATTCCAAGTAATATTCGGCATGCTAATTACGTTGCCGTTTTCCAAATTGCATTATCTCTTATAGTTTCCGAGATATGGGCAACTGAAATTTTACACCTTGGTGTCTGTTTCTAACTGGGGCCAAAATTGTAAAATGGTCTTATGAATTAGTGATTTCGTTCCAATTCACATTCCAAGTAATATTCGGCATGCTAATTACGTTGCAGATTGCCATATTGCATTATCTTTTATAGTTTCCGAGATATGGGCTATCGACAGCTTACAATATTGGCTCTGCTTCTAACTTGGACCAAAATTGTAAAATGGCCTTATGAATTAGCGATTTCGTTCCAATTCACATTCTAATTAATATTCGGCATGCTAATTACGTTGCCGTTTTCCAAATTGCATTATCTCTTGTAGTTTCCGAGATATGGGCAATCGAAATTTTACACCTTAGAGTCTGTTTCTAACTTGGGTCAAAATTGTAAAATGGTCTTATGAATTAGCGATTTCGCTCCAATTCACATTCCAAGTAATATTCGGCATGCTAATTACATTGCCGATTGCCAAATTGCATTATCTCTTATAGTTTCTGAGATATGGACTATCGACATCTTACAATATTGGCTCTTCTTCTAACTTGGGCCAGAATTGTAAAATGGTCTTTTGGATTAGCGGTTTCGGTCCAATTCACATTCCAAGTAATATTTGGCATGTTAATTACGTTGCCGATGGCCAACTCGCATTATCTCTTTTGGTTTCCGAGATATGGACTATCGACATCTTACAATATTGGCTCTGCTTCTAACTTGGACCTAAATTGTAAAATGGCCTTATGAATTAGCGATTTCGTTCCAATTCACATTCCAAGTAATATTCGGCATGCTAATTACGTTGCCGATTGCCAAATTGCATTATCTCTTATAGTTTCCGAGATATGGGCAATCGAAATTTTACACCTTAGTGTCTGTTTCTAACTGGGGTCAAAATTGTTAAATGGTCTTATGAATTAGTGATTTCGTTCCAATTCACATTCCAAGTAATATTCGGCATGCTAATTACATTGCCGTTTTCCAAATTGCATCATCTCTTATAGTTTCCGAGATATGGGCAATTGAAATTTTACACCTTGGTGTCTGTTTCTAACTGGGGGCAAAATTGTAAAATGGTCTTATGAATTAGCGATTTCGTTCCAATTCACATTCTAATTAATATTCGGCATGCTAATTACGTTGCCGTTTTCCAAATTGCATTATCTCTTATAGTTTCCGAGATATGGGCAATTGAAATTTTACACCTTGGTGTCTGTTTCTAACTGGGGTCAAAATTGTAAAATGGCCTTATGAATTAGTGATTTCGTTCCAATTCACATTCCAAGTAATATTCGACATGCTAATTACATTGCCGATTGCCATATTGCATTATCTCCTATAGTTTCCAAGATATGGTCTATCGACATCTTACAAAATTGGCTCTGCTTCTAACTTGGGCCAAAATTGAAAAATGGTCTTATGAATTAGCGATTTCGTTCCAATTCACATTCCAAGTATTGTTCGGCATGCTAATTACATTGCCGATTGCCAAATTGCAATATCTCCTATAGTTTCCAAGATATGGTCTATCGACTTATTACAATATTGGCTCTGCATCTAACTTGGGCCAAAATTGAAAAATGGTCTTATGAATTAGCGATTTCGTTCCAATTCACATTCAAAGTAATATTCGGCATTGCTAATTACGTTGCCGATTGCCAAATTGCATTATCTCTTGTAGTTTCCGAGATATGGGCAATCGAAATTTTACACCTTAGAGTCTGTTTCTAACTTGGGTCAAAATTGTAAAATGGTCTTACGAATTAGCGATTTCGCTCCAATTCACATTCCAAGTAATATTCGGCATGCTAATTACATTGCCGATAGCCAAATTGCATTATCCCTTATAGTTTCCGAAATATGGACTATCGACATCTGACAATATTAGCTCTGCTTCTAACTTGGGCCAGAATTGTAAAATGGTCTTATGAATAAGCGATTTCGTTCCAATTCACATTCAAAGTAATATTCGGCATTGCTAATTACATTGCCGATTGTCAAATTGCATTATCTCCTATAGTTCCCAAGATATGGTCTATCGACATCTTACAAAATTGGCTCTGCTTCTAACTTGGGCCAAAATTGAAAAATGGTCTTATGAATTAGCGATTTCGTTCCAATTCACATTCCAAGTATTGTTCGGCATGCTAATTACATTGCCGATTGCCAAATTGCAATATCTCCTATAGTTTCCAAGATATGGTCTATCGACTTATTACAATATTGGCTCTGCATCTAACTTGGGCCAAAATTGAAAAATGGTCTTATGAATTAGCGATTTCGTTCCAATTCACATTCAAAGTAATATTCGGCATTGCTAATTACGTTGCCGATTGCCAAATTGCATTATCTCTTGTAGTTTCCGAGATATGGGCAATCGAAATTTTACACCTTAGAGTCTGTTTCTAACTTGGGTCAAAATTGTAAAATGGTCTTACGAATTAGCGATTTCGCTCCAATTCACATTCCAAGTAATATTCGGCATGCTAATTACATTGCCGATAGCCAAATTGCATTATCCCTTATAGTTTCCGAAATATGGACTATCGACATCTGACAATATTAGCTCTGCTTCTAACTTGGGCCAGAATTGTAAAATGGTCTTATGAATAAGCGATTTCGTTCCAATTCACATTCCAAGTAATATTCGGAATGCTAATTACGTTGCCGTTTTCCAAATTGCATTATCTCTTATAGTTTCCGAGATATGGGCAACTGAAATTTTACACCTTGGTGTCTGTTTCTAACTGGGGCCAAAATTGTAAAATGGTCTTATGAATTAGTGATTTCGTTCCAATTCACATTCCAAGTAATATTCGGCATGCTAATTACGTTGCAGATTGCCATATTGCATTATCTTTTATAGTTTCCGAGATATGGGCTATCGACAGCTTACAATATTGGCTCTGCTTCTAACTTGGACCAAAATTGTAAAATGGCCTTATGAATTAGCGATTTCGTTCCAATTCACATTCTAATTAATATTCGGCATGCTAATTACGTTGCCGTTTTCCAAATTGCATTATCTCTTGTAGTTTCCGAGATATGGGCAATCGAAATTTTACACCTTAGAGTCTGTTTCTAACTTGGGTCAAAATTGTAAAATGGTCTTATGAATTAGCGATTTCGCTCCAATTCACATTCCAAGTAATATTCGGCATGCTAATTACATTGCCGATTGCCAAATTGCATTATCTCTTATAGTTTCTGAGATATGGACTATCGACATCTTACAATATTGGCTCTTCTTCTAACTTGGGCCAGAATTGTAAAATGGTCTTTTGGATTAGCGGTTTCGGTCCAATTCACATTCCAAGTAATATTTGGCATGTTAATTACGTTGCCGATGGCCAACTCGCATTATCTCTTTTGGTTTCCGAGATATGGACTATCGACATCTTACAATATTGGCTCTGCTTCTAACTTGGACCTAAATTGTAAAATGGCCTTATGAATTAGCGATTTCGTTCCAATTCACATTCCAAGTAATATTCGGCATGCTAATTACGTTGCCGATTGCCAAATTGCATTATCTCTTATAGTTTCCGAGATATGGGCAATCGAAATTTTACACCTTAGTGTCTGTTTCTAACTGGGGTCAAAATTGTTAAATGGTCTTATGAATTAGTGATTTCGTTCCAATTCACATTCCAAGTAATATTCGGCATGCTAATTACATTGCCGTTTTCCAAATTGCGTCATCTCTTATAGTTTCCGAGATATGGGCAATTGAAATTTTACACCTTGGTGTCTGTTTCTAACTGGGGGCAAAATTGTAAAATGGTCTTATGAATTAGCGATTTCGTTCCAATTCACATTCTAATTAATATTCGGCATGCTAATTACGTTGCCGTTTTCCAAATTGCATTATCTCTTATAGTTTCCGAGATATGGGCAATTGAAATTTTACACCTTGGTGTCTGTTTCTAACTGGGGTCAAAATTGTAAAATGGCCTTATGAATTAGTGATTTCGTTCCAATTCACATTCCAAGTAATATTCGACATGCTAATTACATTGCCGATTGCCATATTGCATTATCTCCTATAGTTTCCAAGATATGGTCTATCGACATCTTACAATATTGGCTCTGCTTCTAACTTGGGCCAAAATTGAAAAATGGTCTTATGAATTAGCGATTTCGTTCCAATTCACATTCAAAGTAATATTCGGCATTGCTAATTACATTGCCGATTGTCAAATTGCATTATCTCCTATAGTTTCCAAGATATGGTCTATCGACATCTTACAAAATTGGCTCTGCTTCTAACTTGGGCCAAAATTGAAAAATGGTCTTATGAATTAGCGATTTCGTTCCAATTCACATTCCAAGTATTGTTCGGCATGCTAATTACATTGCCGATTGCCAAATTGCAATATCTCCTATAGTTTCCAAGATATGGTCTATCGACTTATTACAATATTGGCTCTGCATCTAACTTGGGCCAAAATTGAAAAATGGTCTTATGAATTAGCGATTTCGTTCCAATTCACATTCAAAGTAATATTCGGCATTGCTAATTACGTTGCCGATTGCCAAATTGCATTATCTCTTGTAGTTTCCGAGATATGGGCAATCGAAATTTTACACCTTAGAGTCTGTTTCTAACTGGGGGCAAAATTGTAAAAAGGTCTTATGAATTAGCGATTTCGTTCCAATTCACATTCTAATTAATATTCGGCATGCTAATTACGTTGCCGTTTTCCAAATTGCATTATCTCTTATAGTTTCCGAGATATGGGCAATTGAAATTTTACACCTTGGTGTCTGTTTCTAACTGGGGTCAAAATTGTAAAATGGCCTTATGAATTAGTGATTTCGTTCCAATTCACATTCCAAGTAATATTCGACATGCTAATTACATTGCCGATTGCCATATTGCATTATCTCCTATAGTTTCCAAGATATGGTCTATCGACATCTTACAATATTGGCTCTGCTTCTAACTTGGGCCAAAATTGAAAAATGGTCTTATGAATTAGCGATTTCGTTCCAATTCACATTCAAAGTAATATTCGGCATTGCTAATTACATTGCCGATTGTCAAATTGCATTATCTCCTATAGTTTCCAAGATATGGTCTATCGACATCTTACAAAATTGGCTCTGCTTCTAACTTGGGCCAAAATTGAAAAATGGTCTTATGAATTAGCGATTTCGTTCCAATTCACATTCAAAGTAATATTCGGCATTGCTAATTACATTGCCGATTGTCAAATTGCATTATCTCCTATAGTTCCCAAGATATGGTCTATCGACATCTTACAAAATTGGCTCTGCTTCTAACTTGGGCCAAAATTGAAAAATGGTCTTATGAATTAGCGATTTCGTTCCAATTCACATTCCAAGTATTGTTCGGCATGCTAATTACATTGCCGATTGCCAAATTGCAATATCTCCTATAGTTTCCAAGATATGGTCTATCGACTTATTACAATATTGGCTCTGCATCTAACTTGGGCCAAAATTGAAAAATGGTCTTATGAATTAGCGATTTCGTTCCAATTCACATTCAAAGTAATATTCGGCATTGCTAATTACGTTGCCGATTGCCAAATTGCATTATCTCTTGTAGTTTCCGAGATATGGGCAATCGAAATTTTACACCTTAGAGTCTGTTTCTAACTTGGGTCAAAATTGTAAAATGGTCTTACGAATTAGCGATTTCGCTCCAATTCACATTCCAAGTAATATTCGGCATGCTAATTACATTGCCGATAGCCAAATTGCATTATCCCTTATAGTTTCCGAAATATGGACTATCGACATCTGACAATATTAGCTCTGCTTCTAACTTGGGCCAGAATTGTAAAATGGTCTTATGAATAAGCGATTTCGTTCCAATTCACATTCCAAGTAATATTCGGAATGCTAATTACGTTGCCGTTTTCCAAATTGCATTATCTCTTATAGTTTCCGAGATATGGGCAACTGAAATTTTACACCTTGGTGTCTGTTTCTAACTGGGGCCAAAATTGTAAAATGGTCTTATGAATTAGTGATTTCGTTCCAATTCACATTCCAAGTAATATTCGGCATGCTAATTACGTTGCAGATTGCCATATTGCATTATCTTTTATAGTTTCCGAGATATGGGCTATCGACAGCTTACAATATTGGCTCTGCTTCTAACTTGGACCAAAATTGTAAAATGGCCTTATGAATTAGCGATTTCGTTCCAATTCACATTCTAATTAATATTCGGCATGCTAATTACGTTGCCGTTTTCCAAATTGCATTATCTCTTGTAGTTTCCGAGATATGGGCAATCGAAATTTTACACCTTAGAGTCTGTTTCTAACTTGGGTCAAAATTGTAAAATGGTCTTATGAATTAGCGATTTCGCTCCAATTCACATTCCAAGTAATATTCGGCATGCTAATTACATTGCCGATTGCCAAATTGCATTATCTCTTATAGTTTCTGAGATATGGACTATCGACATCTTACAATATTGGCTCTTCTTCTAACTTGGGCCAGAATTGTAAAATGGTCTTTTGGATTAGCGGTTTCGGTCCAATTCACATTCCAAGTAATATTTGGCATGTTAATTACGTTGCCGATGGCCAACTCGCATTATCTCCTATAGTTTCCAAGATATGGTCTATCGACTTATTACAATATTGGCTCTGCATCTAACTTGGGCCAAAATTGAAAAATGGTCTTATGAATTAGCGATTTCGTTCCAATTCACATTCAAAGTAATATTCGGCATTGCTAATTACGTTGCCGATTGCCAAATTGCATTATCTCTTGTAGTTTCCGAGATATGGGCAATCGAAATTTTACACCTTAGAGTCTGTTTCTAACTGGGGGCAAAATTGTAAAATGGTCTTATGAATTAGCGATTTCGTTCCAATTCACATTCTAATTAATATTCGGCATGCTAATTACGTTGCCGTTTTCCAAATTGCATTATCTCTTATAGTTTCCGAGATATGGGCAATTGAAATTTTACACCTTGGTGTCTGTTTCTAACTGGGGTCAAAATTGTAAAATGGCCTTATGAATTAGTGATTTCGTTCCAATTCACATTCCAAGTAATATTCGACATGCTAATTACATTGCCGATTGCCATATTGCATTATCTCCTATAGTTTCCAAGATATGGTCTATCGACATCTTACAATATTGGCTCTGCTTCTAACTTGGGCCAAAATTGAAAAATGGTCTTATGAATTAGCGATTTCGTTCCAATTCACATTCAAAGTAATATTCGGCATTGCTAATTACATTGCCGATTGTCAAATTGCATTATCTCCTATAGTTTCCAAGATATGGTCTATCGACATCTTACAAAATTGGCTCTGCTTCTAACTTGGGCCAAAATTGAAAAATGGTCTTATGAATTAGCGATTTCGTTCCAATTCACATTCCAAGTATTGTTCGGCATGCTAATTACATTGCCGATTGCCAAATTGCAATATCTCCTATAGTTTCCAAGATATGGTCTATCGACTTATTACAATATTGGCTCTGCATCTAACTTGGGCCAAAATTGAAAAATGGTCTTATGAATTAGCGATTTCGTTCCAATTCACATTCAAAGTAATATTCGGCATTGCTAATTACGTTGCCGATTGCCAAATTGCATTATCTCTTGTAGTTTCCGAGATATGGGCAATCGAAATTTTACACCTTAGAGTCTGTTTCTAACTTGGGTCAAAATTGTAAAATGGTCTTACGAATTAGCGATTTCGCTCCAATTCACATTCCAAGTAATATTCGGCATGCTAATTACATTGCCGATAGCCAAATTGCATTATCCCTTATAGTTTCCGAAATATGGACTATCGACATCTGACAATATTAGCTCTGCTTCTAACTTGGGCCAGAATTGTAAAATGGTCTTATGAATAAGCGATTTCGTTCCAATTCACATTCCAAGTAATATTCGGAATGCTAATTACGTTGCCGATTGCCAAATTGCATTATCTCATATAGTTTCCGAGATATGGACTATCGACATCTTACAATATTGGCTGTGCTTCTAACTTGGGCCAAAATTCTAAAATGGTCTTATGAATTAGCGATTTCGTTCCAATTCACATTCCAAGTATTATTCGGCATGCTAATTACATTGCCGATTGCCAATTTGCATTATCTCCTATAGTTTCCAAGATATGGTCTATCGACATCTTACAATATTGGCTCTGCTTCTAACTTGGGCCAAAATTGAAAAATGGTCTTATGAATTAGCGATTTCGTTCCAATTCACATTCAAAGTAATATTCGGCATTGCTAATTACGTTGCCGATTGCCAAATTGCATTATCTCTTGTAGTTTCCGTGATATGGGCAATAGAAATTTTACACCTTAGAATCTGTTTCTAACTTGGGTCAAAATTGTAAAATGGTCTTATGAATTAGCGATTTCGCTCCAATTCACATTCCAAGTAATATTCGGCATGCTAAATACGTTGCCGATTGCCAAATTGCATTATCTCTTATAGTTTCCGAGATATTGGCAATCGAAATTTTACACCTTAGTGTCTGTTTCTAACTGGGGTCAAAATTGTTAAATGGTCTTATGAATTAGTGATTTCGTTCCAATTCACATTCCAAGTAATATTCGGCATGCTAATTACATTGCCGATTGCCAAATTGCATTATCTCTTATAGTTTCTGAGATATGAGCAATCGAAATTTTACACATTGGTGTCTGTTTCTAACTGGGGCCAAAATTGTAAAATGGTCTTATGAATTAGTGATTTTGTTCCAATTCACATTCCAAGTAATTTTCGGCATGCTAATTACGTTGCCGACTGCCATATTGCATTATCTTTTATAGTTTCCGAGATATGGGCTATCGACAGCTTACAATATTGGCTCTGCTTCTAACTTGGACCAAAATTGTAAAATGGCTTTATGAATTAGCGATTTCGTTCCAATTCACATTCCAAGTAATATTCGGCATGCAAATTTCATTGCCGTTTTCCAAATTGCATTATCTCTTATAGTTTCCGAGATATGGGCAATTGAAATTTTACACCTTGGTGTCTGTTTCTAACTGGGGTCAAAATTGTAAAATGATCTTATGAATTAGCGATTTCGTTCCAATTCACATTCTAAGTAATATTCGGCATGCTAATTACGTTGCCGTTTTCCAAATTGCATTATCTCTTATAGTTTCCGAGGTATGGGCAATTGAAATTTTACACCTTGGTGTCTGTTTCTAACTGGGGTCAAAATTGTAAAATGGTCTTATGAATTAGTGATTTCGTTCCAATTCACATTCCAAGTAATATTCGACATGCCAATTACATTGCCGATTGCCAAATTGCATTATCTCCTATAGTTTCCAAGATATGGTCTATCGACATCTTACAATATTGGCTCTGCTTCTAACTTGGGCCAAAATTGAAAAATGGTCTTATGAATTAGCGATTTCGTTCCAATTCACATTCAAAGTAATATTCGGCATTGCTAATTACGTTGCCGATTGCCAAATTGCATTATCTCTTGTAGTTTCCGAGATATGGGCAATCGAAATTTTACACCTTAGTGTCTGTTTCTAAATTGGGTCAAAATTGTAAAATGGTCTTATGAATTAGCGATTTTGCTCCAATTCACATTCCGAGTAATATTCGGCATGCTAATTATATTGCCGATTGCCAAACTGCATTATCTCATATAGTTTACGAGATATGGACTGTCGGCATCTTACAATATTGGCTGTGTTTCTAACTTGGGCCAAAATTGTAAAATGGTCTTATGAATTAGCGATTTCGTTCCAATTCACATTCCAAGTAATATTCGGCATGCTAATTATATTGCCAATTGCCAAATTACATTATCTGCTATAAGTTCCAAGATATGGACTATCGACATCTTACAATATTGGCTCTGCTTCTAACTTGGGCCAAATTGTAAAAAGGTCTTATGAATTAGCGATTGCGTTCCAATTCACATTCCAAGTAATATTCGGCATGCTAATTACGTTGCCGATTGCCAAATTGCATTATCTCTTGTAGTTTCCGAGATATGGGCAATCGAAATTTTACACCTTAGAGTCTGTTTCTAAGTTGGGTCAAAAATGTAAAATGGTCTTATGAATTAGCGATTTCGTTCCAATTCACATTCCAAGTAATACTCGACATGCTAATTACATTGCGATTGCCAAATTGCATTATCTCTTATAGTTTCCGGTATATGGATTATCGACATCTGACAATATTGGCTCTGCTTCTTACTTGGGCCAGAATTGTAAAATGGTCTTATGAATTAGCGATTTCGTTCCAATTCACATTCCAAGTAATATTCGGCATGCTAATTATATTGCCGATTGCCAAATTACATTATCTGCTATAAGTTCCAAGATTTGGACTATCGACATCTTACAATATTGGCTCTGCTTCTAACTTGGGCCAAATTGTAAAAAGGTCTTATGAATTAGCGATTGCGTTCCAATTCACATTCCAAGTAATATTCGGCATGCTAATTACGTTGCCGATTGCCAAATTGCATTATCTCTTGTAGTTTCCGAGATATGGGCAATCGAAATTTTACACCTTAGAGTCTGTTTCTAAGTTGGGTCAAAAATGTAAAATGGTCTTATGAATTAGCGATTTCGTTCCAATTCACATTCCAAGTAATACTCGACATGCTAATTACATTGCGATTGCCAAATTGCATTATCTCTTATAGTTTCCGGTATATGGATTATCGACATCTGACAATATTGGCTCTGCTTCTTACTTGGGCCAGAATTGTAAAATGGTCTTATGAATTAGCGATTTCGTTCCAATTCACATTCCAAGTAATATTCGGCATGGTAATTACATTGCCGATTGCCAAATTGCATTATCTCTTATAGTTTGCGGGATATGGGAATCGAAATTTTACACCTTAGTGTCTGTTTTTAACTTGGGTCAAAATTGTAAAATGGTCTTATGAATTAGCGATTTTTCTCCAATTCACATTCCAAGTAATATTCGGCATGCTAATTACGTTGCCTGTTGCCAAATTGCATTATCTCTTATAGTTTCCGAGATATGGACTATCGACATCTTACAATATTGGCTCTGCTTCTAACTTGGGCCAAAATTGTAAAATGGTCTTATGAATTAGCGATTTCGTTCCAATTCACATTCCAAGTATTATTCGGCATGCTAATTACATTGCCGGTTGCCAAATTGCATTATCTCCTATAGTTTCTAAGATATGGTCTATCGACATCTTACAATATTGGCTCTGCTTCTAACTTGGGCCAAAATTGTAAAATGGTCTTATGAATTAGCGATTTCGTTCCAATTCACATTCAAAGTAATATTCGGCACTGCTAATTACGATGCCGATTGCCAAATTGCATTATCTCTTGTAGTTTCCGAGATATGGGCCATCGAAATTTTACACCTTAGAGTCTGTTTCTAACTTGGGTCAAAATTGTAAAATGGTCTTATGAATTAGCGATTTCGCTCCAATACACATTTCAAGTAATATTCGGCATGCTAATTACATTGCCGATTGCCAAATTGCATTATCTCTTATAGTTTCTGAGATATGGACTATCGACATCTTACAATATTGGTTCTGCTTTTAACTTGGGCCAAAATTGTAAAATGGCCTTATGAATTTGCGATTTCGTTCCAATTCACATTCCAAGTAATATTCGGCATGCTAATTACGTTGCCGTTCTCCAAATTGCATTATCTCTTATAGTTTCCGAGATATGGGCAATTGAAATTTTACACCTTGGTGTCTGTTTCTAACTGGGGCCAAAATTGTAAAATGGTCTTATGAATTAGTGATTTCGTTCCAATTCACATTCCAAGTAATATTCGGCATGCTAATTACGTTGCAGATTGCCATATTGCATTATCCTTTATAGTTTCCGAGATATGGGCTATCGACAGCTTACAATATTGGCTCTGCTTCTAACTTGGACCAAAATTGTAAAATGGCCTTATGAATTAGCGATTTCGTTCCAATTCACATTCCAAGTAATATTCGGCATGCTAATTACATTGCCGTTTTCCAAATTGCATCATCTCTTATAGTTTCCGAGATATGGGCAATTGAAATTTTACACCTTGGTGTCTGTTTCTAACTGGGGTCAAAATTGTAAAATGGTCTTATGAATTAGTGATTTCGTTCCAATTCACATTCCAAGTAATATTCGGCATGCTAATTACGTTGCCGATTGCCAAATTGCATTATCTCCTATAGTTTCCAAGATATGGTCTATCGACATCTTACAATATTGGCTCTGCTTCTAACTTGGGCCAAAATTGAAAAATGGTCTTATGAATTAGCGATTTCGTTCCAATTCACATTCAAAGTAATATTCGGCATTGCTAATTACATTGCCGATTGCCAAATTGCATTATCTCCTATAGTTTCCAAGATATGGTCTATCGACATCTTACAATATTGGCTCTGCTTCTAACTTCTACCAAAATTGTAAAATGGCCTTATGAATTAGCGATTTCGTTCCAATTCACATTCCAAGTAATATTCGGCATTGCTAATTACGTTGCCGATTGCCAAATTGCATTATCTCTTGTAGTTTCCAAGATATGGTCTATCGACATCTTACAATATTGGCTCTGCTTCTAACTTGGACCAAAATTGTAAAATGGCCTTATGAATTAGCGATTTCGTTCCAATTCACATTCCAAGTAATATTCGGCATGCTAATTACGTTGCCGATTGCCAAATTGCATTATCTCTTATAGTTTCCGATATATGGGCAATCGAAATTTTACACCTTAGTGTCTGTTTCTAACTGGAGTCAAAATTGTTAAATGGTCTTATGAATTAGTGATTTCGTTCCAATTCACATTCCAAGTAATATTCGGCATGCTAATTACATTGCCGTTTTCCAAATTGCATCATCTCTTATAGTTTCCGAGATATGGGCAATTGAAATTTTACACCTTGGTGTCTGTTTCTAACTGGGGGCAAAATTGTAAAATGGTCTTATGAATTAGCGATTTCGTTCCAATTCACATACTAATTAATATTCGGCATGCTAATTACGTTGCCGTTTTCCAAATTGCATTATCTCTTATAGTTTCCGAGATATGGGCAATTGCAATTTTACACCTTGGTGTCTGTTTCTAACTGGTGTCAAAATTGTAAAATGGTCTTATGAATTAGTGATTTCGTTCCAATTCACATTCCAAGTAATATTCGACATGCTAATTACATTGCCGATTGCCAAATTGCATTATCTCCTATAGTTTCCAAGATATGGTCTATCGACATCTTACAATATTGGCTCTGCTTCTAACTTGGGCCAAAATTTAAAAATGGTCTTATGAATTAGCGATTTCCTTCCAATTCACATTCAAAGTAATATTCGGCATTGCTAATTACATTGCCGATTGCCAAATTGCATTATCTCCTATAGTTTCAAAGATATGGTCTATCGACATCTTACAATATTGGCTCTGCTTCTAACTTGGGCCAAAATTGAAAAATGGTCTTATGAATTAGCGATTTCGTTCCAATACACATTCCAAGTATTGTTCGGCATGCTAATTACATTGCCGATTGCCAAATTGCATTATCTCCTATAGTTTCCAAGATATGGTCTATCGACATCTTACAATATTGGCTCTGCTTCTAACTTGGGCCAAAATTGAAAAATGGTCTTATGAATTAGCTATTTCGTTCCAATTCACATTCAAAGTAATATTAGGCATTGCTAATTACGTTGCCGATTGCGAAATTGCATTATCTCTTGTAGTTTCCGAGATATGGGCAATCGAAATTTTACACCTTAGAGTCTGTTTCTAACTTGGGTCAAAATTGTAAAATGGTCTTATGAATTAGCGATTGCGCTCCAATTCACATTCCAAGTAATATTCGGGATGCTAATTACATTGCCGATTGCCAAATTGCATTATCTCTTATAGTTTCTGAGATATGGACTATCGACATCTTACAATATTGGCTCTTCTTCTAACTTGGGCCAGAATTGTAAAATGGTCTTTTGGATTAGCGATTTCGGTCCAATTCACATTCCAAGTAATATTTGGCATGCTAATTACGTTGCCGGTGGCCAACTCGCATTATCTCTTTTGGTTTCCGAGATATGGACTATCGACATCTTACAATATTGGCTCTGCTTCTAACTTGGACCAAAATTGTAAAATGGCCTTATGAATTAGCGATTTCGTTCCAATTCACATTCCAAGTAATATTCGGCATGCTAATTACGTTGCCGATTGCCAAATTGCATTATCTCTTATAGTTTCCGAGATATGGGCAATCGAAATTTTACAATTTAGTGTCTGTTTCTAACTGGGGTCAAAATTGTTAAATGGTCTTATGAATTAGTGATTTCGTTCCAATTCACATTCCAAGTAATATTCGGCATGCTAATTACATTGCCGATTGCCAAATTGCATTATCTCTTATAGTTTCCGAGATATGGTCTATCAACATCTTACAATATTGGCTCTGCTTCTAACTTGGGCCAAAATTGAAAAATGGTCTTATGAATTAGCGATTTCGTTCCAATTCACATTCCAAGTAATATTTGGCATGGTAATTACGTTGCCGATGGCCAACTCGCATTATCTCTTTTGGTTTCCGAGATATAGGCTATCGACCTCTTACAATATTGGCTCTGCTTCTAACTTGGACCAAAATTGTAAAATGGCCTTATGAATTAGCGATTTCGTTCCAATTCACATTCCAAGTAACATTCGGCATGCTAATTACGTTGCCGTTTTCCAAATTGCATTATCTCTTATAGTCTCCGAGATATGGGCAATTGAAATTTTACACCTTGGTGTCTGTTTCTAACTGGGGTAAAATTGTAAAATGGTCTTATGAATTAGTGATTTCGTTCCAATTCACATTCCAAGTAATATTCGACATGCTAATTACATTGCCGATTGCCAAATTGCATTATCTCCTATAGTCTCCAAGATATGGTCTATCGACATCTTACAATATTGGCTCTGCTTCTAACTTGGACCAAAATTGAAAAATGGTCTTATGAATTAGCGATTTCGTTCCAATTCACATTCAAAGTAATACTCGGCATTGCTAATTACGTTGCCGATTGCCAAATTGCATTATCTCTTGTAGTTTTCGAGATATGGGCAATCGAAATTTTACACCTTAGAGTCTGTTTCTAACTTGGGTCAAAATTGTAAAATGGTCTTACGAATTAGCGATTTCGCTCCAATTCACATTCCAAGTAATATTCGGCATGCTAATTACATTGCCGATTGCCAAATTGCATTATCCCTTATAGTTTCCGAGATATGGACTATCGACATCTTACAATATTGGCTGTGCCTCTAACTTGGGCCAAAATTGTAATATGGTCTTATGAAATAGCGATTTCGTTCCAATTCACATTCAAAGTAATATTCGGCATTGCTAATTACATTGCCGATTGCCAAATTGCATTATCTCCTATAGTTTCAAAGATATGGTCTATCGACATCTTACAATATTGGCTCTGCTTCTAACTTGGGCCAAAATTGAAAAATGGTCTTATGAATTAGCGATTTCGTTCCAATTCACATTCCAAGTATTGTTCGGCATGCTAATTACATTGCCGATTGCCAAATTGCATTATCTCCTATAGTTTCCAAGATATGGTCTATCGACATCTTACAATATTGGCTCTGCTTCTAACTTGGGCCAAAATTGAAAAATGGTCTTATGAATTAGCGATTTCGTTCCAATTCACATTCAAAGTAATATTCGGCATTGCTAATTACGTTGCCGATTGCCAAATTCCATTATCTCTTGTAGTTTCCGAGATATGGGCAATCGAAATTTTACACCTTAGAGTCTGTTTCTAACTCGGGTCAAAATTGTAAAATGGTCTTATGAATTAGCGATTTCGCTCCAATTCACATTCCAAGTAATATTCGGCATGCTAATTACATTGCCGTTTGCCAAATTGCATTATCTCTTATAGTTTCTGAGATATGGACTATCGACATCTTACAATATTGGCTCTTCTTCTAACTTGGGCCAGAATTGTAAAATAGTCTTTTGGATTAGCGATTTCGGTCCAATTCACATTCCAAGTAATATTTGGCATGCTAATTACGTTGCCGATGGCCAACTCGCATTATATCTTTTGGTTTCCGAGATATAGACTATCGACATCTTACAATATTGGCTCTGCTTCTAACTTGGACCAAAATTGTAAAATGGCCTTATGAATTAGCGATTTCGTTACAATTCACATTCCAAGTAATATTCGGCATGCTAAATACGTTGCCGATTGCCAAATTGCATTATCTCTTATAGTTTCCGAGATATTGGCAATCGAAATTTTACAGCTTAGTGTCTGTTTCTAACTGGGGTCAAAATTGTTAAATGGTCTTATGAATTAGTGATTTCGTTCCAATTCACATTCCAAGTAATATTCGGCATGCTAATTACATTGCCGATTGCCAAATTGCATTATCTCTTATAGTTTCCGAGATATGGGCAATCGAAATTTTACACATTGGTGTCTGTTTCTAAATGGGGCCAAAATTGTAAAATGGTCTTATGAATTAGTGATTTTGTTCCAATTCACATTCCAAGTAATTTTCGGCATGCTAATTACGTTGCCGACTGCCATATTGCATTATCTTTTATAGTTTCCGAGATATGGGCTATCGACAGCTTACAATATTGGCTCTGCTTCTAACTTGGACCAAAATTGTAAAATGGCTTTATGAATTAGCGATTTCGTTCCAATTCACATTCCAAGTAATATTCGGCATGCAAATTTCATTGCCGTTTTCCAAATTGCATTATCTCTTATAGTTTCCGAGATATGGGCAATTGAAATTTTACACCTTGGTGTCTGTTTCTAACTGGGGTCAAAATTGTAAAATGATCTTATGAATTAGCGATTTCGTTCCAATTCACATTCTAAGTAATATTCGGCATGCTAAATAGGTTGCCGTTTTCCAAATTGCATTATCTCTTATAGTTTCCGAGATATGGGCAATTGAAATTTTACACCTTGGTGTCTGTTTCTAACTGGGGTCAAAATTGTAAAATGGTCTTATGAATTAGTGATTTCGTTCCAATTCACATTCCAAGTAATATTCGACATGCTAATTACATTGCCGATTGCCAAATTGCATTATCTCCTATAGTTTCCAAGATATGGTCTATCGACATCTTACAATATTGGCTCTGCTTCTAACTTGGGCCAAAATTGAAAAATGGTCTTATGAATTAGCGATTTCGTTCCAATTCACATTCAAAGTAATATTCGGCACTGCTAATTACGATGCCGATTGCCAAATTGCATTATCTCTTGTAGTTTCCGAGATATGGGCCATCGAAATTTTACACCTTAGAGTCTGTTTCTAACTTGGGTCAAAATTGTAAAATGGTCTTATGAATTAGTGATTTCGTTCCAATTCACATTCCAAGTAATATTCGGCATGCTAATTACGTTGCCGATTGCCATATTGCATTATCTTTTATAGTTTCCGAGATATGGGCTATCGACAGCTTACAATATTGGCTCTGCTTCTAACTTGGGCCAAAATTGTAAAATGGCCTTATGAATTCGCGATTTCGTTCCAATTCACATTCCAAGTAATATTGGGCATGCTAATTACATTGCCGTTTTCCAAATTGCATTATCTCTTATAGTTTCCGAGATATGGGCAATTGAAATTTTACACCTTGGTGTATGTTTCTAACTGGGGCCAAATTGTAAAATGGTCTTATGAATTAGCGATTTCGTTCCAATTCACATTCTAAGTAATATTCGGCATGCTAATTACGTTGCCGTTTTCCAAATTGCATTATCTCTTATAGTTTCCGAGATATGGGCAACTGAAATTTTACACCTTGGTGTCTGTTTCTAACTGGGGTCAAAATTGTAAAATGGTCTTATGAATTAGTGATTTCGTTCCAATTCACATTCCAAGTAATATTCGACATGCTAATTACATTGCCGATTGCCAAATTGCATTATCTCCTATAGTTTCCAAGATATGGTCTATCGACATCTTACAATATTGGCTCTGCTTCTAACTAGGGCCAAAATTGAAAAATGGTCTTATGAATTAGCGATTTCGTTCCAATTCACATTCAAATTAATATTCGGCATTGCTAATTACGTTGCCGATTGCCAAATTGCATTATCTCTTATAGTTTCCGAGATATGGGCAATCGAAATTTTACACCTTAGTGTCTGTTTCTAACTGGGGTCAAAATTGTTAAATGGTCTTATGAATTAGTGATTTCGTTCCAATTCACATTCCAAGTAATATTCGGCATGCTAATTACATTGCCGATTGCAAAATTGCATTATCTCTTATAGTTTCCGAGATATGGGCAATCGAAATTTTACACATTGGTGTCTGTTTCTAAATGGGGCCAAAATTGTAAAATGGTCTTATGAATTAGTGATTTTGTTCCAATTCACATTCCAAGTAATTTTCGGCATGCTAATTACGTTGCCGACTGCCATATTGCATTATCTTTTATAGTTTCCGAGATATGGGCTATCGACAGCTTACAATATTGGCTCTGCTTCTAACTTGGACCAAAATTGTAAAATGGCTTTATGAATTAGCGATTTCGTTCCAATTCACATTCCAAGTAATATTCGGCATGCAAATTTCATTGCCGTTTTCCAAATTGCATTATCTCTTATAGTTTCCGAGATATGGGCAATTGAAATTTTACACCTTGGTGTCTGTTTCTAACTGGGGTCAAAATTGTAAAATGATCTTATGAATTAGCGATTTCGTTCCAATTCACATTCTAAGTAATATTCGGCATGCTAAATAGGTTGCCGTTTTCCAAATTGCATTATCTCTTGTAGTTTCCGAGATATGGGCAATCGAAATTTTACACCTTAGTGTCTGTTTCTAACTTGGGTCAAAATTGTAAAATGGTCTTATGAATTAGCGATTTTGCTCCAATTCACATTCCGAGTAATATTCGGCATGCTAATTATATTGCCGATTGCCAAATTGCATTATCTCATATAGTTTACGAGATATGGACTGTCGGCATCTTACAATATTGGCTGTGTTTCTAACTTGGGCCAAAATTGTAAAATGGTCTTATGAATTAGCGATTTCGTCCCAATTCACATTCCAAGTAATATTCGGCATGCTAATTATATTGCCGATTGCCAAATTGCATTATCTCCTATAAGTTCCAAGATATGGACTATCGACATCTTACAATATTGGCTCTGCTTCTAACTTGGGCCAAAATTGTAAAAAGTTCTTATGAATTAGCGATTGCGTTCCAATTCACATTCCAAGTAATATTCGGCATGCTAATTACGTTGCCGACTGCCAAATTGCATTATCTCTTGTAGTTTCCGAGATATGGGCAATCGAAATTTTACACCTTAGAGTCTGTTTCTAAGTTGGGTCAAAAATGTAAAATGGTCTTATGAATTAGCGATTTCGTTCCAATTCACATTCCAAGTAATATTCGGCATGGTAATTACATTGCCGATTGCCAAATTGCATTATCTCTTATTGTTTACGGGATATGGGAATCGAAATTTTACACCTTAGTGTCTGTTTTTAACTTGGGTCAAAATTGTAAAATGGTCTTATGAATTAGCGATTTTTCTCCAATTCACATTCCAAGTAATATCCGGCATGCTAATTACATTGCCGATTGCCTAATTGCATTACCTTCTATAGTTTCCAAGATATGGTCTATCGACATCTTACAATATTGGCTCTGCTTCTAATTTGGGCCAAAATTGTAAAATGCTCTTATGAATTAGCGATTTCGTTCCAATTCACATTCAAAGTAATATTCGGCATGCTAATTACGTTGCCTGTTGCCAAATTGCATTATCTCTTATAGTTTCCGAGATATGGGCAATTGAAATTTTACACCTTGATGTCTGTTTCTAACTGGGGTCAAAATTGTAAAATGGCCTTATGAATTAGCATTTTCGTTCCAATTCACATTCCAAGTATTATTCGGCATGCTAATTACATTGCCGGTTGCCAAATTGCATTATCTCCTATAGTTTCCAAGATATGGTCTATCGACATCTTACAATATTGGCTCTGCTTCTAACTTGGGCCAAAATTGTAAAATGGTCTTATGAATTAGCGATTTCGTTCCAATTCACATTCAAAGTAATATTCGGCACTGCTAATTACGTTGCCGTTTACCAAATTGCATTATCTCTTGTAGTTTCCGAGATATGGGCCATCGAAATTTTACACCTTAGAGTCTGTTTCTAACTTGGGTCAAAATTGTAAAATGGTCTTATGAATTAGCGATTTCGCTCCAATACACATTTCAAGTAATATTCGGCATACTAATTACATTGCCGATTGCCAAATTGCATTATCTCTTATAGTTTCTGAGATATGGACTATCGACATCTTACAATATTGGTTCTGCTTTTAACTTGGGCCAAAATTGTAAAATGGTCTTATGAATTTGCGATTTCGTTCCAATTCACATTCCAAGTAATATTCGGCATGCTAATTACGTTGCCGTTTTCCAAATTGCATTATCTCTTGTAGTTTCCGAGATATGGGAAATCGAAATTTTACACCTTAGAGTCTGTTTCTAACTTGGGTCAAAATTGTAAAATGGTCTTATGAATTAGCGATTTCGCTCCAATTCACATTCCAAGTAATATTCGGCATGCTAATTACATTGCCGATTGCCAAATTGCATTATCTCTTATAGTTTCTGAGATATGGACTATCGACATCTTACAATATTGGCTCTTCTTCTAACTTGGGCCAGAATTGTAAAATGGTCTTTTGGATTAGCGGTTTCGGTCCAATTCACATTCCAAGTAATATTTGGCATGTTAATTAGGTTGCCGATGGCCAACTCGCATTATCTCTTTTGGTTTCCGAGATATGGACTATCGACATCTTACAATATTGGCTCTGCTTCTAACTTGGACCTAAATTGTAAAATGGCCTTATGAATTAGCGATTTCGTTCCAATTCACATTCCAAGTAATATTCGGCATGCTAATTACGTTGCCGATTGCCAAATTGCATTATCTCTTATAGTTTCCGAGATATGGGCAATCGAAATTTTACACCTTAGTGTCTGTTTCTAACTGGGGTCAAAATTGTTAAATGGTCTTATGAATTAGTGATTTCGTTCCAATTCACATTCCAAGTAATATTCGGCATGCTAATTACATTGCCGTTTTCCAAATTGCATCATCTCTTATAGTTTCCGAGATATGGGCAATTGAAATTTTACACCTTGGTGTCTGTTTCTAACTGGGGGCAAAATTGTAAAATGGTCTTATGAATTAGCGATTTCGTTCCAATTCACATTCTAATTAATATTCGGCATGCTAATTACGTTGCCGTTTTCCAAATTGCATTATCTCTTATAGTTTCTGAGATATGGGCAATTGAAATTTTACACCTTGGTGTCTGTTTCTAACTGGGGTCAAAATTGTAAAATGGCCTTATGAATTAGTGATTTCGTTCCAATTCACATTCCAAGTAATATTCGACATGCTAATTACATTGCCGATTGCCATATTGCATTATCTCATATAGTTTCCAAGATATGGTCTATCGACATCTTACAATATTGGCTCTGCTTCTAACTTGGGCCAAAATTGAAAAATGGTCTTATGAATTAGCGATTTCGTTCCAATTCACATTCAAAGTAATATTCGGCATTGCTAATTACATTGCCGATTGTCAAATTGCATTATCTCCTATAGTTTCCAAGATATGGTCTATCGACATCTTACAAAATTGGCTCTGCTTCTATCTTGGGCCAAAATTGAAAAATGGTCTTATGAATTAGCGATTTCGTTCCAATTCACATTCCAAGTATTGTTCGGCATGCTAATTACATTGCCGATTGCCAAATTGCAATATCTCCTATAGTTTCCAAGATATGGTCTATCGACATATTACAATATTGGCTCTGCATCTAACTTGGGCCAAAATTGAAAAATGGTCTTATGAATTAGCGATTTCGTTCCAATTCACATTCAAAGTAATATTCGGCATTGCTAATTACGTTGCCGATTGCCAAATTGCATTATCTCTTGTAGTTTCCGAGATATGGGCAATCGAAATTTTACACCTTAGAGTCTGTTTCTAACTTGGGTCAAAATTGTAAAATGGTCTTACGAATTAGCGATTTCGCTCCAATTCACATTCCAAGTAATATTCGGCATGCTAATTACATTGCCGATAGCCAAATTGCATTATCCCTTATAGTTTCCGAAATATGGACTATCGACATCTGACAATATTGGCTCTGCTTCTAACTTGGGCCAGAATTGTAAAATGGTCTTATGAATTAGCGATTTCGTTCCAATTCACATTCCAAGTATTATTCGGCATGCTAATTACATTGCCGATTGCCAATTTGCATTATCTCCTATAGTTTCCAAGATATGGTCTATCGACATCTTACAATATTGGCTCTGCTTCTAACTTGGGCCAAAATTGAAAAATGGTCTTATGAATTAGCGATTTCGTTCCAATTCACATTCAAAGTAATATTCGGCATTGCTAATTACGTTGCCGATTGCCAAATTGCATTATCTCTTGTAGTTTCCGTGATATGGGCAATAGAAATTTTACACCTTAGAATCTGTTTCTAACTTGGGTCAAAATTGTAAAATGGTCTTATGAATTAGCGATTTCGCTCCAATTCACATTCCAAGTAATATTCGGCATGCTAATTACATTGCCGTTTGCCAAATTGCATTATCTCTTATAGTTTCTGAGATATGGACTATCGACATCTTACAATATTGGCTCTTCTTCTAACTTGGGCCAGAATTGTAAAATAGTCTTTTGGATTAGCGATTTCGGTCCAATTCACATTCCAAGTAATATTTGGCATGCTAATTACGTTGCCGATGGCCAACTCGCATTATTTCTTTTGGTTTCCGAGATATAGACTATCGACATCTTACAATATTGGCTCTGCTTCTAACTTGGACCAAAATTGTAAAATGGCCTTATGAATTAGCGATTTCGTTACAATTCACATTCCAAGTAATATTCGGCATGCTAAATACGTTGCCGATTGCCAAATAGCATTATCTCTTATAGTTTCCGAGATATTGGCAATCGAAATTTTACACCTTAGTGTCTGTTTCTAACTGGGGTCAAAATTGTTAAATGGTCTTATGAATTAGTGATTTCGTTCCAATTCACATTCCAAGTAATATTCGGCATGCTAATTACATTGCCGATTGCCAAATTGCATTATCTCTTATAGTTTCCGAGATATGAGCAATCGAAATTTTACACATTGGTGTCTGTTTCTAACTGGGGCCAAAATTGTAAAATGGTCTTATGAATTAGTGATTTTGTTCCAATTCACATTCCAAGTAATTTTCGGCATGCTAATTACGTTGCCGACTGCCATATTGCATTATCTCTTGTAGTTTCCGAGATATGGGCAATCGAAATTTTACACCTTAGTGTCTGTTTCTAAATTGGGTCAAAATTGTAAAATGGTCTTATGAATTAGCGATTTCGCTCCAATTCACATTCCAAGTAATATTCGGCATGCTAATTACATTGCCGTTTGCCAAATTGCATTATCTCTTATAGTTTCCGAGATATGGGCTATCGACAGCTTACAATATTGGCTCTGCTTCTAACTTGGACCAAAATTGTAAAATGGCTTTATGAATTAGCGATTTCGTTCCAATTCACATTCCAAGTAATATTCGGCATGCAAATTTCATTGCCGTTTTCCAAATTGCATTATCTCTTATAGTTTCTGAGATATGGGCAATTGAAATTTTACACCTTGGTGTCTGTTTCTAACTGGGGTCAAAATTGTAAAATGATCTTATGAATTAGCGATTTCGTTCCAATTCACATTCTAAGTAATATTCGGCATGCTAATTACGTTGCCGTTTTCCAAATTGCATTATCTCTTATAGTTTCCGAGGTATGGGCAATTGAAATTTTACACCTTGGTGTCTGTTTCTAACTGGGGTCAAAATTGTAAAATGGTCTTATGAATTAGTGATTTCGTTCCAATTCACATTCCAAGTAATATTCGACATGCTAATTACATTGCCGATTGCCAAATTGCATTATCTCCTATAGTTTCCAAGATATGGTCTATCGACATCTTACAATATTGGCTCTGCTTCTAACTTGGGTCAAAATTGAAAAATGGTCTTATGAATTAGCGATTTCGTTCCAATTCACATTCAAAGTAATATTCGGCATTGCTAATTACGTTGCCGATTGCCAAATTGCATTATCTCTTGTAGTTTCCGAGATATGGGCAATCGAAATTTTACACCTTAGTGTCTGTTTCTAAATTGGGTCAAAATTGTAAAATGGTCTTATGAATTAGCGATTTTGCTCCAATTCACATTCCGAGTAATATTCGGCATGCTAATTATATTGCCGATTGCCAAACTGCATTATCTCATATAGTTTACGAGATATGGACTGTCGGCATCTTACAATATTGGCTGTGTTTCTAACTTGGGCCAAAATTGTAAAATGGTCTTATGAATTAGCGATTTCGTTCCAATTCACATTCCAAGTAATATTCGGCATGCTAATTATATTGCCGATTGCCAAATTACATTATCTGCTATAAGTTCCAAGATATGGACTATCGACATCTTACAATATTGGCTCTGCTTCTAACTTGGGCCAAATTGTAAAAAGGTCTTATGAATTAGCGATTGCGTTCCAATTCACATTCCAAGTAATATTCGGCATGCTAATGACGTTGCCGATTGCCAAATTGCATTATCTCTTGTAGTTTCCGAGATATGGGCAATCGAAATTTTACACCTTAGAGTCTGTTTCTAAGTTGGGTCAAAAATGTAAAATGGTCTTATGAATTAGCGATTTCGTTCCAATTCACATTCCAAGTAATACTCGACATGCTAATTACATTGCGATTGCCAAATTGCATTATCTCTTATAGTTTCCGGTATATGGATTATCGACATCTGACAATATTGGCTCTGCTTCTTACTTGGGCTAGAATTGTAAAATGGTCTTATGAATTAGCGATTTCGTTCCAATTCACATTACAAGTAATATTCGGCATGCTAATTATATTGCCGATTGCCAAATTACATTATCTGCTATAAGTTCCAAGATATGGACTATCGACATCTTACAATATTGGCTCTGCTTCTAACTTGGGCCAAATTGTAAAACGGTCTTATGAATTAGCGATTGCGTTCCAATTCACATTCCAAGTAATATTCGGCATGCTAATTACGTTGCCGATTGCCAAATTGCATTATCTCTTGTAGTTTCCGAGATATGGGCAATCGAAATTTTACACCTTAGAGTCTGTTTCTAAGTTGGGTCAAAAATGTAAAATGGTCTTATGAATTAGCGATTTCGTTCCAATTCACATTCCAAGTAATACTCGACATGCTAATTACATTGCGATTGCCAAATTGCATTATCTCTTATAGTTTCCGGTATATGGATTATCGACATCTGACAATATTGGCTCTGCTTCTTACTTGGGCCAGAATTGTAAAATGGTCTTATGAATTAGCGATTTCGTTCCAATTCACATTCCAAGTAATATTCGGCATGGTAATTACATTGCCGATTGCCAAATTGCATTATCTCTTATAGTTTGCGGGATATGGGAATCGAAATTTTACACCTTAGTGTCTGTTTTTAACTTGGGTCAAAATTGTAAAATGGTCTTATGAATTAGCGATTTTTCTCCAATTCACATTCCAAGTAATATTCGGCATGCTAATTACG
The DNA here is from genome assembly GCF_030347505.1 of Rhynchophorus ferrugineus. Taxonomy (NCBI): domain Eukaryota; kingdom Metazoa; phylum Arthropoda; class Insecta; order Coleoptera; family Curculionidae; genus Rhynchophorus; species Rhynchophorus ferrugineus. Next base: position 24,399,111 of record NW_027472586.1, on the reverse strand, counting down.
TTGCCTGTTGCCAAATTTCATTATCTCTTATAGTTTCCGAGATATGGACTATCGACATCTTACAATATTGGCTGTGCTTCTAACTTGGGCCAAAATTGTAAAATGGTCTTATGAATTAGCGATTTCGTTCCAATTCACATTCCAAGTATTATTCGGCATGCTAATTACATTGCCGGTTGCCAAATTGCATTATCTCCTATAGTTTCTAAGATATGGTCTATCGACATCTTACAATATTGGCTCTGCTTCTAACTTGGGCCAAAATTGTAAAATGGTCTTCTGAATTAGCGATTTCGTTCCAATTCACATTCAAAGTAATATTCGGCACTGCTAATTACGATGCCGATTGCCAAATTGCATTATCTCTTGTAGTTTCCGAGATATGGGCCATCGAAATTTTACACCTTAGAGTCTGTTTCTAACTTGGGTCAAAATTGTAAAATGGTCTTATGAATTAGCGATTTCGCTCCAATACACATTTCAAGTAATATTCGGCATGCTAATTACATTGCCGATTGCCAAATTGCATTATCTCTTATAGTTTCTGAGATATGGACTATCGACATCTTACAATATTGGTTCTGCTTTTAACTTGGGCCAAAATTGTAAAATGGCCTTATGAATTTGCGATTTCGTTCCAATTCACATTCCAAGTAATATTCGGCATGCTAATTACGTTGCCGTTCTCCAAATTGCATTATCTCTTATAGTTTCCGAGATATGGGCAATTGAAATTTTACACCTTGGTGTCTGTTTCTAACTGGGGCCAAAATTGTAAAATGGTCTTATGAATTAGTGATTTCGTTCCAATTCACATTCCAAGTAATATTCGGCATGCTAATTACGTTGCAGATTGCCATATTGCATTATCTTTTATAGTTTCCGAGATATGGGCTATCGACAGCTTACAATATTGGCTCTGCTTCTAACTTGGACCAAAATTGTAAAATGGCCTTATGAATTAGCGATTTCGTTCCAATTCACATTCCAAGTAATATTCGGCATGCTAATTACATTGCCGTTTTCCAAATTGCATCATCTCTTATAGTTTCCGAGATATGGGCAATTGAAATTTTACACCTTGGTGTCTGTTTCTAACTGGGGTCAAAATTGTAAAATGGTCTTATGAATTAGTGATTTCGTTCCAATTCACATTCCAAGTAATATTCGGCATGCTAATTACGTTGCCGATTGCCAAATTGCATTATCTCCTATAGTTTCCAAGATATGGTCTATCGACATCTTACAATATTGGCTCTGCTTCTAACTTGGGCCAAAATTGAAAAATGGTCTTATGAATTAGCGATTTCGTTCCAATTCACATTCAAAGTAATATTCGGCATTGCTAATTACATTGCCGATTGCCAAATTGCATTATCTCCTATAGTTTCCAAGATATGGTCTATCGACATCTTACAATATTGGCTCTGCTTCTAACTTCTACCAAAATTGTAAAATGGCCTTATGAATTAGCGATTTCGTTCCAATTCACATTCCAAGTAATATTCGGCATTGCTAATTACGTTGCCGATTGCCAAATTGCATTATCTCTTGTAGTTTCCGAGATATGGACTATCGACATCTTACAATATTGGCTCTGCTTCTAACTTGGACCAAAATTGTAAAATGGCCTTATGAATTAGCGATTTCGTTCCAATTCACATTCCAAGTAATATTCGGCATGCTAATTACGTTGCCGATTGCCAAATTGCATTATCTCTTATAGTTTCCGAGATATGGGCAATCGAAATTTTACACCTTAGTGTCTGTTTCTAACTGGGGTCAAAATTGTTAAATGGTCTTATGAATTAGTGATTTCGTTCCAATTCACATTCCAAGTAATATTCGGCATGCTAATTACATTGCCGTTTTCCAAATTGCATCATCTCTTATAGTTTCCGAGATATGGGCAATTGAAATTTTACACCTTGGTGTCTGTTTCTAACTGGGGGCAAAATTGTAAAATGGTCTTATGAATTAGCGATTTCGTTCCAATTCACATACTAATTAATATTCGGCATGCTAATTACGTTGCCGTTTTCCAAATTGCATTATCTCTTATAGTTTCCGAGATATGGGCAATTGAAATTTTACACCTTGGTGTCTGTTTCTAACTGGTGTCAAAATTGTAAAATGGTCTTATGAATTAGTGATTTCGTTCCAATTCACATTCCAAGTAATATTCGACATGCTAATTACATTGCCGATTGCCAAATTGCATTATCTCCTATAGTTTCCAAGATATGGTCTATCGACATCTTACAATATTGGCTCTGCTTCTAACTTGGGCCAAAATTTAAAAATGGTCTTATGAATTAGCGATTTCCTTCCAATTCACATTCAAAGTAATATTCGGCATTGCTAATTACATTGCCGATTGCCAAATTGCATTATCTCCTATAGTTTCAAAGATATGGTCTATCGATATCTTACAATATTGGCTCTGCTTCTAACTTGGGCCAAAATTTAAAAATGGTCTTATGAATTAGCGATTTCGTTCCAATACACATTCCAAGTATTGTTCGGCATGCTAATTACATTGCCGATTGCCAAATTGCATTATCTCCTATAGTTTCCAAGATATGGTCTATCGACATCTTACAATATTGGCTCTGCTTCTAACTTGGGCCAAAATTGAAAAATGGTCTTATGAATTAGCTATTTCGTTCCAAAATTGAAAAATGGTCTTATGAATTAGCGATTTCGTTCCAATTCACATTCCAAGTAATATTTGGCATGGTAATTACGTTGCCGATGGCCAACTCGCATTATCTCTTTTGGTTTCCGAGATATAGGCTATCGACCTCTTACAATATTGGCTCTGCTTCTAACTTGGACCAAAATTGTAAAATGGCCTTATGAATTAGCGATTTCGTTCCAATTCACATTCCAAGTAACATTCGGCATGCTAATTACGTTGCCGTTTTCCAAATTGCATTATCTCTTATAGTTTCCGAGATATGGGCAATTGAAATTTTACACCTTGGTGTCTGTTTCTAACTGGGGTAAAATTGTAAAATGGTCTTATGAATTAGTGATTTCGTTCCAATTCACATTCCAAGTAATATTCGACATGCTAATTACATTGCCGATTGCCAAATTGCATTATCTCCTATAGTCTCCAAGATATGGTCTATCGACATCTTACAATATTGGCTCTGCTTCTAACTTGGACCAAAATTGAAAAATGGTCTTATGAATTAGCGATTTCGTTCCAATTCACATTCAAAGTAATACTCGGCATTGCTAATTACGTTGCCGATTGCCAAATTGCATTATCTCTTGTAGTTTTCGAGATATGGGCAATCGAAATTTTACACCTTAGAGTCTGTTTCTAACTTGGGTCAAAATTGTAAAATGGTCTTACGAATTAGCGATTTCGCTCCAATTCACATTCCAAGTAATATTCGGCATGCTAATTACATTGCCGATTGCCAAATTGCATTATCCCTTATAGTTTCCGAGATATGGACTATCGACATCTTACAATATTGGCTGTGCTTCTAACTTGGGCCAAAATTGTAATATGGTCTTATGAAATAGCGATTTCGTTCCAATTCACATTCAAAGTAATATTCGGCATTGCTAATTACATTGCCGATTGCCAAATTGCATTATCTCCTATAGTTCACATTCAAAGTAATATTAGGCATTGCTAATTACGTTGCCGATTGCGAAATTGCATTATCTCTTGTAGTTTCCGAGATATGGGCAATCGAAATTTTATACCTTAGAGTCTGTTTCTAACTTGGGTCAAAATTGTAAAATGGTCTTATGAATTAGCGATTGCGCTCCAATTCACATTCCAAGTAATATTCGGGATGCTAATTACATTGCCGATTGCCAAATTGCATTATCTCTTATAGTTTCTGAGATATGGACTATCGACATCTTACAATATTGGCTCTTCTTCTAACTTGGGCCAGAATTGTAAAATGGTCTTTTGGATTAGCGATTTCGGTCCAATTCACATTCCAAGTAATATTTGGCATGCTAATTACGTTGCCGGTGGCCAACTCGCATTATCTCTTTTGGTTTCCGAGATATGGACTATCGACATCTTACAATATTGGCTCTGCTTCTAACTTGGACCAAAATTGTAAAATGGCCTTATGAATTAGCGATTTCGTTCCAATTCACATTCCAAGTAATATTCGGCATGCTAATTACGTTGCCGATTGCCAAATTGCATTATCTCTTATAGTTTCCGAGATATGGGCAATCGAAATTTTACAATTTAGTGTCTGTTTCTAACTGGGGTCAAAATTGTTAAATGGTCTTATGGATTAGTGATTTCGTTCCAATTCACATTCCAAGTAATATTCGGCATGCTAATTACGTTGCCGATTGCCAAATTGCATTATCTCTTATAGTTTCCGAGATATGGTCTATCAACATCTTACAATATTGGCTCTGCTTCTAACTTGGGCCAAAATTGAAAAATGGTCTTATGAATTAGCGATTTCGTTCCAATTCACATTCCAAGTAATATTTGGCATGGTAATTACGTTGCCGATGGCCAACTCGCATTATCTCTTTTGGTTTCCGAGATATAGGCTATCGACCTCTTACAATATTGGCTCTGCTTCTAACTTGGACCAAAATTGAAAAATGGTCTTATGAATTAGCGATTTCGTTCCAATTCACATTCAAAGTAATACTCGGCATTGCTAATTACGTTGCCGATTGCCAAATTGCATTATCTCTTGTAGTTTTCGAGATATGGGCAATCGAAATTTTACACCTTAGAGTCTGTTTCTAACTTGGGTCAAAATTGTAAAATGGTCTTACGAATTAGCGATTTCGCTCCAATTCACATTCCAAGTAATATTCGGCATGCTAATTACATTGCCGATTGCCAAATTGCATTATCCCTTATTGTTTCCGAGATATGGACTATCGACATCTTACAATATTGGCTGTGCTTCTAACTTGGGCCAAAATTGTAATATGGTCTTATGAAATAGCGATTTCGTTCCAATTCACATTCAAAGTAATATTAGGCATTGCTAATTACGTTGCCGATTGCGAAATTGCATTATCTCTTGTAGTTTCCGAGATATGGGCAATCGAAATTTTATACCTTAGAGTCTGTTTCTAACTTGGGTCAAAATTGTAAAATGGTCTTATGAATTAGCGATTGCGCTCCAATTCACATTCCAAGTAATATTCGGGATGCTAATTACATTGCCGATTGCCAAATTGCATTATCTCTTATAGTTTCTGAGATATGGACTATCGACATCTTACAATATTGGCTCTTCTTCTAACTTGGGCCAGAATTGTAAAATGGTCTTTTGGATTAGCGATTTCGGTCCAATTCACATTCCAAGTAATATTTGGCATGCTAATTACGTTGCCGGTGGCCAACTCGCATTATCTGTTTTGGTTTCCGAGATATGGACTATCGACATCTTACAATATTGGCTCTGCTTCTAACTTGGACCAAAATTGTAAAATGGCCTTATGAATTAGCGATTTCGTTCCAATTCACATTCCAAGTAATATTCGGCATGCTAATTACGTTGACGATTGCCAAATTGCATTATCTCTTATAGTTTCCGAGATATGGGCAATCGAAATTTTACAATTTAGTGTCTGTTTCTAACTGGGGTCAAAATTGTTAAATGGTCTTATGGATTAGTGATTTCGTTCCAATTCACATTCCAAGTAATATTCGGCATGCTAATTACGTTGCCGATTGCCAAATTGCATTATCTCTTATAGTTTCCGAGATATGGTCTATCAACATCTTACAATATTGGCTCTGCTTCTAACTTGGGCCAAAATTGAAAAATGGTCTTATGAATTAGCGATTTCGTTCCAATTCACATTCCAAGTAATATTTGGCATGGTAATTACGTTGCCGATGGCCAACTCGCATTATCTCTTTTGGTTTCCGAGATATAGGCTATCGACCTCTTACAATATTGGCTCTGCTTCTAACTTGGACCAAAATTGTAAAATGGCCTTATGAATTAGCGATTTCGTTCCAATTCACATTCCAAGTAACATTCGGCATGCTAATTACGTTGCCGTTTTCCAAATTGCATTATCTCTTATAGTTTCCGAGATATGGGCAATTGAAATTTTACACCTTGGTGTCTGTTTCTAACTGGGGTAAAATTGTAAAATGGTCTTATGAATTAGTGATTTCGTTCCAATTCACATTCCAAGTAATATTCGACATGCTAATTACATTGCCGATTGCCAAATTGCATTATCTCCTATAGTCTCCAAGATATGGTCTATCGACATCTTACAATATTGGCTCTGCTTCTAACTTGGACCAAAATTGAAAAATGGTCTTATGAATTAGCGATTTCGTTCCAATTCACATTCAAAGTAATACTCGGCATTGCTAATTACGTTGCCGATTGCCAAATTGCATTATCTCTTGTAGTTTTCGAGATATGGGCAATCGAAATTTTACACCTTAGAGTCTGTTTCTAACTTGGGTCAAAATTGTAAAATGGTCTTACGAATTAGCGATTTCGCTCCAATTCACATTCCAAGTAATATTCGGCATGCTAATTACATTGCCGATTGCCAAATTGCATTATCCCTTATAGTTTCCGAGATATGGACTATCGACATCTTACAATATTGGCTGTGCTTCTAACTTGGGCCAAAATTGTAATATGGTCTTATGAAATAGCGATTTCGTTCCAATTCACATTCAAAGTAATATTCGGCATTGCTAATTACATTGCCGATTGCCAAATTGCATTATCTCCTATAGTTTCAAAGATATGGTCTATCGACATCTTACAATATTGGCTCTGCTTCTAACTTGGGCCAAAATTGAAAAATGGTCTTATGAATTAGCGATTTCGTTCCAATTCACATTCCAAGTATTGTTCGGCATGCTAATTACATTGCCGATTGCCAAATTGCATTATCTCCTATAGTTTCCAAGATATGGTCTATCGACATCTTACAATATTGGCTCTGCTTCTAACTTGGGCCAAAATTGAAAAATGGTCTTATGAATTAGCGATTTCGTTCCAATTCACATTCAAAGTAATATTCGGCATTGCTAATTACGTTGCCGATTGCCAAATTGCATTATCTCTTGTAGTTTCCGAGATATGGGCAATCGAAATTTTACACCTTAGAGTCTGTTTCTAACTCGGGTCAAAATTGTAAAATGGTCTTATGAATTAGCGATTTCGCTCCAATTCACATTCCAAGTAATATTCGGGATGCTAATTACATTGCCGATTGCCAAATTGCATTATCTCTTATAGTTTCCGAGATATGGACTATCGACATCTTACAATATTGGCTCTTCTTCTAACTTATGCCAAAATTGAAAAATGGCCTTATGAATTAGCGATTTCGTTCCAATTCACATTCCAAGTAATATTCAGCATGCTAATTACTTTGCCGATTGCCAAATTGCATTATCTCTTATAGTTTCCGAGATATGGGCAATCGAAATTTTACACCTTAGTGTCTGTTTCTAACTGGGGTCAAAATTGTTAAATGGTCTTATGAATTAGTGATTTCGTTCCAATTCACATTCCAAGTAATATTCGGCATGCTAATTACATTGCCGATTGCCAAATTGCATTATCTCTTATAGTTTCCGAGATATGGTCTATCAACATCTTACAATATTGGCTCTGCTTCTAACTTGGGCCAAAATTGAAAAATGGTCTTATGAATTAGCGATTTCGTTCCAATTCACATTCAAAGTAATATTCGGCATTGCTAATTACGTTGCCGATTGCCAAATTGCATTATCTCTTGTAGTTTCCGAGATATGGGCAATCGAAATTTTACACCTTAGAGTCTGTTTCTAACTTGGGTCAAAATTGTAAAATGGTCTTACGAATTAGCGATTTCGCTCCAATTGACATTTCAAGTAATATTCGACATGCTAATTACATTGCCGATAGCCAAATTGCATTATCCCTTATAGTTTCCGAGATATGGACTATCGACATCTGACAATATTAGCTCTGCTTCTAACTTGGGCCAGAATTGTAAAATGGTCTTATGAATAAGCGATTTCGTTCCAATTCACATTCCAAGTAATATTCGGAATGCTAATTACGTTGCCGATTGCCAAATTGCATTATCTCATATAGTTTCCGAGATATGGACTATCGACATCTTACAATATTGGCTGTCCTTCTAACTTGGGCCAAAATTGTAAAATGGTCTTATGAATTAGCGATTTCGTTCCAATTCACATTCCAAGTATTATTCGGCATGCTAATTACATTGCCGATTGCCAATTTGCATTATCTCCTATAGTTTCCAAGATATGGTCTATCGACATCTTACAATATTGGCTCTGCTTCTAACTTGGGCCAAAATTGAAAAATGGTCTTATGAATTAGCGATTTCGTTCCAATTCACATTCAAAGTAATATTCGGCATTGCTAATTACGTTGCCGATTGCCAAATTGCATTATCTCTTGTAGTTTCCGTGATATGGGCAATCGAAATTTTACACCTTAGAGTCTGTTTCTAACTTGGGTCAAAATTGTAAAATGGTCTTATGAATTAGCGATTTCGCTCCAATTCACATTCCAAGTAATATTCGGCATGCTAATTACATTGCCGATTGCCAAATTGCATTATCTCTTATAGTTTCTGAGATATGGACTATCGACATCTTACAATATTGGCTCTTCTTCTAACTTGGGCCAGAATTGTAAAATGGTCTTTTGGATTAGCGATTTCGGTCCAATTCACATTCCAAGTAATATTCGGAATGCTAATTACGTTGCCGATTGCCAAATTGCATTATCTCATATAGTTTCCGAGATATGGACTATCGACATCTTACAATATTGGCTGTGCTTCTAACTTGGGCCAAAATTGTAAAATGGTCTTATGAATTAGCGATTTCGTTCCAATTCACATTCCAAGTATTATTCGGCATGCTAATTACATTGCCGATTGCCAATTTGCATTATCTCCTATAGTTTCCGAGATATGGACTATCGACATCTGACAATATTAGCTCTGCTTCTAACTTGGGCCAGAATTGTAAAATGGTCTTATGAATTAGCGATTTCGTTCCAATTCACATTCAAAGTAATATTCGGCATTGCTAATTACGTTGCCGATTGCCAAATTACATTATCTCTTGTAGTGTCCGTGATATGGGCAATCGAAATTTTACACCTTAGAGTCTGTTTCTAACTTGGGTCAAAATTGTAAAATGGTCTTATGAATTAGCGATTTCGCTCCAATTCACATTCCAAGTAATATTCGGCATGCTAATTACATTGCCGATTGCCAAATTGCATTATCTCTTATAGTTTCTGAGATATGGACTATCGACATCTTACAATATTGGCTCTTCTTCTAACTTGGGCCAGAATTGTAAAATGGTCTTTTGGATTAGCGATTTCGGTCCAATTCACATTCCAAGTAATATTTGGCATGCTAATTACATTGCCGATGGCCAACTCGCATTATCTCTTTTGGTTTCCGAGATATAGGCTATCGACATCTTACAATATTGGCTCTGCTTCTAACTTGGACCAAAATTGTAAAATGGCCTTATGAATTAGCGATTTCGTTCCAATTCACATTCCAAGTAATATTCGGCATGCTAATTACGTTGCCGATTGCCAAATTGCATTATCTCTTATAGTTTCCGAGATATTGACAATCGAAATTTTACACCTTAGTGTCTGTTTCTAACTGGGTTCAAAATTGTTAAATGGTCTTATGAATTAGTGATTTCGTTCCAATTCACATTCCAAGTAATATTCGGCATGCTAATTACATTGCCGATTGCCAAATTGCATTATCTCTTATAGTTTCCGAGATATGGGCAATCGAAATTTTACACATTGGTGTCTGTTTCTAACTGGGGCCAAAATTGTAAAATGGTCTTATGAATTAGTGATTTCGTTCCAATTCACATTCCAAGTAATTTTCGGCATGCTAATTACGTTGCCGACTGCCATATTGCATTATCTTTTATAGTTTCCGAGATATGGGCTATCGACAGCTTACAATATTGGCTCTGCTTCTAACTTGGACCAAAATTGTAAAATGGCTTTATGAATTAGCGATTTCGTTCCAATTCACATTCCAAGTAATATTCGGCATGCTAATTACATTGCCGTTTTCCAAATTGCATTATCTCTTATAGTTTCCGAGATATGGGCAATTGAAATTTTACACCTTGGTGTCTGTTTCTAACTGGGGTCAAAATTGTAAAATGGTCTTATGAATTAGCGATTTCGTTCCAATTCACATTCTAAGTAATATTCGGCATGCTAATTACGTTTCCGTTTTCCAAATTGCATTATCTCTTATAGTTTCCGAGATATGGGCAATTGAAATTTTACACCTTGGTGTCTGTTTCTAACTGGGGTTAAAATTGTAAAATGGTCTTATGAATTAGTGATTTCGTTCCAATTCACATTCCAAGTAATATTCGACATGCTAATTACATTGCCGATTGCCAAATTGCATTATCCCTTATAGTTTCCGAGATATGGACTATCGACATCTTACAATATTGGCTGTGCTTCTAACTTGGGCCAAAATTGTAAAATGGTCTTATGAAATAGCGATTTCGTTCCAATTCACATTCAAAGTAATATTCGGCATTGCTAATTACGTTGCCGATTGCCAAATTGCATTATCTCTTGTAGTTTCCGAGATATGGGCAATCGAAATTTTACACCTTAGAGTCTGTTTCTAACTTGGGTCAAAATTGTAAAATGGTCTTATGAATTAGCGATTTCGCTCCAATTCACATTCCAAGTAATATTCGGCATTCTAATTACGTTGCCGATTGCCAAATTGCATTATCTCTTGTAGTTTCCGAGATATGGGCAATCGAAATTTTACACCTTAGAGTCTGTTTCTGACTTGGGTCAAAATTGTAAAATGGTCTTATGAATTAGCGATTTCGCTCCAATTCACATTCCAAGTAATATTCGGCATGCTAATTACATTGCCGATTGCCAAATTGCATTATCCCTTATTGTTTCCGAGATATGGACTATCGACATCTGACAATATCGGCTCTGCTTCTAACTTGGGTCAAAATTGTAAAATGGTATATGAATTAGCGATTTAGCTCCAATTCACATTCCAAGTAATATTCGGCATGCTAATTACGTTGCCGATTGCCAAATTGCATTATCTCTTGTAGTTTCCGAGATATGGGCAATCTAAATTTTACACCTTAGAGTCTGTTTCTAACTTGGGCCAAAATTGAAAAATGGTCTTATGAATTAGCGATTTCGTTCCAATTCACATTCATAGTAATATTCGGCATTGCTAATTACGTTGCCGATTGCCAAATTGCATTATCTCTTGTAGTTTCCGAGATATGGGCAATCGAAATTTTACACCTTAGAGTCTGTTTCTAACTTGGGTCAAAATTGTAAAATGGTCTTATGAATTAGCGATTTCGCTCCAATTCATATTCCAAGTAATATTCGGCATTCCAATTACATTGCCGATTGCCAAATTGCATTATCTCTTATAGTTTCTGAGATATGAACTATCGACATCTTACAATATTGGCTCTTCTTCTAACTTGGGCCAGAATTGTAAAATGGTCTTTTGGATTAGCGATTTCGGTCCAATTCACATTCCAGGTAATATTTGGCATGCTAATTACGTTGCCGATGGCCAACTCGCATTATCTCTTTTGGTTTCCGAGATATGGACTATCGACATCTTGCAATATTGGCTCTGCTTCTAACTTGGGCCAAAATTGTAAAATGGCCTTATGAATTAGCGATTTCGATCCAATTCACATTCCAAGTAATATTCGGCATGCTAATTACGTTGCCGATTGCCAAATTGCATTATCTCTTATAGTTTCCGAGATATGGGCAATCGAAATTTTACACATTAGTGTCTGTTTCTAACTGGGGTAAAATTGTTAAATGGTCTTATGAATTAGCGATTTTGCTCCAATTCACATTCCGAGTAATATTCGGCATGCTAATTACATTGCCGATCGCCAAATTGCATTATCTCATATAGTTTACGAGATATGGACTGTCGGCATCTTACAATATTGGTTGTGTTTCTAACTTGGGCCAAAATTGTAAAATGGTCTTATGAATTAGTGATTTCGTTCCAATTCACATTCCAAGTAATATTCGGCATGCTAATTACATTGCCGATTACCAAATTGCATTATCTCTTATAGTTTCCGAGATATGGGCTATTGAAATTTTACACCTTAGTGTCTGTTTCTAACTTGGGTCAAAATTGTAAAATGGTCTTATGAATTAGCGATTTCGCTCCAATTCACATTCCAAGTAATATTCGGCATGCTAATTACATTGCCGTTTTCCAAATTGCATTATCTCTTATAGTTTCCGAGATATGGGCAATTGAAATTTTACACCTTGGTGTCTGTTTCTAACTGGGGCCAAAATTGTAAAATGATCTTATGAATTAATGATTTCGTTCCAATTCACATTCCAAGTAATATTCGGCATGCTAATTACGTTGCCGATTGCCATATTGCATTATCTTTTATAGTTTCCGAGATATGGGCTATCGACAGCTTACAATATTGGCTCTGCTTCTAACTTGGGTCAAAATTGTAAAATGGTCTTATGAATTAGCGATTTCGCTCCAATTCACATTCCAAGTAATATTCGGCATGCTAATTACATTGCCGTTTTCCAAATTGCATTATCTCTTATAGTTTTCGAGATATGGGCAATTGAAATTTTACACCTTGGTGTCTGTTTCTAACTGGGATCAAAATTGTAAAATGGTCTTATGAATTAGCGATTTCGTTCCAATTCACATTCTAAGTAATATTCGGCATGCTAATTACGTTGCCGTTTTCCAAATTGCATTATCTCTTGTAGTTTCCGAGATATGGGCAATCGAAATTTTACACCTTAGAGTCTGTTTCTAACTTGGGTCAAAATCGTAAAATGGTCTTACGAATTAGCGATTTCGCTCCAATTGACATTCCAAGTAATATTCGGCATGCTAATTACATTGCTGATAGCCAAATTGCATCTGACAATATTAGCTCTGCTTCTAACTTGGGCCAGAATTGTAAAATGGTCTTATGAATAAGCGATTTCGTTCCAATTCACATTCCAAGTAATATTCGGAATGCTAATTACGTTGCCGATTGCCAAATTGCATTATCTCATATAGTTTCCGAGATATGGACTATCGACATCTTACAATATTGGCTGTGCTTCTAACTTGGGCCAAAATTGTAAAATGGTCTTATGAATTAGCGATTTCGTTCCAATTCACATTCCAAGTATTATTCGGCATGCTAATTACATTGCCGATTGCCAATTTGCATTATCTCCTATAGTTTCCAAGATATGGTCTATCGACATCTTACAATATTGGCTCTGCTTCTAACTTGGGCCAAAATTGAAAAATGGTCTTATGAATTAGCGATTTCGTTCCAATTCACATTCAAAGTAATATTCGGCATTGCTAATTACGTTGCCTATTGCCAAATTGCATTATCTCTTGTAGTTTCCGTGATATGGGCAATCGAAATTTTACACCTTAGAGTCTGTTTCTAACTTGGGTCAAAATTGTAAAATGGTCTTATGAATTAGCGATTTCGCTCCAATTCACATTCCAAGTAATATTCGGCATGCTAATTACATTGCCGATTGCCAAATTGCATTATCTCTTATAGTTTCTGAGATATGGACTATCGACATCTTACAATATTGGCTCTTCTTCTAACTTGGGCCAGAATTGTAAAATGGTCTTTTGGATTAGCGATTTCGGTCCAATTCACATTCCAAGTAATATTTGGCATGCTAATTACGTTGCCGATGGCCAACTCGCATTATCTCTTTTGGTTTCCGAGATATAGGCTATCGACATCTTACAATATTGGCTCTGCTTCTAACTTGGACCAAAATTGTAAAATGGCCTTATGAATTAGCGATTTCGTTCCAATTCACATTCCAAGTAATATTCGGCATGCTAATTACGTTGTCGATTGCCAAATTGCATTATCTCTTATAGTTTCCGAGATATTGGCAATCGAAATTTTACACATTGGTGTCTGATTCTAACTGGGGCCAAAATTGTAAAATGGTCTTATGAATTAGTGATTTCGTTCCAATTCACATTCCAAGTAATTTTCGGCATGCTAATTACGTTGCCGACTGCCATATTGCATTATCTTTTATAGTTTCCGAGATATGGGCTATCGACAGTTTACAATATTGGCTCTGCTTCTAACTTGGACCAAAATTGTAAAATGGCTTTATGAATTAGCGATTTCGTTCCAATTCACATTCCAAGTAATATTCGGCGTGCTAATTACATTGCCGTTTTCCAAATTGCATTATCTCTTATAGTTTCCGAGATATGGGCAATTGAAATTTTACACCTTGGTGTCTGTTTCTAACTGGGGTCAAAATTGTAAAATGGTCTTATGAATTGGCGATTTCGTTCCAATTCACATTCTAAGTAATATTCGGCATGCTAATTACGTTGCCGTTTTCCAAATTGCATTATCTCTTATAGTTTCCGAGATATGGGCAATTGAAATTTTACACCTTGGTGTCTGTTTCTAACTGGGGTCAAAATTGTAAAATGGTCTTATGAATTAGTGATTTCGTTCCAATTCACATTCCAAGTAATATTCGACATGCTAATTACATTGCCGATTGCCAAATTGCATTATCCCTTATAGTTTCCGAGATATGGACTATCGACATCTTACAATATTGGCTGTGCTTCTAACTTGGGCCAAAATTGTAAAATGGTCTTATGAAATAGCGATTTCGTTCCAATTCACATTCAAAGTAATATTCGGCATTCTAATTACGTTGCCGATTGCCAAATTGCATTATCTCTTGTAGTTTCCGAGATATGGGCAATTGAAATTTTACACCTTGGTGTCTGTTTCTAACTGGGGTCAAAATTGTAAAATGGTCTTATGAATTAGTGATTTCGTTCCAATTCACATTCCAAGTAATATTCGACATGCTAATTACATTGCCGATTGCCAAATTGCATTATCCCTTATAGTTTCCGAGATATGGACTATCGACATCTTACAATATTGGCTGTGCTTCTAACTTGGGGCAAAATTGTAAAATGGTCTTATGAAATAGCGATTTCGTTCCAATTCACATTCAAAGTAATATTCGGCATTCTAATTACGTTGCCGATTGCCAAATTGCATTATCCCTTATAGTTTCCGAGATATGGACTATCGACATCTTACAATATTGGCTGTGCTTCTAACTTGGGCCAAAATTGTAAAATGGTCTTATGAAATAGCGATTTCGTTCCAATTCACATTCAAAGTAATATTCGGCATTCTAATTACATTGCCGATTGCCAAATTGCATTATCCCCTATAGTTTCCGAGATATGGACTATCGACATCTTACAATATTGGCTGTGCTTCTAACTTGGGCCAAAATTGTAAAATGGTCTTATGAATTAGCGATTTCGCTCCAATTCACATTCCAAGTAATATTCGGCATGCTAATTACATTGCCGATTGCCAAATTGCATTATCCCTTATTGTTTCCGAGATATGGACTATCGACATCTGACAATATCGGCTCTGCTTCTAACTTGGGTCAAAATTGTAAAATGGTTTATGAATTAGCGATTTAGCTCCAATTCACATTCCAAGTAATATTCGGCATTCTAATTACATTGCCGATTGCCAAATTGCATTATCTCTTATAGTTTCTGAGATATGGACTATCGACATCTTACAATATTGGCTCTTCTTCTAACTTGGGCCAGAATTGTAAAATGGTCTTTTGGATTAGCGATTTCGGTCCAATTCACATTCCAAGTAATATTTGGCATGCTAATTACGTTGCCGATGGCCAACTCGCATTATCTCTTTTGGTTTCCGAGATATGGACTATCGACATCTTGCATTATTGGCTCTGCTTCTAACTTGGGCCAGAATTGTAAAATGGTCTTATGAATTAGCGATTTCGTTCCAATTCACATTCAAAGTAATATTCGGCATTGCTAATTACGTTGCCGATTGCCAAATTACATTATCTCTTGTAGTTTCCGTGATATGGGCAATCGAAATTTTACACCTTAGAGTCTGTTTCTAACTTGGGTCAAAATTGTAAAATGGTCTTATGAATTAGCGATTTCGCTCCAATTCACATTCCAAGTAATATTCGGCATGCTAATTACATTGCCGATTGCCAAATTGCATTATCTCTTATAGTTTCTGAGATATGGACTATCGACATCTTACAATATTGGCTCTTCTTCTAACTTGGGCCAGAATTGTAAAATGGTCTTTTGGATTAGCGATTTCGGTCCAATTCACATTCCAAGTAATATTTGGCATGCTAATTACTTTGCCGATGGCCAACTCGCGTTATCTCTTTTGGTTTCCGAGATATAGGCTATCGACATCTTACAATATTGGCTCTGCTTCTAACTTGGACCAAAATTGTAAAATGGCCTTATGAATTAGCGATTTCGTTCCAATTCACATTCCAAGTAATATTCGGCATGCTAATTACGTTGCCGATTGCCAAATTGCATTATCTCTTATAGTTTCCGAGATATTGACAATCGAAATTTTACACCTTAGTGTCTGTTTCTAACTGGGGTCAAAATTGTTAAATGGTCTTATGAATTAGTGATTTCGTTCCAATTCACATTCCAAGTAATATTCGGCATGCTAATTACATTGCCGATTGCCAAATTGCATTATCTCTTATAGTTTCCGAGATATGGGCAATCGAAATTTTACACCTTAGAGTCTGTTTCTAACTTGGGTCAAAATTGTAAAATGGTCTTATGAATTAGCGATTTCGCTCCAATTCACATTCCAAGTAATATTCGGCATTCTAATTACGTTGCCGATTGCCAAATTGCATTATCTCTTGTAGTTTCCGAGATATGGGCAATCGAAATTTTACACCTTAGAGTCTGTTTCTAACTTGGGTCAAAATTGTAAAATGGTCTTATGAATTAGCGATTTCGCTCCAATTCACATTCCAAGTAATATTCGGCATGCTAATTACATTGCCGATTGCCAAATTGCATTATCCCTTATTGTTTCCGAGATATGGACTATCGACATCTGACAATATCGGCTCTGCTTCTAACTTGGGTCAAAATTGTAAAATGGTATATGAATTAGCGATTTAGCTCCAATTCACATTCCAAGTAATATTCGGCATGCTAATTACGTTGCCGATTGCCAAATTGCATTATCTCTTGTAGTTTCCGAGATATGGGCAATCTAAATTTTACACCTTAGAGTCTGTTTCTAACTTGGGCCAAAATTGAAAAATGGTCTTATGAATTAGCGATTTCGTTCCAATTCACATTCATAGTAATATTCGGCATTGCTAATTACGTTGCCGATTGCCAAATTGCATTATCTCTTGTAGTTTCCGAGATATGGGCAATCGAAATTTTACACCTTAGAGTCTGTTTCTAACTTGGGTCAAAATTGTAAAATGGTCTTATGAATTAGCGATTTCGCTCCAATTCATATTCCAAGTAATATTCGGCATTCTAATTACATTGCCGATTGCCAAATTGCATTATCTCTTATAGTTTCTGAGATATGAACTATCGACATCTTACAATATTGGCTCTTCTTCTAACTTGGGCCAGAATTGTAAAATGGTCTTTTGGATTAGCGATTTCGGTCCAATTCACATTCCAGGTAATATTTGGCATGCTAATTACGTTGCCGATGGCCAACTCGCATTATCTCTTTTGGTTTCCGAGATATGGACTATCGACATCTTGCAATATTGGCTCTGCTTCTAACTTGGGCCAAAATTGTAAAATGGCCTTATGAATTAGCGATTTCGATCCAATTCACATTCCAAGTAATATTCGGCATGCTAATTACGTTGCCGATTGCCAAATTGCATTATCTCTTATAGTTTCCGAGATATGGGCAATCGAAATTTTACACATTAGTGTCTGTTTCTAACTGGGGTAAAATTGTTAAATGGTCTTATGAATTAGTGATTTCGTTCCAATTCACATTCCAAGTAATATTCGGCATGCTAATTTCATTGCCGATTGCCAAATTGCATTATCTCTTATAGTTTCCGAGATATGGGCAATCGAAATTTTACACCTTAGTGTCTGTTTCTAACTTGGGTCAAAATTGTAAAATGGTCTTATGAATTAGCGATTTTGCTCCAATTCACATTCCGAGTAATATTCGGCATGCTAATTACATTGCCGATCGCCAAATTGCATTATCTCATATAGTTTACGAGATATGGACTGTCGGCATCTTACAATATTGGTTGTGTTTCTAATTTGGGCCAAAATTGTAAAATGGTCTTATGAATTAGTGATTTCGTTCCAATTCACATTCCAAGTAATATTCGGCATGCTAATTACATTGCCGATTGCCAAATTGCATTATCTCTTATAGTTTCCGAGATATGGGCAATTGAAATTTTACACCTTAGTGTCTGTTTCTAACTTGGGTCAAAATTGTAAAATTGTCTTATGAATCAGCGATTTCGCTCCAATTCACATTCCAAGTAATATTCGGCATGCTAATTACATTGCCGTTTTCCAAATTGCATTATCTCTTATAGTTTCCGAGATATGGGCAATTGAAATTTTACACCTTGGTGTCTGTTTCTAACTGGGGCCAAAATTGTAAAATGACCTTTTGAATTAATGATTTCGTTCCAATTCACATTCCAAGTAATATTCGGCATGCTAATTACGTTGCCGATTGCCATATTGCATTATCTTTTATAGTTTCCGAGATATGGGCTATCGACAGCTTACAATATTGGCTCTGCTTCTAACTTGGGTCAAAATTGTAAAATGGTCTTATGAATTAGCGATTTCGCTCCAATTCACATTCCAAGTAATATTCGGCATGCTAATTACATTGCCGTTTTCCAAATTGCATTATCTCTTATAGTTTTCGAGATATGGGCAATTGAAATTTTACACCTTGGTGTCTGTTTCTAACTGGGATCAAAATTGTAAAATGGTCTTATGAATTAGCGATTTCGTTCCAATTCACATTCTAAGTAATATTCGGCATGCTAATTACGTTGCCGTTTTCCAAATTGCATTATCTCTTGTAGTTTCCGAGATATGGGCAATCGAAATTTTACACCTTAGAGTCTGTTTCTAACTTGGGTCAAAATCGTAAAATGGTCTTACGAATTAGCGATTTCGCTCCAATTGACATTCCAAGTAATATTCGGCATGCTAATTACATTGCCGATAGCCAAATTGCATCTGACAATATTAGCTCTGCTTCTAACTTGGGCCAGAATTGTAAAATGGTCTTATGAATAAGCGATTTCGTTCCAATTCACATTCCAAGTAATATTCGGAATGCTAATTACGTTGCCGATTGCCAAATTGCATTATCTCATATAGTTTCCGAGATATGGACTATCGACATCTTACAATATTGGCTGTGCTTCTAACTTGGGCCAAAATTGTAAAATGGTCTTATGAATTAGCGATTTCGTTCCAATTCACATTCCAAGTATTATTCGGCATGCTAATTACATTGCCGATTGCCAATTTGCATTATCTCCTATAGTTTCCAAGATATGGTCTATCGACATCTTACAATATTGGCTCTGCTTCTAACTTGGGCCAAAATTGAAAAATGGTCTTATGAATTAGCGATTTCGTTCCAATTCACATTCAAAGTAATATTCGGCATTGCTAATTACGTTGCCTATTGCCAAATTGCATTATCTCTTGTAGTTTCCGTGATATGGGCAATCGAAATTTTACACCTTAGAGTCTGTTTCTAACTTGGGTCAAAATTGTAAAATGGTCTTATGAATTAGCGATTTCGCTCCAATTCACATTCCAAGTAATATTCGGCATGCTAATTACATTGCCGATTGCCAAATTGCATTATCTCTTATAGTTTCTGAGATATGGACTATCGACATCTTACAATATTGGCTCTTCTTCTAACTTGGGCCAGAATTGTAAAATGGTCTTTTGGATTAGCGATTTCGGTCCAATTCACATTCCAAGTAATATTTGGCATGCTAATTACGTTGCCGATGGCCAACTCGCATTATCTCTTTTGGTTTCCGAGATATAGGCTATCGACAGCTTACAATATTGGCTCTGCTTCTAACTTGGACCAAAATTGTAAAATGGCCTTATGAATTAGCGATTTCGTTCCAATTCACATTCCAAGTAATATTGGGCATGCTAATTACGTTGTCGATTGCCAAATTGCATTATCTCTTATAGTTTCCGAGATATTGGCAATCGAAATTTTACACCTTAGTGTCTGTTTCTAAATTGGGTCAAAATTGTAAAATGGTCTCATGAATTAGCGATTTTGCTCCAATTCACATTCCAAGTAATATTCGGCATGCTAATTATATTGCCGATTGCCAAATTGCATTATCTCTTATAGTTTCTGAGATATGGACTATCGACATCTTACAATATTGGCTCTTCTTCTAACTTGGGCCAGAATTGTAAAATGGTCTTTTGGATTAGCGATTTCGGTCCAATTCACATTCCAAGTAATATTTGGCATGCTAATTACGTTGCCGATGGCCAACTCGCATTATCTCTTTTGGTTTCCGAGATATAGGCTATCGACAGCTTACAATATTGGCTCTGCTTCTAACTTGGACCAAAATTGTAAAATGGCCTTATGAATTAGCGATTTCGTTCCAATTCACAATCCAAGTAATATTGGGCATGCTAATTACGTTGTCGATTGCCAAATTGCATTATCTCTTATAGTTTCCGAGATATTGGCAATCGAAATTTTACACCTTAGTGTCTGTTTCTAACTGGGGTCAAAATTGTTAAATGGTCTTATGAATTAGTGATTTCGTTCCAATTCACATTCCAAGTAATATTCGGCATGCTAATTACATTGCCGATTGCCAAACTGCATTATCTCTTATAGTTTCCGAGATATGGGCAATCGAAATTTTACACCTTAGTGTCTGTTTCTAACTAGGGTCAAAATTGTAAAATGGTCTTATGAATTAGCGATTTCGCTCCAATTCACATTCCAAGTAATATTCGGCATGCTAATTACATTGCCGATTGCCAAACTGCATTATCTCTTATAGTTTCCGAGATATGGGCAATCGAAATTTTACACCTTAGTGTCTGTTTATAACTTGGGTCAAAATTGTAAAATGGTCTTATGAATTAGCGATTTCGCTCCAATTCACATTCCAAGTAATATTCGGCATGCTAATTACATTGCCGATTGCCAAATTGCATTATCTCTTATAGTTTCTGAGATATGGACTATCGACATCTTACAATATTGGCTCTTCTTCTAACTTGGGCCAGAATTGTAAAATGGTCTTTTGGATTAGCGATTTCGGTCCAATTCACATTCCAAGTAATATTTGGCATGCTAATTACGTTGCCGATGGCCAACTCGCATTATCTCTTTTGGTTTCCGAGATATAGGCTATCGACAGCTTACAATATTGGCTCTGCTTCTAACTTGGACCAAAATTGTAAAATGGCCTTATGAATTAGCGATTTCGTTCCAATTCACATTCCAAGTAATATTGGGCATGCTAATTACGTTGTCGATTGCCAAATTGCATTATCTCTTATAGTTTCCGAGATATTGGCAATCGAAATTTTACACCTTAGTGTCTGTTTCTAACTGGGGTCAAAATTGTTAAATGGTCTTATGAATTAGTGATTTCGTTCCAATTCACATTCCAAGTAATATTCGGCATGCTAATTACATTGCCGATTGCCAAATTGCATTATCTCTTATAGTTTCCGAGATATGGGCAATCGAAATTTTACACATTGGTGTCTGTTTCTAACTGGGGCCAAAATTGTAAAATGGTCTTATGAATTAGTGATTTCGTTCCAATTCACATTCCAAGTAATTTTCGGCATGCTAATTACGTTGCCGACTGCCATATTGCATTATCTTTTATAGTTTCCGAGATATGGGCTATCGACAGCTTACAATATTGGCTCTGCTTCTAACTTGGACCAAAATTGTAAAATGGCTTTATGAATTAGCGATATCGTTCCAATTCACATTCCAAGTAATATTCGGCATGCTAATTACATTGCCGTTTTCGAAATTGCATTATCTCTTATAGTTTCCGAGATATGGGCAATTGAAATTTTACACCTTGGTGTCTGTTTCTAACTGGGGTCAAAATTGTAAAATGGTCTTATGAATTAACGATTTCGTTCCAATTCACATTCTAAGTAATATTCGGCATGCTAATTACGTTGCCGTTTTCCAAATTGCATTATCTCTTATAGTTTCCGAGATATGGGCAATTGAAATTTTACACCTTGGTGTCTGTTTCTAACTGGGGTCAAAATTGTAAAATGGTCTTATGAATTAGTGATTTCGTTCCAATTCACATTCCAAGTAATATTCGACATGCTAATTACATTGCCGATTGCCAAATTGCATTATCTCCTATAGTTTCCAAGATATGGTCTATCGACATCTTACAATATTGGCTCTGCTTCTAACTTGGACCAAAATTGAAAAATGGTCTTATGAATTAGCGATTTCGTTCCAATTCACATTCAAAGTAATACTCGGCATTGCTAATTACGTTGCCGATTGCCAAATTGCATTATCTCTTGTAGTTTTCGAGATATGGGCAATCGAAATTTTACACCTTAGAGTCTGTTTCTAACTTGGGTCAAAATTGTAAAATGGTCTTACGAATTAGCGATTTCGCTCCAATTCACATTCCAAGTAATATTCGGCATTCTAATTACGTTGCCGATTGCCAAATTGCATTATCTCTTGTAGTTTTCGAGATATGGGCAATCGAAATTTTACACCTTAGAGTCTGTTTCTAACTTGGGTCAAAATTGTAAAATGGTCTTACGAATTAGCGATTTCGCTCCAATTCACATTCCAAGTAATATTCGACATGCTAATTACATTGCCGATTGCCAAATTGCATTATCTCCTATAGTTTCCAAGATATGGTCTATCGACATCTTACAATATTGGCTCTGTTTCTAACTTGGACCAAAATTGAAAAATGGTCTTATGAATTAGCGATTTCGTTCCAGTTCACATTCAAAGTAATACTCGGCATTGCTAATTACGTTGCCGATTGCCAAATTGCATTATCTCTTGTAGTTTTCGAGATATGGGCAATCGAAATTTTACACCTTAGAGTCTGTTTCTAACTTGGGTCAAAATTGTAAAATGGTCTTATGAATTAGCGATTTCGCTCCAATTCACATTCCAAGTAATATTCGGCATGCTAATTACGTTGCCGATTGCCAAATTGCATTATCTCTTGTAGTTTCCGAGATATGGGCAATCTAAATTTTACACCTTAGAGTCTGTTTCTAACTTGGGCCAAAATTGAAAAATGGTCTTATGAATTAGCGATTTCGTTCCAATTCACATTCAAAGTTATATTCGGCATTGCTAATTACGTTGCCGATTGCCAAATTGCATTATCTCTTGTAGTTCCCGAGATATGGGCAATTGAAATTTTACACCTTAGAGTCTGTTTCTAACTTGGGTCAAAATTGTAAAATGGTCTTATGAATTAGCGATTTCGCTCCAATTCATATTCCAAGTAATATTCGGCATTCTAATTACATTGCCGATTGCCAAATTGCATTATCTCTTATAGTTTCTGAGATATGGACTATCGACATCTTACAATATTGGCTCTTCTTCTAACTTGGGCCAGAATTGTAAAATGGTCTTTTGGATTATCGATTTCGGTCCAATTCACATTCCAAGTAATATTTGGCATGCTAATTACGTTGCCGATGGCCAACTCGCATTATCCCTTTTGGTTTCCGAGATATGGACTATCGACATCTTGCAATATTGGCTCTGCTTCTAACTTGGGCCAAAATTGTAAAATGGCCTTATGAATTAGCGATTTCGTTCCAATTCACATTCCAAGTAATATTCGGCGTGCTAATTACGCTGCCGATTGCCAAATTGCATTATCTCTTATAGTTTCCGAGATATGGGCAATCGAAATTTTACACCTTAGTGTCTGTTTCTAACTGGGGTAAAATTGTTAAATGGTCTTATGAATTAGTGATTTCGTTCCAATTCACATTCCAAGTAATATTCGGCACGCTAATTACATTGCCGATTGCCAAATTGCATTATCTCTTATAGTTTCCGAGATATGGGCAATCGAAATTTTACACCTTAGTGTCTGTTTCTAACTTGGGTCAAAATTGTAAAATGGTCTTATGAATTAGCGATTTTGCTCCAATTCACATTCCGAGTAATATTCGGCATGCTAATTACATTGCCGATCGCCAAATTGCATTATCTCATATAGTTTACGAGATATGGACTGTCGGCATCTTACAATATTGGCTGTGTTTCTAACTTGGGCCAAAATTGTAAAATGGTCTTATGAATTAGTGATTTCGTTCCAATTCACATTCCAAGTAATATTCGGCATGCTAATTACATTGCCGATTGCCAAATTGCATTATCTCTTATAGTTTCCGAGGTATGGGCAATCGAAATTTTACACCTTAGTGTCTGTTTCTAACTTGGGTCAAAATTGTAAAATGGCCTTATGAATTAGCGATTTCGCTCCAATTCACATTCCAAGTAATATTCGGCATGCTAATTACATTGCCGTTTTCCAAATTGCATTATCTCTTATAGTTTCCGAGATATGGGCAATTGAAATTTTACACCTTGGTGTCTGTTTCTAACTGGGGCCAAAATTGTAAAATGATCTTATGAATTAGTGATTTCGTTCCAATTCACATTCCAAGTAATATTCGGCATGCTAATTACATTGCCGTTTTCCAAATTGCATTATCTCTTATAGTTTCCGAGATATGGGCAATTGAAATTTTACACCTTGGTGTCTGTTTCTAACTGGGGCCAAAATTGTAAAATGGTCTTATGAATTAGCGATTTTGCTCCAATTCGCATTCCGAGTAATATTCGGCATGTTAATTACATTGCCGATCACCAAATTGCATTATCTCATATAGTTTACGAGATATGGACTCTCGGCATCTTACAATATTGGCTGTGTTTCTAACTTGTGCCAAAATTGTAAAATGGTCTTATGAATTAGCGATTTCGTTCCAATTCACATTCCAAGTAATATTCGGCATGCTAATTATATTGCCGATTGCCAAATTGCATTATCTCTTATAGTTTCTGAGATATGGACTATCGACATCTTACAATATTGGCTCTTCTTCTAACTTGGGCCAGAATTGTAAAATGGTCTTTTGGATTAGCGATTTCGGTCCAATTCACATTCCAAGTAATATTTGGCATGCTAATTACGTTGCCGATGGCCAACTCGCATTATCTCTTTTGGTTTCCGAGATATAGGCTATCGACAGCTTACAATATTGGCTCTGCTTCTAACTTGGACCAAAATTGTAAAATGGCCTTATGAATTAGCGATTTCGTTCCAATTCACAATCCAAGTAATATTGGGCATGCTAATTACGTTGTCGATTGCCAAATTGCATTATCTCTTATAGTTTCCGAGATATTGGCAATCGAAATTTTACACCTTAGTGTCTGTTTCTAACTGGGGTCAAAATTGTTAAATGGTCTTATGAATTAGTGATTTCGTTCCAATTCACATTCCAAGTAATATTCGGCATGCTAATTACATTGCCGATTGCCAAACTGCATTATCTCTTATAGTTTCCGAGATATGGGCAATCGAAATTTTACACCTTAGTGTCTGTTTCTAACTAGGGTCAAAATTGTAAAATGGTCTTATGAATTAGCGATTTCGCTCCAATTCACATTCCAAGTAATATTCGGCATGCTAATTACATTGCCGATTGCCAAATTGCATTATCTCTTATAGTTTCTGAGATATGGACTATCGACATCTTACAATATTGGCTCTTCTTCTAACTTGGGCCAGAATTGTAAAATGGTCTTTTGGATTAGCGATTTCGGTCCAATTCACATTCCAAGTAATATTTGGCATGCTAATTACGTTGCCGATGGCCAACTCGCATTATCTCTTTTGCTTTCCGAGATATAGGTTATCGACAGCTTACAATATTGGCTCTGCTTCTAACTTGGACCAAAATTGTAAAATGGCCTTATGAATTAGCGATTTCGTTCCAATTCACATTCCAAGTAATATTGGGCATGCTAATTACGTTGTCGATTGCCAAATTGCATTATCTCTTATAGTTTCCGAGATATTGGCAATCGAAATTTTACACCTTAGTGTCTGTTTCTAACTGTGGTCAAAATTGTTAAATGGTCTTATGAATTAGTGATTTCGTTCCAATTCACATTCCAAGTAATATTCGGCATGCTAATTACATTGCCGATTGCCAAATTGCATTATCTCTTATAGTTTCCGAGATATGGGCAATCGAAATTTTACACATTGGTGTCTGTTTCTAACTGGGGCCAAAATTGTAAAATGGTCTTATGAATTAGTGATTTCGTTCCAATTCACATTCCAAGTAATTTTCGGCATGCTAATTACGTTGCCGACTGCCATATTGCATTATCTTTTATAGTTTCCGAGATATGGGCTATCGACAGCTTACAATATTGGCTCTGCTTCTAACTTGGACCAAAATTGTAAAATGGCTTTATGAATTAGCGATATCGTTCCAATTCACATTCCAAGTAATATTCGGCATGCTAATTATATTGCCGTTTTCGAAATTGCATTATCTCTTATAGTTTCCGAGATATGGGCAATTGAAATTTTACACCTTGGTGTCTGTTTCTAACTGGGGTCAAAATTGTAAAATGGTCTTATGAATTAACGATTTCGTTCCAATTCACATTCTAAGTAATATTCGGCATGCTAATTACGTTGCCGTTTTCCAAATTGCATTATCTCTTATAGTTTCCGAGATATGGGCAATTGAAATTTTACACCTTGGTGTCTGTTTCTAACTGGGGTCAAAATTGTAAAATGGTCTTATGAATTAGTGATTTCGTTCCAATTCACATTCCAAGTAATATTTGACATGCTAATTACATTGCCGATTGCCAAATTGCATTATCTCCTATAGTTTCCAAGATATGGTCTATCGACATCTTACAATATTGGCTCTGCTTCTAACTTGGACCAAAATTGAAAAATGGTCTTATGAATTAGCGATTTCGTTCCAATTCACATTCAAAGTAATACTCGGCATTGCTAATTACGTTGCCGATTGCCAAATTGCATTATCTCTTGTAGTTTTCGAGATATGGGCAATCGAAATTTTACACCTTAGAGTCTGTTTCTAACTTGGGTCAAAATTGTAAAATGGTCTTACGAATTAGCGATTTCGCTCCAATTCACATTCCAAGTAATATTCGGCATTCTAATTACGTTGCCGATTGCCAAATTGCATTATCTCTTGTAGTTTTCGAGATATGGGCAATCGAAATTTTACACCTTAGAGTCTGTTTTTAACTTGGGTCAAAATTGTAAAATGGTCTTACGAATTAGCGATTTCGCTCCAATTCACATTCCAAGTAATATTCGACATGCTAATTACATTGCCGATTGCCAAATTGCATTATCTCCTATAGTTTCCAAGATATGGTCTATCGACATCTTACAATATTGGCTCTGTTTCTAACTTGGACCAAAATTGAAAAATGGTCTTATGAATTAGCTATTTCGTTCCAGTTCACATTCAAAGTAATACTCGGCATTGCTAATTACGTTGCCGATTGCCAAATTGCATTATCTCTTGTAGTTTTCGAGATATGGGCAATCGAAATTTTACACCTTAGAGTCTGTTTCTAACTTGGGTCAAAATTGTAAAATGGTCTTATGAATTAGCGATTTCGCTCCAATTCACATTCCAAGTAATATTCGGCATTCTAATTACGTTGCCGATTGCCAAATTGCATTATCTCTTGTAGTTTCCGAGATATGGGCAATCGAAATTTTACACCTTAGAGTCTGTTTCTAACTTGGGTCAAAATTGTTAAATGGTCTTATGAATTAGCGATTTCGCTCCAATTCACATTCCAAGTAATATTCGGCATGCTAATTACATTGCCGATTGCCAAATTGCATTATCCCTTATTGTTTCCGAGATATGGACTATCGACATCTGACAATATCGGCTCTGCTTCTAACTTGGGTCAAAATTGTAAAATATTTTATGAATTAGCGATTTCGCTCCAATTCACATTCCAAGTAATATTCGGCATGCTAATTACATTGCCGATTGCCAAATTGCATTATCTCTTGTAGTTCCCGAGATATGGGCAATCGAAATTTTACACCTTAGAGTCTGTTTCTAACTTGGGTCAAAATTGTAAAATGGTCTTATGAATTAGCGATTTCGCTCCAATTCATATTCCAAGTAATATTCGGCATTCTAATTACATTGCCGATTGCCAAATTGCATTATCTCTTATAGTTTCTGAGATATGGACTATCGACATCTTACAATATTGGCTCTTCTTCTAACTTGGGCCAGAATTGTAAAATGGTCTTTTGGATTATCGATTTCGGTCCAATTCACATTCCAAGTAATAATTGGCATGCTAATTACGTTGCCGATGGCCAACTCGCATTATCTCTTTTGGTTTCCGAGATATGGACTATCGACATCTTGCAATATTGGCTCTGCTTCTAACTTGGACCAAAATTGTAAAATGGTCTTATGAATTAGTGATTTCGTTCCAATTCACATTCCAAGTAATATTCGGCATGCTAATTACATTGCCGATTGCCAAATTGCATTATCTCTTATAGTTTCCGAGGTATGGGCAATCGAAATTTTACACCTTAGTGTCTGTTTCTAACTTGGGTCAAAATTGTAAAATGGCCTTATGAATTAGCGATTTCGCTCCAATTCACATTCCAAGTAATATTCGGCATGCTAATTACATTGCCGTTTTCCAAATTGCATTATCTCTTATAGTTTCCGAGATATGGGCAATTGAAATTTTACACCTTGGTGTCTGTTTCTAACTGGGGCCAAAATTGTAAAATGATCTTATGAATTAGTGATTTCGTTCCAATTCACATTCCAAGTAATATTCGGCATGCTAATTACATTGCCGTTTTCCAAATTGCATTATCTCTTATAGTTTCCGAGATATGGGCAATTGAAATTTTACACCTTAGTGTCTGTTTCTAACTGGGGTAAAATTGTAAAATGGCCTTATGAATTAGCGATTTCGTTCCAATTCACATTCCAAGTAATATTCGGCATGCTAATTACGCTGCCGATTGCCAAATTGCATTATCTCTTATAGTTTCCGAGATATGGGCAATCGAAATTTTACACCTTAGTGTCTGTTTCTAACTGGGGTAAAATTGTTAAATGGTCTTATGAATTAGTGATTTCGTTCCAATTCACATTCCAAGTAATATTCGGCATGCTAATTACATTGCCGATTGCCAAATTGCATTATCTCTTATAGTTTCCGAGATATGGGCAATTGAAATTTTACACCTTGGTGTCTGTTTCTAACTGGGGCCAAAATTGTAAAATGATCTTATGAATTAGTGATTTCGTTCCAATTCACATTCCAAGTAATATTCGGCATGCTAATTACATTGCCGTTTTCCAAATTGCATTATCTCTTATAGTTTCCGAGATATGGGCAATTGAAATTTTACACATTAGTGTCTGTTTCTAACTGGGGTAAAATTGTTAAATGGTCTTATGAATTAGTGATTTCGTTCCAATTCACATTCCAAGTAATATTCGGCATGCTAATTACATTGCCGATTGCCAAATTGCATTATCTCTTATAGTTTCCGAGATATGGGCAATCGAAATTTTACACCTTAGTGTCTGTTTCTAACTTGGGTCAAAATTGTAAAATGGTCTTATGAATTAGCGATTTTGCTCCAATTCGCATTCCGAGTAATATTCGGCATGCTAATTACATTGCCGATCGCCAAATTGCATTATCTCATATAGTTTACGAGATATGGACTCTCGGCATCTTACAATATTGGCTGTGTTTCTAACTTGTGCCAAAATTGTAAAATGGTCTTATGAATTAGCGATTTCGTTCCAATTCACATTCCAAGTAATATTCGGCATGCTAATTATATTGCCGATTGCTAAATTGCATTATCTCCTATAGTTTCCAAGATATGGACTATCGACATCTTACAATATTGGCTCTGCTTCTAACTTGGGCCAAAATTGTAAAATGGTCTTATGAATTAGCGATTTCGTTCCAATTCACATTCCAAGTAATATTCGGCATGCTAATTAAGTTGCCGATTGCCAAATTGCATTATCTCTTGTAGTTTACGAGATATGGGCAATCGAAATTTTACACCTTAGAGTCTGTTTCTAAGTTGGGTCAAAAATGTAAAATGGTCTTATGAATTAACGATTTCGTTCCAATTCATATTCCAAGTAATACTCGACATGCTATTTACATTGCCGATTGCCAAATTGCATTACCTCCTATAGTTTCCAAGATATGGTCTATCGACATCTTACAATATTGACTCTGCTTCTAACTGGGGTCAAAATTGTAAAATGGTCTTATGAATTAGCGATTTCGTTCCAATTCACATTCCAAGTATTATTCGGCATGCTAATTACATTGCCGGTTGCCAAATTGCATTATCTAATATAGTTTCCAAGATATGGTCTATCGACATCTTACAATATTGGCTCTGCTTCTAACTTGGGCCAAAATTGTAAAATGGTCTTATGAATTAGCGATTTCGTTCCAATTCACATTCAAAGTAATATTCGGCATTGCTAATTACGTTGCCGATTGCCAAATTGCATTATCTCTTGTAGTTTCCGAGATATGGCAATCGAAATTTTACACCTTAGTGTCTGTTTCTAACTGGGGTCAAAATTGTTAAATGGTCTTATGAATTAGTGATTTCGTTCCAATTCACATTCCAAGTAATATTCGGCATGCTAATTACATTGCCGATTGCCAAATTGCATTACCTCTTATAGTTTCCGAGATATGGGCAATCGAAATTTTACACATTGGTGTCTGTTTCCAACTGGGGCCAAAATTGTAAAATGGTCTTATGAATTAGTGATTTCGTTCCAATTCACATTCCAAGTAATTTTCGGCATGCTAATTACGTTGCCGACTGCCATATTGCATTATCTTTTATAGTTTCCGAGATATGGGCTATCGACAGCTTACAATATTGGCTCTGCTTCTAACTTGGACCAAAATTGTGAAATTGCTTTATGAATTAGCGATATCGTTCCAATTCACATTCCAAGTAATATTCGGCATGCTAATTACATTGCCATTTTCCAAATTGCATTATCTCTTATAGTTTCCGAGATATGGGCAATTGAAATTTTACACCTTGGTGTCTGTTTCTAACTGGGGTCAAAATTGTAAAATGGTCTTATGAATTAACGATTTCGTTCCAATTCATATTCTAAGTAATATTCGGCATGCTAATTACGTTGCCGTTTTCCAAATTGCATTATCTCTTATATTTTCCGAGATATGGGCAATTGAAATTTTACACCTTGGTGTCTGTTTCTAACTGGGGTCAAAATTGTAAAATGGTCTTATGAATTAGCGATTTCGTTCCAATTCACATTCCAAGTAATATTCGACATGCTAATTACATTGCCGATTGCCAAATTGCATTATCTCCTATAGTTTCCAAGATATGGTCTATCGACATCTTACAATATTGGCTCTGCTTCTAACTTGGACCAAAATTGAAAAATGGTCTTATGAATTAGCGATTTCGTTCCAATTCACATTCAAAGTAATACTCGGCATTGCTAATTACGTTGCCGATTGCCAAATTGCATTATCTCTTGTAGTTTTCGAGATATGGGCAATCGAAATTTTTCACCTTAGAGTCTGTTTCTAACTTGGGTCAAAATTGTAAAATGGTCTTACGAATTAGCGATTTCGCTCCAATTCATATTCCAAGTAATATTCGGCATGCTAATTACATTGCCGATTGCCAAATTGCATTATCCCTTATAGTTTCCGAGATATGGACTATCGACATCTTACAATATTGGCTGTGCTTCTAACTTGGACCAAAATTGAAAAATGGTCTTATGAATTAGCGATTTCGTTCCAATTCACATTCAAAGTAATACTCAGCATTGCTAATTACGTTGCCGATTGCCAAATTGCATTATCTCTTGTAGTTTTCGAGATATGGGCAATCGAAATTTTACACCTTAGAGTCTGTTTCTAACTTGGGTCAAAATTGTAAAATGGCCTTATGAATTAGCGATTTCGCTCCAATTCACATTCCAAGTAATATTCGGCATTCTAATTACGTCGCCGATTGCCAAATTGCATTATCTCTTGTAGTTTTCGAGATATGGGCAATCGAAATTTTACACCTTAGAGTCTGTTTCTAACTTGGGTCAAAATTGTAAAATGGTCTTACGAATTAGCGATTTCGCTCCAATTCACATTCCAAGTAATATTCGACATGCTAATTACATTGCCGAGTGCCAAATTGCATTATCTCCTATAGTTTCCAAGATATGGTCTATCGACATCTTACAATATTGGCTCTGTTTCTAACTTGGACCAAAATTGAAAAATGGTCTTATGAATTAGCGATTTCGTTCCAATTCACATTCAAAGTAATACTCGGCATTGCTAATTACGTTGCCGATTGCCAAATTGCATTATCTCTTGTAGTTTTCGAGATATGGGCAATCGAAATTTTACACCTTAGAGTCTGTTTCTAACTTGGGTCAAAATTGTAAAATGGTCTTATGAATTAGCGATTTCGCTCCAATTCACATTCCAAGTACTATTCGGCATTCTAATTACGTTGCCGATTGCCAAATTGCATTATCTCTTGTAGTTTTCGAGATATGGGCAATCGAAATTTTACACCTTAGAGTCTGTTTCTAACTTGGGTCAAAATTGTAAAATGGTCTTATGAATTAGCGATTTCGCTCCAATTCACATTCCAAGTAATATTCGGCATGCTAATTACATTGCCGATTGCCAAATTGCATTATCCCTTATTGTTTCCGAGATATGGACTATCGACATCTGACAATATCGGCTCTGCTTCTAACTTGGGTCAAAATTGTAAAATATTTTATGAATTAGCAATTTTGCTTCAATTCACATTCCAAGTAATATTCGGCATGCTAATTACGTTGCCGATTGCCAAATTGCATTATCTCTTGTAGTTTCCGAGATATGGGCAATCTAAATTTTACACCTGAGTGTCTGTTTCTAACTTGGGTCAAAATTGTAAAATGGTCTTATGAATTAGCGATTTCGCTCCAATTCACTTTCCAAGTAATATTCGGCATGCTAATTACATTGCCGTTTTCCAAATTGCATTATCTCTTATAGTTTTCGAGATATGGGCAATTGAAATTTTACACCTTGGTGTCTGTTTCTAACTGGGATCAAAATTGTAAAATGGTCTTATGAATTAGCGATTTCCTTCCAATTCACATTCTAAGTAATATTCGGCATGCTAATTACGTTGCCGTTTTCCAAATTGCATTATCTCTTATAGTTTCCGAGATATGGGCAATTGAAATTTTACACCTTGGTGTCTGTTTCTAACTGGGGTCAAAATTTTAAAATGGTCTTATGAATTAGCGATTTCGTTCCAATTCACATTCAAAGTAATATTCGGCATTGCTAATTACGTTGCCGATTGCCAAATTGCATTATCTCTTGTAGTTTCCGAGATATGGGCAATCGAAATTTTACACCTTAGAGTCTGTTTCTAACTTGGGTCAAAATTGTAAAATGGTCTTATGAATTAGCGATTTCGCTCCAATTCACATTCCAAGTAATATTCGGCATGCTAATTACATTGCCGATCGCCAAATTGCATTATCTCATATAGTTTACGAGATATGGACTGTCGGCATCTTACAATATTGGCTGTGTTTCTAACTTGGGCCAAAATTGTAAAATGGTCTTATGAATTAGTGATTTCGTTCCAATTCACATTCCAAGTAATATTCTGCATGCTAATTACATTGCCGATTGCCAAATTGCATTATCTCTTATAGTTTCCGAGATATGGGCAATCGAAATTTTACACCTGAGTGTCTGTTTCTAACTTGGGTCAAAATTGTAAAATGGTCTTATGAATTAGCGATTTCGCTCCAATTCACTTTCCAAGTAATATTCGGCATGCTAATTACATTGCCGTTTTCCAAATTGCATTATCTCTTATAGTTTTCGAGATATGGGCAATTGAAATTTTACACCTTGGTGTCTGTTTCTAACTGGGATCAAAATTGTAAAATGGTCTTATGAATTAGCGATTTCCTTCCAATTCACATTCTAAGTAATATTCGGCATGCTAATTACGTTGCCGTTTTCCAAATTGCATTATCTCTTATAGTTTCCGAGATATGGGCAATTGAAATTTTACACCTTGGTGTCTGTTTCTAACTGGGGTCAAAATTTTAAAATGGTCTTATGAATTAGCGATTTCGTTCCAATTCACATTCAAAGTAATATTCGGCATTGCTAATTACGTTGCCGATTGCCAAATTGCATTATCTCTTGTAGTTTCCGAGATATGGGCAATCGAAATTTTACACCTTAGAGTCTGTTTCTAACTTGGGTCAAAATTATAAAATGGTCTTATGAATTAGCGATTTCGCTCCAATTCACATTCCAAGTAATATTCGGCATTCTAATTACATTGCCGATTGCCAAATTGCATTATCTCTTATAGTTTCTGAGATATGGACTATCGACATCTTACAATATTGGCTCTTCTTCTAACTTGGGCCAGAATTGTAAAATGGTCTTTTGGATTAGCGATTTCGGTCCAATTCACATTCCAAGTAATTTTTGGCATGCTAATTACGTTGCCGATGGCCAACTCGCATTATCTTTTTGGTTTCCGAGATATGGACTATCGACATCTTGCAATATTGGCTCTGCTTCTAACTTGGGCCAAAATTGTAAAATGGCCTTATGAATTAGCGATTTCGTTCCAATTCACATTCCAAGTAATATTCGGCATGCTAATTACGTTGCCGACTGCCATATTGCATTATCTTTTATAGTTTCCGAGATATGGGCTATCGACAGCTTACAATATTGGCTCTGCTTCTAACTTGGACCAAAATTGTAAAATGGCTTTATGAATTAGCGATATCGTTCCAATTCACATTCCAAGTAATATTCGGCATGCTAATTACATTGCCATTTTCCAAATTGCATTATCTCTTATAGTTTCCGAGATATGGGCAATTGAAATTTTACACCTTGGTGTCTGTTTCTAACTGGGGTCAAAATTGTAAAATGGTCTTATGAATTAACGATTTCGTTCCAATTCACATTCTAAGTAATATTCGGCATGCTAATTACGTTGCCATTTTCCAAATTGCATTATCTCTTATAGTTTCCGAGATATGGGCAATTGAAATTTTACACCTTGGTGTCTGTTTCTAACTGGGGTCAAAATTGTAAAATGGTCTTATGAATTAGTGATTTCGTTCCAATTCACATTCCAAGTAATATTCGACATGCTAATTACATTGCCGATTGCCAAATTGCATTATCTCCTATAGTTTCCAAGATATGGTCTATCGACATCTTACAATATTGGCTCTGCTTCTAACTTGGACCAAAATTGAAAAATGGTCTTATGAATTAGCGATTTCGTTCCAATTCACATTCAAAGTAATACTCGGCATTGCTAATTACGTTGCCGATTGCCAAATTGCATTATCTCTTGTAGTTTTCGAGATATGGGCAATCGAAATTTTACACCTTAGAGTCTGTTTCTAACTTGGGTCAAAATTGTAAAATGGTCTTACGAATTAGCGATTTCGCTCCAATTCATATTCCAAGTAATATTCGGCATGCTAATTACATTGCCGATTGCCAAATTGCATTATCCCTTATAGTTTCCGAGATATGGACTATCGACGTCTTACAATATTGGCTGTGCTTCTAACTTGGACCAAAATTGAAAAATGGTCTTATGAATTAGCGATTTCGTTCCAATTCACATTCAAAGTAATACTCAGCATTACTAATTACGTTGCCGATTGCCAAATTGCATTATCTCTTGTAGTTTTCGAGATATGGGCAATCGAAATTTTACACCTTAGAGTCTGTTTCTAACTTGGGTCAAAATTGTAAAATGGCCTTATGAATTAGCGATTTCGCTCCAATTCACATTCCAAGTAATATTCGGCATTCTAATTACGTCGCCGATTGCCAAATTGCATTATCTCTTGTAGTTTTCGAGATATGGGCAATCGAAA
This sequence comes from Rhynchophorus ferrugineus, assembly GCF_030347505.1. Classification (NCBI taxonomy): domain Eukaryota; kingdom Metazoa; phylum Arthropoda; class Insecta; order Coleoptera; family Curculionidae; genus Rhynchophorus; species Rhynchophorus ferrugineus. Next base: position 24,363,003 of record NW_027472586.1, on the reverse strand, counting down.
TTTTACACCTTAGAGTCTGTTTCTAACTTGGGTCAAAATTGTAAAATGGTCTTACGAATTAGCGATTTCGCTCCAATTCACATTCCAAGTAATATTCGACATGCTAATTACATTGCCGAGTGCTAAATTGCATTATCTCCTATAGTTTCCAAGATATGGTCTATCGGCATCTTACAATATTGGCTCTGTTTCTAACTTGGACCAAAATTGAAAAATGGTCTTATGAATTAGCGATTTCGTTCCAATTCACATTCAAAGTAATACTCGGCATTGCTAATTACGTTGCCGATTGCCAAATTGCATTATCTCTTGTAGTTTTCGAGATATGGGCAATCGAAATTTTACACCTTAGAGTCTGTTTCTAACTTGGGTCAAAATTGTAAAATGGTCTTATGAATTAGCGATTTCGCTCCAATTCACATTCCAAGTACTATTCGGCATTCTAATTACGTTGCCGATTGCCAAATTGCATTATCTCTTGTAGTTTCCGAGATATGGGCAATCGAAATTTTACACCTTAGAGTCTGTTTCTAACTTGGGTCAAAATTGTAAAATGGTCTTATGAATTAGCGATTTCGCTCCAATTCACATTCCAAGTAATATTCGGCATGCTAATTACATTGCCGATTGCCAAATTGCATTATCCCTTATTGTTTCCGAGATATGGACTATCGACATCTGACAATATCGGCTCTGCTTCTAACTTGGGTCAAAATTGTAAAATATTTTATGAATTAGCGATTTCGCTCCAATTCACATTCCAAGTAATATTCGGCATGCTAATTACGTTGCCGATTGCCAAATTGCATTATCTCTTGTAGTTTCCGAGATATGGGCAATCTAAATTTTACACCTTAGAGTCTGTTTCTAACTTGGGTCAAAATTGTAAAATGGTCTTATGAATTAGCGATTTCGCTCCAATTCATATTCCAAGTAATATTCGGCATTCTAATTACATTGCCGATTGCCAAATTGCATTATCTCTTATAGTTTCTGAGATATGGACTATCGACATCTTACAATATTGGCTCTTCTTCTAACTTGGGCCAGAATTGTAAAATGGTCTTTTGGATTAGCGATTTCGGTCCAATTCACATTCCAAGTAATATTTGGCATGCTAATTACGTTGCCGATGGCCAACTCGCATTATCTCTTTTGGTTTCCGAGATATGGACTATCGACATCTTGCAATATTGGCTCTGCTTCTAACTTGGGCCAAAATTGTAAAATGGCCTTATGAATTAGCGATTTCGTTCCAATTCACATTCCAAGTAATATTCGGCATGCTAATTAGGCTGCCGATTGCCAAATTGCATTATCTCTTATAGTTTCCGAGATATGGGCAATCGAAATTTTACACCTTAGTGTCTGTTTCTAACTGGGGTAAAATTGTTAAATGGTCTTATGAATTAGTGATTTCGTTCCAATTCACATTCCAAGTAATATTCGGCATGCTAATTACATTGCCGATTGCCAAATTGCATTATCTCTTATAGTTTCCGAGATATGGGCAATCGAAATTTTACACCTTAGTGTCTGTTTCTAACTTGGGTCAGAATTGTAAAATGGTCTTATGAATTAGCGATTTTGCTCCAATTCACATTCCGAGTAATATTCGGCATGCTAATTACATTGCCGATCGCCAAATTGCATTATCTCATATAGTTTACGAGATATGGACTGTCGGCATCTTACAATATTGGCTGTGTTTCTAACTTGGGCCAAAATTGTAAAATGGTCTTATGAATTAGCGATTTCGCTCCAATTCACTTTCCAAGTAATATTCGGCATGCTAATTACATTGCCGTTTTCCAAATTGCATTATCTCTTATAGTTTTCGAGATATGGGCAATTGAAATTTTACACCTTGGTGTCTGTTTCTAACTGGGATCAAAATTGTAAAATGGTCTTATGAATTAGCGATTTCCTTCCAATTCACATTCTAAGTAATATTCGTCATGCTAATTACGTTGCCGTTTTCCAAATTGCATTATCTCTTATAGTTTCCGAGATATGGGCAATTGAAATTTTACACCTTGGTGTCTGTTTCTAACTGGGGTCAAAATTTTAAAATGGTCTTATGAATTAGCGATTTCGTTCCAATTCACATTCAAAGTAATATTCGGCATTGCTAATTACGTTGCCGATTGCCAAATTGCATTATCTCTTGTAGTTTCCGAGATATGGGCAATCGAAATTTTACACCTTAGAGTCTGTTTCTAACTTGGGTCAAAATTGTAAAATGGTCTTATGAATTAGCGATTTCGCTCCAATTCACATTCCAAGTAATATTCGGCATTCTAATTACATTGCCGATTGCCAAATTGCATTATCTCTTATAGTTTCTGAGATATGGACTATCGACATCTTACAATATTGGCTCTTCTTCTAACTTGGGCCAGAATTGTAAAATGGTCTTTTGGATTAGCGATTTCGGTCCAATTCACATTCCAAGTAATTTTTGGCATGCTAATTACGTTGCCGATGGCCAACTCGCATTATCTTTTTGGTTTCCGAGATATGGACTATCGACATCTTGCAATATTGGCTCTGCTTCTAACTTGGGCCAAAATTGTAAAATGGCCTTATGAATTAGCGATTTCGTTCCAATTCACATTCCAAGTAATATTCGGCATGCTAATTACGTTGCCGATTGCCAAATTGCATTATCTCTTATAGTTTCCGAGATATGGGCAATCGAAATTTTACACCTTAGTATCTGTTTCTAACTGGGGTAAAATTGTTAAATGGTCTTATGAATTAGTGATTTCGTTCCAATTCACATTCCAAGTAATATTCGGCATGCTAATTACATTGCCGATTGCCAAATTGCATTATCTCTTATAGTTTCCGAGATATGGGCAATCGAAATTTTACACCTTAGTGTCTGTTTCTAACTTGGGTCAAAATTGTAAAATGGTCTTTTGAATTAGCGATTTTGCTCCAATTCACATTCCGAGTAATATTCGGCATGCTAATTACATTGCCGATCGCCAAATTGCATTATCTCATATAGTTTACGAGATATGGACTGTCGGCATCTTACAATATTGGCTGTGTTTCTAACTTGTGCCAAAATTGTAAAATGGTCTTATGAATTAGCGATTTCGTTCCAATTCACATTCCAAGTAATATTCGGCATGCTAACTATATTGCCGATTGCCAAATTGCATTATCTCCTATAGTTTCTAAGATATGGACTATCGACATCTTACAATATTGGCTCTGCTTCTAACTTGGGCCAAAATTGTAAAATGGTCTTATGAATTAGCGATTTCGTTCCAATTCACATTCCAAGTAATATTCGGCATGCTAATTAAGTTGCCGATTGCCAAATTCCATTATCTCTTGTAGTTTACGAGATATGGGCAATCGAAATTTTACACCTTAGAGTCTGTTTCTAAGTTGGGTCAAAAATGTAAAATGGTCTTATGAATTAACGATTTCGTTCCAATTCATATTCCAAGTAATACTCGACATGCTAATTACATTGCCGATTGCCAAATTGCATTACCTCCTATAGTTTCCAAGATATGGTCTATCGACATCTTACAATATTGGCTCTGCTTCTAACTGGGGTCAAAATTGTAAAATGGTCTTATGAATTAGCGATTTCGTTCCAATTCACATTCAAAGTATTATTCGGCATGCTAATTACGTTGCCGATTGCCAAATTGCATTATCTAATATAGTTTCCAAGATATGGTCTATCGACATCTTACAATATTGGCTCTGCTTCTAACTTGGGCCAAAATTGTAAAATGGTCTTATGAATTAGCGATTTCGTTCCAATTCACATTCAAAGTAATATTCGGCATGCTAATTACGTTGCCGATTGCCAAATTGCATTATCTCTTGTAGTTTCCGAGATATGGCAATCGAAATTTTACACCTTAGAGTCTGTTTCTAACTTGGGTCAAAATTGTAAAATGGTCTTATGAATTAGCGATTTCGCTCCAATTCACATTCCAAGTAATATTCGGCATGCTAATTACGTTGCCGATTGCCATATTGCATTATCTTTTATAGTTTCCGAGATACGGGCTATCGATAGCTTACAATATTGGCTCTGCTTCTAATTTGGGTCAAAATTGTAAAATGGTCTTATGAATTAGCGATTTCGTTCCAATTCACATTCAAAGTAATATTCGGCATTGCTAATTACGTTGCCGATTGCCAAATTGCATTATCTCTTATAGTTTCCGAGATATGGGCAATTGAAATTTTACACCTTGGTGTCTGTTTCTAACTGGGGCCAAAATTGTAAAATGATCTTATGAATTAGTGATTTCGTTCCAATTCACATTCCAAGTAATATTCGGCATGCTAATTACGTTGCCGATTGCCATATTGCATTATCTTTTATAGTTTCCGAGATATGGGCTATCGACAGCTTACAATATTGGCTCTGCTTCTAACTTGGGTCAAAATTGTAAAATGGTCTTATGAATTAGCGATTTCGCTCCAATTCACATTCCAAGTAATATTCGGCATGCTAATTACATTGCCGTTTTCCAAATTGCATTATCTCTTATAGTTTTCGAGATATGGGCAATTGAAATTTTAAACTTTGGTGTCTGTTTCTAACTGGGATCAAAATTGTAAAATGGTCTTATGAATTAGCGATTTCGTTCCAATTCACATTCTAAGTAATATTCGGCATGCTAATTACGTTGCCGTTTTCCAAATTGCATCATCTCTTATAGTTTCCGAGATATGGGCAATTGAAATTTTACACCTTGGTGTCTGTTTCTAACTGGGGTCAAAATTGTAAAATGGTCTTATGAATTAGTGATTTCGTTCCAATTCACATTCCAAGTAATATTCGACATGCTAATTACGTTGCCTGTTGCCAAATTGTATTATCTCTTATAGTTTCCGAGATATGGACTATCGACATCTTACAATATTGGCTCTGCTTCTAACTTGGGTCAAAATTGTAAAATGGTTTATGAATTAGCGATTTCGCTCCAATTCACATTCCAAGTAATATTCGGCATGCTAATTACATTGCCGATTGCCAAATTGCATTATCCCTTATTGTTTCCGAGATATGGACTATCGACATCTGACAATATCGGCTCTGCTTCTAACTTGGGCCAGAATTGTAAAATGGTCTTATGAATTAGCGATTTCGTTCCAATTCACATTCCAAGTAATATTCGGCATGCTAATTACGTTGCCGATTGCCAAATTGCATTATCTCTTGTAGTTTCCGAGATATGGGCAATTGAAATTTTACACCTTGGTGTCTGTTTCTAACTGGGGTCAAAATTGTAAAATGGTCTTATGAATTAGTGATTTCGTTCCAATTCACATTCCAAGTAATATTCGACATGCTAATTACGTTGCCTGTTGCCAAATTGTATTATCTCTTATAGTTTCCGAGATATGGACTATCGACATCTTACAATATTGGCTCTGCTTCTAACTTGGGTCAAAATTGTAAAATGGTCTTATGAATTAGCGATTTCGCTCCAATTCACATTCCAAGTAATATTCGGCATGCTAATTACATTGCCGATTGCCAAATTGCATTATCCCTTATTGTTTCCGAGATATGGACTATCGACATCTGACAATATCGGCTCTGCTTCTAACTTGGGCCAGAATTGTAAAATGGTCTTATGAATTAGCGATTTCGTTCCAATTCACATTCCAAGTAATATTCGGCATGCTAATTACATTGCCGATTGCCAAATTGCATTATCCCTTATTGTTTCCGAGATATGGACTATCGACATCTGACAATATCGGCTCTGCTTCTAACTTGGGCCAGAATTGTAAAATGGTCTTATGAATTAGCGATTTCGTTCCAATTCACATTCCAAGTAATATTCGGCATGCTAATTACATTGCCGATTGCCAAATTGCATTATCTCCTATAGTTTCCAAGATATGGTCTATCGACATCTTACAATATTTTCTCTGCTTCTAACTTGGACCAAAATTGAAAAATGGTCGTATGAATTAGCGATTTCGTTCCAATTCACATTCAGAGTAATACTCGGCATGCTAATTACGTTGCCGATTGCCAAATTGCATTATCTCTTGTAGTTTTCGAGATATGGGCAATCGAAATTTTACACCTTAGAGTCTGTTTCTAACTTGGGTCAAAATTGTAAAATGGTCTTACGAATTAGCGATTTCGCTCCAATTCACATTCCAAGTAATATTCGGCATGCTAATTACATTGCCGATTGCCAAATTGCATTATCCCTTATAGTTTCCGAGATATGGACTATCGACATCTGACAGTTTAGCGTCTGCTTCTAACTTGGGCCAGAATTGTAAAATGGTCTTATGAATTAGCGATTTCGTTCCAATTCACATTCCAAGTAATATTCGGAATGCTAATTACATTGCCGATTGCCAAATTGCATTATCCCTTATAGTTTCCGAGATATGGACTATCGACATCTGACAGTATTAGCTCTGCTTCTAACTTGGGCCAGAATTGTAAAATGGTCTTATGAATTAGCGATTTCGTTCCAATTCACATTCCAAGTAATATTCGGAATGCTAATTACGTTGCCGATTGCCAAATTGCATTATCTCATATAGTTTCCGAGATATGGACTATCGACATCTTACAATATTGGCTGTGCTTCTAACTTGGGCCAAAATTGTAAAATGGTCTTATGAAATAGCGATTTCGTTCCAATTCACATTCAAAGTAATATTCGGCATTGCTAATTACGTTGCCGATTGCCAAATTGCATTATCTCTTGTAGTTTCCGAGATATGGACATTCGAAATTTTACACCTTAGAGTCTGTTTCTAACTTGGGTCAAAATTGTAAAATGGTCTTATGAATTAGCGATTTCGCTCCAATTCACATTCCAAGTAATATTAGGCATTCTAATTACGTTGCCGATTGCCAAATTGCATTATCTCTTGTAGTTTCCGAGATATGGGCAATCGAAATTTTACACCTTAGAGTCTGTTTCTAACTTGGGCCAAAATTGAAAAATGGTCTTATGAATTAGCGATTTCGTTCCAATTCACATTCAAAGTAATATTCGGCATTGCTAATTACGTTGCCGATTGCCAAATTGCATTATCCCTTGTAGTTTCCGAGATATGGGCAATCGAAATTTTACACCTTAGAGTCTGTTTCTAACTTGGGTCAAAATTGTAAAATGGTCTTATGAATTAGCGATTTCGCTCCAATTCACATTCCAAGTAATATTCGGCATTCTAATTACATTGCCGATTGCCAAATTGCATTATCTCTTATAGTTTCTGAAATATGGACTATCGACATCTTACAATATTGGCTCTTCTTCTAACTTGGGCCAGAATTGTAAAATGGTCTTTTGGATTAGCGATTTCGGTCCAATTCACATTCCAAGTAATATTTGGCATGCTAATTACGTTGCCGATGGCCAACTCGCATTATCTCTTTTGGTTTCCGAGATATGGACTATCGACATCTTGTAACATTGGCTCTGCTTCTAACTTGGGCCAAAATTGTAAAATGGCCTTATGAATTAGCGATTTTGTTCCAATTCACATTCCAAGTAATATTCGGCATGCTAATTACGTTGCCGATTGCCAAATTGCATTATCTCTTATAGTTTCCGAGATATGGGCAATCGAAATTTTACACCTTAGTGTCTGTTTCTAACTGGGGTAAAATTGTTAAATGGTCTTATGAATTAGTGATTTCGTTCCAATTCACATTCCAAGTAATATTCGGCATGCTAATTACATTGCCGGTTGCCAAATTGCATTATCTCTTATAGTTTCCGAGATATGGGCAATCGAAATTTTACACCTTAGTGTCTGTTTCTAACTTGGGTCAAAATTGTAAAATGGTCTTATGAATTAACGATTTCCTTCCAATTCACATTCTAAGTAATATTCGGCATGCTAATTACGTTGCCGTTTTCCAAATTGCATTATCTCTTATAGTTTCCGAGATATGGGCAATTGAAATTTTACGCCTTGGTTCTGTTTCTAACTGGGGTCAAAATTGTAAAATGGTCTTATGAATTAGTGATTTCGTTCCAATTCACATTCCAAGTAATATTCGACATGCTAATTACGTTGCCTGTTGCCAAATTGTATTATCTCTTATAGTTTCCGAGATATGGACTATCGACATCTTACAATATTGGCTCTGCTTCTAACTTGGGTCAAAATTGTAAAATGGTCTTATGAATTAGCGATTTCGTTCCAATTCACATTCCAAGTAATATTCGGCATGCTAATTAAGTTGCCGATTGCCAAATTGCATTATCTGTTGTAGTTTCCGAGATATGGGCAATCGAAATTTTACACCTTAGAGTCTGTTTCTAAGCTGGGTCAAAAATGTAAAATGGTCTTATGAATTAGCGATTTCGTTCCAATTCACATTCCAAGTAATACTCGACATGCTAATTACATTGCCGATTGCCAAATTGCATTACCTCCTATAGTTTCCAAGATATGGTCTATCGACAACTTACAATATTGGCTCTGCTTCTAACTGGGGTCAAAATTGTAAAATGGTCTTATGAATTAGCGATTTCGTTCCAATTCACATTCAAAGTAATATTCGGCATTGCTAATTACGTTGCCGATTGCCAAATTGCATTATCTCTTGTAGTTTCCGAGATATGTGCAATCGAAATTTTACACCTTAGAGTCTGTTTCTAACTTGGGCCAAAATTGTAAAATGGTCTTATGAATTAGCGATTTCGCTCCAATTCACATTCCAAGTAATATTCGGCATGCTAATTACGTTGCCGATTGCCATATTGCATTATCTTTTATAGTTTCCGAGATATGGGCTATCGACAGCTTACAATATTGGCTCTGCTTCTAACTTGGGTCAAAATTGTAAAATGGTCTTATGAATTAGCGATTTCGCTCCAATTCACATTCCAAGTAATATTCGGCATGCTAATTACATTGCCGTTTTCCAAATTGCATTATCTCTTATAGTTTTCGAGATATGGGCAATTGAAATTTTACACTTTGGTGTCTGTTTCTAACTGGGATCAAAATTGTAAAATGGTCTTATGAATTAGCGATTTCGTTCCAATTCACATTCTAAGTAATATTCGGCATGCTAATTACGTTGCCGTTTTCCAAATTGCATCATCTCTTATAGTTTCCGAGATATGGGCAATTGAAATTTTACACCTTGGTGTCTGTTTCTAACTGGGGTCAAAATTGTAAAATGGTCTTATGAATTAGTGATTTTGTTCCAATTCACATTCCAAGTAATATTCGACATGCTAATTACGTTGCCTGTTGCCAAATTGTATTATCTCTTATAGTTTCCGAGATATGGACTATCGACATCTTACAATATTGGCTCTGCTTCTAACTTGGGTCAAAATTGTAAAATGGTTTATGAATTAGCGATTTCGCTCCAATTCACATTCCAAGTAATATTCGGCATGCTAATTACATTGCCGATTGCCAAATTGCATTATCCCTTATTGTTTCCGAGATATGGACTATCGACATCTGACAATATCGGCTCTGCTTCTAACTTGGGCCAGAATTGTAAAATGGTCTTATGAATTAGCGATTTCGTTCCAATTCACATTCCAAGTAATATTCGGCATGCTAATTACGTTGCCGATTGCCAAATTGCATTATCTCTTGTAGTTTCCGAGATATGGGCAATTGAAATTTTACACCTTGGTGTCTGTTTCTAACTGGGGTCAAAATTGTAAAATGGTCTTATGAATTAGTGATTTCGTTCCAATTCACATTCCAAGTAATATTCGACATGCTAATTACATTGCCGATTGCCAAATTGCATTATCTCCTATAGTTTCCAAGATATGGTCTATCGACATCTTACAATATTTTCTCTGCTTCTAACTTGGACCAAAATTGAAAAATGGTCGTATGAATTAGCGATTTCGTTCCAATTCACATTCAAAGTAATACTCGGCATTGCTAATTACGTTGCCGATTGCCAAATTGCATTATCTCTTGTAGTTTTCGAGATATGGGCAATCGAAATTTTACACCTTAGAGTCTGTTTCTAACTTGGGTCAAAATTGTAAAATGGTCTTACGAATTAGCGATTTCGCTCCAATTCACATTCCAAGTAATATTCGGCATGCTAATTACATTGCCGATTGCCAAATTGCATTATCCCTTATAGTTTCCGAGATATGGACTATCGACATCTGACAGTATTAGCTCTGCTTCTAACTTGGGCCAGAATTGTAAAATGGTCTTATGAATTAGCGATTTCGTTCCAATTCACATTCCAAGTAATATTCGGAATGCTAATTACGTTGCCGATTGCCAAATTGCATTATCTCATATAGTTTCCGAGATATGGACTATCGGCATCTTACAATATTGGCTGTGCTTCTAACTTGGGCCAAAATTGTAAAATGGTCTTATGAAATAGCGATTTCGTTCCAATTCACATTCAAAGTAATATTCGGCATTGCTAATTACGTTGCCGATTGCCAAATTGCATTATCTCTTGTAGTTTCCGAGATATGGACATTCGAAATTTTACACCTTAGAGTCTGTTTCTAACTTGGGTCAAAATTGTAAAATGGTCTTATGAATTAGCGATTTCGCTCCAATTCACATTCCAAGTAATATTCGGCATTCTAATTACGTTGCCGATTGCCAAATTGCATTATCTCTTGTAGTTTCCGAGATATGGGCAATCGAAATTTTACACCTTAGAGTCTGTTTCTAACTTGGGTCAAAATTGTAAAATGGTCTTATGAATTAGCGATTTCGCTCCAATTCACATTCCAAGTAATATTCGGCATTCTAATTACATTGCCGATTGCCAAATTGCATTATCTCTTTTAGTTTCTGAAATATGGACTATCGACATCTTACAATATTGGCTCTTCTTCTAACTTGGGCCAGAATTGTAAAATGGTCTTTTGGATTAGCGATTTCGGTCCAATTCACATTCCAAGAAATATTTGGCATGCTAATTACGTTGCCGATGGCCAACTCGCATTATCTCTTTTGGTTTCCGAGATATGGACTATCGACATCTTGTAACATTGGCTCTGCTTCTAACTTGGGCCAAAATTGTAAAATGGCCTTATGAATTAGCGATTTTGTTCCAATTCACATTCCAAGTAATATTCGGCATGCTAATTACGTTGCCGATTGCCAAATTGCATTATCTCTTATAGTTTCCGAGATATGGGCAATCGAAATTTTACACCTTAGTGTCTGTTTCTAACTGGGGTAAAATTGTTAAATGGTCTTATGAATTAGTGAATTCGTTCCAATTCACATTCCAAGTAATATTCGGCATGCTAATTACATTGCCGATTGCCAAATTGCATTATCTCTTATAGTTTCCGAGATATGGGCAATCGAAATTTTACACCTTAGTGTCTGTTTCTAACTTGGGTCAAAATTGTAAAATGGTCTTATGAATTAACGATTTCCTTCCAATTCACATTCTAAGTAATATTCGGCATGCTAATTACGTTGCCGTTTTCCAAATTGCATTATCTCTTATAGTTTCCGAGATATGGGCAATTGAAATTTTACGCCTTGGTGTCTGTTTCTAACTGGGGTCAAAATTGTAAAATGGTCTTATGAATTAGTGATTTCGTTCCAATTCACATTCCAAGTAATATTCGACATGCTAATTACGTTGCCTGTTGCCAAATTGTATTATCTCTTATAGTTTCCGAGATATGGACTATCGACATCTTACAATATTGGCTCTGCTTCTAACTTGGGTCAAAATTGTAAAATGGTCTTATGAATTAGCGATTTCGTTCCAATTCACATTCCAAGTAATATTCGGCATGCTAATTAAGTTGCCGATTGCCAAATTGCATTATCTGTTGTAGTTTCCGAGATATGGGCAATCGAAATTTTACACCTTAGAGTCTGTTTCTAAGCTGGGTCAAAAATGTAAAATGGTCTTATGAATTAGCGATTTCGTTCCAATTCACATTCCAAGTAATACTCGACATGCTAATTACATTGCCGATTGCCAAATTGCATTACCTCCTATAGTTTCCAAGATATGGTCTATCGACAACTTACAATATTGGCTCTGCTTCTAACTGGGGTCAAAATTGTAAAATGGTCTTATGAATTAGCGATTTCGTTCCAATTCACATTCAAAGTAATATTCGGCATTGCTAATTACGTTGCCGATTGCCAAATTGCATTATCTCTTGTAGTTTCCGAGATATGTGCAATCGAAATTTTACACCTTAGAGTCTGTTTCTAACTTGGGTCAAAATTGTAAAATGGTCTTATGAATTAGCGATTTCGCTCCAATTCACATTCCAAGTAATATTCGGCATGCTAATTACGTTGCCGATTGCCATATTGCATTATCTTTTATAGTTTCCGAGATACGGGCTATCGACAGCTTACAATATTGGCTCTGCTTCTAACTTGGGTCAAAATTGTAAAATGGTCTTATGAATTAGCGATTTCGCTCCAATTCACATTTTAAGTAATATTCGGCATGCTAATTACATTGCCGTTTTCCAAATTGCATTATCTCTTATAGTTTCCGAGATATGGGCAATTGAAATTTTACACCTTGGTGTCTGTTTCTAACTGGGGCCAAAATTGTAAAATGATCTTATGAATTAGTGATTTCGTTCCAATTCATATTCCAAGTAATATTCGGCATTCTAATTACATTGCCGATTGCCATATTGCATTATCTCTTATAGTTTCTGAGATATGGACTATCGACATCTTGCAATATTGGCTCTGCTTCTAACTTGGGCCAAAATTGTAAAATGGCCTTATGAATTAGCGATTTCGTTCCAATTCACATCCCAAGTAATATTCGGCATGCTAATTACGTTGCCGATTGCCAAATTGCATTATCTCTTATAGTTTCCGAGATATGGGCAATCGAAATTTTACACCTTAGTGTCTGTTTCTAACTGGGGTAAAATTGTTAAATGGTCTTATGAATTAGTGATTTCGTTCCAATTCACATTCCAAGTAATATTCGGCATGCTAATTACATTGCCGATTGCCAAATTGCATTATCTCTTATAGTTTCCGAGATATGGGCAATCGAAATTTTACACTTTAGTGTCTGTTTCTAACTTGGGTCAAAATTGTAAAATGGTCTTATGAATTAGCGATTTTGCTCCAATTCACATTCCGAGTAATATTCGGCATGCTAATTACATTGCCGATCGCCAAATTGCATTATCTCATATAGTTTACGAGATATGGACTGTCGGCATCTTACAATATTATCTGTGTTTCTAACTTGGGCCAAAATTGTAAAATGGTCTTATGAATTAGTGATTTCGTTCCAATTCACATTCCAAGTAATATTCGGCATGCTAATTACATTGCCGATTGCCAAATTGCATTATCTCTTATAGTTTCCGAGATATGGGCAATCGAAATTTTACACCTTAGTGTCTGTTTCTAACTTGGGTCAAAATTGTAAAATGGTCTTATGAATTAGCGATTTCGCTCCAATTCACATTCCAAGTAATATTCGGCATGCTAATTACATTGCCGTTTTCCAAATTGCATTATCTCTTATAGTTTCCGAGATATGGGCAATTGAAATTTTACACCTTGGTGTCTGTTTCTAACTGGGGCCAAAATTGTAAAATGATCTTATGAATTAGTGATTTCGTTCCAATTCACATTCCAAGTAATATTCGGCATGCTAATTACGTTGCCGATTGCCATATTGCATTATCTTTTATAGTTTCCGAGATATGGGCTATCGACAGCTTACAATATTGGCTCTGCTTCTAACTTGGGTCAAAATTGTAAAATGGTCTTATGAATTAGCGATTTCGCTCCAATTCACATTCCAAGTAATATTCGGCATGCTAATTACATTGCCGTTTTCCAAATTGCATTATCTCTTATAGTTTTCGAGATATGGGCAATTGAAATTTTACACCTTGGTGTCTGTTTCTAACTGGGATCAAAATTGTAAAATGGTCTTATGAATTAACGATTTCCTTCCAATTCACATTCTAAGTAATATTCGGCATGCTAATTACGTTGCCGTTTTCCAAATTGCATTATCTCTTATAGTTTCCGAGATATGGGCAATTGAAATTTTACGCCATTGGTTCTGTTTCTAACTGGGGTCAAAATTGTAAAATGGTCTTATGAATTAGTGATTTCGTTCCAATTCACATTCCAAGTAATATTCGACATGCTAATTACGTTGCCTGTTGCCAAATTGTATTATCTCTTATAGTTTCCGAGATATGGACTATCGACATCTTACAATATTGGCTCTGTTTCTAACTGGGGTCAAAATTGTAAAATGGTCTTATGAATTAGTGATTTCGTTCCAATTCACATTCCAAGTAATATTCGACATGCTAATTACGTTGCCTGTTGCCAAATTGTATTATCTCTTATAGTTTCCGAGATATGGACTATCGACATCTTACAATATTGGCTCTGCTTCTAACTTGGGTCAAAATTGTAAAATGGTATTATGAATTAGCGATTTCGCTCCAATTCACATTCCAAGTAATATTCGGCATTCTAATTACATTGCCGATTGCCAAATTGCATTATCTCTTATAGTTTCTGAGATATGGACTATCGACATCTTACAATATTGGCTCTTCTTCTAACTTGGGCCAGAATTGTAAAATGGTCTTTTGGATTAGCGATTTCGGTCCAATTCACATTCCAAGTAATATTTGGCATGCTAATTACGTTGCCGATGGCCAACTCGCATTATCTCTTTTGGTTTCCGAGATATGGACTATCGACATCTTGCAATATTGGCTCTGCTTCTAACTTGGGCCAAAATTGTAAAATGGCCTTATGAATTAGCGATTTCGTTCCAATTCACATTCCAAGTAATATTCGGCATGCTAATTACGTTGCCGATTGCCAAATTGCATTATCTCTTATAGTTTCCGAGATATGGGCAATCGAAATTTTACACCTTAGTGTCTGTTTCTAACTGGGGTAAAATGGTTAAATGGTCTTATGAATTAGTGATTTCGTTCCAATTCACATTCCAAGTAATATTCGGCATGCTAATTACATTGCCGATTGCCAAATTGCATTATCTCTTATAGTTTCCGAGATATGGGCAATCGAAATTTTACACCTTAGTGTCTGTTTCTAACTTGGGTCAAAATTGTAAAATGGTCTTATGAATTAGCGATTTCGTTCCAATTCAAATTCCAAGTAATATTCGGCATGCTAATTATATTGCCGATTGCCAAATTGCATTATCTCCTATAGTTTCCAAGATATGGACTATCGACATCTTACAATATTGGCTCTGCTTCTAACTTGGGCCAAAATTGTAAAATGGTCTTATGAATTAGCGATTTCGTTCCAATTCACATTCCAAGTAATATTCGGCATGCTAATTAAGTTGCCGATTGCCAAATTGCATTATCTCTTGTAGTTTACGAGATATGGGCAATCGAAATTTTACACCTTAGAGTCTGTTTCTAAGTTGGGTCAAAAATGTAAAATGGTCTTATGAATTAACGATTTCGTTCCAATTCATATTCCAAGTAATACTCGACATGCTAATTACATTACCGATTGCCAAATTGCATTACCTCCTATAGTTTCCAAGATATGGTCTATCGACATCTTACAATATTGGCTCTGCTTCTAACTGGGGTCAAAATTGTAAAATGGTCTTATGAATTAGCGATTTCGTTCCAATTCACATTCCAAGTATTATTCGGCATGCAAATTACATTGCCGGTTGCCAAATTGCATTATCTAATATAGTTTCCAAGATATGGTCTATCGACATCTTACAATATTGGCTCTGCTTCTAACTTGGGCCAAAATTGTAAAATGGTCTTATGAATTAGCGATTTCGTTCCAATTCACATTCAAAGTAATATTCGGCATTGCTAATTACGTTGCCGATTGCCAAATTGCATTATCTCTTGTAGTTTCCGAGATATGTGCAATCGAAATTTTACACCTTAGAGTCTGTTTCTAACTTGGGTCAAAATTGTAAAATGGTCTTATGAATTAGCGATTTCGCTCCAATTCACATTCCAAGTAATATTCGGCATGCTAATTACGTTGCCGATTGCCATATTGCATTATCTTTTATAGTTTCCGAGATACGGGCTATCGATAGCTTACAATATTGGCTCTGCTTCTAACTTGGGTCAAAATTGTAAAATGGTCTTATGAATTAGCGATTTCGCTCCAATTCACATTCCAAGTAATATTCGGCATGCTAATTACATTGCCGTTTTCCAAATTGCATTATCTCTTATAGTTTTCGAGATATGGGCAATTGAAATTTTACACCTTGGTGTCTGTTTCTAACTGGGATCAAAATTGTAAAATGGTCTTATGAATTAGCGATTTCGTTCCAATTCACATTCTAAGTAATATTCGGCATGCTAATTACTTTGCCGTTTTCCAAATTGCATTATCTCTTATAGTTTCCGAGATATGGGCAATTGAAATTTTACACCTTGGTGTCTGTTTCTAACTGGGGTCAAAATTGTAAAATGGTCTTATGAATTAGTGATTTCGTTCCAATTCACATTCCAAGTAATATTCGACATGCTAATTACGTTGCCTGTTGCCAAATTGTATTATCTCTTATAGTTTCCGAGATATGGACTATCGACATCTTACAATATTGGCTCTGCTTCTAACTTGGGTCAAAATTGTAAAATGGTTTATGAATTAGCGATTTCGCTCCAATTCACATTCCAAGTAATATTCGGCATGCTAATTACATTGCCGATTGCCAAATTGCATTATCCCTTATTGTTTCCGAGATATGGACTATCGACATCTGACAATATCGGCTCTGCTTCTAACTTGGGCCAGAATTGTAAAATGGTCTTATGAATTAGCGATTTCGTTCCAATTCACATTCCAAGTAATATTCGGCATGCTAATTACGTTGCCGATTGCCAAATTGCATTATCTCTTGTAGTTTCCGAGATATGGGCAATTGAAATTTTACACCTTGGTGTCTGTTTCTAACTGGGGTCAAAATTGTAAAATGGTCTTATGAATTAGTGATTTCGTTCCAATTCACATTCCAAGTAATATTCGGCATGCTAATTACATTGCCGATTGCCAAATTGCATTATCCCTTATAGTTTCCGAGATATGGACTATCGACATCTTACAATATTGGCTCTGCTTCTAACTTGGACCAAAATTGAAAAATGATCGTATGAATTAGCGATTTCGTTCCAATTCACATTCCAAGTAATATTCGGAATGCTAATTACATTGCCGATTGCCAAATTGCATTATCTCCTATAGTTTCCAAGATATGGTCTATCGACATCTTACAATATTGGCTCTGCTTCTAACTTGGACCAAAATTGAAAAATGATCGTATGAATTAGCGATTTCGTTCCAATTCACATTCAAAGTAATACTCGGCATTGCTAATTACGTTGCCGATTGCCAAATTGCATTATCTCTTGTAGTTTTCGAGATATGGGCAATCGAAATTTTACACCTTAGAGTCTGTTTCTAACTTGGGTCAAAATTGTAAAATGGTCTTACGAATTAGCGATTTCGCTCCAATTCACATT
Organism: Rhynchophorus ferrugineus; assembly: GCF_030347505.1. Classification (NCBI taxonomy): domain Eukaryota; kingdom Metazoa; phylum Arthropoda; class Insecta; order Coleoptera; family Curculionidae; genus Rhynchophorus; species Rhynchophorus ferrugineus. The sequence continues at coordinate 24,345,514 of NW_027472586.1, read as the reverse complement.
CCAAGTAATATTCGGCATGCTAATTACGTTGCCGATTGCCAAATTGCATTATCTCATATAGTTTCCGAGATATGGACTATCGACATCTTACAATATTGGCTGTGCTTCTAACTTGGGCCAAAATTGTAAAATGGTCTTATGAAATAGCGATTTCGTTCCAATTCACATTCAAAGTAATATTCGGCATAGCTAATTACGTTGCCGATTGTCAAATTGCATTATCTCTTGTAGTTTCCGAGATATGGACAATCGAAATTTTACACCTTAGAGTCTGTTTCTAACTTGGGTCAAAATTGTAAAATGGTCTTATGAATTAGCGATTTCGCTCCAATTCACATTCCAAGTAATATTCGGCATTCTAATTACGTTGCCGATTGCCAAATTGCATTATCTCTTGTAGTTTCCGAGATATGGGCAATCGAAATTTTACACCTTAGAGTCTGTTTCTAACTTGGGCCAAAATTGAAAAATGGTCTTATGAATTAGCGATTTCGTTCCAATTCACATACAAAGTAATATTCGGCATTGCTAATTACGTTGCCGATTGCCAAATTGCATTATCTCTTGTAGTTTCAGAGATATGGGCAATCGAAATTTTACACCTTAGAGTCTGTTTCTAACTTGGGTCAAAATTGTAAAATGGTCTTATGAATTAGCGATTTCGCTCCAATTCACATTCCAAGTAATATTCGGCATTCTAATTACATTGCCGATTGCCAAATTGCATTATCTCTTATAGTTTCTGAGATATGGACTATCGACATCTTACAATATTGGCTCTTCTTCTAACTTGGGCCAGAATTGTAAAATGGTCTTTTGGATTAGCGATTTCGGTCCAATTCACATTCCAAGTAATATTTGTCATGCTAATTACGTTGCCGATGGCCAACTCGCATTATCTCTTTTGGTTTCCGAGATATGGACTATCGACATCTTGCAATATTGGCTCTGCTTCTAACTTGGGCCAAAATTGTAAAATGGACTTATGAATTAGCGATTTCGTTGCAATTCACATTCCAAGTAATATTCGGCATGCTAATTACGTTGCCGATTGCCAAATTGCATTATCTCTTATAGTTTCCGAGATATGGGCAATCGAAATTTTACACCTTAGTGTCTGTTTCTAACTGGGGTAAAATTGTTAAATGGTCTTATGAATTAGTGATTTCGTTCCAATTCACATTCCAAGTAATATTCGGCATGCTAATTACATTGCCGATAGCCAAATTGCATTATCTCTTATAGTTTCCGAGATATGGGCAATCGAAATTTTACACCTTAGTGTCTGTTTCTAACTTGGGTCAAAATTGTAAAATGGTCTTATGAATTAGCGATTTTGCTCCAATTCACATTCCGAGTAATATTCGGCATGCTAATTACATTGCCGATAGCCAAATTGCATTATCTCATATAGTTTACGAGATATGGACTGTCGGCATCTTACAATATTGGCTGTGTTTCTAACTTGGGCCAAAATTGTAAAATGGTCTTATGAATTAGCGATTTCGTTCTAATTCACATTCCAAGTAATATTCGGCATGCTAATTATATTGCCGATTGCCAAATTGCATTATCTCCTATAGTTTCCAAGATATGGACTATCGACATCTTACAATATTGGCTCTGCTTCTAACTTGGGCCAAAATTGTAAAATGGTCTTATGAATTAGCGATTTCGTTCCAATTCACATTCCAAGTAATATTCGGCATGCTAATTAAGTTGCCGATTGCCAAATTGCATTATCTCTTGTAGTTTACGAGATATGGGCAATCGAAATTTTACATCTTAGAGTCTGTTTCTAAGTTGGGTCAAAAATGTAAAATGGTCTTATGAATTAACGATTTCGTTCCAATTCATATTCCAAGTAATACTCGACATGCTAATTACATTGCCGATTGCCAAATTGCATTACCTCCTATAGTTTCCAAGATATGGTCTATCGACATCTTACAATATTGGCTCTGCTTCTAACTGGGGTGAAAATTGTAAAATGGTCTTATGAAATAGCGATTTCGTTCCAATTCACATTCCAAGTATTATTCGGCATGCTAATTACATTGCCGGTTGCCAAATTGCATTATCTAATATAGTTTCCAAGATATGGTCTATCGACATCTTACAATATTGGCTCTGCTTCTAACTTGGGTCAAAATTGTAAAATGGTCTTATGAATTAGCGATTTCGTTCCAATTCACATTCCAAGTATTATTCGGCATGCTAATTACATTGCCGGTTGCCAAATTGCATTATCTAATATAGTTTCCAAGATATGGTCTATCGACATCTTACAATATTGGCTCTGCTTCTAACTTGGGCCAAAATTGTAAAATGGTCTTATGAATTAGCGATTTCGCTCCAATTCACATTCCAAGTAATATTCGGCATGCTAATTACATTGCCGTTTTCCAAATTGCATTATCTCTTATAGTTTTCGAGATATGGGCAATTGAAATTTTACGCCTTGGTGTCTGTTTCTAACTGGGGTCAAAATTGTAAAATGGTCTTATGAATTAACGATTTCCTTCCAATTCACATTCTAAGTAATATTCGGCATGCTAATTACGTTGCCGTTTTCCAAATTGCATTATCTCTTATAGTTTCCGAGATATGGGCAATTGAAATTTTACGCCTTGGTGTCTGTTTCTAACTGGGGTCAAAATTGTAAAATGGTCTTATGAATTAGTGATTTCGTTCCAATTCACATTCCAAGTAATATTCGACATGCTAATTACGTTGCCTGTTGCCAAATTGTTTTATCTCTTATAGTTTCCGAGATATGGACTATCGACATCTTACAATATTGGCTCTGCTTCTAACTTGGGTCAAAATTGTAAAATGGTTTATGAATTAGCGATTTCGCTCCAATTCACATTCCAAGTAATATTCGGCATGCTAATTACATTGCCGATTGCCAAATTGCATTATCCCTTATTGTTTCCGAGATATGGACTATCGACATCTGACAATATCGGCTCTGCTTCTAACTTGGATCAAAATTGTAAAATGGTTTATGAATTAGCGATTTCGCTCCAATTCACATTCCAAGTAATATTCGGCATGCTAATTACGTTGCCGATTGCCAAATTGCATTATCTCTTGTAGTTTCCGAGATATGGGCAATCTAAATTTTACACCTTAGAGTCTGTTTCTAACTTGGGCCAAAATTGAAAAATGGTCTTATGAATTAGCGATTTCGTTCCAATTCACATTCAAAGTAATATTCGGCATTGCTAATTACGTTGCCGATTGCCAAATTGCATTATCTCTTGTAGTTTCCGAGATATGGGCAATCGAAATTTTACACCTTAGAGTCTGTTTCTAACATGGGTCAAAATTGTAAAATGGTCTTATGAATTAGCGATTTCGCTCCAATTCACATTCCAAGTAATATTCGGCATTCTAATTACATTGCCGATTGCCAAATTGCATTATCTCTTATAGTTTCTGAGATATGGACTATCGACATCTTACAATATTGGCTCTTCTTCTAACTTGGGCCAGAATTGTAAAATGGTCTTTTGGATTAGCGATTTCGGTCCAATTCACATTCCAAGTAATATTTGGCATGCTAATTACGTTGCCGATGGCCAACTCGCATTATCTCTTTTGGTTTCCGAGATATGGACTATCGACATCTTGCAATATTGGCTCTGCTTCTAACTTGGGCCAAAATTGTAAAATGGCCTTATGAATTAGCGATTTCGTTCCAATTCACATTCCAAGTAATATTCGGCATGCTAATTACGTTGCCGATTGCCAAATTGCATTATCTCTTATAGTTTCCGAGATATGGGCAATCGAAATTTTACACCTTAGTGTCTGTTTCTAACTGGGGTAAAATTGTTAAATGGTCTTATGAATTAGTGATTTCGTTCCAATTCACATTCCAAGTAATATTCGGCATGCTAATTACATTGCCGATTGCCAAATTGCATTATCTCTTATAGTTTCCGAGATATGGGCAATCGAAATTTTACACCTTAGTGTCTGTTTCTAACTTGGGTCAAAATTGTAAAATGGTCTTATGAATTAGCGATTTCGTTCCAATTCACATTCCAAGTAATATTCGGCATGCTAATTATATTGCCGATTGCCAAATTGCATTATTTCCTATAGTTTCCAAGATATGGACTATCGACATCTTACAATATTGGCTCTGCTTCTAACTTGGGCCAAAATTGTAAAATGGTCTTATGAATTAGCGATTTCGTTCCAATTCACATTCCAAGTAATATTCGGCATGCTAATTAAGTTGCCGATTGCCAAATTGCATTATCTCTTGTAGTTTACGAGATATGGGCAATCGAAATTTTACACCTTAGAGTCTGTTTCTAAGTTGGGTCAAAAATGTAAAATGGTCTTATGAATTAACGATTTCGTTCCAATTCATATTCCAAGTAATACTCGACATGCTAATTACATTACCGATTGCCAAATTGCATTACCTCCTATAGTTTCCAAGATATGGTCTATCGACATCTTACAATATTGGCTCTGCTTCTAACTGGGGTCAAAATTGTAAAATGGTCTTATGAATTAGCGATTTCGCTCCAATTCACATTCCAAGTAATATTCGGCATGCTAATTACGTTGCCGATTGCCAAATTGCATTATCTCTTGTAGTTTCCGAGATATGGGCAATCTAAATTTTACACCTTAGAGTCTGTTTCTAACTTGGGCCAAAATTGAAAAATTGTCTTATGAATTAGCGATTTCGTTCCAATTCACATTCAAAGTAATATTCGGCATTGCTAATTACGTTGCCGATTGCCAAATTGCATTATCTCTTGTAGTTTCCGAGATATGTGCAATCGAAATTTTACACCTTAGAGTCTGTTTCTAACTTGGGTCAAAATTGTAAAATGGTCTTATGAATTAGCGATTTCGCTCCAATTCACATTCCAAGTAATATTCGGCATGCTAATTACGTTGCCGATTGCCATATTGCATTATCTTTTATAGTTTCCGAGATACGGGCTATCGATAGCTTACAATATTGGCTCTGCTTCTAACTTGGGTCAACATTGTAAAATGGTCTTATGAATTAGCGATTTCGCTCCAATTCACATTCCAAGTAATATTCGGCATGCTAATTACATTGCCGTTTTCCAAATTGCATTATTTCTTATAGTTTCCGAGATATGGGCAATTGAAATTTTACACATTGGTGTCTGTTTCTAACTGGGGCCAAAATTGTAAAATGATCTTATGAATTAGTGATTTCGTTCCAATTCACATTCCAAGTAATATTCGGCATGCTAATTACGTTGCCGATTGCCATATTGCATTATCTTTTATAGTTTCCGAGATATGGGCTATCGACAGCTTACAATATTGGCTCTGCTTCTAACATGGGTCAAAATTGTAAAATGGTCTTATGAATTAGCGATTTCGCTCCAATTCACATTCCAAGTAATATTCGGCATGCTAATTACATTGCCGTTTTCCAAATTGCATTATCTCTTATAGTTTTCGAGATATGGGCAATTGAAATTTTACACCTTGGTGTCTGTTTCTAACTGGGATCAAAATTGTAAAATGGTCTTATGAATTAGCGATTTCGTTCCAATTCACATTCTAAGTAATATTCGGCATGCTAATTACTTTGCCGTTTTCCAAATTGCATTATCTCTTATAGTTTCCGAGATATGGGCAATTGAAATTTTACACCTTGGTGTCTGTTTCTAACTGGGGTCAAAATTGTAAAATGGTCTTATGAATTAGTGATTTCGTTCCAATTCACATTCCCAGTAATATTCGACATGCTAATTACGTTGCCTGTTGCCAAATTGTATTATCTCTTATAGTTTCCGAGATATGGACTATCGACATCTTACAATATTGGCTCTGCTTCTAACTTGGGTCAAAATTGTAAAATGGTTTATGAATTAGCGATTTCGCTCCAATTCACATTCCAAGTAATATTCGGCATGCTAATTACATTGCCGATTGCCAAATTGCATTATCCCTTATTGTTTCCGAGATATGGACTATCGACATCTGACAATATCGGCTCTGCTTCTAACTTGGGCCAGAATTGTAAAATGGTCTTATGAATTAGCGATTTCGTTCCAATTCACATTCCAAGTAATATTCGGCATGCTAATTACGTTGCCGATTGCCAAATTGCATTATCTCTTGTAGTTTCCGAGATATGGGCAATTGAAATTTTACACCTTGGTGTCTGTTTCTAACTGGGGTCAAAATTGTAAAATGGTCTTATGAATTAGTGATTTCGTTCCAATTCACATTCCAAGTAATATTCGGCATGCTAATTACATTGCCGATTGCCAAATTGCATTATCCCTTATAGTTTCCGAGATATGGACTATCGACATCTTACAATATTGGCTCTGCTTCTAACTTGGACCAAAATTAAAAAATGATCGTATGAATTAGCGATTTCGTTCCAATTCACATTCCAAGTAATATTCGGAATGCTAATTACATTGCCGATTGCCAAATTGCATTATCTCCTATAGTTTCCAAGATATGGTCTATCGACATCTTACAATATTGGCTCTGCTTCTAACTTGGACCAAAATTAAAAAATGATCGTATGAATTAGCGATTTCGTTCCAATTCACATTCAAAGTAATACTCGGCATTGCTAATTACGTTGCCGATTGCCAAATTGCATTATCTCTTGTAGTTTTCGAGATATGGGCAATCGAAATTTTACACCTTAGAGTCTGTTTCTAACTTGGGCCAAAATTGAAAAATGGTCTTATGAATTAGCGATTTCGTTCCAATTCACATACAAAGTAATATTCGGCATTGCTAATTACGTTGCCGATTGCCAAATTGCATTATCTCTTGTAGTTTCAGAGATATGGGCAATCGAAATTTTACACCTTAGAGTCTGTTTCTAACTTGGGTCAAAATTGTAAAATGGTCTTATGAATTAGCGATTTCGCTCCAATTCACATTCCAAGTAATATTCGGCATTCTAATTACATTGCCGATTGCCAAATTGCATTATCTCTTATAGTTTCTGAGATATGGACTATCGACATCTTACAATATTGGCTCTTCTTCTAACTTGGGCCAGAATTGTAAAATGGTCTTTTGGATTAGCGATTTCGGTCCAATTCACATTCCAAGTAATATTTGTCATGCTAATTACGTTGCCGATGGCCAACTCGCATTATCTCTTTTGGTTTCCGAGATATGGACTATCGACATCTTGCAATATTGGCTCTGCTTCTAACTTGGGCCAAAATTGTAAAATGGACTTATGAATTAGCGATTTCGTTGCAATTCACATTCCAAGTAATATTCGGCATGCTAATTACGTTGCCGATTGCCAAATTGCATTATCTCTTATAGTTTCCGAGATATGGGCAATCGAAATTTTACACCTTAGTGTCTGTTTCTAACTTGGGTCAAAATTGTAAAATGGTCTTATGAATTAGCGATTTTGCTCCAATTCACATTCCGAGTAATATTCGGCATGCTAATTACATTGCCGATCGCCAAATTGCATTATCTCATATAGTTTACGAGATATGGACTGTCGGCATCTTACAATATTGGCTGTGTTTCTAACTTGGGCCAAAATTGTAAAATGGTCTTATGAATTAGCGATTTCGTTCTAATTCACATTCCAAGTAATATTCGGCATGCTAATTATATTGCCAATTGCCAAATTGCATTATCTCCTATAGTTTCCAAGATATGGACTATCGACATCTTACAATATTGGCTCTGCTTCTAACTTGGGCCAAAATTGTAAAATGGTCTTATGAATTAGCGATTTCGTTCCAATTCACATTCCAAGTAATATTCGGCATGCTAATTAAGTTGCCGATTGCCAAATTGCATTATCTCTTGTAGTTTACGAGATATGGGCAATCGAAATTTTACACCTTAGAGTCTGTTTCTAAGTTGGGTCAAAAATGTAAAATGGTCTTATGAATTAACGATTTCGTTCCAATTCATATTCCAAGTAATACTCGACATGCTAATTACATTGCCGATTGCCAAATTGCATTACCTCCTATAGTTTCCAAGATATGGTCTATCGACATCTTACAATATTGGCTCTGCTTCTAATTGGGGTGAAAATTGTAAAATGGTCTTATGAATTAGCGATTTCGTTCCAATTCACATTCCAAGTATTATTCGGCATGCTAATTATATTGCCGGTTGCCAAATTGCATTATCTAATATAGTTTCCAAGATATGGTCTATCGACATCTTACAATATTGGCTCTGCTTCTAACTTGGGTCAAAATTGTAAAATGGTCTTATGAATTAGCGATTTCGTTCCAATTCACATTCCAAGTATTATTCGGCATGCTAATTACATTGCCGGTTGCCAAATTGCATTATCTAATATAGTTTCCAAGATATGGTCTATCGACATCTTACAATATTGGCTCTGCTTCTAACTTGGGCCAAAATTGTAAAATGGTCTTATGAATTAGCGATTTCGTTCCAATTCACATTCCAAGTAATATTCGGCATGCTAATTACATTGCCGTTTTCCAAATTGCATTATCTCTTATAGTTTCCGAGATATGGGCAATTGAAATTTTACACCTTGGTGTCTGTTTCTAACTGGGGCCAAAATTGTAAAATAATCTTATGAATTAGTGATTTCGTTCCAATTCACATACCAAGTAATATTCGGCATGCTAATTACGTTGCCGATTGCCATATTGCATTATCTTTTATAGTTTCCGAGATATGGGCTATCGACAGCTTACAATATTGGCTCTGCTTCTAACTTGGGTCAAAATTGTAAAATGGTCTTATGAATTAGCGATTTCGCTCCAATTCACATTCCAAGTAATATTCGGCATGCTAATTACATTGCCGTTTTCCAAATTGCATTATCTCTTATAGTTTTCGAGATATGGGCAATTGAAATTTTACACCTTGGTGTCTGTTTCTAACTGGGATCAAAATTGTAAAATGGTCTTATGAATTAGCGATTTCGTTCCAATTCACATTCTAAGTAATATTCGGCATGCTAATTACGTTGCCGTTTTCCAAATTGCATTATCTCTTATAGTTTCCGAGATATGGGCAATTGAAATTTTACACCTTGGTGTCTGTTTCTAACTGGGGTCAAAATTGTAAAATGGTCTTATGAATTAGTGATTTCGTTCCAATTCACATTCCAAGTAATATTCGACATGCTAATTACGTTGCCTGTTGCCAAATTGTATTATCTCTTATAGTTTCCGAGATATGGACTATCGACATCTTACAATATTGGCTCTGCTTCTAACTTGGGTCAAAATTGTAAAACGGTTTATGAATTAGCGATTTCGCTCCAATTCACATTCCAAGTAATATTGGGCATGCTAATTACATTGCCGATTGCCAAATTGCATTATCCCTTATTGTTTCCGAGATATGGACTATCGACATCTGACAATATCGGCTCTGCTTCTAACTTGGGCCAGAATTGTAAAATGGTCTTATGAATTAGCGATTTCGTTCCAATTCACATTCCAAGTAATATTCGGCATGCTAATTACGTTGCCGATTGCCAAATTGCATTATCTCTTGTAGTTTCCGAGATATGGGCAATTGAAATTTTACACCTTGGTGTCTGTTTCTAACTGGGGTCAAAATTGTAAAATGGTCTTATGAATTAGTGATTTCGTTCCAATTCACATTCCAAGTAATATTCGACATGCTAATTACATTGCCGATTGCCAAATTGCATTATCTCCTATAGTTTCCAAGATATGGTCTATCGACATCTTACAATATTGGCTCTGCTTCTAACTTGGACCAAAATTGAAAAATGGTCGTATGAATTAGCGATTTCGTTCCAATTCACATTCAAAGTAATACTCGGCATTGCTAATTACGTTGCCGATTGCCAAATTGCATTATCTCTTGTAGTTTTCGAGATATGGGCAATCGAAATTTTACACCTTAGAGTCTGTTTCTAACATGGGTCAAAATTGTAAAATGGTCTTACGAATTAGCGATTTCGCTCCAATTCACATTCCAAGTAATATTCGGCATGCTAATTACATTGCCGATTGCCAAATTGCATTATCCCTTATAGTTTCCGAGATATGGACTATCGACATCTGACAGTATTAGCTCTGCTTCTAACTTTTGCAAGAATTGTAAAATGGTCTTATGAATTAGCGATTTCGTTCCAATTCACATTCCAAGTAATATTCGGAATGCTAATTACGTTGCCGATTGCCAAATTGCATTATCTCATATAGTTTCCGAGATATGGACTATCGACATCTTACAATATTGGTTGTGCTTCTAACTTGGGCCAAAATTGTAAAATGGTCTTATGAAATAGCGATTTCGTTCCAATTCACATTCAAAGTAATATTCGGCATTGCTAATTACGTTGCCGATTGCCAAATTGCATTATCTCTTGTAGTTTCCGAGATATGGACTATCGAAATTTTACACCTTAGAGTCTGTTTCTAACTTGGGTCAAAATTGTAAAATGGTCTTATGAATTAGCGATTTCGCTCCAATTCACATTCCAAGTAATATTTGGCATTATAATTACGTTGCCGATTGCCATATTGCATTATCTCTTGTAGTTTCCGAGATATGGGCAATCGAAATTTTACACCTTAGAGTCTGTTTCTAACTTGGGCCAAAATTGAAAAATGGTCTTATGAATTAGCGATTTCGTTCCAATTCACATTCAAAGTAATATTCGGCATTGCTAATTACGTTGCCGATTGCCAAATTGCATTATCTCTTGTAGTTTCTGAGATATGGGCAATCGAAATTTTACACCTTAGAGTCTGTTTCTAACTTGGGTCAAAATTGTAAAATGGTCTTATGAATTAGCGATTTCGCTACAATTCACATTCCAAGTAATATTCGGCATTCTAATTACATTGCCGATTGCCAAATTGCATTATCTCTTATAGTTTCCGAGATATGGACTATCGACATCTTACAATATTGGCTCTTCTTCTAACTTGGACCAGAATTGTAAAATGGTCTTTTGGATTAGCGATTTCGTTCCAATTCACATTCCAAGTAATATTCGGCATGCTAATTACGTTGCCGATTGCCAAATTGCATTATCTCTTATAGTTTCCGAGATATGGGCAATCGAAATTTTACACCTTAGTGTCTGTTTCTAACTGGGGTAAAATTGTTAAATGGTCTTATGAATTAGTGATTTCGTTCCAATTCACATTCCAAGTAATATTCGGCATGCTAATTACATTGCCGATTGCCAAATTGCATTATCTCTTATAGTTTCCGAGATATGGGCAATCGAAATTTTACACCTTAGTGTCTGTTTCTAACTTGGGCCAAATTGTAAAATGGTCTTATGAATTAGCGATTTTGCTCCAATTCACATTCCGAGTAATATTCGGCATGCTAATTACATTGCCGATCGCCAAATTGCATTATCTCATATAGTTTACGAGATATGGACTGTCGGCATCTTACAATATTGGCTGTGTTTCTAACTTGGGCCAAAATTGTAAAATGGTCTTATGAATTAGCGATTTCGTTCCAATTCACATTCCAAGTAATATTCGGCATTCTAATTATATTGCCGATTGCCAAATTGCATTATCTCCTATAGTTTCCAAGATATGGACTATCGACATCTTACAATATTGGCTCTGCTTCTAACTTGGGCCAAAATTGTAAAATGGTCTTATGAATTAGCGATTTCGTTCCAATTCACATTCCAAGTAATATTCGGCATGCTAATTAAGTTGCCGATTGCCAAATTGCATTATCTCTTGTAGTTTCCGAGATATGGGCAATTGAAATTTTACACCTTGGTGTCTGTTTCTAACTGGGATCAAAATTGTAAAATGGTCTTATGAATTAGCGATTTCGTTCCAATTCACATTCTAAGTAATATTCGGCATGCTAATTACGTTGCCGTTTTCCAAATTGCATTATCTCTTATAGTTTCCGAGATATGGGCAATTGAAATTTTACACCTTGGTGTCTGTTTCTAACTGGGGTCAAAATTGTAAAATGGTCTTATGAATTAGTGATTTCGTTCCAATTCACATTCCAAGTAATATTCGACATGCTAATTACGTTGCCTGTTGCCAAATTGTATTATCTCTTATAGTTTCCGAGATATGGACTATCGACATCTTACAATATTGGCTCTGCTTCTAACTTGGGTCAAAATTGTAAAATGGTTTATGAATTAGCGATTTCGCTCCAATTCACATTCCAAGTAATATTCGGCATGCTAATTACATTGCCGATTGCCAAATTGCATTATCCCTTATTGTTTCCGAGATATGGACTATCGACATCTGACAATATCGGCTCTGCTTCTAACTTGGGCCAGAATTGTAAAATGGTCTTATGAATTAGCGATTTCGTTCCAATTCACATTCCAAGTAATATTCGGCATGCTAATTACGTTGCCGATTGCCAAATTGCATTATCTCTTGTAGTTTCCGAGATATGGGCAATTGAAATTTTACACCTTGGTGTCTGTTTCTAACTGGGGTCAAAATTGTAAAATGGTCTTATGAATTAGTGATTTCGTTCCAATTCACATTCCAAGTAATATTCGACATGCTAATTACATTGCCGATTGCCAAATTGCATTATCTCCTATAGTTTCCAAGATATGGTCTATCGACATCTTACAATATTGGCTCTGCTTCTAACTTGGACCAAAATTGAAAAATGGTCGTATGAATTAGCGATTTCGTTCCAATTCACATTCAAAGTAATACTCGGCATTGCTAATTACGTTGCCGATTGCCAAATTGCATTATCTCTTGTAGTTTTCGAGATATGGGCAATCGAAATTTTACACCTTAGAGTCTGTTTCTAACATGGGTCAAAATTGTAAAATGGTCTTACGAATTAGCGATTTCGCTCCAATTGACATTCCAAGTAATATTCGGCATGCTAATTACATTGCCGATTGCCAAATTGCATTATCCCTTATAGTTTCCGAGATATGGACTATCGACATCTGACAGTATTAGCTCTACTTCTAACTTTTGCAAGAATTGTAAAATGGTCTTATGAATTAGCGATTTCGTTCCAATTCACATTCCAAGTAATATTCGGAATGCTAATTACGTTGCCGATTGCCAAATTGCATTATCTCATATAGTTTCCGAGATATGGACTATCGACATCTTACAATATTGGTTGTGCTTCTAACTTGGGCCAAAATTGTAAAATGGTCTTATGAAATAGCGATTTCGTTCCAATTCACATTCAAAGTAATATTCGGCATTGCTAATTACATTGCCGATTGCCAAATTGCATTATCTCTTATAGTTTCTGAGATATGGACTATCGACATCTTACAATATTGGCTCTTCTTCTAACTTGGGCCAGAATTGTAAAATGGTCTTTTGGATTAGCGATTTCGGTCCAATTCACATTCCAAGTAATATTTGGCATGCTAATTACGTTGCCGATGGCCAACTCGCATTATCTCTTTTGGTTTCCGAGATATGGACTATCGACATCTTGCAATATTGGCTCTGCTTCTAACTTGGGCCAAAATTGTAAAATGGCCTTATGAATTAGCGATTTCGTTCCAATTCACATTCCAAGTAATATTCGGCATGCTAATTACGTTGCCGATTGCCAAATTGCATTATCTCTTATAGTTTCCGAGATATGGGCAATCGAAATTTTACACCTTAGTGTCTGTTTCTAACTGGGGTAAAATTGTTAAATGGTCTTATGAATTAGTGATTTCGTTCCAATTCACATTCCAAGTAATATTCGGCATGTTAATTACATTGCCGATTGCCAAATTGCATTATCTCTTATAGTTTCCGAGATATGGGCAATCGAAATTTTACACCTTAGTGTCTGTTTCTAACTTGGGTCAAAATTGTAAAATGGTCTTATGAATTAGCGATTTTGCTCCAATTCACATTCCGAGTAATATTCGGCATGCTAATTACATTGCCGATCGCCAAATTGCATTATCTCATATAGTTTACGAGATATGGACTGTCGGCATCTTACAATATTGGCTGTGTTTCTAACTTGGGCCAAAATTGTAAAATGGTCTTATGAATTAGCGATTTCGTTCCAATTCACATTCCAAGTAATATTCGGCATTTTAATTATATTGCCGATAGCCAAATTGCATTATCTCCTATAGTTTCCAAGATATGGACTATCGACATCTTACAATATTGGCTCTGCTTCTAACTTGGGCCAAAATTGTAAAATGGTCTTATGAATTAGCGATTTCGTTCCAATTCACATTCCAAGTAATATTCGGCATGCTAATTAAGTTGCCGATTGCCAAATTGCATTATCTCTTGTAGTTTCCGAGATATGGGCAATCGAAATTTTACACCTTAGAGTCTGTTTCTAACATGGGTCAAAATTGTAAAATGGTCTTATGAATTAGCGATTTCGCTCCAATTCACATTCCAAGTAATATTCGGCATTCTAATTACATTGCCGATTGCCAAATTGCATTATCTCTTATAGTTTCTGAGATATGGACTATCGACATCTTACAATATTGGCTCTTCTTCTAACTTGGGCCAGAATTGTAAAATGGTCTTTTGGATTAGCGATTTCGGTCCAATTCACATTCCAAGTAATATTTGGCATGCTAATTACGTTGCCGATGGCCAACTCGCATTATCTCTTTTGGTTTCCGAGATATGGACTATCGACATCTTGCAATATTGGCTCTGCTTCTAACTTGGGCCAAAATTGTAAAATGGCCTTATGAATTAGCGATTTCGTTCCAATTCACATTCCAAGTAATATTCGGCATGCTAATTACGTTGCCGATTGCCAAATTGCATTATCTCTTATAGTTTCCGAGATATGGGCAATCGAAATTTTACACCTTAGTGTCTGTTTCTAACTGGGGTAAAATTGTTAAATGGTCTTATGAATTAGTGATTTCGTTCCAATTCACATTCCAAGTAATATTCGGCATGCTAATTACATTGCCGATTGCCAAATTGCATTATCTCTTATAGTTTCCGAGATATGGGCAATCGAAATTTTACACCTTAGTGTCTGTTTCTAACTTGGGTCAAAATTGTAAAATGGTCTTATGAATTAGCGATTTCGTTCCAATTCACATTCCAAGTAATATTCGGCATGCTAATTATATTGCCGATTGCCAAATTGCATTATCTCCTATAGTTTCCAAGATATGGACTATCGACATCTTACAATATTGGCTCTGCTTCTAACTTGGGCCAAAATTGTAAAATGGTCTTATGAATTAGCGATTTCGTTCCAATTCACATTCCAAGTAATATTCGGCATGCTAATTAAGTTGCCGATTGCCAAATTGCATTATCTCTTGTAGTTTACGAGATATGGGCAATCGAAATTTTACACCTTAGAGTCTGTTTCTAAGTTGGGTCAAAAATGTAAAATGGTCTTATGAATTAACGATTTCGTTCCAATTCATATTCCAAGTAATACTCGACATGCTAATTACATTACCGTTTGCCAAATTGCATTACCTCCTATAGTTTCCAAGATATGGTCTATCGACATCTTACAATATTGGCTCTGCTTCTAACTGGGGTCAAAATTGTAAAATGGTCTTATGAATTAGCGATTTCGCTCCAATTCACATTCCAAGTAATATTCGGCATGCTAATTACGTTGCCGATTGCCAAATTGCATTATCTCTTGTAGTTTCCGAGATATGGGCAATCTAAATTTTACACCTTAGAGTCTGTTTCTAACTTGGGCCAAAATTGAAAAATGGTCTTATGAATTAGCGATTTCGTTCCAATTCACATTCAAAGTAATATTCGGCATTGCTAATTACGTTGCCGATTGCCAAATTGCATTATCTCTTGTAGTTTCCGAGATATGTGCAATCGAAATTTTACACCTTAGAGTCTGTTTCTAACTTGGGTCAAAATTGTAAAATGGTCTTATGAATTAGCGATTTCGCTCCAATTCACATTCCAAGTAATATTCGGCATGCTAATTACGTTGCCGATTGCCATATTGCATTATCTTTTATAGTTTCCGAGATACGGGCTATCGATAGCTTACAATATTGGCTCTGCTTCTAACTTGGGTCAAAATTGTAAAATGGTCTTTTGGATTAGCGATTTCGTTCCAATTCACATTCCAAGTAATATTCGGCATGCTAATTACGTTGCCGATTGCCAAATTGCATTATCTCTTATAGTTTCCGAGATATGGGCAATCGAAATTTTACACCTTAGTGTCTGTTTCTAACTGGGGTAAAATTGTTAAATGGTCTTATGAATTAGTGATTTCGTTCCAATTCACATTCCAAGTAATATTCGGCATGCTAATTACATTGCCGATTGCCAAATTGCATTATCTCTTATAGTTTCCGAGATATGGGCAATCGAAATTTTACACCTTAGTGTCTGTTTCTAACTTGGGCCAAATTGTAAAATGGTCTTATGAATTAGCGATTTTGCTCCAATTCACATTCCGAGTAATATTCGGCATGCTAATTACATTGCCGATCGCCAAATTGCATTATCTCATATAGTTTACGAGATATGGACTGTCGGCATCTTACAATATTGGCTGTGTTTCTAACTTGGGCCAAAATTGTAAAATGGTCTTATGAATTAGCGATTTCGTTCCAATTCACATTCCAAGTAATATTCGGCATTCTAATTATATTGCCGATTGCCAAATTGCATTATCTCCTATAGTTTCCAAGATATGGTCTATCGACATCTTACAATATTGGCTCTGCTTCTAACTTGGGCCAAAATTGTAAAATGGTCTTATGAATTAGCGATTTCGTTCCAATTCACATTCCAAGTAATATTCGGCATGCTAATTAAGTTGCCGATTGCCAAATTGCATTATCTCTTGTAGTTTCCGAGATATGGGCAATTGAAATTTTACACCTTGGTGTCTGTTTCTAACTGGGATCAAAATTGTAAAATGGTCTTATGAATTAGCGATTTCGTTCCAATTCACATTCTAAGTAATATTCGGCATGCTAATTACGTTGCCGTTTTCCAAATTGCATTATCTCTTATAGTTTCCGAGATATGGGCAATTGAAATTTTACACCTTGGTGTCTGTTTCTAACTGGGGTCAAAATTGTAAAATGGTCTTATGAATTAGTGATTTCGTTCCAATTCACATTCCAAGTAATATTCGACATGCTAATTACGTTGCCTGTTGCCAAATTGTATTATCTCTTATAGTTTCCGAGATATGGACTATCGACATCTTACAATATTGGCTCTGCTTCTAACTTGGGTCAAAATTGTAAAATGGTTTATGAATTAGCGATTTCGCTCCAATTCACATTCCAAGTAATATTCGGCATGCTAATTACATTGCCGATTGCCAAATTGCATTATCCCTTATTGTTTCCGAGATATGGACTATCGACATCTGACAATATCGGCTCTGCTTCTAACTTGGGCCAGAATTGTAAAATGGTCTTATGAATTAGCGATTTCGTTCCAATTCACATTCCAAGTAATATTCGGCATGCTAATTACGTTGCCGATTGCCAAATTGCATTATCTCTTGTAGTTTCCGAGATATGGGCAATTGAAATTTTACACCTTGGTGTCTGTTTCTAACTGGGGTCAAAATTGTAAAATGGTCTTATGAATTAGTGATTTCGTTCCAATTCACATTCCAAGTAATATTCGACATGCTAATTACATTGCCGATTGCCAAATTGCATTATCTCCTATAGTTTCCAAGATATGGTCTATCGACATCTTACAATATTGGCTCTGCTTCTAACTTGGACCAAAATTGAAAAATGGTCGTATGAATTAGCGATTTCGTTCCAATTCACATTCAAAGTAATACTCGGCATTGCTAATTACGTTGCCGATTGCCAAATTGCATTATCTCTTGTAGTTTTCGAGATATGGGCAATCGAAATTTTACACCTTAGAGTCTGTTTCTAACATGGGTCAAAATTGTAAAATGGTCTTACGAATTAGCGATTTCGCTCCAATTGACATTCCAAGTAATATTCGGCATGCTAATTACATTGCCGATTGCCAAATTGCATTATCCCTTATAGTTTCCGAGATATGGACTATCGACATCTGACAGTATTAGCTCTGCTTCTAACTTTTGCAAGAATTGTAAAATGGTCTTATGAATTAGCGATTTCGTTCCAATTCACATTCCAAGTAATATTCGGAATGCTAATTACGTTGCCGATTGCCAAATTGCATTATCTCATATAGTTTCCGAGATATGGACTATCGACATCTTACAATATTGGTTGTGCTTCTAACTTGGGCCAAAATTGTAAAATGGTCTTATGAAATAGCGATTTCGTTCCAATTCACATTCAAAGTAATATTCGGCATTGCTAATTACATTGCCGATTGCCAAATTGCATTATCTCTTATAGTTTCTGAGATATGGACTATCGACATCTTACAATATTGGCTCTTCTTCTAACTTGGGCCAGAATTGTAAAATGGTCTTTTGGATTAGCGATTTCGGTCCAATTCACATTCCAAGTAATATTTGGCATGCTAATTACGTTGCCGATGGCCAACTCGCATTATCTCTTTTGGTTTCCGAGATATGGACTATCGACATCTTGCAATATTGGCTCTGCTTCTAACTTGGGCCAAAATTGTAAAATGGCCTTATGAATTAGCGATTTCGTTCCAATTCACATTCCAAGTAATATTCGGCATGCTAATTACGTTGCCGATTGCCAAATTGCATTATCTCTTATAGTTTCCGAGATATGGGCAATCGAAATTTTACACCTTAGTGTCTGTTTCTAACTGGGGTAAAATTGTTAAATGGTCTTATGAATTAGTGATTTCGTTCCAATTCACATTCCAAGTAATATTCGGCATGTTAATTACATTGCCGATTGCCAAATTGCATTATCTCTTATAGTTTCCGAGATATGGGCAATCGAAATTTTACACCTTAGTGTCTGTTTCTAACTTGGGTCAAAATTGTAAAATGGTCTTATGAATTAGCGATTTTGCTCCAATTCACATTCCGAGTAATATTCGGCATGCTAATTACATTGCCGATCGCCAAATTGCATTATCTCATATAGTTTACGAGATATGGACTGTCGGCATCTTACAATATTGGCTGTGTTTCTAACTTGGGCCAAAATTGTAAAATGGTCTTATGAATTAGCGATTTCGTTCCAATTCACATTCCAAGTAATATTCGGCATTTTAATTATATTGCCGATAGCCAAATTGCATTATCTCCTATAGTTTCCAAGATATGGACTATCGACATCTTACAATATTGGCTCTGCTTCTAACTTGGGCCAAAATTGTAAAATGGTCTTATGAATTAGCGATTTCGTTCCAATTCACATTCCAAGTAATATTCGGCATGCTAATTAAGTTGCCGATTGCCAAATTGCATTATCTCTTGTAGTTTCCGAGATATGGGCAATCGAAATTTTACACCTTAGAGTCTGTTTCTAACATGGGTCAAAATTGTAAAATGGTCTTATGAATTAGCGATTTCGCTCCAATTCACATTCCAAGTAATATTCGGCATTCTAATTACATTGCCGATTGCCAAATTGCATTATCTCTTATAGTTTCTGAGATATGGACTATCGACATCTTACAATATTGGCTCTTCTTCTAACTTGGGCCAGAATTGTAAAATGGTCTTTTGGATTAGCGATTTCGGTCCAATTCACATTCCAAGTAATATTTGGCATGCTAATTACGTTGCCGATGGCCAACTCGCATTATCTCTTTTGGTTTCCGAGATATGGACTATCGACATCTTGCAATATTGGCTCTGCTTCTAACTTGGGCCAAAATTGTAAAATGGCCTTATGAATTAGCGATTTCGTTCCAATTCACATTCCAAGTAATATTCGGCATGCTAATTACGTTGCCGATTGCCAAATTGCATTATCTCTTATAGTTTCCGAGATATGGGCAATCGAAATTTTACACCTTAGTGTCTGTTTCTAACTGGGGTAAAATTGTTAAATGGTCTTATGAATTAGTGATTTCGTTCCAATTCACATTCCAAGTAATATTCGGCATGCTAATTACATTGCCGATTGCCAAATTGCATTATCTCTTATAGTTTCCGAGATATGGGCAATCGAAATTTTACACCTTAGTGTCTGTTTCTAACTTGGGTCAAAATTGTAAAATGGTCTTATGAATTAGCGATTTCGTTCCAATTCACATTCCAAGTAATATTCGGCATGCTAATTATATTGCCGATTGCCAAATTGCATTATCTCCTATAGTTTCCAAGATATGGACTATCGACATCTTACAATATTGGCTCTGCTTCTAACTTGGGCCAAAATTGTAAAATGGTCTTATGAATTAGCGATTTCGTTCCAATTCACATTCCAAGTAATATTCGGCATGCTAATTAAGTTGCCGATTGCCAAATTGCATTATCTCTTGTAGTTTACGAGATATGGGCAATCGAAATTTTACACCTTAGAGTCTGTTTCTAAGTTGGGTCAAAAATGTAAAATGGTCTTATGAATTAACGATTTCGTTCCAATTCATATTCCAAGTAATACTCGACATGCTAATTACATTACCGTTTGCCAAATTGCATTACCTCCTATAGTTTCCAAGATATGGTCTATCGACATCTTACAATATTGGCTCTGCTTCTAACTGGGGTCAAAATTGTAAAATGGTCTTATGAATTAGCGATTTCGCTCCAATTCACATTCCAAGTAATATTCGGCATGCTAATTACGTTGCCGATTGCCAAATTGCATTATCTCTTGTAGTTTCCGAGATATGGGCAATCTAAATTTTACACCTTAGAGTCTGTTTCTAACTTGGGCCAAAATTGAAAAATGGTCTTATGAATTAGCGATTTCGTTCCAATTCACATTCAAAGTAATATTCGGCATTGCTAATTACGTTGCCGATTGCCAAATTGCATTATCTCTTGTAGTTTCCGAGATATGTGCAATCGAAATTTTACACCTTAGAGTCTGTTTCTAACTTGGGTCAAAATTGTAAAATGGTCTTATGAATTAGCGATTTCGCTCCAATTCACATTCCAAGTAATATTCGGCATGCTAATTACGTTGCCGATTGCCATATTGCATTATCTTTTATAGTTTCCGAGATACGGGCTATCGATAGCTTACAATATTGGCTCTGCTTCTAACTTGGGTCAACATTGTAAAATGGTCTTATGAATTAGCGATTTCGCTCCAATTCACATTCCAAGTAATATTCGGCATGCTAATTACATTGCCGTTTTCCAAATTGCATTATTTCTTATAGTTTCCGAGATATGGGCAATTGAAATTTTACACCTTGGTGTCTGTTTCTAACTGGGGCCAAAATTGTAAAATGGTCTTATGAATTAGCGATTTCGCTCCAATTCACATTCCAAGTAATATTCGGCATGCTAATTACATTGCCGTTTTCCAAATTGCATTATCTCTTATAGTTTCCGAGATATGGGCAATCGAAATTTTACACCTTAGTGTCTGTTTCTAACTTGGGTCAAAATTGTAAAATGGTCTTATGAATTAGCGATTTTGCTCCAATTCACATTCCGAGTAATATTCGGCATGCTAATTACATTGCCGATCGCCAAATTGCATTATCTCATATAGTTTACGAGATATGGACTGTCGGCATCTTACAATATTGGCTGTGTTTCTAACTTGGGCCAAAATTGTAAAATGGTCTTATGAATTAGCGATTTCGTTCTAATTCACATTCCAAGTAATATTCGGCATGCTAATTATATTGCCAATTGCCAAATTGCATTATCTCCTATAGTTTCCAAGATATGGACTATCGACATCTTACAATATTGGCTCTGCTTCTAACTTGGGCCAAAATTGTAAAATGGTCTTATGAATTAGCGATTTCGTTCCAATTCACATTCCAAGTAATATTCGGCATGCTAATTAAGTTGCCGATTGCCAAATTGCATTATCTCTTGTAGTTTACGAGATATGGGCAATCGAAATTTTACACCTTAGAGTCTGTTTCTAAGTTGGGTCAAAAATGTAAAATGGTCTTATGAATTAACGATTTCGTTCCAATTCATATTCCAAGTAATACTCGACATGCTAATTACATTGCCGATTGCCAAATTGCATTACCTCCTATAGTTTCCAAGATATGGTCTATCGACATCTTACAATATTGGCTCTGCTTCTAATTGGGGTGAAAATTGTAAAATGGTCTTATGAATTAGCGATTTCGTTCCAATTCACATTCCAAGTATTATTCGGCATGCTAATTATATTGCCGGTTGCCAAATTGCATTATCTAATATAGTTTCCAAGATATGGTCTATCGACATCTTACAATATTGGCTCTGCTTCTAACTTGGGTCAAAATTGTAAAATGGTCTTATGAATTAGCGATTTCGTTCCAATTCACATTCCAAGTATTATTCGGCATGCTAATTACATTGCCGGTTGCCAAATTGCATTATCTAATATAGTTTCCAAGATATGGTCTATCGACATCTTACAATATTGGCTCTGCTTCTAACTTGGGCCAAAATTGTAAAATGGTCTTATGAATTAGCGATTTCGCTCCAATTCACATTCCAAGTAATATTCGGCATGCTAATTACATTGCCGTTTTCCATATTGCATTATCTCTTATAGTTTCCGAGATATGGGCAATTGAAATTTTACACCTTGGTGTCTGTTTCTAACTGGGGCCAAAATTGTAAAATAATCTTATGAATTAGTGATTTCGTTCCAATTCACATTCCAAGTAATATTCGGCATGCTAATTACGTTGCCGATTGCCATATTGCATTATCTTTTATAGTTTCCGAGATATGGGCTATCGACAGCCTACAATATTGGCTCTGCTTCTAACTTGGGTCAAAATTGTAAAATGGTCTTATGAATTAGCGATTTCGCTCCAATTCACATTCCAAGTAATATTCGGCATGCTAATTACATTGCCGTTTTCCAAATTGCATTATCTCTTATAGTTTTCGAGATATGGGCAATTGAAATTTTACACCTTGGTGTCTGTTTCTAACTGGGATCAAAATTGTAAAATGGTCTTATGAATTAGCGATTTCGTTCCAATTCACATTCTAAGTAATATTCGGCATGCTAATTACGTTGCCGTTTTCCAAATTGCATTATCTCTTATAGTTTCCGAGATATGGGCAATTGAAATTTTACACCTTGGTGTCTGTTTCTAACTGGGGTCAAAATTGTAAAATGGTCTTATGAATTAGTGATTTCGTTCCAATTCACATTCCAAGTAATATTCGACATGCTAATTACGTTGCCTGTTGCCAAATTGTATTATCTCTTATAGTTTCCGAGATATGGACTATCGACATCTTACAATATTGGCTCTGCTTCTAACTTGGGTCAAAATTGTAAAACGGTTTATGAATTAGCGATTTCGCTCCAATTCACATTCCAAGTAATATTCGGCATGCTAATTACATTGCCGATTGCCAAATTGCATTATCCCTTATTGTTTCCGAGATATGGACTATCGACATCTGACAATATCGGCTCTGCTTCTAACTTGGGCCAGAATTGTAAAATGGTCTTATGAATTAGCGATTTCGTTCCAATTCACATTCCAAGTAATATTCGGCATGCTAATTACGTTGCCGATTGCCAAATTGCATTATCTCTTGTAGTTTCCGAGATATGGGCAATTGAAATTTTACACCTTGGTGTCTGTTTCTAACTGGGGTCAAAATTGTAAAATGGTCTTATGAATTAGTGATTTCGTTCCAATTCACATTCCAAGTAATATTCGACATGCTAATTACATTGCCGATTGCCAAATTGCATTATCTCCTATAGTTTCCAAGATATGGTCTATCGACATCTTACAATATTGGCTCTGCTTCTAACTTGGACCAAAATTGAAAAATGGTCGTATGAATTAGCGATTTCGTTCCAATTCACATTCAAAGTAATACTCGGCATTGCTAATTACGTTGCCGATTGCCAAATTGCATTATCTCTTGTAGTTTTCGAGATATGGGCAATCGAAATTTTACACCTTAGAGTCTGTTTCTAACATGGGTCAAAATTGTAAAATGGTCTTACGAATTAGCGATTTCGCTCCAATTCACATTCCAAGTAATATTCGGCATGCTAATTACATTGCCGATTGCCAAATTGCATTATCCCTTATAGTTTCCGAGATATGGACTATCGACATCTGACAGTATTAGCTCTGCTTCTAACTTTTGCAAGAATTGTAAAATGGTCTTATGAATTAGCGATTTCGTTCCAATTCACATTCCAAGTAATATTCGGAATGCTAATTACGTTGCCGATTGCCAAATTGCATTATCTCATATAGTTTCCGAGATATGGACTATCGACATCTTACAATATTGGTTGTGCTTCTAACTTGGGCCAAAATTGTAAAATGGTCTTATGAAATAGCGATTTCGTTCCAATTCACATTCAAAGTAATATTCGGCATTGCTAATTACGTTGCCGATTGCCAAATTGCATTATCTCTTGTAGTTTCCGAGATATGGACAATCGAAATTTTACACCTTAGAGTCTGTTTCTAACTTGGGCCAAAATTGTAAAATGGTCTTATGAATTAGCGATTTCGCTCCAATTCACATTCCAAGTAATATTCGGCATTATAATTACGTTGCCGATTGCCATATTGCATTATCTCTTGTAGTTTCCGAGATATGGGCAATCGAAATTTTACACCTTAGAGTCTGTTTCTAACTTGGGCCAAAATTGAAAAATGGTCTTATGAATTAGCGATTTCGTTCCAATTCACATTCAAAGTAATATTCGGCATTGCTAATTACGTTGCCGATTGCCAAATTGCATTATCTCTTGTAGTTTCTGAGATATGGGCAATCGAAATTTTACACCTTAGAGTCTGTTTCTAACTTGGGTCAAAATTGTAAAATGGTCTTATGAATTAGCGATTTCGCTACAATTCACATTCCAAGTAATATTCGGCATTCTAATTACATTGCCGATTGCCAAATTGCATTATCTCTTATAGTTTCTGAGATATGGACTATCGACATCTTACAATATTGGCTCTTCTTCTAACTTGGGCCAGAATTGTAAAATGGTCTTTTGGATTAGCGATTTCGTTCCAATTCACATTCCAAGTAATATTCGGCATGCTAATTACGTTGCCGATTGCCAAATTGCATTATCTCTTATAGTTTCCGAGATATGGGCAATCGAAATTTTACACCTTAGTGTCTGTTTCTAACTGGGGTAAAATTGTTAAATGGTCTTATGAATTAGTGATTTCGTTCCAATTCACATTCCAAGTAATATTCGGCATGCTAATTACATTGCCGATTGCCAAATTGCATTATCTCTTATAGTTTCCGAGATATGGGCAATCGAAATTTTACACCTTAGTGTCTGTTTCTAACTTGGGCCAAATTGTAAAATGGTCTTATGAATTAGCGATTTTGCTCCAATTCATATTCCGAGTAATATTCGGCATGCTAATTACATTGCCGATCGCCAAATTGCATTATCTCATATAGTTTACGAGATATGGACTGTCGGCATCTTACAATATTGGCTGTGTTTCTAACTTGGGCCAAAATTGTAAAATGGTCTTATGAATTAGCGATTTCGTTCCAATTCACATTCCAAGTAATATTCGGCATTCTAATTATATTGCCGATTGCCAAATTGCATTATCTCCTATAGTTTCCAAGATATGGACTATCGACATCTTACAATATTGGCTCTGCTTCTAACTTGGGCCAAAATTGTAAAATGGTCTTATGAATTAGCGATTTCGTTCCAATTCACATTCCAAGTAATATTCGGCATGCTAATTAAGTTGCCGATTGCCAAATTGCATTATCTCTTGTAGTTTCCGAGATATGGGCAATTGAAATTTTACACCTTGGTGTCTGTTTCTAACTGGGATCAAAATTGTAAAATGGTCTTATGAATTAGCGATTTCGTTCCAATTCACATTCTAAGTAATATTCGGCATGCTAATTACGTTGCCGTTTTCCAAATTGCATTATCTCTTATAGTTTCCGAGATATGGGCAATTGAAATTTTACACCTTGGTGTCTGTTTCTAACTGGGGTCAAAATTGTAAAATGGTCTTATGAATTAGTGATTTCGTTCCAATTCACATTCCAAGTAATATTCGACATGCTAATTACGTTGCCTGTTGCCAAATTGTATTATCTCTTATAGTTTCCGAGATATGGACTATCGACATCTTACAATATTGGCTCTGCTTCTAACTTGGGTCAAAATTGTAAAATGGTTTATGAATTAGCGATTTCGCTCCAATTCACATTCCAAGTAATATTCGGCATGCTAATTACATTGCCGATTGCCAAATTGCATTATCCCTTATTGTTTCCGAGATATGGACTATCGACATCTGACAATATCGGCTCTGCTTCTAACTTGGGCCAGAATTGTAAAATGGTCTTATGAATTAGCGATTTCGTTCCAATTCACATTCCAAGTAATATTCGGCATGCTAATTACGTTGCCGATTGCCAAATTGCATTATCTCTTGTAGTTTCCGAGATATGGGCAATTGAAATTTTACACCTTGGTGTCTGTTTCTAACTGGGGTCAAAATTGTAAAATGGTCTTATGAATTAGTGATTTCGTTCCAATTCACATTCCAAGTAATATTCGACTTGCTAATTACATTGCCGATTGCCAAATTGCATTAT
The DNA here is from genome assembly GCF_030347505.1 of Rhynchophorus ferrugineus. Lineage (NCBI taxonomy): Eukaryota > Metazoa > Arthropoda > Insecta > Coleoptera > Curculionidae > Rhynchophorus > Rhynchophorus ferrugineus. Next base: position 24,318,931 of record NW_027472586.1, on the reverse strand, counting down.
CTCCTATAGTTTCCAAGATATGGTCTATCGACATCTTACAATATTGGCTCTGCTTCTAACTTGGACCAAAATTGAAAAATGGTCGTATGAATTAGCGATTTCGTTCCAATTCACATTCAAAGTAATACTCGGCATTGCTAATTACGTTGCCGATTGCCAAATTGCATTATCTCTTGTAGTTTTCGAGATATGGGCAATCGAAATTTTACACCTTAGAGTCTGTTTCTAACATGGGTCAAAATTGTAAAATGGTCTTACGAATTAGCGATTTCGCTCCAATTGACATTCCAAGTAATATTCGGCATGCTAATTACATTGCCGATTGCCAAATTGCATTATCCCTTATAGTTTCCGAGATATGGACTATCGACATCTGACAGTATTAGCTCTGCTTCTAACTTTTGCAAGAATTGTAAAATGGTCTTATGAATTAGCGATTTCGTTCCAATTCACATTCCAAGTAATATTCGGAATGCTAATTACGTTGCCGATTGCCAAATTGCATTATCTCATATAGTTTCCGAGATATGGACTATCGACATCTTACAATATTGGTTGTGCTTCTAACTTGGGCCAAAATTGTAAAATGGTCTTATGAAATAGCGATTTCGTTCCAATTCACATTCAAAGTAATATTCGGCATTGCTAATTACATTGCCGATTGCCAAATTGCATTATCTCTTATAGTTTCTGAGATATGGACTATCGACATCTTACAATATTGGCTCTTCTTCTAACTTGGGCCAGAATTGTAAAATGGTCTTTTGGATTAGCGATTTCGGTCCAATTCACATTCCAAGTAATATTTGGCATGCTAATTACGTTGCCGATGGCCAACTCGCATTATCTCTTTTGGTTTCCGAGATATGGACTATCGACATCTTGCAATATTGGCTCTGCTTCTAACTTGGGCCAAAATTGTAAAATGGCCTTATGAATTAGCGATTTCGTTCCAATTCACATTCCAAGTAATATTCGGCATGCTAATTACGTTGCCGATTGCCAAATTGCATTATCTCTTATAGTTTCCGAGATATGGGCAATCGAAATTTTACACCTTAGTGTCTGTTTCTAACTGGGGTAAAATTGTTAAATGGTCTTATGAATTAGTGATTTCGTTCCAATTCACATTCCAAGTAATATTCGGCATGTTAATTACATTGCCGATTGCCAAATTGCATTATCTCTTATAGTTTCCGAGATATGGGCAATCGAAATTTTACACCTTAGTGTCTGTTTCTAACTTGGGTCAAAATTGTAAAATGGTCTTATGAATTAGCGATTTTGCTCCAATTCACATTCCGAGTAATATTCGGCATGCTAATTACATTGCCGATCGCCAAATTGCATTATCTCATATAGTTTACGAGATATGGACTGTCGGCATCTTACAATATTGGCTGTGTTTCTAACTTGGGCCAAAATTGTAAAATGGTCTTATGAATTAGCGATTTCGTTCCAATTCACATTCCAAGTAATATTCGGCATTTTAATTATATTGCCGATAGCCAAATTGCATTATCTCCTATAGTTTCCAAGATATGGACTATCGACATCTTACAATATTGGCTCTGCTTCTAACTTGGGCCAAAATTGTAAAATGGTCTTATGAATTAGCGATTTCGTTCCAATTCACATTCCAAGTAATATTCGGCATGCTAATTAAGTTGCCGATTGCCAAATTGCATTATCTCTTGTAGTTTCCGAGATATGGGCAATCGAAATTTTACACCTTAGAGTCTGTTTCTAACATGGGTCAAAATTGTAAAATGGTCTTATGAATTAGCGATTTCGCTCCAATTCACATTCCAAGTAATATTCGGCATTCTAATTACATTGCCGATTGCCAAATTGCATTATCTCTTATAGTTTCTGAGATATGGACTATCGACATCTTACAATATTGGCTCTTCTTCTAACTTGGGCCAGAATTGTAAAATAGTCTTTTGGATTAGCGATTTCGGTCCAATTCACATTCCAAGTAATATTTGGCATGCTAATTACGTTGCCGATGGCCAACTCGCATTATCTCTTTTGGTTTCCGAGATATGGACTATCGACATCTTGCAATATTGGCTCTGCTTCTAACTTGGGCCAAAATTGTAAAATGGCCTTATGAATTAGCGATTTCGTTCCAATTCACATTCCAAGTAATATTCGGCATGCTAATTACGTTGCCGATTGCCAAATTGCATTATCTCTTATAGTTTCCGAGATATGGGCAATCGAAATTTTACACCTTAGTGTCTGTTTCTAACTGGGGTAAAATTGTTAAATGGTCTTATGAATTAGTGATTTCGTTCCAATTCACATTCCAAGTAATATTCGGCATGCTAATTACATTGCCGATTGCCAAATTGCATTATCTCTTATAGTTTCCGAGATATGGGCAATCGAAATTTTACACCTTAGTGTCTGTTTCTAACTTGGGTCAAAATTGTAAAATGGTCTTATGAATTAGCGATTTCGTTCCAATTCACATTCCAAGTAATATTCGGCATGCTAATTATATTGCCGATTGCCAAATTGCATTATCTCCTATAGTTTCCAAGATATGGACTATCGACATCTTACAATATTGGCTCTGCTTCTAACTTGGGCCAAAATTGTAAAATGGTCTTATGAATTAGCGATTTCGTTCCAATTCACATTCCAAGTAATATTCGGCATGCTAATTAAGTTGCCGATTGCCAAATTGCATTATCTCTTGTAGTTTACGAGATATGGGCAATCGAAATTTTACACCTTAGAGTCTGTTTCTAAGTTGGGTCAAAAATGTAAAATGGTCTTATGAATTAACGATTTCGTTCCAATTCATATTCCAAGTAATACTCGACATGCTAATTACATTACCGTTTGCCAAATTGCATTACCTCCTATAGTTTCCAAGATATGGTCTATCGACATCTTACAATATTGGCTCTGCTTCTAACTGGGGTCAAAATTGTAAAATGGTCTTATGAATTAGCGATTTCGCTCCAATTCACATTCCAAGTAATATTCGGCATGCTAATTACGTTGCCGATTGCCAAATTGCATTATCTCTTGTAGTTTCCGAGATATGGGCAATCTAAATTTTACACCTTAGAGTCTGTTTCTAACTTGGGCCAAAATTGAAAAATGGTCTTATGAATTAGCGATTTCGTTCCAATTCACATTCAAAGTAATATTCGGCATTGCTAATTACGTTGCCGATTGCCAAATTGCATTATCTCTTGTAGTTTCCGAGATATGTGCAATCGAAATTTTACACCTTAGAGTCTGTTTCTAACTTGGGTCAAAATTGTAAAATGGTCTTATGAATTAGCGATTTCGCTCCAATTCACATTCCAAGTAATATTCGGCATGCTAATTACATTGCCGATTGCCAAATTGCATTATCTCTTGTAGTTTCCGAGATATGGGCAATCGAAATTTTACACCTTAGAGTCTGTTTCTAACTTGGGCCAAAATTGAAAAATGGTCTTATGAATTAGCGATTTCGTTCCAATTCACATACAAAGTAATATTCGGCATTGCTAATTACGTTGCCGATTGCCAAATTGCATTATCTCTTGTAGTTTCAGAGATATGGGCAATCGAAATTTTACACCTTAGAGTCTGTTTCTAACTTGGGTCAAAATTGTAAAATGGTCTTATGAATTAGCGATTTCGCTCCAATTCACATTCCAAGTAATATTCGGCATTCTAATTACATTGCCGATTGCCAAATTGCATTATCTCTTATAGTTTCTGAGATATGGACTATCGACATCTTACAATATTGGCTCTTCTTCTAACTTGGGCCAGAATTGTAAAATGGTCTTTTGGATTAGCGATTTCGGTCCAATTCACATTCCAAGTAATATTTGTCATGCTAATTACGTTGCCGATGGCCAACTCGCATTATCTCTTTTGGTTTCCGAGATATGGACTATCGACATCTTGCAATATTGGCTCTGCTTCTAACTTGGGCCAAAATTGTAAAATGGACTTATGAATTAGCGATTTCGTTGCAATTCACATTCCAAGTAATATTCGGCATGCTAATTACGTTGCCGATTGCCAAATTGCATTATCTCTTATAGTTTCCGAGATATGGGCAATCGAAATTTTACACCTTAGTGTCTGTTTCTAACTTGGGTCAAAATTGTAAAATGGTCTTATGAATTAGCGATTTTGCTCCAATTCACATTCCGAGTAATATTCGGCATGCTAATTACATTGCCGATCGCCAAATTGCATTATCTCATATAGTTTACGAGATATGGACTGTCGGCATCTTACAATATTGGCTGTGTTTCTAACTTGGGCCAAAATTGTAAAATGGTCTTATGAATTAGCGATTTCGTTCTAATTCACATTCCAAGTAATATTCGGCATGCTAATTATATTGCCAATTGCCAAATTGCATTATCTCCTATAGTTTCCAAGATATGGACTATCGAAATCTTACAATATTGGCTCTGCTTCTAACTTGGGCCAAAATTGTAAAATGGTCTTATGAATTAGCGATTTCGTTCCAATTCACATTCCAAGTAATATTCGGCATGCTAATTAAGTTGCCGATTGCCAAATTGCATTATCTCTTGTAGTTTACGAGATATGGGCAATCGAAATTTTACACCTTAGAGTCTGTTTCTAAGTTGGGTCAAAAATGTAAAATGGTCTTATGAATTAGCGATTTCGCTCCAATTCACATTCCAAGTAATATTCGGCATTATAATTACGTTGCCGATTGCCATATTGCATTATCTCTTGTAGTTTCCGAGATATGGGCAATCGAAATTTTACACCTTAGAGTCTGTTTCTAACTTGGGCCAAAATTGAAAAATGGTCTTATGAATTAGCGATTTCGTTCCAATTCACATTCAAAGTAATATTCGGCATTGCTAATTACGTTGCCGATTGCCAAATTGCATTATCTCTTGTAGTTTCTGAGATATGGGCAATCGAAATTTTACACCTTAGAGTCTGTTTCTAACTTGGGTCAAAATTGTAAAATGGTCTTATGAATTAGCGATTTCGCTACAATTCACATTCCAAGTAATATTCGGCATTCTAATTACATTGCCGATTGCCAAATTGCATTATCTCTTATAGTTTCTGAGATATGGACTATCGACATCTTACAATATTGGCTCTTCTTCTAACTTGGGCCAGAATTGTAAAATGGTCTTTTGGATTAGCGATTTCGTTCCAATTCACATTCCAAGTAATATTCGGCATGCTAATTACGTTGCCGATTGCCAAATTGCATTATCTCTTATAGTTTCCGAGATATGGGCAATCGAAATTTTACACCTTAGTGTCTGTTTCTAACTGGGGTAAAATTGTTAAATGGTCTTATGAATTAGTGATTTCGTTCCAATTCACATTCCAAGTAATATTCGGCATGCTAATTACATTGCCGATTGCCAAATTGCATTATCTCTTATAGTTTCCGAGATATGGGCAATCGAAATTTTACACCTTAGTGTCTGTTTCTAACTTGGGCCAAATTGTAAAATGGTCTTATGAATTAGCGATTTTGCTCCAATTCACATTCCGAGTAATATTCGGCATGCTAATTACATTGCCGATCGCCAAATTGCATTATCTCATATAGTTTACGAGATATGGACTGTCGGCATCTTACAATATTGGCTGTGTTTCTAACTTGGGCCAAAATTGTAAAATGGTCTTATGAATTAGCGATTTCGTTCCAATTCACATTCCAAGTAATATTCGGCATTCTAATTATATTGCCGATTGCCAAATTGCATTATCTCCTATAGTTTCCAAGATATGGACTATCGACATCTTACAATATTGGCTCTGCTTCTAACTTGGGCCAAAATTGTAAAATGGTCTTATGAATTAGCGATTTCGTTCCAATTCACATTCCAAGTAATATTCGGCATGCTAATTAAGTTGCCGATTGCCAAATTGCATTATCTCTTGTAGTTTCCGAGATATGGGCAATTGAAATTTTACACCTTGGTGTCTGTTTCTAACTGGGATCAAAATTGTAAAATGGTCTTATGAATTAGCGATTTCGTTCCAATTCACATTCTAAGTAATATTCGGCATGCTAATTACGTTGCCGTTTTCCAAATTGCATTATCTCTTATAGTTTCCGAGATATGGGCAATTGAAATTTTACACCTTGGTGTCTGTTTCTAACTGGGGTCAAAATTGTAAAATGGTCTTATGAATTAGTGATTTCGTTCCAATTCACATTCCAAGTAATATTCGACATGCTAATTACGTTGCCTGTTGCTAAATTGTATTATCTCTTATAGTTTCCGAGATATGGACTATCGACATCTTACAATATTGGCTCTGCTTCTAACTTGGGTCAAAATTGTAAAATGGTTTATGAATTAGCGATTTCGCTCCAATTCACATTCCAAGTAATATTCGGCATGCTAATTACATTGCCGATTGCCAAATTGCATTATCCCTTATTGTTTCCGAGATATGGACTATCGACATCTGACAATATCGGCTCTGCTTCTAACTTGGGCCAGAATTGTAAAATGGTCTTATGAATTAGCGATTTCGTTCCAATTCACATTCCAAGTAATATTCGGCATGCTAATTACGTTGCCGATTGCCAAATTGCATTATCTCTTGTAGTTTCCGAGATATGGGCAATTGAAATTTTACACCTTGGTGTCTGTTTCTAACTGGGGTCAAAATTGTAAAATGGTCTTATGAATTAGTGATTTCGTTCCAATTCACATTCCAAGTAATATTCGACATGCTAATTACATTGCCGATTGCCAAATTGCATTATCTCCTATAGTTTCCAAGATATGGTCTATCGACATCTTACAATATTGGCTCTGCTTCTAACTTGGACCAAAATTGAAAAATGGTCGTATGAATTAGCGATTTCGTTCCAATTCACATTCAAAGTAATACTCGGCATTGCTAATTACGTTGCCGATTGCCAAATTGCATTATCTCTTGTAGTTTTCGAGATATGGGCAATCGAAATTTTACACCTTAGAGTCTGTTTCTAACATGGGTCAAAATTGTAAAATGGTCTTACGAATTAGCGATTTCGCTCCAATTGACATTCCAAGTAATATTCGGCATGCTAATTACATTGCCGATTGCCAAATTGCATTATCCCTTATAGTTTCCGAGATATGGACTATCGACATCTGACAGTATTAGCTCTGCTTCTAACTTTTGCAAGAATTGTAAAATGGTCTTATGAATTAGCGATTTCGTTCCAATTCACATTCCAAGTAATATTCGGAATGCTAATTACGTTGCCGATTGCCAAATTGCATTATCTCATATAGTTTCCGAGATATGGACTATCGACATCTTACAATATTGGTTGTGCTTCTAACTTGGGCCAAAATTGTAAAATGGTCTTATGAAATAGCGATTTCGTTCCAATTCACATTCAAAGTAATATTCGGCATTGCTAATTACATTGCCGATTGCCAAATTGCATTATCTCTTATAGTTTCTGAGATATGGACTATCGACATCTTACAATATTGGCTCTTCTTCTAACTTGGGCCAGAATTGTAAAATGGTCTTTTGGATTAGCGATTTCGGTCCAATTCACATTCCAAGTAATATTTGGCATGCTAATTACGTTGCCGATGGCCAACTCGCATTATCTCTTTTGGTTTCCGAGATATGGACTATCGACATCTTGCAATATTGGCTCTGCTTCTAACTTGGGCCAAAATTGTAAAATGGCCTTATGAATTAGCGATTTCGTTCCAATTCACATTCCAAGTAATATTCGGCATGCTAATTACGTTGCCGATTGCCAAATTGCATTATCTCTTATAGTTTCCGAGATATGGGCAATCGAAATTTTACACCTTAGTGTCTGTTTCTAACTGGGGTAAAATTGTTAAATGGTCTTATGAATTAGTGATTTCGTTCCAATTCACATTCCAAGTAATATTCGGCATGTTAATTACATTGCCGATTGCCAAATTGCATTATCTCTTATAGTTTCCGAGATATGGGCAATCGAAATTTTACACCTTAGTGTCTGTTTCTAACTTGGGTCAAAATTGTAAAATGGTCTTATGAATTAGCGATTTTGCTCCAATTCACATTCCGAGTAATATTCGGCATGCTAATTACATTGCCGATCGCCAAATTGCATTATCTCATATAGTTTACGAGATATGGACTGTCGGCATCTTACAATATTGGCTGTGTTTCTAACTTGGGCCAAAATTGTAAAATGGTCTTATGAATTAGCGATTTCGCTCCAATTCACATTCCAAGTAATATTCGGCATGCTAATTACATTGCCGGTTGCCAAATTGCATTATCTCTTATAGTTTCCGAGATATGGACTATCGATAATTTACACCTTAGGCTCTGCTTCTAACTTGGGCCCAAATTGTAAAATGGTCTTATCTATTGGCGATTTCGTTCCAATTCACATTCCAAGTAATATTCGGCATGCTAATTACGTTGCCGATTGCCATATTGCATTATCTTTTATAGTTTCCGAGATATGGGCTATCGACAGCTTACAATATTGGCTCTGCTTCTAACTTGGGTCAAAATTGTAAAATGGTCTTATGAATTAGCGATTTCGCTCCAATTCACATTCCAAGTAATATTCGGCATGCTAATTACATTGCCGTTTTCCAAATTGCATTATCTCTTATAGTTTTCGAGATATGGGCAATTGAAATTTTACACCTTGGTGTCTGTTTCTAACTGGGATCAAAATTGTAAAATGGTCTTATGAATTAGCGATTTCGTTCCAATTCACATTCTAAGTAATATTCGGCATGCTAATTACGTTGCCGTTTTCCAAATTGCATTATCTCTTATAGTTTCCGAGATATGGGCAATTGAAATTTTACACCTTGGTGTCTGTTTCTAACTGGGGTCAAAATTGTAAAATGGTCTTATGAATTAGTGATTTCGTTCCAATTCACATTCCAAGTAATATTCGACATGCTAATTACGTTGCCTGTTGCCAAATTGTATTATCTCTTATAGTTTCCGAGATATGGACTATCGACATCTTACAATATTGGCTCTGCTTCTAACTTGGGTCAAAATTGTAAAATGGTTTATGAATTAGCGATTTCGCTCCAATTCACATTCCAAGTAATATTCGGCATGCTAATTACATTGCCGATTGCCAAATTGCATTATCCCTTATTGTTTCCGAGATATGGACTATCGACATCTGACAATATCGGCTCTGCTTCTAACTTGGGCCAGAATTGTAAAATGGTCTTATGAATTAGCGATTTCGTTCCAATTCACATTCCAAGTAATATTCGGCATGCTAATTACGTTGCCGATTGCCAAATTGCATTATCTCTTGTAGTTTCCGAGATATGGGCAATTGAAATATTACACCTTGGTGTCTGTTTCTAACTGGGGTCAAAATTGTAAAATGGTCTTATGAATTAGTGATTTCGTTCCAATTCACATTCCAAGTAATATTCGACATGCTAATTACATTGCCGATTGCCAAATTGCATTATCTCCTATAGTTTCCAAGATATGGTCTATCAACATCTTACAATATTGGCTCTGCTTCTAACTTGGACCAAAATTGAAAAATGGTCGTATGAATTAGCGATTTCGTTCCAATTCACATTCAAAGTAATACTCGGCATTGCTAATTACGTTGCCGATTGCCAAATTGCATTATCTCTTGTAGTTTTCGAGATATGGGCAATCGAAATTTTACACCTTAGAGTCTGTTTCTAACATGGGTCAAAATTGTAAAATGGTCTTACGAATTAGCGATTTCGCTCCAATTCACATTCCAAGTAATATTCGGCATGCTAATTACATTGCCGATTGCCAAATTGCATTATCCCTTATAGTTTCCGAGATATGGACTATCGACATCTGACAGTATTAGCTCTGCTTCTAACTTTTGCAAGAATTGTAAAATGGTCTTATGAATTAGCGATTTCGTTCCAATTCACATTCCAAGTAATATTCGGAATGCTAATTACGTTGCCGATTGCCAAATTGCATTATCTCATATAGTTTCCGAGATATGGACTATCGACATCTTACAATATTGGTTGTGCTTCTAACTTGGGCCAAAATTGTAAAATGGTCTTATGAAATAGCGATTTCGTTCCAATTCACATTCAAAGTAATATTCGGCATTGCTAATTACGTTGCCGATTGCCAAATTGCATTATCTCTTGTAGTTTCCGAGATATGGACAATCGAAATTTTACACCTTAGAGTCTGTTTCTAACTTGGGTGAAAATTGTAAAATGGTCTTATGAATTAGCGATTTCGCTCCAATTCACATTCCAAGTAATATTCGGCATTCTAATTACGTTGCCGATTGCCATATTGCATTATCTCTTGTAGTTTCCGAGATATGGGCAATCGAAATTTTACACCTTAGAGTCTGTTTCTAACTTGGGCCAAAATTGAAAAATGGTCTTATGAATTAGCGATTTCGTTCCAATTCACATTCAAAGTAATATTCGGCATTGCTAATTACGTTGCCGATTGCCAAATTGCATTATCTCTTGTAGTTTCTGAGATATGGGCAATCGAAATTTTACACCTTAGAGTCTGTTTCTAACTTGGGTCAAAATTGTAAAATGGTCTTATGAATTAGCGATTTCGCTACAATTCACATTCCAAGTAATATTCGGCATTCTAATTACATTGCCGATTGCCAAATTGCATTATCTCTTATAGTTTCTGAGATATGGACTATCGACATCTTACAATATTGGCTCTTCTTCTAACTTGGGCCAGAATTGTAAAATGGTCTTTTGGATTAGCGATTTCGTTCCAATTCACATTCCAAGTAATATTCGGCATGCTAATTACGTTGCCGATTGCCAAATTGCATTATCTCTTATAGTTTCCGAGATATGGGCAATCGAAATTTTACACCTTAGTGTCTGTTTCTAACTGGGGTAAAATTGTTAAATGGTCTTATGAATTAGTGATTTCGTTCCAATTCACATTCCAAGTAATATTCGGCATGCTAATTACATTGCCGATTGCCAAATTGCATTATCTCTTATAGTTTCCGAGATATGGGCAATCGAAATTTTACACCTTAGTGTCTGTTTCTAACTTGGGCCAAATTGTAAAATGGTCTTATGAATTAGCGATTTTGCTCCAATTCACATTCCGAGTAATATTCGGCATGCTAATTACATTGCCGATCGCCAAATTGCATTATCTCATATAGTTTACGAGATATGGACTGTCGGCATCTTACAATATTGGCTGTGTTTCTAACTTGGGCCAAAATTGTAAAATGGTCTTATGAATTAGCGATTTCGTTCCAATTCACATTCCAAGTAATATTCGGCATTCTAATTATATTGCCGATTGCCAAATTGCATTATCTCCTATAGTTTCCAAGATATGGACTATCGACATCTTACAATATTGGCTCTGCTTCTAACTTGGGCCAAAATTGTAAAATGGTCTTATGAATTAGCGATTTCGTTCCAATTCACATTCCAAGTAATATTCGGCATGCTAATTAAGTTGCCGATTGCCAAATTGCATTATCTCTTGTAGTTTCCGAGATATGGGCAATTGAAATTTTACACCTTGGTGTCTGTTTCTAACTGGGATCAAAATTGTAAAATGGTCTTATGAATTAGCGATTTCGTTCCAATTCACATTCTAAGTAATATTCGGCATGCTAATTACGTTGCCGTTTTCCAAATTGCATTATCTCTTATAGTTTCCGAGATATGGGCAATTGAAATTTTACACCTTGGTGTCTGTTTCTAACTGGGGTCAAAATTGTAAAATGGTCTTATGAATTAGTGATTTCGTTCCAATTCACATTCCAAGTAATATTCGACATGCTAATTACGTTGCCTGTTGCCAAATTGTATTATCTCTTATAGTTTCCGAGATATGGACTATCGACATCTTACAATATTGGCTCTGCTTCTAACTTGGGTCAAAATTGTAAAATGGTTTATGAATTAGCGATTTCGCTCCAATTCACATTCCAAGTAATATTCGGCATGCTAATTACATTGCCGATTGCCAAATTGCATTATCCCTTATTGTTTCCGAGATATGGACTATCGACATCTGACAATATCGGCTCTGCTTCTAACTTGGGCCAGAATTGTAAAATGGTCTTATGAATTAGCGATTTCGTTCCAATTCACATTCCAAGTAATATTCGGCATGCTAATTACGTTGCCGATTGCCAAATTGCATTATCTCTTGTAGTTTCCGAGATATGGGCAATTGAAATTTTACACCTTGGTGTCTGTTTCTAACTGGGGTCAAAATTGTAAAATGGTCTTATGAATTAGTGATTTCGTTCCAATTCACATTCCAAGTAATATTCGACATGCTAATTACATTGCCGATTGCCAAATTGCATTATCTCCTATAGTTTCCAAGATATGGTCTATCGACATCTTACAATATTGGCTCTGCTTCTAACTTGGACCAAAATTGAAAAATGGTCGTATGAATTAGCGATTTCGTTCCAATTCACATTCAAAGTAATACTCGGCATTGCTAATTACGTTGCCGATTGCCAAATTGCATTATCTCTTGTAGTTTTCGAGATATGGGCAATCGAAATTTTACACCTTAGAGTCTGTTTCTAACATGGGTCAAAATTGTAAAATGGTCTTACGAATTAGCGATTTCGCTCCAATTGACATTCCAAGTAATATTCGGCATGCTAATTACATTGCCGATTGCCAAATTGCATTATCCCTTATAGTTTCCGAGATATGGACTATCGACATCTGACAGTATTAGCTCTGCTTCTAACTTTTGCAAGAATTGTAAAATGGTCTTATGAATTAGCGATTTCGTTCCAATTCACATTCCAAGTAATATTCGGAATGCTAATTACGTTGCCGATTGCCAAATTGCATTATCTCATATAGTTTCCGAGATATGGACTATCGACATCTTACAATATTGGTTGTGCTTCTAACTTGGGCCAAAATTGTAAAATGGTCTTATGAAATAGCGATTTCGTTCCAATTCACATTCAAAGTAATATTCGGCATTGCTAATTACATTGCCGATTGCCAAATTGCATTATCTCTTATAGATTCTGAGATATGGACTATCGACATCTTACAATATTGGCTCTTCTTCTAACTTGGGCCAGAATTGTAAAATGGTCTTTTGGATTAGCGATTTCGGTCCAATTCACATTCCAAGTAATATTTGGCATGCTAATTACGTTGCCGATGGCCAACTCGCATTATCTCTTTTGGTTTCCGAGATATGGACTATCGACATCTTGCAATATTGGCTCTGCTTCTAACTTGGGCCAAAATTGTAAAATGGCCTTATGAATTAGCGATTTCGTTCCAATTCACATTCCAAGGTATATTCGGCATGCTAATTACGTTGCCGATTGCCAAATTGCATTATCTCTTATAGTTTCCGAGATACGGGCAATCGAAATTTTACACCTTAGTGTCTGTTTCTAACTGGGGTAAAATTGTTAAATGGTCTTATGAATTAGTGATTTCGTTCCAATTCACATTCCAAGTAATATTCGGCATGTTAATTACATTGCCGATTGCCAAATTGCATTATCTCTTATAGTTTCAGAGATATGAGCAATCGAAATTTTACACCTTAGTGTCTGTTTCTAACTTGGGTCAAAAATTGTAAAATGGTCTTATGAATTAGCGATTTTGCTCCAATTCACATTCCGAGTAATATTCGGCATGCTAATTACATTGCCGATCGCCAAATTGCATTATCTCATATAGTTTACGAGATATGGACTGTCGGCATCTTACAATATTGGCTGTGTTTCTAACTTGGGCCAAAATTGTAAAATGGTCTTATGAATTAGCGATTTCGTTCCAATTCACATTCCAAGTAATATTCGGCATTCTAATTATATTGCCGATAGCCAAATTGCATTATCTCCTATAGTTTCCAAGATATGGACTATCGACATCTTACAATATTGGCTCTGCTTCTAACTTGGGCCAAAATTGTAAAATGGTCTTATGAATTAGCGATTTCGTTCCAATTCACATTCCAAGTAATATTCGGCATGCTAATTAAGTTGCCGATTGCCAAATTGCATTATCTCTTGTAGTTTCCGAGATATGGGCAATTGAAATTTTACACCTTGGTGTCTGTTTCTAACTGGGATCAAAATTGTAAAATGGTCTTATGAATTAGCGATTTCGTTCCAATTCACATTCTAAGTAATATTCGGCATGCTAATTACGTTGCCGTTTTCCAAATTGCATTATCTCTTATAGTTTCCGAGATATGGGCAATTGAAATTTTACACCTTGGTGTCTGTTTCTAACTGGGGTCAAAATTGTAAAATGGTCTTATGAATTAGTGATTTCGTTCCAATTCACATTCCAAGTAATATTCGACATGCTAATTACGTTGCCTGTTGCCAAATTGTATTATCTCTTATAGTTTCCGAGATATGGACTATCGACATCTTACAATATTGGCTCTGCTTCTAACTTGGGTCAAAATTGTAAAATGGTTTATGAATTAGCGATTTCGCTCCAATTCACATTCCAAGTAATATTCGGCATGCTAATTACATTGCCGATTGCCAAATTGCATTATCCCTTATTGTTTCCGAGATATGGACTATCGACATCTGACAATATCGGCTCTGCTTCTAACTTGGGCCAGAATTGTAAAATGGTCTTATGAATTAGCGATTTCGTTCCAATTCACATTCCAAGTAATATTCGGCATGCTAATTACGTTGCCGATTGCCAAATTGCATTATCTCTTGTAGTTTCCGAGATATGGGCAATTGAAATTTTACACCTTGGTGTCTGTTTCTAACTGGGGTCAAAATTGTAAAATGGTCTTATGAATTAGTGATTTCGTTCCAATTCACATTCCAAGTAATATTCGGCATGCTAATTACGTTGCTGATTGCCATATTGCATTATCTTTTATAGTTTCCGAGATATGGGCTATCGACAGCTTAGAATATTGGCTCTGCTTCTAACTTGGGACAAAATTGTAAAATGGTCTTATGAATTAGCGATTTCGTTCCAATTCACATTCCAAGTAATATTCGGCATGCTAATTACATTGCCGATTGCCAAATTGCATTATCTCTTATAGTTTCCGAGATATGGGCAATCGAAATTTTACACCTTAGTGTCTGTTTCTAACTTGGGCCAAATTGTAAAATGGTCTTATGAATTAGCGATTTTGCTCCAATTCACATTCCGAGTAATATTCGGCATGCTAATTACATTGCCGATCGCCAAATTGCATTATCTCATATAGTTTACGAGATATGGACTGTCGGCATCTTACAATATTGGCTGTGTTTCTAACTTGGGCCAAAATTGTAAAATGGTCTTATGAATTAGCGATTTCGTTCCAATTCACATTCCAAGTAATATTCGGCATTCTAATTATATTGCCGATTGCCAAATTGCATTATCTCCTATAGTTTCCAAGATATGGACTATCGACATCTTACAATATTGGCTCTGCTTCTAACTTGGGCCAAAATTGTAAAATGGTCTTATGAATTAACGATTTCGTTCCAATTCACATTCCAAGTAATATTCGGCATGCTAATTAAGTTGCCGATTGCCAAATTGCATTATCTCTTGTAGTTTCCGAGATATGGGCAATTGAAATTTTACACCTTGGTGTCTGTTTCTAACTGGGATCAAAATTGTAAAATGGTCTTATGAATTAGCGATTTCGTTCCAATTCACATTCTAAGTAATATTCGGCATGCTAATTACGTTGCCGTTTTCCAAATTGCATTATCTCTTATAGTTTCCGAGATATGGGCAATTGAAATTTTACACCTTGGTGTCTGTTTCTAACTGGGGTCAAAATTGTAAAATGGTCTTATGAATTAGCGATTTCGCTCCAATTCACATTCCAAGTAATATTCGGCATGCTAATTACATTGCCGATTGCCAAATTGCATTATCCCTTATTGTTTCCGAGATATGGACTATCGACATCTGACAATATCGGCTCTGCTTCTAACTTGGGCCAGAATTGTAAAATGGTCTTATGAATTAGCGATTTCGTTCCAATTCACATTCCAAGTAATATTCGGCATGCTAATTACGTTGCCGATTGCCAAATTGCATTATCTCTTGTAGTTTCCGAGATATGGGCAATTGAAATTTTACACCTTGGTGTCTGTTTCTAACTGGGGTCAAAATTGTAAAATGGTCTTATGAATTAGTGATTTCGTTCCAATTCACATTCCAAGTAATATTCGACATGCTAATTACATTGCCGATTGCCAAATTGCATTATCTCCTATAGTTTCCAAGATATGGTCTATCGACATCTTACAATATTGGCTCTGCTTCTAACTTGGACCAAAATTGAAAAATGGTCGTATGAATTAGCGATTTCGTTCCAATTCACATTCAAAGTAATACTCGGCATTGCTATTTACGTTGCCGATTGCCAAATTGCATTATCTCTTGTAGTTTTCGAGATATGGGCAATCGAAATTTTACACCTTAGAGTCTGTTTCTAACATGGGTCAAAATTGTAAAATGGTCTTACGAATTAGCGATTTCGCTCCAATTGACATTCCAAGTAATATTCGGCATGCTAATTACATTGCCGATTGCCAAATTGCATTATCCCTTATAGTTTCCGAGATATGGACTATCGACATCTGACAGTATTAGCTCTGCTTCTAACTTTTGCAAGAATTGTAAAATGGTCTTATGAATTAGCGATTTCGTTCCAATTCACATTCCAAGTAATATTCGGAATGCTAATTACGTTGCCGATTGCCAAATTGCATTATCTCATATAGTTTCCGAGATATGGACTATCGACATCTTACAATATTGGTTGTGCTTCTAACTTGGGCCAAAATTGTAAAATGGTCTTATGAAATAGCGATTTCGTTCCAATTCACATTCAAAGTAATATTCGGCATTGCTAATTACATTGCCGATTGCCAAATTGCATTATCTCTTATAGATTCTGAGATATGGACTATCGACATCTTACAATATTGGCTCTTCTTCTAACTTGGGCCAGAATTGTAAAATGGTCTTTTGGATTAGCGATTTCGGTCCAATTCACATTCCAAGTAATATTTGGCATGCTAATTACGTTGCCGATGGCCAACTCGCATTATCTCTTTTGGTTTCCGAGATATGGACTATCGACATCTTGCAATATTGGCTCTGCTTCTAACTTGGGCCAAAATTGTAAAATGGCCTTATGAATTAGCGATTTCGTTCCAATTCACATTCCAAGTAATATTCGGCATGCTAATTACGTTGCCGATTGCCAAATTGCATTATCTCTTATAGTTTCCGAGATATGGGCAATCGAAATTTTACACCTTAGTGTCTGTTTCTAACTGGGGTAAAATTGTTAAATGGTCTTATGAATTAGTGACTTCGTTCCAATTCACATTCCAAGTAATATTCGGCATGTTAATTACATTGCCGATTGCCAAATTGCATTATCTCTTATAGTTTCCGAGATATGGGCAATCGAAATTTTACACCTTAGTGTCTGTTTCTAACTTGGGTCAAAATTGTAAAATGGTCTTATGAATTAGCGATTTTGCTCCAATTCACATTCCGAGTAATATTCGGCATGCTAATTACATTGCCGATCGCCAAATTGCATTATCTCATGTAGTTTACGAGATATGGACTGTCGGCATCTTACAATATTGGCTGTGTTTCTAACTTGGGCCAAAATTGTAAAATGGTCTTATGAATTAGCGATTTCGTTCCAATTCACATTCCAAGTAATATTCGGCATTCTAATTATATTGCCGATAGCCAAATTGCATTATCTCCTATAGTTTCCAAGATATGGACTATCGACATCTTACAATATTGGCTCTGCTTCTAACTTGGGCCAAAATTGTAAAATGGTCTTATGAATTAGCGATTTCGTTCCAATTCACATTCCAAGTAATATTCGGCATGCTAATTAAGTTGCCGATTGCCAAATTGCATTATCTCTTGTAGTTTCCGAGATATGGGCAATTGAAATTTTACACCTTGGTGTCTGTTTCTAACTGGGATCAAAATTGTAAAATGGTCTTATGAATTAGCGATTTCGTTCCAATTCACATTCTAAGTAATATTCGGCATGCTAATTACGTTGCCGTTTTCCAAATTGCATTATCTCTTATAGTTTCCGAGATATGGGCAATTGAAATTTTACACCTTGGTGTCTGTTTCTAACTGGGGTCAAAATTGTAAAATGGTCTTATGAATTAGTGATTTCGTTCCAATTCACATTCCAAGTAATATTCGACATGCTAATTACGTTGCCTGTTGCCAAATTGTATTATCTCTTATAGTTTCCGAGATATGGACTATCGACATCTTACAATATTGGCTCTGCTTCTAACTTGGGTCAAAATTGTAAAATGGTTTATGAATTAGCGATTTCGCTCCAATTCACATTCCAAGTAATATTCGGCATGCTAATTACATTGCCGATTGCCAAATTGCATTATCCCTTATTGTTTCCGAGATATGGACTATCGACATCTGACAATATCGGCTCTGCTTCTAACTTGGGCCAGAATTGTAAAATGGTCTTATGAATTAGCGATTTCGTTCCAATTCACATTCCAAGTAATATTCGGCATGCTAATTACGTTGCCGATTGCCAAATTGCATTATCTCTTGTAGTTTCCGAGATATGGGCAATTGAAATTTTACACCTTGGTGTCTGTTTCTAACTGGGGTCAAAATTGTAAAATGGTCTTATGAATTAGTGATTTCGTTCCAATTCACATTCCAAGTAATATTCGGCATGCTAATTACGTTGCCGATTGCCATATTGCATTATCTTTTATAGTTTCCGAGATATGGGCTATCGACAGCTTAGAATATTGGCTCTGCTTCTAACTTGGGTCAAAATTGTAAAATGGTCTTATGAATTAGCGATTTCGCTCCAATTCACATTCCAAGTAATATTCGGCATGCTAATTACATTGCCGTTTTCCAAATTGCATTATCTCTTATAGTTTTCGAGATATGGGCAATTGAAATTTTACACCTTGGTGTCTGTTTCTAACTGGGATCAAAATTGTAAAATGGTCTTATGAATTAGCGATTTCGTTCCAATTCACATTCTACGTAATATTCGGCATGCTAATTACGTTGCCGTTTTCCAAATTGCGTTATCTCTTATAGTTTCCGAGATATGGGCAATTGAAATTTTACACCTTGGTGTCTGTTTCTAACTGGGGTCAAAATTGTAAAATGGTCTTATGAATTAGCGATTTCGTTCCAATTCACATTCCAAGTAATATTCGACATGCTAATTACGTTGCCTGTTGCCAAATTGTATTATCTCTTATAGTTTCCGAGATATGGACTATCGACATCTTACAATATTGGCTCTGCTTCTAACTGGGGTCAAAATTGTAAAATGGTCTTATGAATTAGCGATTTCGTTCCAATTCACATTCCAAGTAATATTCGGCATGCTAATTAAGTTGCCGATTGCCAAATTGCATTATCTCTTGTAGTTTCCGAGATATGGGCAATTGAAATTTTACACCTTGGTGTCTGTTTCTAACTGGGATCAAAATTGTAAAATGGTCTTATGAATTAGCGATTTCGTTCCAATTCACATTCTAAGTAATATTCGGCATGCTAATTACGTTGCCGTTTTCCAAATTGCATTATCTCTTATAGTTTCCGAGATATGGGCAATTGAAATTTTACACCTTGGTGTCTGTTTCTAACTGGGGTCAAAATTGTAAAATGGTCTTATGAATTAGTGATTTCGTTCCAATTCACATTCCAAGTAATATTCGACATGCTAATTACGTTGCCTGTTGCCAAATTGTATTATCTCTTATAGTTTCCGAGATATGGACTATCGACATCTTACAATATTGGCTCTGCTTCTAACTTGGGTCAAAATTGTAAAATGGTTTATGAATTAGCGATTTCGCTCCAATTCACATTCCAAGTAATATTCGGCATGCTAATTACATTGCCGATTGCCAAATTGCATTATCCCTTATTGTTTCCGAGATATGGACTATCGACATCTGACAATATCGGCTCTGCTTCTAACTTGGGCCAGAATTGTAAAATGGTCTTATGAATTAGCGATTTCGTTCCAATTCACATTCCAAGTAATATTCGGCATGCTAATTACGTTGCCGATTGCCAAATTGCATTATCTCTTGTAGTTTCCGAGATATGGGCAATTGAAATTTTACACCTTGGTGTCTGTTTCTAACTGGGGTCAAAATTGTAAAATGGTCTTATGAATTAGTGATTTCGTTCCAATTCACATTCCAAGTAATATTCGGCATGCTAATTACGTTGCCGATTGCCATATTGCATTATCTTTTATAGTTTCCGAGATATGGGCTATCGACAGCTTAGAATATTGGCTCTGCTTCTAACTTGGGTCAAAATTGTAAAATGGTCTTATGAATTAGCGATTTCGCTCCAATTCACATTCCAAGTAATATTCGGCATGCTAATTACATTGCCGTTTTCCAAATTGCATTATCTCTTATAGTTTTCGAGATATGGGCAATTGAAATTTTACACCTTGGTGTCTGTTTCTAACTGGGATCAAAATTGTAAAATGGTCTTATGAATTAGCGATTTCGTTCCAATTCACATTCTACGTAATATTCGGCATGCTAATTACGTTGCCGTTTTCCAAATTGCGTTATCTCTTATAGTTTCCGAGATATGGGCAATTGAAATTTTACACCTTGGTGTCTGTTTCTAACTGGGGTCAAAATTGTAAAATGGTCTTATGAATTAGCGATTTCGTTCCAATTCACATTCCAAGTAATATTCGACATGCTAATTACGTTGCCTGTTGCCAAATTGTATTATCTCTTATAGTTTCCGAGATATGAACTATCGACATCTTACAATATTGGCTCTGCTTCTAACTGGGGTCAAAATTGTAAAATGGTCTTATGAATTAGCGATTTCGTTCCAATTCACATTCCAAGTATTATTCGGCATGCTAATTACATTGCCGGTTGCCAAATTGCATTATCTAATATAGTTTCCAAGATATGGTCTATCGACATCTTACAATATTGGCTCTGCTTCTAACTTGGGTCAAAATTGTAAAATGGTCTTATGAATTAGCGATTTCGTTCCAATTCACATTCCAAGTATTATTCGGCATGCTAATTGCATTGCCGGTTGCCAAATTGCATTATCTAATATAGTTTCCAAGATATGGTCTATCGACATCTTACAATATTGGCTCTGCTTCTAACTTGGGCCAAAATTGTAAAATGGTCTTATGAATTAGCGATTTCGCTCCAATTCACATTCCAAGTAATATTCGGCATGCTAATTACATTGCCGTTTTCCAAATTGCATTATCTCTTATAGTTTCCGAGATATGGGTAATTGAAATTTTACACCTTGGTGTCTGTTTCTAACTGGGGCCAAAATTGTAAAATGATCTTATGAATTAGTGATTTCGTTCCAATTCACATTCCAAGTAATATTCGGCATGCTAATTACGTTGCCGATTGCCATATTGCATTATCTTTTATAGTTTCCGAGATATGGGCTATCGACAGCTTACAATATTGGCTCTGCTCTAACTTGGGTCAAAATTGTAAAATGGTCTTATGAATTAGCGATTTCGCTCCAATTCACATTCCAAGTAATATTCGGCATGCTACTTACATTGCCGTTTTCCAAATTGCATTATCTCTTATAGTTTTCGAGATATGGGCAATTGAAATTTTACACCTTGGTGTCTGTTTCTAACTGGGATCAAAATTGTAAAATGGTCTTATGAATTAGCGATTTCGTTCCAATTCACATTCTAAGTAATATTCGGCATGCTAATTACGTTGCCGTTTTCCAAATTGCATTATCTCTTATAGTTTCCGAGATATGGGCAATTGAAATTTTACACCTTGGTGTCTGTTTCTAACTGGGGTCAAAATTGTAAAATGGTCTTATGAATTAGTGATTTCGTTCCAATTCACATTCCAAGTAATATTCGACATGCTAATTACGTTGCCTGTTGCCAAATTGTATTATCTCTTATAGTTTCCGAGATATGGACTATCGACATCTTACAATATTGGCTCTGCTTCTAACTTGGGTCAAAATTGTAAAATGGTTTATGAATTAGCGATTTCGCTCCAATTCACATTCCAAGTAATATTCGGCATGCTAATTACATTGCCGATTGCCAAATTGCATTATCCCTTATTGTTTCCGAGATATGGACTATCGACATCTGACAATATCGGCTCTGCTTCTAACTTGGGCCAGAATTGTAAAATGGTCTTATGAATTAGCGATTTCGTTCCAATTCACATTCCAAGTAATATTCGGCATGCTAATTACATTGCCGATTGCCAAATTGCATTATCTCTTGAAGTTTCCGAGATATGGGCAATTGAAATTTTACACTTTGGTGTCTGTTTCTAACTGGGGTCAAAATTGTAAAATGGTCTTATGAATTAGTGATTTCGTTCCAATTCACATTCCAAGTAATATTCGACATGCTAATTACATTGCCGATTGCCAAATTGCATTATCTCCTATAGTTTCCAAGATATGGTCTTTCGACATCTTACAATATTGGCTCTGTTTCTAACTTGGACCAAAATTGAAAAATGGTCGTATGAATTAGCGATTTCGTTCCAATTCACATTCAAAGTAATACTCGGCATTGCTAATTACGTTGCCGATTGCCAAATTGCATTATCTCTTGTAGTTTTCGAGATATGGGCAATCGAAATTTTACACCTTAGAGTCTGTTTCTCACATGGGTCAAAATTGTAAAATGGTCTTACGAATTAGCGATTTCGCTCCAATTCACATTCCAAGTAATATTCGGCATGCTAATTACATTGCCGATTGCCAAATTGCATTATCCCTTATAGTTTCCGAGATATGGACTATCGACATCTGACAGTATTAGCTCTGCTTCTAACTTGGGCAAGAATTGTAAAATGGTCTTATGAATTAGCGATTTCGTTCCAATTCACATTCCAAGTAATATTCGGAATGCTAATTACGTTGCCGATTGCCAAATTGCATTATCTCATATAGTTTCCGAGATATGGACTATCGACATCTTACAATATTGGTTGTGCTTCTAACTTGGGCCAAAATTGTAAAATGGTCTTATGAAATAGCGATTTCGTTCCAATTCACATTCAAAGTAATATTCGGCATTGCTAATTACGTTGCCGATTGCCAAATTGCATTATCTCTTGTAGTTTCCGAGATATGGACAATCGAAATTTTACACCTTAGAGTCTGTTTCTAACTTGGGTCAAAATTGTAAAATGGTCTTATGAATTAGCTAATTACGTTGCCGATTGCCATATTGCATTATCTCTTGTAGTTTCCGAGATATGGGCAATCGAAATTTTACACCTTAGAGTCTGTTTCTAACTTGGGCCAAAATTGAAAAATGGTCTTATGAATTAGCGATTTCGTTCCAATTCACATTCAAAGTAATATTCGGCATTGCTAATTACGTTGCCGATTGCCAAATTGCATTATCTCTTGTAGTTTCTGAGATATGGGCAATCGAAATTTTACACCTTAGAGTCTGTTTCTAACTTGGGTCAAAATTGTAAAATGGTCTTATGAATTAGCGATTTCGCTACAATTCACATTCCAAGTAATATTCGGCATTCTAATTACATTGCCGATTGCCAAATTGCATTATCTCTTATAGTTTCTGAGATATGGACTATCGACATCTTACAATATTGGCTCTTCTTCTAACTTGGGCCAGAATTGTAAAATGGTCTTTTGGATTAGCGATTTCGGTCCAATTCACATTCCAAGTA
Organism: Rhynchophorus ferrugineus; assembly: GCF_030347505.1. Taxonomy (NCBI): domain Eukaryota; kingdom Metazoa; phylum Arthropoda; class Insecta; order Coleoptera; family Curculionidae; genus Rhynchophorus; species Rhynchophorus ferrugineus. The sequence continues at coordinate 24,295,188 of NW_027472586.1, read as the reverse complement.
ATATTTGGCATGCTAATTACGTTGCCGATGGCCAACTCGCATTATCTCTTTTGGTTTCCGAGATATGGACTATCGACATCTTGCAATATTGGCTCTGCTTCTAACTTGGGCCAAAATTGTAAAATGGCCTTATGAATTAGCGATTTCGTTCCAATTCACATTCCAAGTAATATTCGGCATGCTAATTACGTTGCCGATTGCCAAATTGCATTATCTCTTATAGTTTCCGAGATATGGGCAATCGAAATTTTACACCTTAGTGTCTGTTTCTAACTGGGGTCAAAATTGTAAAATGGTCTTATGAATTAGTGATTTCGTTCCAATTCACATTCCAAGTAATATTCGGCATGCTAATTACGTTGCCGATTGCCATATTGCATTATCTTTTATAGTTTCCGAGATATGGGCTATCGACAGCTTAGAATATTGGCTCTGCTTCTAACTTGGGACAAAATTGTAAAATGGTCTTATGAATTAGCGATTTCGTTCCAATTCACATTCCAAGTAATATTCGGCATGCTAATTACATTGCCGATTGCCAAATTGCATTATCTCTTATAGTTTCCGAGATATGGGCAATCGAAATTTTACACCTTAGTGTCTGTTTCTAACTTGGGCCAAATTGTAAAATGGTCTTATGAATTAGCGATTTCGTTCCAATTCACATTCCAAGTAATATTCGGCATGCTAATTAAGTTGCCGATTGCCAAATTGCATTATCTCTTGTAGTTTCCGAGATATGGGCAATTGAAATTTTACACCTTGGTGTCTGTTTCTAACTGGGATCAAAATTGTAAAATGGTCTTATGAATTAGCGATTTCGTTCCAATTCACATTCTAAGTAATATTCGGCATGCTAATTACGTTGCCGTTTTCCAAATTGCATTATCTCTTATAGTTTCCGAGATATGGGCAATTGAAATTTTACACCTTGGTGTCTGTTTCTAACTGGGGTCAAAATTGTAAAATGGTCTTATGAATTAGCTAATTACGTTGCCTGTTGCCAAATTGTATTATCTCTTATAGTTTCCGAGATATGGACTATCGACATCTTACAATATTGGCTCTGCTTCTAACTTGGGTCAAAATTGTAAAATGGTTTATGAATTAGCGATTTCGCTCCAATTCACATTCCAAGTAATATTCGGCATGCTAATTACATTGCCGATTGCCAAATTGCATTATCCCTTATTGTTTCCGAGATATGGACTATCGACATCTGACAATATCGGCTCTGCTTCTAACTTGGGCCAGAATTGTAAAATGGTCTTATGAATTAGCGATTTCGTTCCAATTCACATTCCAAGTAATATTCGGCATGCTAATTACGTTGCCGATTGCCAAATTGCATTATCTCTTGTAGTTTCCGAGATATGGGCAATTGAAATTTTACACCTTGGTGTCTGTTTCTAACTGGGGTCAAAATTGTAAAATGGTCTTATGAATTAGAGATATCGTTCCAATTCACATTCCAAGTAATATTCGACATGCTAATTACATTGCCGATTGCCAAATTGCATTATCTCCTATAGTTTCCAAGATATGGTCTATCGACATCTTACAATATTGGCTCTGCTTCTAACTTGGACCAAAATTGAAAAATGGTCGTATGAATTAGCGATTTCGTTCCAATTCACATTCAAAGTAATACTCGGCATTGCTAATTACGTTGCCGATTGCCAAATTGCATTATCTCTTGTAGTTTTCGAGATATGGGCAATCGAAATTTTACACCTTAGAGTCTGTTTCTAACATGGGTCAAAATTGTAAAATGGTCTTACGAATTAGCGATTTCGCTCCAATTGACATTCCAAGTAATATTCGGCATGCTAATTACATTGCCGATTGCCAAATTGCATTATCCCTTATAGTTTCCGAGATATGGACTATCGACATCTGACAGTATTAGCTCTGCTTCTAACTTTTGCAAGAATTGTAAAATGGTCTTATGAATTAGCGATTTCGTTCCAATTCACATTCCAAGTAATATTCGGAATGCTAATTACGTTGCCGATTGCCAAATTGCATTATCTCATATAGTTTCCGAGATATGGACTATCGACATCTTACAATATTGGTTGTGCTTCTAACTTGGGCCAAAATTGTAAAATGGTCTTATGAAATAGCGATTTCGTTCCAATTCACATTCAAAGTAATATTCGGCATTGCTAATTACATTGCCGATTGCCAAATTGCATTATCTCTTATAGATTCTGAGATATGGACTATCGACATCTTACAATATTGGCTCTTCTTCTAACTTGGGCCAGAATTGTAAAATGGTCTTTTGGATTAGCGATTTCGGTCCAATTCACATTCCAAGTAATATTTGGCATGCTAATTACGTTGCCGATGGCCAACTCGCATTATCTCTTTTGGTTTCCGAGATATGGACTATCGACATCTTGCAATATTGGCTCTGCTTCTAACTTGGGCCAAAATTGTAAAATGGCCTTATGAATTAGCGATTTCGTTCCAATTCACATTCCAAGTAATATTCGGCATGCTAATTACGTTGCCGATTGCCAAATTGCATTATCTCTTATAGTTTCCGAGATATGGGCAATCGAAATTTTACACCTTAGTGTCTGTTTCTAACTGGGGTAAAATTGTTAAATGGTCTTATGAATTAGTGATTTCGTTCCAATTCACATTCCAAGTAATATTCGGCATGTTAATTACATTGCCGATTGCCAAATTGCATTATCTCTTATAGTTTCAGAGATATGGGCAATCGAAATTTTACACCTTAGTGTCTGTTTCTAACTTGGGTCAAAAATTGTAAAATGGTCTTATGAATTAGCGATTTTGCTCCAATTCACATTCCGAGTAATATTCGGCATGCTAATTACATTGCCGATCGCCAAATTGCATTATCTCATATAGTTTACGAGATATGGACTGTCGGCATCTTACAATATTGGCTGTGTTTCTAACTTGGGCCAAAATTGTAAAATGGTCTTATGAATTAGCGATTTCGTTCCAATTCACATTCCAAGTAATATTCGGCATTCTAATTATATTGCCGATAGCCAAATTGCATTATCTCCTATAGTTTCCAAGATATGGACTATCGACATCTTACAATATTGGCTCTGCTTCTAACTTGGGCCAAAATTGTAAAATGGTCTTATGAATTAGCGATTTCGTTCCAATTCACATTCCAAGTAATATTCGGCATGCTAATTAAGTTGCCGATTGCCAAATTGCATTATCTCTTGTAGTTTCCGAGATATGGGCAATTGAAATTTTACACCTTGGTGTCTGTTTCTAACTGGGATTAAAATTGTAAAATGGTCTTATGAATTAGCGATTTCGTTCCAATTCACATTCTAAGTAATATTCGGCATGCTAATTACGTTGCCGTTTTCCAAATTGCATTATCTCTTATAGTTTCCGAGATATGGGCAATTGAAATTTTACACCTTGGTGTCTGTTTCTAACTGGGGTCAAAATTGTAAAATGGTCTTATGAATTAGTGATTTCGTTCCAATTCACATTCCAAGTAATATTCGACATGCTAATTACGTTGCCTGTTGCCAAATTGTATTATCTCTTATAGTTTCCGAGATATGGACTATCGACATCTTACAATATTGGCTCTGCTTCTAACTTGGGTCAAAATTGTAAAATGGTTTATGAATTAGCGATTTCGCTCCAATTCACATTCCAAGTAATATTCGGCATGCTAATTACATTGCCGATTGCCAAATTGCATTATCCCTTATTGTTTCCGAGATATGGACTATCGACATCTGACAATATCGGCTCTGCTTCTAACTTGGGCCAGAATTGTAAAATGGTCTTATGAATTAGCGATTTCGTTCCAATTCACATTCCAAGTAATATTCGGCATGCTAATTACGTTGCCGATTGCCAAATTGCATTATCTCTTGTAGTTTCCGAGATATGGGCAATTGAAATTTTACACCTTGGTGTCTGTTTCTAACTGGGGTCAAAATTGTAAAATGGTCTTATGAATTAGTGATTTCGTTCCAATTCACATTCCAAGTAATATTCGGCATGCTAATTACGTTGCCGATTGCCATATTGCATTATCTTTTATAGTTTCCGAGATATGGGCTATCGACAGCTTAGAATATTGGCTCTGCTTCTAACTTGGGACAAAATTGTAAAATGGTCTTATGAATTAGCGATTTCGTTCCAATTCACATTCCAAGTAATATTCGGCATGCTAATTACATTGCCGATTGCCAAATTGCATTATCTCTTATAGTTTCCGAGATATGGGCAATCGAAATTTTACACCTTAGTGTCTGTTTCTAACTTGGGCCAAATTGTAAAATGGTCTTATGAATTAGCGATTTTGCTCCAATTCACATTCCGAGTAATATTCGGCATGCTAATTACATTGCCGATCGCCAAATTGCATTATCTCATATAGTTTACGAGATATGGACTGTCGGCATCTTACAATATTGGCTGTGTTTCTAACTTGGGCCAAAATTGTAAAATGGTCTTATGAATTAGCGATTTCGTTCCAATTCACATTCCAAGTAATATTCGGCATTCTAATTATATTGCCGATTGCCATATTGCATTATCTCCTATAGTTTCCAAGATATGGACTATCGACATCTTACAATATTGGCTCTGCTTCTAACTTGGGCCAAAATTGTAAAATGGTCTTATGAATTAACGATTTCGTTCAAATTCACATTCCAAGTAATATTCGGCATGCTAATTAAGTTGCCGATTGCCAAATTGCATTATCTCTTGTAGTTTCCGAGATATGGGCAATTGAAATTTTACACCTTGGTGTCTGTTTCTAACTGGGATCAAAATTGTAAAATGGTCTTATGAATTAGCGATTTCGTTCCAATTCACATTCTAAGTAATATTCGGCATGCTAATTACGTTGCCGTTTTCCAAATTGCATTATCTCTTATAGTTTCCGAGATATGGGCAATTGAAATTTTACACCTTGGTGTCTGTTTCTAACTGGGGTCAAAATTGTAAAATGGTCTTATGAATTAGTGATTTCGTTCCAATTCACATTCCAAGTAATATTCGACATGCTAATTACGTTGCCTGTTGCCAAATTGTATTATCTCTTATAGTTTCCGAGATATGGACTATCGACATCTTACAATATTGGCTCTGCTTCTAACTTGGGTCAAAATTGTAAAATGGTTTATGAATTAGCGATTTCGCTCCAATTCACATTCCAAGTAATATTCGGCATGCTAATTACATTGCCGATTGCCAAATTGCATTATCCCTTATTGTTTCCGAGATATGGACTATCGACATCTGACAATATCGGCTCTGCTTCTAACTTGGGCCAGAATTGTAAAATGGTCTTATGAATTAGCGATTTCGTTCCAATTCACATTCCAAGTAATATTCGGCATGCTAATTACGTTGCCGATTGCCAAATTGCATTATCTCTTGTAGTTTCCGAGATATGGGCAATTGAAATTTTACACCTTGGTGTCTGTTTCTAACTGGGGTCAAAATTGTAAAATGGTCTTATGAATTAGTGATTTCGTTCCAATTCACATTCCAAGTAATATTCGACATGCTAATTACATTGCCGATTGCCAAATTGCATTATCTCCTATAGTTTCCAAGATATGGTCTATCGACATCTTACAATATTGGCTCTGCTTCTAACTTGGACCAAAATTGAAAAATGGTCGTATGAATTAGCGATTTCGTTCCAATTCACATTCAAAGTTATACTCGGCATTGCTATTTACGTTGCCGATTGCCAAATTGCATTATCTCTTGTAGTTTTCGAGATATGGGCAATCGAAATTTTACACCTTAGAGTCTGTTTCTAACATGGGTCAAAATTGTAAAATGGTCTTACGAATTAGCGATTTCGCTCCAATTGACATTCCAAGTAATATTCGGCATGCTAATTACATTGCCGATTGCCAAATTGCATTATCCCTTATAGTTTCCGAGATATGGACTATCGACATCTGACAGTATTAGCTCTGCTTCTAACTTTTGCAAGAATTGTAAAATGGTCTTATGAATTAGCGATTTCGTTCCAATTCACATTCCAAGTAATATTCGGAATGCTAATTACGTTGCCGATTGCCAAATTGCATTATCTCATATAGTTTCCGAGATATGGACTATCGACATCTTACAATATTGGTTGTGCTTCTAACTTGGGCCAAAATTGTAAAATGGTCTTATGAAATAGCGATTTCGTTCCAATTCACATTCAAAGTAATATTCGGCATTGCTAATTACATTGCCGATTGCCAAATTGCATTATCTCTTATAGATTCTGAGATATGGACTATCGACATCTTACAATATTGGCTCTTCTTCTAACTTGGGCCAGAATTGTAAAATGGTCTTTTGGATTAGCGATTTCGGTCCAATTCACATTCCAAGTAATATTTGGCATGCTAATTACGTTGCCGATGGCCAACTCGCATTATCTCTTTTGGTTTCCGAGATATGGACTATCGACATCTTGCAATATTGGCTCTGCTTCTAACTTGGGCCAAAATTGTAAAATGGCCTTATGAATTAGCGATTTCGTTCCAATTCACATTCCAAGTAATATTCGGCATGCTAATTACGTTGCCGATTGCCAAATTGCATTATCTCTTATAGTTTCCGAGATATGGGCAATCGAAATTTTACACCTTAGTGTCTGTTTCTAACTGGGGTAAAATTGTTAAATGGTCTTATGAATTAGTGATTTCGTTCCAATTCACATTCCAAGTAATATTCGGCATGTTAATTACATTGCCGATTGCCAAATTGCATTATCTCTTATAGTTTCCGAGATATGGGCAATCGAAATTTTACACCTTAGTGTCTGTTTCTAACTTGGGTCAAAATTGTAAAATGGTCTTATGAATTAGCGATTTTGCTCCAATTCACATTCCGAGTAATATTCGGCATGCTAATTACATTGCCGATCGCCAAATTGCATTATCTCATGTAGTTTACGAGATATGGACTGTCGGCATCTTACAATATTGGCTGTGTTTCTAACTTGGGCCAAAATTGTAAAATGGTCTTATGAATTAGCGATTTCGTTCCAATTCACATTCCAAGTAATATTCGGCATTCTAATTATATTGCCGATAGCCAAATTGCATTATCTCCTATAGTTTCCAAGATATGGACTATCGACATCTTACAATATTGGCTCTGCTTCTAACTTGGGCCAAAATTGTAAAATGGTCTTATGAATTAGCGATTTCGTTCCAATTCACATTCCAAGTAATATTCGGCATGCTAATTAAGTTGCCGATTGCCAAATTGCATTATCTCTTGTAGTTTCCGAGATATGGGCAATTGAAATTTTACACCTTGGTGTCTGTTTCTAACTGGGATCAAAATTGTAAAATGGTCTTATGAATTAGCGATTTCGTTCCAATTCACATTCTAAGTAATATTCGGCATGCTAATTACGTTGCCGTTTTCCAAATTGCATTATCTCTTATAGTTTCCGAGATATGGGCAATTGAAATTTTACACCTTGGTGTCTGTTTCTAACTGGGGTCAAAATTGTAAAATGGTCTTATGAATTAGTGATTTCGTTCCAATTCACATTCCAAGTAATATTCGACATGCTAATTACGTTGCCTGTTGCCAAATTGTATTATCTCTTATAGTTTCCGAGATATGGACTATCGACATCTTACAATATTGGCTCTGCTTCTAACTTGGGTCAAAATTGTAAAATGGTTTATGAATTAGCGATTTCGCTCCAATTCACATTCCAAGTAATATTCGGCATGCTAATTACATTGCCGATTGCCAAATTGCATTATCCCTTATTGTTTCCGAGATATGGACTATCGACATCTGACAATATCGGCTCTGCTTCTAACTTGGGCCAGAATTGTAAAATGGTCTTATGAATTAGCGATTTCGTTCCAATTCACATTCCAAGTAATATTCGGCATGCTAATTACGTTGCCGATTGCCAAATTGCATTATCTCTTGTAGTTTCCGAGATATGGGCAATTGAAATTTTACACCTTGGTGTCTGTTTCTAACTGGGATCAAAATTGTAAAATGGTCTTATGAATTAGTGATTTCGTTCCAATTCACATTCCAAGTAATATTCGGCATGCTAATTACGTTGCCGATTGCCATATTGCATTATCTTTTATAGTTTCCGAGATATGGGCTATCGACAGCTTAGAATATTGGCTCTGCTTCTAACTTGGGTCAAAATTGTAAAATGGTCTTATGAATTAGCGATTTCGCTCCAATTCACATTCCAAGTAATATTCGGCATGCTAATTACATTGCCGTTTTCCAAATTGCATTATCTCTTATAGTTTTCGAGATATGGGCAATTGAAATTTTACACCTTGGTGTCTGTTTCTAACTGGGATCAAAATTGTAAAATGGTCTTATGAATTAGCGATTTCGTTCCAATTCACATTCTACGTAATATTCGGCATGCTAATTACGTTGCCGTTTTCCAAATTGCGTTATCTCTTATAGTTTCCGAGATATGGGCAATTGAAATTTTACACCTTGGTGTCTGTTTCTAACTGGGGTCAAAATTGTAAAATGGTCTTATGAATTAGCGATTTCGTTCCAATTCACATTCCAAGTAATATTCGACATGCTAATTACGTTGCCTGTTGCCAAATTGTATTATCTCTTATAGTTTCCGAGATATGAACTATCGACATCTTACAATATTGGCTCTGCTTCTAACTGGGGTCAAAATTGTAAAATGGTCTTATGAATTAGCGATTTCGTTCCAATTCACATTCCAAGTATTATTCGGCATGCTAATTACATTGCCGGTTGCCAAATTGCATTATCTAATATAGTTTCCAAGATATGGTCTATCGACATCTTACAATATTGGCTCTGCTTCTAACTTGGGTCAAAATTGTAAAATGGTCTTATGAATTAGCGATTTCGTTCCAATTCACATTCCAAGTATTATTCGGCATGCTAATTGCATTGCCGGTTGCCAAATTGCATTATCTAATATAGTTTCCAAGATATGGTCTATCGACATCTTACAATATTGGCTCTGCTTCTAACTTGGGCCAAAATTGTAAAATGGTCTTATGAATTAGCGATTTCGCTCCAATTCACATTCCAAGTAATATTCGGCATGCTAATTACATTGCCGTTTTCCAAATTGCATTATCTCTTATAGTTTCCGAGATATGGGTAATTGAAATTTTACACCTTGGTGTCTGTTTCTAACTGGGGCCAAAATTGTAAAATGATCTTATGAATTAGTGATTTCGTTCCAATTCACATTCCAAGTAATATTCGGCATGCTAATTACGTTGCCGATTGCCATATTGCATTATCTTTTATAGTTTCCGAGATATGGGCTATCGACAGCTTACAATATTGGCTCTGCTCTAACTTGGGTCAAAATTGTAAAATGGTCTTATGAATTAGCGATTTCGCTCCAATTCACATTCCAAGTAATATTCGGCATGCTACTTACATTGCCGTTTTCCAAATTGCATTATCTCTTATAGTTTTCGAGATATGGGCAATTGAAATTTTACACCTTGGTGTCTGTTTCTAACTGGGATCAAAATTGTAAAATGGTCTTATGAATTAGCGATTTCGTTCCAATTCACATTCTAAGTAATATTCGGCATGCTAATTACGTTGCCGTTTTCCAAATTGCATTATCTCTTATAGTTTCCGAGATATGGGCAATTGAAATTTTACACCTTGGTGTCTGTTTCTAACTGGGGTCAAAATTGTAAAATGGTCTTATGAATTAGTGATTTCGTTCCAATTCACATTCCAAGTAATATTCGACATGCTAATTACGTTGCCTGTTGCCAAATTGTATTATCTCTTATAGTTTCCGAGATATGGACTATCGACATCTTACAATATTGGCTCTGCTTCTAACTTGGGTCAAAATTGTAAAATGGTTTATGAATTAGCGATTTCGCTCCAATTCACATTCCAAGTAATATTCGGCATGCTAATTACATTGCCGATTGCCAAATTGCATTATCCCTTATTGTTTCCGAGATATGGACTATCGACATCTGACAATATCGGCTCTGCTTCTAACTTGGGCCAGAATTGTAAAATGGTCTTATGAATTAGCGATTTCGTTCCAATTCACATTCCAAGTAATATTCGGCATGCTAATTACATTGCCGATTGCCAAATTGCATTATCTCTTGAAGTTTCCGAGATATGGGCAATTGAAATTTTACACTTTGGTGTCTGTTTCTAACTGGGGTCAAAATTGTAAAATGGTCTTATGAATTAGTGATTTCGTTCCAATTCACATTCCAAGTAATATTCGACATGCTAATTACATTGCCGATTGCCAAATTGCATTATCTCCTATAGTTTCCAAGATATGGTCTTTCGACATCTTACAATATTGGCTCTGTTTCTAACTTGGACCAAAATTGAAAAATGGTCGTATGAATTAGCGATTTCGTTCCAATTCACATTCAAAGTAATACTCGGCATTGCTAATTACGTTGCCGATTGCCAAATTGCATTATCTCTTGTAGTTTTCGAGATATGGGCAATCGAAATTTTACACCTTAGAGTCTGTTTCTAACATGGGTCAAAATTGTAAAATGGTCTTACGAATTAGCGATTTCGCTCCAATTCACATTCCAAGTAATATTCGGCATGCTAATTACATTGCCGATTGCCAAATTGCATTATCCCTTATAGTTTCCGAGATATGGACTATCGACATCTGACAGTATTAGCTCTGCTTCTAACTTGGGCAAGAAATGTAAAATGGTCTTATGAATTAGCGATTTCGTTCCAATTCACATTCCAAGTAATATTCGGAATGCTAATTACGTTGCCGATTGCCAAATTGCATTATCTCATATAGTTTCCGAGATATGGACTATCGACATCTTACAATATTGGTTGTGCTTCTAACTTGGGCCAAAATTGTAAAATGGTCTTATGAAATAGCGATTTCGTTCCAATTCACATTCAAAGTAATATTCGGCATTGCTAATTACGTTGCCGATTGCCAAATTGCATTATCTCTTGTAGTTTCCGAGATATGGACAATCGAAATTTTACACCTTAGAGTCTGTTTCTAACTTGGGTCAAAATTGTAAAATGGTCTTATGAATTAGCGATTTCGCTCCAATTCACATTCCAAGTAATATTCGGCATTCTAATTACGTTGCCGATTGCCATATTGCATTATCTCTTGTAGTTTCCGAGATATGGGCAATCGAAATTTTACACCTTAGAGTCTGTTTCTAACTTGGGCCAAAATTGAAAAATGGTCTTATGAATTAGCGATTTCGTTCCAATTCACATTCAAAGTAATATTCGGCATTGCTAATTACGTTGCCGATTGCCAAATTGCATTATCTCTTGTAGTTTCTGAGATATGGGCAATCGAAATTTTACACCTTAGAGTCTGTTTCTAACTTGGGTCAAAATTGTAAAATGGTCTTATGAATTAGCGATTTCGCTACAATTCACATTCCAAGTAATATTCGGCATTCTAATTACATTGCCGATTGCCAAATTGCATTATCTCTTATAGTTTCTGAGATATGGACTATCGACATCTTACAATATTGGCTCTTCTTCTAACTTGGGCCAGAATTGTAAAATGGTCTTTTGGATTAGCGATTTCGGTCCAATTCACATTCCAAGTAATATTTGGCATGCTAATTACGTTGCCGATGGCCAACTCGCATTATCTCTTTTGGTTTCCGAGATATGGACTATCGACATCTTGCAATATTGGCTCTGCTTCTAACTTGGGCCAAAATTGTAAAATGGCCTTATGAATTAGCGATTTCGTTCCAATTCACATTCCAAGTAATATTCGGCATGCTAATTACGTTGCCGATTGCCAAATTGCATTATCTCTTATAGTTTCCGAGATATGGGCAATCGAAATTTTACACCTTAGTGTCTGTTTCTAACTTGGGTCAAAATTGTAAAATGGTCTTATGAATTAGCGATTTTGCTCCAATTCACATTCCGAGTAATATTCGGCATGCTAATTACATTGCCGATCGCCAAATTGCATTATCTCATATAGTTTACGAGATATGGGCTGTCGGCATCTTACAATATTGGCTGTGTTTCTAACTTGGGCCAAAATTGTAAAATGGTCTTATGAATTAGCGATTTCGTTCCAATTCACATTCCAAGTAATATTCGGCATTCTAATTATATTGCCGATTGCCAAATTGCATTATCTCCTATAGTTTCCAAGATATGGACTATCGACATCTTACAATATTGGCTCTGCTTCTAACTTGGGCCAAAATTGTAAAATGGTCTTATGAATTAGCGATTTCGTTCCAATTCACATTCCAAGTAATATTCGGCATGCTAATTAAGTTGCCGATTGCCAAATTGCATTATCTCTTGTAGTTTCTGAGATATGGGCAATCGAAATTTTACACCTTAGAGTCTGTTTCTAAGTTGGGTCAAAATGTAAAATGGTCTTATGAATTAGCGATTTCGTTCCAATTCACATTCCAAGTAATACTCGACATGCTAATTACATTGCCGATTGCCAAATTGCATTACCTCCTAGAGTTTCCAAGATATGGTCTATCGACATCTTACAATATTGGCTCTGCTTCTAACTGGGGTCAAAATTGTAAAATGGTCTTATGAATTAGCGATTTCGTTCCAATTCACATTCCAAGTATTATTCGGCATGCTAATTACATTGCCGGTTGCCAAATTGCATTATCTAATATAGTTTCCAAGATATGGTCTATCGACATCTTACAATATTGGCTCTGCTTCTAACTTGGGCCAAAATTGTTAAATGGTCTTATGAATTAGCGATTTCCTTCCAATTCACATTCAAAGTAATATTCGGCATTGCTAATTACGTTGCCGATTGCCAAATTGCATTATCTCTTGTAGTTTCCGAGATATGTGCAATCGAAATTTTACACCTTAGAGTCTGTTTCTAACTTGGGTCAAAATTGTAAAATGGTCTTATGAATTAGCGATTTCGCTCCAATTCACATTCCAAGTAATATTCGGCATGCTAATTACGTTGCCGATTGCCATATTGCATTATCTTTTATAGTTTCCGAGATACGGGCTATCGACAGCTTACAATATTGGCTCTGCTTCTAACTTGGGTCAAAATTGTAAAATGGTTTTATGAATTAGCGGTTTCGCTCCAATTCACATTCCAAGTAATATTCGGCATGCTAATTACATTGCCGTTTTCCAAATTGCATTATCTCTTATAGTTTCCGAGATATGGGCAATTGAAATTTTACACCTTGGTGTCTGTTTCTAACTGGGGCCAAAATTGTAAAATGATTTTATGAATTAGTGATTTCGTTCCAATTCACATTCCAAGTAATATTCGGCATGCTAATTACGTTGCCGATTGCCATATTGCATTATCTTTTATAGTTTCCGAGATATGGGCTATCGACAGCTTAGAATATTGGCTCTGCTTCTAACTTGGGTCAAAATTGTAAAATGGTCTTATGAATTAGCGATTTCGCTCCAATTCACATTCCAAGTAATATTCGGCATGCTAATTACATTGCCGTTTTCCAAATTGCATTATCTCTTATAGTTTTCGAGATATGGGCAATTGAAATTTTACACCTTGGTGTCTGTTTCTAACTGGGATCAAAATTGTAAAATGGTCTTATGAATTAGCGATTTCGTTCCAATTCACATTCTACGTAATATTCGGCATGCTAATTACGTTGCCGTTTTCCAAATTGCATTATCTCTTATAGTTTCCGAGATATGGGCAATTGAAATTTTACACCTTGGTGTCTGTTTCTAACTGGGGTCAAAATTGTAAAATGGTCTTATGAATTAGTGATTTCGTTCCAATTCACATTCCAAGTAATATTCGACATGCTAATTACGTTGCCTGTTGCCAAATTGTATTATCTCTTATAGTTTCCGAGATATGGACTATCGACATCTTACAATATTGGCTCTGCTTCTAACTTGGGTCAAAATTGTAAAATGGTTTATGAATTAGCGATTTCGCTCCAATTCACATTCCAAGTAATATTCGGCATGCTAATTACATTGCCGATTGCCAAATTGCATTATCCCTTATTGTTTCCGAGATATGGACTATCGACATCTGACAATATCGGCTCTGCTTCTAACTTGGGCCAAAATTGTAAAATGGTCTTATGAATTAGCGATTTCGTTCCAATTCACATTCCAACTATTATTCAGCATGCTAATTACATTGCCGATTGCCAAATTGCATTATCTCCTATAGTTTCCAAGATATGGTCTATCGACATCTTACAATATTGGCTCTGCTTCTAACTTGGGCCAAAATTGTAAAATGGTCTTATGAATTAGCGATTTCGCTCCAATTCACATTCAAAGTAATATTTGGCATTAATAATTACGTTGCCGATTGCCAAATTGCATTATCTCTTGTAGTTTCCGAGATATGGGCAATCGAAATTTTACACCTTAGAGTCTGTTTCTAAATTGGGTCAAAATTGTAAAATGGTCTTACGAATTAGCGATTTCGCTTCAATTCACATTCCAAGTAATATTCGGCATGCTAATTACATTGCCAATTGCCAAATTGCATTATCTCTTATAGTTTCTAAGATATGGACTATCGACATCTTACAATATTGGTTCTGCTTTTAACTTGGGCCAAAATTGTAAAATGGTCCTATGAATTAGCGATTTCGTTCCAATTCACATTCCAATTAATATTCGGCATGCTAATTACGTTGCCATTTTCCAAATTGCATTATCTCTTATAGTTTCCGAGATATGGGCAATTGAAATTTTACACCTTGGTGTCTGTTTCTAACTGGGATCAAAATTGTAAAATGGTCTTATGAATTAGCGATTTCGTTCCAATTCACATTCTAAGTAATATTCGGCATGCTAATTACGTTGCCGTTTTCCAAATTGCATTATCTCTTATAGTTTCCGAGATATGGGCAATTGAAATTTTACACCTTGGTGTCTGTTTCTAACTGGGGTCAAAATTGTAAAATGGTCTTATGAATTAGTGATTTCGTTCCAATTCACATTCCAAGTAATATTCGACATGCTAATTACGTTGCCTGTTGCCAAATTGTATTATCTCTTATAGTTTCCGAGATATGGACTATCGACATCTTACAATATTGGCTCTGCTTCTAACTTGGGTCAAAATTGTAAAATGGTTTATGAATTAGCGATTTCGCTCCAATTCACATTCCAAGTAATATTCGGCATGCTAATTACATTGCCGATTGCCAAATTGCATTATCCCTTATTGTTTCCGAGATATGGACTATCGACATCTGACAATATCGGCTCTGCTTCTAACTTGGGCCAGAATTGTAAAATGGTCTTATGAATTAGCGATTTCGTTCCAATTCACATTCCAAGTAATATTCGGCATGCTAATTACATTGCCGATTGCCAAATTGCATTATCTCTTGAAGTTTCCGAGATATGGGCAATTGAAATTTTACACTTTGGTGTCTGTTTCTAACTGGGGTCAAAATTGTAAAATGGTCTTATGAATAAGTGATTTCGTTCCAATTCACATTCCAAGTAATATTCGACATGCTAATTACATTGCCGATTGCCAAATTGCATTATCTCCTATAGTTTCCAAGATATGGTCTTTCGACATCTTACAATATTGGCTCTGTTTCTAACTTGGACCAAAATTGAAAAATGGTCGTATGAATTAGCGATTTCGTTCCAATTCACATTCAAAGTAATACTCGGCATTGCTAATTACGTTGCCGATTGCCAAATTGCATTATCTCTTGTAGTTTTCGAGATATGGGCAATCGAAATTTTACACCTTAGAGTCTGTTTCTAACATGGGTCAAAATTGTAAAATGGTCTTACGAATTAGCGATTTCGCTCCAATTCACATTCCAAGTAATATTCGGCATGCTAATTACATTGCCGATTGCCAAATTGCATTATCCCTTATAGTTTCCGAGATATGGACTATCGACATCTGACAGTATTAGCTCTGCTTCTAACTTGGGCAAGAAATGTAAAATGGTCTTATGAATTAGCGATTTCGTTCCAATTCACATTCCAAGTAATATTCGGAATGCTAATTACGTTGCCGATTGCCAAATTGCATTATCTCATATAGTTTCCGAGATATGGACTATCGACATCTTACAATATTGGTTGTGCTTCTAACTTGGGCCAAAATTGTAAAATGGTCTTATGAAATAGCGATTTCGTTCCAATTCACATTCAAAGTAATATTCGGCATTGCTAATTACGTTGCCGATTGCCAAATTGCATTATCTCTTGTAGTTTCCGAGATATGGACAATCGAAATTTTACACCTTAGAGTCTGTTTCTAACTTGGGTCAAAATTGTAAAATGGTCTTATGAATTAGCGATTTCGCTCCAATTCACATTCCAAGTAATATTCGGCATTCTAATTACGTTGCCGATTGCCATATTGCATTATCTCTTGTAGTTTCCGAGATATGGGCAATCGAAATTTTACACCTTAGAGTCTGTTTCTAACTTGGGCCAAAATTGAAAAATGGTCTTATGAATTAGCGATTTCGTTCCAATTCACATTCAAAGTAATATTCGGCATTGCTAATTACGTTGCCGATTGCCAAATTGCATTATCTCTTGTAGTTTCTGAGATATGGGCAATCGAAATTTTACACCTTAGAGTCTGTTTCTAACTTGGGTCAAAATTGTAAAATGGTCTTATGAATTAGCGATTTCGCTACAATTCACATTCCAAGTAATATTCGGCATTCTAATTACATTGCCGATTGCCAAATTGCATTATCTCTTATAGTTTCTGAGATATGGACTATCGACATCTTACAATATTGGCTCTTCTTCTAACTTGGGCCAGAATTGTAAAATGGTCTTTTGGATTAGCGATTTCGGTCCAATTCACATTCCAAGTAATATTTGGCATGCTAATTACGTTGCCGATGGCCAACTCGCATTATCTCTTTTGGTTTCCGAGATATGGACTATCGACATCTTGCAATATTGGCTCTGCTTCTAACTTGGGCCAAAATTGTAAAATGGCCTTATGAATTAGCGATTTCGTTCCAATTCACATTCCAAGTAATATTCGGCATGCTAATTACGTTGCCGATTGCCAAATTGCATTATCTCTTATAGTTTCCGAGATATGGGCAATCGAAATTTTACACCTTAGTGTCTGTTTCTAACTTGGGTCAAAATTGTAAAATGGTCTTATGAATTAGCGATTTTGCTCCAATTCACATTCCGAGTAATATTCGGCATGCTAATTACATTGCCGATCGCCAAATTGCATTATCTCATATAGTTTACGAGATATGGGCTGTCGGCATCTTACAATATTGGCTGTGTTTCTAACTTGGGCCAAAATTGTAAAATGGTCTTATGAATTAGCGATTTCGTTCCAATTCACATTCCAAGTAATATTCGGCATTCTAATTATATTGCCGATTGCCAAATTGCATTATCTCCTATAGTTTCCAAGATATGGACTATCGACATCTTACAATATTGGCTCTGCTTCTAACTTGGGCCAAAATTGTAAAATGGTCTTATGAATTAGCGATTTCGTTCCAATTCACATTCCAAGTAATATTCGGCATGCTAATTAAGTTGCCGATTGCCAAATTGCATTATCTCTTGTAGTTTCTGAGATATGGGCAATCGAAATTTTACACCTTAGAGTCTGTTTCTAAGTTGGGTCAAAAATGTAAAATGGTCTTATGAATTAGCGATTTCGTTCCAATTCACATTCCAAGTAATACTCGACATGCTAATTACATTGCCGATTGCCAAATTGCATTACCTCCTAGAGTTTCCAAGATATGGTCTATCGACATCTTACAATATTGGCTCTGCTTCTAACTGGGGTCAAAATTGTAAAATGGTCTTATGAATTAGCGATTTCGTTCCAATTCACATTCCAAGTATTATTCGGCATGCTAATTACATTGCCGGTTGCCAAATTGCATTATCTAATATAGTTTCCAAGATATGGTCTATCGACATCTTACAATATTGGCTCTGCTTCTAACTTGGGCCAAAATTGTTAAATGGTCTTATGAATTAGCGATTTCCTTCCAATTCACATTCAAAGTAATATTCGGCATTGCTAATTACGTTGCCGATTGCCAAATTGCATTATCTCTTGTAGTTTCCGAGATATGTGCAATCGAAATTTTACACCTTAGAGTCTGTTTCTAACTTGGGTCAAAATTGTAAAATGGTCTTATGAATTAGCGATTTCGCTCCAATTCACATTCCAAGTAATATTCGGCATGCTAATTACGTTGCCGATTGCCATATTGCATTATCTTTTATAGTTTCCGAGATACGGGCTATCGACAGCTTACAATATTGGCTCTGCTTCTAACTTGGGTCAAAATTGTAAAATGGTTTTATGAATTAGCGGTTTCGCTCCAATTCACATTCCAAGTAATATTCGGCATGCTAATTACATTGCCGTTTTCCAAATTGCATTATCTCTTATAGTTTCCGAGATATGGGCAATTGAAATTTTACACCTTGGTGTCTGTTTCTAACTGGGGCCAAAATTGTAAAATGATTTTATGAATTAGTGATTTCGTTCCAATTCACATTCCAAGTAATATTCGGCATGCTAATTACGTTGCCGATTGCCATATTGCATTATCTTTTATAGTTTCCGAGATATGGGCTATCGACAGCTTAGAATATTGGCTCTGCTTCTAACTTGGGTCAAAATTGTAAAATGGTCTTATGAATTAGCGATTTCGCTCCAATTCACATTCCAAGTAATATTCGGCATGCTAATTACATTGCCGTTTTCCAAATTGCATTATCTCTTATAGTTTTCGAGATATGGGCAATTGAAATTTTACACCTTGGTGTCTGTTTCTAACTGGGATCAAAATTGTAAAATGGTCTTATGAATTAGCGATTTCGTTCCAATTCACATTCCAAGTAATATTCGGCATGCTAATTACATTGCCGGTTGCCAAATTGCATTATCTCTTATAGTTTCCGAGATATGGACTATCGACATCTTACAATATTGGCTCTGCTTCTAACTTGGGTCAAAATTGTAAAATGGTCTTATGAATTAGCGATTTCGCTCCAATTCACATTCCAAGTAATATTCGGCATGCTAATTACATTGCCGATTGCCAAATTGCATTATCTCATATAGTTTCCGAGATATGGACTATCGACATCTTACAATATTGGCTGTGCTTCTAACTTGGGCCAAAATTGTAAAATGGTCTTATGAATTAGCGATTTCGTTCCAATTCACATTCCAAGTATTATTCGGCATGCTAATTACATTGCCGGTTGCCAAATTGCATTATCTCCTATAGTTTCCAAGATTTGGTCTATCGACCTCTTACAATATTGGCTCTGCTTCTAACTTGGGCCAAAATTGTAAAATGGTCTTATGAATTAGCGATTTCGTTCCAATTCACATTCAAAGTAATATTCGGCATTGCTAATTACATTGCCGATTGCCAAATTGCATTATCTCTTGTAGTTTCCGAGATATGGGCAATCGAAATTTTACACCTTAGAGTCTATTTCTAACTTTGGTCAAAATTGTAAAATAGTCTTATGAATTAGCGATTTCGCTCCAATTCACATTCCAAGTAATATTCGGCATGCTAATTACATTGCCGATTGCCAAATTGCATTATCTCTTATAGTTTCTGAGATATGGACTATCGACATCTTACAATATTGGTTCTGCTTTTAACTTGGGCCGAAATTGTAAAATGGTCTTATGAATTAGCGATTTCTTTCCAATTCACATTCCAAGTAATATTCGGCATGCTAATTACGTTGCCGTTTTCCAAATTGCATTATCTCTTATAGTTTCCGAGATATGGGCTATCGACAGCTTACAATATTGGCTCTGCTTCTAACTTGGACCAAAATTGTAAAATGGCCTTATGAATTAGCGATTTCGTTCCAATTCACATTCCAAGTAATATTCGGCATGCCAATTACGTTGCCGATTGCCACATTGCATTATCTTTTATAGTTTCCAAGATATGGGCTATCGACAGCTTACAATATTGGCTCTGCTTCTAACTTGGACCAAAATTGTAAAATGGCCTTATGAATTAGCGATTTCGTTACAATTCACATTCCAAGTAATATTCGGCATGCTAATTACATTGCCGATTGCCAAATTGCATTATCTCTTATAGTTTCCGAGATATGGGCAATCGAAATTTTACACCTTAGTGTCTGTTTCTAACTTGGGTCAAAATTGTAAAATGGTCTTATGAGTTAGCGATTTTGCTCCAATTCACATTCCGAGTAATATTCGGCATGCTAATTAGATTGCCGATCGCCAAATTGCATTATCTCATATAGTTTCCGAGATATGGACTATCGAAATCTTACAATATTGGCTGTGCTTCTAACTTGGGCCAAAATTGTTAAATGGTCTTATGAATTAGCGATTTTGCTCCAATTCACATTCCGAGTAATATTTGGCATGATAATTACGTTGCCGATTGCCAAATTGCATTAACTTTTATAGTTTCCGAGATATGGACTATCGACATCTTACAATATTGGCTGTGCTTCTAACTTGGGCCAAAATTGTTAAATGGCCTTATGAATTAGCGATTTTGCTCCAATTCACATTCCGAGTAATATTTGGCATGGTAATTACGTTGCCGATTGCCAAATTGCATTATCTCATATAGTTTCCGAGATATGGACTATCGACATCTTACAATATTGGTTCTGCTTTTAACTTGGGCCAAAATTGTAAAATGGTCTTACGAATTAGCGATTTCGTTCCAATTCACATTCCAAGTAATATTCGGCATGCTAATTACGTTGCCATTTTCCAAATTGCATTATCTCTTATAGTTTCCGAGATATGGGCAATTGAAATTTTACACCTTGGTGTCTGTTTCTAACTGGGGCCAAAATTGTAAAATGGTCTTATGAATTAGTGATTTCGTTCCAATTCACATTCCAAGTAATATTCGGCATGCTAATTACGTTGCCATTTTCCAAATTGCATTATCTCTTATAGTTTCGGAGATATGGGCAATTGAAATTTTACACCTTGGTGTCTGTTTCTAACTGGGACCAAAATTGTAAAATGGCCTTATGAATTAGCGATTTCGTTCCAATTCACATTCCAAGTAAAATTCGGCATGCTAATTACGTTGCCGATTGCCATATTGCATTATCTTTTATAGTTTCTGAGATATGGGCTATCGACAGCTTACAATATTGGCTCTGCTTCTAACTTGGACCAAAATTGTAAAATGGCCTTATGAATTAGCGATTTCGTTACAATTCACATTCCAAGTAATATTCAGCATGCTAATTACATTGACGATTGCCAAATTGCATTATCTCTTATAGTTTCCGAGATATGGGCAATCGAAATTTTACACCTTAGTGTCTGTTTCTAACTTGGGTCAAAATTGTAAAATGGTCTTATGAATTAGCGATTTTGCTCCAATTCACATTCCGAGTAATATTCGGCATGCTAATTAGATTGCCGATCGCCAAATTGCATTATCTCATATAGTTTCCGAGATATGGACTATCGACATCTTACAATATTGGCTGTGCTTCTAACTTGGGCCAAAATTGTTAAATGGTCTTATGAATTAGCGATTTTGCTCCAATTCACATTCCGAGTAATATTTGGCATGATAATTACGTTGCCGATTGCCAAATTGCATTATCTTTTATAGTTTCCGAGATATGGACTATCGACATCTTACAATATTGGCTGTGCTTCTAACTTGGGTTAAAATTGTTAAATGGTCTTATGAATTAGCGATTTTGCTCCAATTCACATTCCGAGTAATATTTGGCATGATAATTACGTTGCCGATTGCCAAATTGCATTATCTCATATAGTTTCCGAGATATGGACTATCGACATCTTACAATATTGGTTCTGCTTTTAACTTGGGCCAAAATTGTAAAATGGTCTTATGAATTAGCGATTTCGTTCCAATTCACATTCCAAGTAATATTCGGCATGCTAATTACGTTGCCATTTTCCAAATTGCATTATCTCTTATAGTTTCCGAGATATGGGCAATTGAAATTTTACACCTTGGTGTCTGTTTCTAACTGGGGCCAAAATTGTAAAATGGTCTTATGAATTAGTGATTTCGTTCCAATTCACATTCCAAGTAATATTCGGCATGCTAATTACATTGCCGATTGCCAAATTGCATTATCTCTTATAGTTTCCGAGATATGGGCAATCGAAATTTTACACCTTAGTGTCTGTTTCTAACTTGGGTCAAAATTGTAAAATGGTCTTATGAGTTAGCGATTTTGCTCCAATTCACATTCCGAGTAATATTCGGCATGCTAATTAGATTGCCGATCGCCAAATTGCATTATCTCATATAGTTTCCGAGATATGGACTATCGAAATCTTACAATATTGGCTGTGCTTCTAACTTGGGCCAAAATTGTTAAATGGTCTTATGAATTAGCGATTTTGCTCCAATTCACATTCCGAGTAATATTTGGCATGATAATTACGTTGCCGATTGCCAAATTGCATTAACTTTTATAGTTTCCGAGATATGGACTATCGACATCTTACAATATTGGCTGTGCTTCTAACTTGGGCCAAAATTGTTAAATGGCCTTATGAATTAGCGATTTTGCTCCAATTCACATTCCGAGTAATATTTGGCATGGTAATTACGTTGCCGATTGCCAAATTGCATTATCTCATATAGTTTCCGAGATATGGACTATCGACATCTTACAATATTGGTTCTGCTTTTAACTTGGGCCAAAATTGTAAAATGGTCTTACGAATTAGCGATTTCGTTCCAATTCACATTCCAAGTAATATTCGGCATGCTAATTACGTTGCCATTTTCCAAATTGCATTATCTCTTATAGTTTCCGAGATATGGGCAATTGAAATTTTACACCTTGGTGTCTGTTTCTAACTGGGGCCAAAATTGTAAAATGGTCTTATGAATTAGTGATTTCGTTCCAATTCACATTCCAAGTAATATTCGGCATGCTAATTACGTTGCCATTTTCCAAATTGCATTATCTCTTATAGTTTCGGAGATATGGGCAATTGAAATTTTACACCTTGGTGTCTGTTTCTAACTGGGACCAAAATTGTAAAATGGCCTTATGAATTAGCGATTTCGTTCCAATTCACATTCCAAGTAAAATTCGGCATGCTAATTACGTTGCCGATTGCCATATTGCATTATCTTTTATAGTTTCTGAGATATGGGCTATCGACAGCTTACAATATTGGCTCTGCTTCTAACTTGGACCAAAATTGTAAAATGGCCTTATGAATTAGCGATTTCGTTACAATTCACATTCCAAGTAATATTCAGCATGCTAATTACATTGACGATTGCCAAATTGCATTATCTCTTATAGTTTCCGAGATATGGGCAATCGAAATTTTACACCTTAGTGTCTGTTTCTAACTTGGGTCAAAATTGTAAAATGGTCTTATGAATTAGCGATTTTGCTCCAATTCACATTCCGAGTAATATTCGGCATGCTAATTAGATTGCCGATCGCCAAATTGCATTATCTCATATAGTTTCCGAGATATGGACTATCGACATCTTACAATATTGGCTGTGCTTCTAACTTGGGCCAAAATTGTTAAATGGTCTTATGAATTAGCGATTTTGCTCCAATTCACATTCCGAGTAATATTTGGCATGATAATTACGTTGCCGATTGCCAAATTGCATTATCTTTTATAGTTTCCGAGATATGGACTATCGACATCTTACAATATTGGCTGTGCTTCTAACTTGGGCCAAAATTGTTAAATGGTCTTATGAATTAGCGATTTTGCTCCAATTCACATTCCGAGTAATATTTGGCATGATAATTACGTTGCCGATTGCCAAATTGCATTATCTCATATAGTTTCCGAGATATGGACTATCGACATCTTACAATATTGGTTCTGCTTTTAACTTGGGCCAAAATTGTAAAATGGTCTTATGAATTAGCGATTTCGTTCCAATTCACATTCCAAGTAATATTCGGCATGCTAATTACGTTGCCATTTTCCAAATTGCATTATCTCTTATAGTTTCCGAGATATGGGCAATTGAAATTTTACACCTTGGTGTCTGTTTCTAACTGGGGCCAAAATTGTAAAATGGTCTTATGAATTAGTGATTTCGTTCCAATTCACATTCCAAGTAATATTCGGCATGCTAATTACGTTGCAGATTGCCATATTGCATTATCTTTTATAATTTCCGAGATATGGGCTATCGACACTTACAATATTGGCTCTGCTTCTAACTTGGACCAAAATTGTAAAATGGCCTTATGAATTAGAGATTTCGTTCCAATTCACATTCCAAGTAATATTCGGCATGCTAATTACATTGCCGTTTTCCAAATTGCATTATCTCTTATAGTTTCCGAGATATGGGCAATTGAAATTTTACACCTTGGTGTCTGTTTCTAACTGGGTTCAAAATTGTAAAATGGTCTTATGAATTAGCGATTTCGTTCCAATTCACATTATAAGTAATATTCGGCATGCTAATTACGTTACCGTTTTCCAAATTGCATTATCTCTTATAGTTTCCGAGATATGGGCAATAGAAATTTTACACCTTGGTGTCTGTTTCTAACTGGGGTCAAAATTGTAAAATGGTCTTATGAATTAGTGATTTCGTTCCAATTCACATTCCAAGCAATATTCGACATGCTAATTACGTTGCCTGTTGCCAAATTGCATTATCTCTTATAGTTTCCGAGATACGGACTATCGACATCTTACAATATTGGCTCTGCTTCTAACTTGGGTCAAAATTGTAAAATGGTCTTATGAATTA
Source organism: Rhynchophorus ferrugineus (assembly GCF_030347505.1). Taxonomy (NCBI): domain Eukaryota; kingdom Metazoa; phylum Arthropoda; class Insecta; order Coleoptera; family Curculionidae; genus Rhynchophorus; species Rhynchophorus ferrugineus. Next base: position 24,270,415 of record NW_027472586.1, on the reverse strand, counting down.
GCGATTTCGCTCCAATTCACATTCCAAGTAATATTCGGCATGCTAATTTCATTGCCGATTGCCAAATTGCATTATCCCTTATTGTTTCCGAGATATGGACTATCGACATCTGACAATATCGGCTCTGCTTCTAACTTGGGCCAGAATTGTAAAATGGTCTTATGAATTAGCGATTTCGTTCCAATTCACATTCCAAGTAATATTCGGCATGCTAATTACGCTGCCGATTGCCAAATTACATTATCTCATATAGTTTCCGAGATATGGACTATCGACATCTTACAATATTGGCTGTGCTTCTAACCTGGGCCAAAATTGTAAAATGGTCTTATGAATTAGCGATTTCTTTCCAATTCACATTCCAAGTATTATTCGGCATGCCAATTACATTGCCGGTTGCCAAATTGCATTATCTCCTATAGTTTCCAAGATATGGTCTATCGACATCTTACAATATTGGCTCTGCTTCTAACTCGGGCCAAAATTGTAAAATGGTCTTATGAATTAGCGATTTCGTTCCAATTCACATTCAAAGTAATATTCGGCATTGCTAATTACGTTGCCGATTGCCAAATTGCATTATCTATTGTAGTTTCCGAGATATGGGCAATCGAAATTTTACACCTTAGAGTCTGTTTCTAACTTGGGTCAAAATTGTAAAATGGTCTTATGAATTAGCGATTTCGCTCCAATTCACATTCCAAGTAATATTCGGCATGCTAATTACATTGCCGATTGCCAAATTGCATTGTCTCTTATAGTTTCTGAGATATGGACTATCGACATCTTACAATATTGGTTCTGCTTTTAACTTGGGCCAAAATTGTAAAATGGTCTTAAGAATTAGCGATTTCGTTCCAATTCACATTCCAAGTAATATTCGGCATGCTAATTACGTTGCCGTTTTCCAAATTGCATTATCTCTTATAGTTTCCGAGATATGGGCTATCGACAGCTTACAATATTGGCTCTGCTTCTAACTTGGACCAAAATTGTAAAATGGCCTTATGAATTAGCGATTTCGTTCCAATTCACATTCCAAGTAATATTCGGCATGCTAATTACGTTGCCGAATGCCATATTGCATTATCTTTTATAGTTTCCGAGATATGGGCTATTGACAGATTACAATATTGGCTCTGCTTCTAACTTGGACCAAAATTGTAAAATGGCCTTATGAATTAGCGATTTCGTTCCAATTCACATTCCAAGTAATATTCAGCATGCTAATTACATTGCCGATTGCCAAATTGTATTATCTCATATAGTTTCCGATATATGGACTATCGACATCTTACAATATTGGCTGTGCTTCTAACTTGGACCAAAATTGTAAAATGGCCTTATGAATTAGCGATTTCGTTCCAATTCACATTCCAAGTAATATTCGGCATGCTAATTACGTTGCCGATTGCCAAATTGTATTATCTCTTATAGTTTCCGAGATATGGGCAATCGAAATTTTACACCTTAGTGTCTGTTTCTAACTGGGGTCAAAATTGTTAAATGGTCTTATGAATTAGCGATTTCGTTCCAATTCACATTCAAAGTAATATTCGGCATTGATAATTACGTTGCCGATTGCCAAATTGCATTATCTCTTGTAGTTTCCGAGATATGGACAATCGAAATTTTACACCTTAGAGTCTGTTTCTATCTTGGGTCAAAATTGTAAAATGGTCTTATGAATTTGCGATTTCGCTCCAATTCACATTCCAAGTAATATTCGGCATGCTAATTACATTGCCGATTGCCAAATTGCATTATCCCTTATTGTTTCCGAGATATGGACTATCGACATCTGACAATATCGGCTCTGCTTCTAACTTGGGCCAGAATTGTAAAATGGTCTTATGAATTAGCGATTTCGTTCCAATTCACATTCCAAGTAATATTCGGCATGCTAATTACGTTGCCGATTGCCAAATTACATTATCTCATATAGTTTCCGAGATATGGACTATCGACATCTTACAATATTGGCTGTGCTTCTAACTTGGGCCAAAATTGTAAAATGGTCTTATGAATTAGCGATTTCGTTCCAATTCACATTCCAAGTATTATTCGGCATGCTAATTACATTGCCGGTTGCCAAATTGCATTATCTCCTATAGTTTCCAAGATATGGTCTATCGACATCTTACAATATTGGCTCTGCTTCTAACTTGGGCCAAAATTGTAAAATGGTCTTATGTATTAGCGATTTCGTTCCAATTCACATTCAAAGTAATATTCGGCATTGCTAATTACGTTGCCGATTGCCAAATTGCATTATCTATTGTAGTTTCCGAGATATGGGCAATCGAAATTTTACACCTTAGAGTCTGTTTCTAACTTGGGTCAAAATTGTAAAATGGTCTTATGAATTAGCGATTTCGCTCCAATTCACATTCCAAGTAATATTCGGCATGCTAATTACTTTGCCGATTGCCAAATTGCATTATCTCTTATAGTTTCTGAGATATGGACTATCGAAATCTTACAATATTGGTTCTGCTTTTAACTTGGGCCAAAATTGTAAAATGGTCTTATGAATTAGCGATTTCGTTCCAATTCACATTCCAAGTAATATTCGGCATGCTAATTACGTTGCCGTTTTCCAAATTGCATTATCTCTTATAATTTCCGAGATATGGGCTATCGACAGCTTACAATATTGGCTCTGCTTCTAACTTGGACCAAAATTGTAAAATGGCCTTATGAATTAGCGATTTCGTTCCAATTCACATTCCAAGTAATATTCGGCATGCTAATTACGTTGCCGAATGCCATATTGCATTATCTTTTATAGTTTCCGAGATATGAGCTATCGACAGATTACAATATTGGCTCTGCTTCTAACTTGGACCAAAATTGTAAAATGGCCTTATGAATTAGCGATTTCGTTCCAATTCACATTCCAAGTAATATTCAGCATGCTAATTACATTGCCGATTGCCAAATTGCATTATCTCTTATAGTTTCCGAGATATGGGCAATCGAAATTTTACACCTTAGTGTCTGTTTCTAACTTGGGTCAAAATTGTAAAATGGTCTTATGAATTAGCAATTTTGTTCCAATTCACATTCTGAGTAATATTCGGCATGCTAATTAGATTGCCGATCGCCAAATTGCATTATCTCATACAGTTTCCGAGATATGGACTATCGACATCTTACAATATTGGCTGTGCTTCTAACTTGGGCCAAAATTGTTAAATGGTCTTATGAATTAGCGATTTTGCTCCAATTCACATTCCGAGTAATATTTGGCATGATAATTACGTTGCCGATCGCCAAATTGCATTATCCCATACAGTTTCCGAGATATGGGCTATCGACATCTTACAATATTGGCTCTGCTTCTAACTTGTGCCAGAATTGTAAAATGGTCTTATGGATTAGCGATTTCGTTCCAATTCACATTCCAAGTAACATTCGGCATGCTAATTACGTTGCCGATTGCCAAATTGTATTATCTCTTATAGTTTCCGAGATATGGGCAATCGAAATTTTACACCTTAGTATCTGTTTCTAACTGGGGTCAAAATTGTTAAATGGTCTTATGAATTAGTGATTTCGTTCCAATTCACATTCCAAGTAATATTCGGCATGCTAATTACATTGCCGATTGCCAAATTGCATTATCTCTTATAGTTTCCGAGATATGGGCAATCGAAATTTTACACCTTAGTGTCTGTTTCTAACTTGGGTCAATATTGTAAAATGGTCTTACGAATTAGCGATTTCGCTCCAATTCACATTCCAAGTAATATTCGGAATGCTAATTACGTTGCCGATTGTCAAATTGCATTATCTCATATAGTTTCCGAGATATGGACTATCGACATCTTATAATATTGGCTGTGCTTCTAACTTGGGCCAAAATTGTAAAATGGTCTTATGAATTAGCGATTTCGTTCCAATTCACATTCAAAGTAATATTCGGCATTGATAATTACGTTGCCGATTGCCAAATTGCATTATCTCTTGTAGTTTCCGAGATATGGGCAATCGAAATTTTACACCTTAGAGTCTGTTTCTAACTTGGGTCAAAATTGTAAAATGGTCTTATGAATTTGCGATTTCGCTCCAATTCACATTCCAAGTAATATTCGGCATGCTAATTACATTGCCGATTGCCAAATTGCGTTATCTCTTATAGTTTCTGAGATATGGACTATCGACATCTTACTATATTGGCTCTTCTTCTAACTTGGGCCAGAATTGTAAAATGGTCTTTTGGATTAGCGATTTCGGTCCAATTCACATTCCAAGTAATATTCGGCATGCTAATTACATTGCCGATTGCCAAATTGCATTATCTCTTATAGTTTCCGAGATATGGACTATCGACATCTTACAATATTTGCTCTGCTTCTAACTTGGACCAAAATTGTAAAATGATCTTATGAATTAACGATTTCGTTCCAATTCACATTCCAAGTAATATTCGGCATGCTACTTACGTCGTCGATTGCCAAATTGCATTATCTCTTATAGTTAACGAGATATGGGCAATCGAAATTTTACACCTTAGTGTCTGTTTCTAACTGGGGTCAAAATTGTTAAATGGTCTTATGAATTAGTGATTTCGTTCCAATTCACATTCCAAGTAATATTCGGCATGCTAATTACATTGCCGATTACCAAATTGCATTATCTCTTATAGTTTCCGAGATATGGGCAATTGAAATTTTACACCTTAGTGTCTGTTTCTAACTTGGGTCAAAATTGTAAAATGGTCTTATGAATTAGCGATTTTGCTCCAATTCACATTCCGAGTAATATTTGGCATGATAATTACGTTGCCGATTGCCAAATTGCATTATCTTTTATAGTTTCCGAGATATGGGCTATCGACATCTTACAATATTGGCTCTGCTTCTAACTTGTGCCAGAATTGTAAAATGGTCTTATGAATTAGCGATTTCGTTCCAATTCACATTCCAAGTAACATTCGGCATGCTAATTACGTTGCCGATTGCCAAATTGTATTATCTCTTATAGTTTCCGAGATATGGGCAATCGAAATTTTACACCTTAGAGTCTGTTTCTAACTTGGGTCAAAATTGTAAAATGGTCTTATGAATTAGCGATTTCGCTCCAATTCACATTCCAAGTAATATTCGGCATGCTAATTACATTGCCGATTGCCAAATTGTATTATCTCTTATAGTTTCCGAGATATGGGCAATCGAAATTTTACACCTTAGAGTCTTTTTCTAACTTGTGCCAGAATTGTAAAATGGTCTTATGAATTAGCGATTTCGTTCCAATTCACATTCCAAGTAACATTCGGCATGCTAATTACGTTGCCGATTGCCAAATTGTATTATCTCTTATAGTTTCCGAGATATGGGCAATCGAAATTTTACACCTTAGAGTCTGTTTCTAACTTGGGTCAAAATTGTAAAATGGTCTTATGAATTAGCGATTTCGCTCCAATTCACATTCCAAGTAATATTCGGCATGCTAATTACATTGCCGATTGCCAAATTGCATTATCCCTTATAGTTTCCGAGATATGGACTATCGACATCTGACAATATTAGCTCTGCTTCTAACTTGGGCCAGAATTGTAAAATGGTTTTATGAATTAGCGATTTCGTTCCAATTCACATTTCAAGTAATATTCGGAATGCTAATTACGTTGCCGATTGCCAAATTGCATTATCTCATATAGTTTCCGAGATATGGACTATCGACATCTTACAATATTGGCTGTGCTTCTAACTTGGGCCAAAATTGTAAAATGGTCTTATGAATTAGCGATTTCGTTCCAATTCACATTCAAAGTAATATTCGGCATTGATAATTACGTTGCCGATTGCCAAATTGCATTATCTCTTGTAGTTTCCGAGATATGGGCAATCGAAATTTTACACCTTATAGTCTGTTTCTAACTTGGGTCAAAATTGTAAAATGGTCTTATGAATTTGCGATTTCGCTCCAATTCACATTCCAAGTAATATTCGGCATGCTAATTACATTGCCGATTGCCAAATTGCATTATCCCTTATAGTTTCCGAGATATGGACTATCGACATCTGACAATATTAGCTCTGCTTCTAACTTGGGCCAGAATTGTAAAATGGTCTTATGAATTAGCGATTTCGTTCCAATTCACATTCAAAGTAATATTCGGCATTGATAATTACGTTGCCGATTGCCAAATTGCATTATCTCTTGTAGTTTCCGAGATATGGGCAATCGAAATTTTACACCTTATAGTCTGTTTCTAACTTGGGTCAAAATTGTAAAATGGTCTTATGAATTTGCGATTTCGCTCCAATTCACATTCCAAGTAATATACGGCATGCTAATTACATTGTCGATTGCCAAATTGCATTATCTCTTATAGTTTCTGAGATATGGACTATCGACATCTTACAATATTGGCTCTGCTTCTAACTTGGAACAAAATTGTAAAATGGCCTTATGAATTAGCCATTTCGTTCCAATTCACATTCCAAGTAATATTCGGCATGCTACTTACGTTGTCGATTGCCAAATTGCATTATCTCTTATAGTTTCCGAGATATGGGCAATCGAAATTTTACACCTTAGTGTCTGTTTCTAACTGGGGTCAAAATTGATAAATGGTCTTATGAATTAGTGATTTCGTTCCAATTCACATTCCAAGTAATATTCGGCATGCTAATTACATTGCCGATTGCCAAATTGCATTATCTCTTATAGTTTCCGAGATATGGGCAATTGAAATTTTACACCTTAGTGTCTGTTTCTAACTTGGGTCAAAATTGTTAAATGGTCTTATGAATTAGCGATTTTGCTCCAATTCACATTCCGAGTAATATTCGGCATGCTAATTATATTGCCGATTGCCAAATTGCATTATCTCCTATAGTTTCCAAGATATGGACTATCGACATCTTACAATATTGGCTCTGCTTCTAACTTGGGCCAAAATTGTAAAATGGTCTTATGAATTAGCGATTTCGTTCCAATTCACATTCCAAGTAATATTCGGCATGCTAATTACGTTGCCGATTGCCAAATTGCGTTATCTCTTGTAGTTTCCGAGATATGGGCAATCGAAATTTTACACCTTAGTGTCTGTTTCTAACTTGGGTCAAAATGTAAAATGGTCTTATGAATTAGCGATTTCGTTCCAATTCACATTCCAAGTAATATTCGGCATGCTAATTACGTTGCCGATTGCCAAATTGCATTATCTCTTATAGTTTCCGAGATATGGGCAATCGAAATTTTACACCTTAGTGTCTGTTTCTAACTTGGGTCAAAATGTAAAATGGTCTTATGAATTAGCGATTTTGCTCCAATTCACATTCCGAGTAATATTTGGCATGATAATTACGTTGCCGATTGCCAAATTGCATTATCTTTTATAGTTTCCGAGATATGGGCTATCGAAATTTTACACCTTAGAGTCTGTTTCTAACTTGGGTCAAAATTGTAAAATGGTCTTATGAATTAGCGATTTCGTTCCAATTCACATTCCAAGTAACATTCGGCATGCTAATTACGTTGCCGATTGCCAAATTGTATTATCTCTTATAGTTTCCGAGATATGGGCAATCGAAATTTTACACCTTAGAGTCTGTTTCTAACTTGGGTCAAAATTGTAAAATGGTCTTATGAATTAGCGATTTCGCTCCAATTCACATTCCAAGTAATATTCGGCATGCTAATTACATTGCCGATTGCCAAATTGTATTATCTCTTATAGTTTCCGAGATATGGGCAATCGAAATTTTACACCTTAGAGTCTTTTTCTAACTTGTGCCAGAATTGTAAAATGGTCTTATGAATTAGCGATTTCGTTCCAATTCACATTCCAAGTAACATTCGGCATGCTAATTACGTTGCCGATTGCCAAATTGTATTATCTCTTATAGTTTCCGAGATATGGGCAATCGAAATTTTACACCTTAGAGTCTGTTTCTAACTTGGGTCAAAATTGTAAAATGGTCTTATGAATTAGCGATTTCGCTCCAATTCACATTCCAAGTAATATTCGGCATGCTAATTACATTGCCGATTGCCAAATTGCATTATCCCTTATAGTTTCCGAGATATGGACTATCGACATCTGACAATATTAGCTCTGCTTCTAACTTGGGCCAGAATTGTAAAATGGTTTTATGAATTAGCGATTTCGTTCCAATTCACATTTCAAGTAATATTCGGAATGCTAATTACGTTGCCGATTGCCAAATTGCATTATCTCATATAGTTTCCGAGATATGGACTATCGACATCTTACAATATTGGCTGTGCTTCTAACTTGGGCCAAAATTGTAAAATGGTCTTATGAATTAGCGATTTCGTTCCAATTCACATTCAAAGTAATATTCGGCATTGATAATTACGTTGCCGATTGCCAAATTGCATTATCTCTTGTAGTTTCCGAGATATGGGCAATCGAAATTTTACACCTTATAGTCTGTTTCTAACTTGGGTCAAAATTGTAAAATGGTCTTATGAATTTGCGATTTCGCTCCAATTCACATTCCAAGTAATATTCGGCATGCTAATTACATTGCCGATTGCCAAATTGCATTATCCCTTATAGTTTCCGAGATATGGACTATCGACATCTGACAATATTAGCTCTGCTTCTAACTTGGGCCAGAATTGTAAAATGGTCTTATGAATTAGCGATTTCGTTCCAATTCACATTCAAAGTAATATTCGGCATTGATAATTACGTTGCCGATTGCCAAATTGCATTATCTCTTGTAGTTTCCGAGATATGGGCAATCGAAATTTTACACCTTATAGTCTGTTTCTAACTTGGGTCAAAATTGTAAAATGGTCTTATGAATTTGCGATTTCGCTCCAATTCACATTCCAAGTAATATACGGCATGCTAATTACATTGTCGATTGCCAAATTGCATTATCTCTTATAGTTTCTGAGATATGGACTATCGACATCTTACAATATTGGCTCTGCTTCTAACTTGGAACAAAATTGTAAAATGGCCTTATGAATTAGCCATTTCGTTCCAATTCACATTCCAAGTAATATTCGGCATGCTACTTACGTTGTCGATTGCCAAATTGCATTATCTCTTATAGTTTCCGAGATATGGGCAATCGAAATTTTACACCTTAGTGTCTGTTTCTAACTGGGGTCAAAATTGATAAATGGTCTTATGAATTAGTGATTTCGTTCCAATTCACATTCCAAGTAATATTCGGCATGCTAATTACATTGCCGATTGCCAAATTGCATTATCTCTTATAGTTTCCGAGATATGGGCAATTGAAATTTTACACCTTAGTGTCTGTTTCTAACTTGGGTCAAAATTGTTAAATGGTCTTATGAATTAGCGATTTTGCTCCAATTCACATTCCGAGTAATATTCGGCATGCTAATTATATTGCCGATTGCCAAATTGCATTATCTCCTATAGTTTCCAAGATATGGACTATCGACATCTTACAATATTGGCTCTGCTTCTAACTTGGGCCAAAATTGTAAAATGGTCTTATGAATTAGCGATTTCGTTCCAATTCACATTCCAAGTAATATTCGGCATGCTAATTACGTTGCCGATTGCCAAATTGCGTTATCTCTTGTAGTTTCCGAGATATGGGCAATCGAAATTTTACACCTTAGAGTCTGTTTCTAAGTTGGGTCAAAAATGTAAAATGGTCTTATGAATTAGCGATTTCGTAACAATTCACATTCCAAGTAATACTCGACATGCTAATTACATCGCCGATTGCCAAATTGCATTATCTCTTATAGTTTCCGGGATATAGACTATCAACATCTGACAATATTGGCTCTGCTTCTTACTTGGGCCAGAATTGTAAAATTGTCTTATGAATTAGCGATTTCGTTCCAATTCACATTCCAAGTAATATTCGGCATGGTAATTACATTGCCGATTGCCAAGTTGCATTATCTCTTATAGTTTCCGGGATATGGGAATCGAAATTTTACACCTTAGTGTCTGTTTCTAAATTGGGTCAAAATTGTAAAATGGTCTCATGAATTAGCGATTTTGCTCCAATTCACATTCCAAGTAATATTCGGCATGCTAATTACATTGCCGATTGCCAAATTGCATTACCTCCTATAGTTTCCAAGATATGGTCTATCGACATCTTACAATATTGGCTCTGCTTCTAACTTGTGCTAGAATTGTGAAATGGTCTTATGAATTAGCGATATCGTTCCAATTCACATTCCAAGTAACATTCGGCATGCTAATTATGTTGCCGATTGCCAAATTGTATTATCTCTTATAGTTTCCGAGATATGGGCAATAGAAATTTTACAAATTAGAGTCTGTTTCTAACTTGGGTCAAAATTGTAAAATGGTCTTACGAATTAGCGATTTCGCTCCAATTCACATTCCAATTAATATTCGGCATGCTAATTACATTGCCGATTGCCAAATTGCGTTATCCCTTATAGAATTGTAAAATGGTCTTATGAATTAGCAATTTCGTTCCAATTCACATTCCAAGTAATATTCGGCATGGTAATTACATTGCCGATTGCCAAATTGCATTATCTCTTATAGTTTCCGGGATATGGGATCGAAATTTTACACCTTAGTGTCTGTTTCTAAATTGGGTTAAAATTGTAAAATGGTCTCATGAATTAGCGATTTTGCTCCAATTCACATTCCAAGTAATATTCGGCATGCTAATTACATTGCCGATTGCCAAATTACATTACCTCCTATAGTTTCCAAGATATGGTCTATCGACATCTTACAATATTGGCTCTGCTTCTAACTTGGGCCAAAATTGTAAAATGCTCTTATGAATTAGCGATTTCGTTCCAATTCACATTCAAAGAAATATTCGGCATGCTAATTACGTTGCCTGTTGCCAAATTGCATTATCTCTTATAGTTACCGAAATATGGACTATCGACATCTTACAATATTGGCTCTGCTTCTAACTTGGGCCAAAATTGTAAAATGGTTTTATGAATTAGTGATTTCGTTCCAATTCACATTCCAAGTAATATTCGGCATGCTAATTACATTGGCGATTGCCAAGTTGCATTATCTCTTATAGTTTCGGAGATATGGACTATAGACATCTTACAATATTGGCTCTGCTTCTAACTTGGGCCAGAATTGTAAAATGGTCTTATGAATTAGCGATTTCGTTCCAATTCACATTCCAAGTAATATTCGGCATGCTAATTACGTTGCCGATTGCCAAATTGTATTATCTCATATAGTTTCCGAGATATGGACTATCGACATCTTACAATATTGGCTGAGCTTCTAACTTGGGCCAAAATTGTAAAATGGACTTATGAATTAGCGATTTTGCTCCAATTCACGTTCCGAGTAATATTTGGCATGCTAATTACGTTGCCGATTGCCAAATTGCATTATCTTTTGTAGTTTCCGAGATATGGGCTATCGACATCTTACAATATTGGCTCTGCTTCTAACTTGTGCCAGAATTGTAAAATGGTCTTATGAATTAGCGATTTCGTTCCAATTCACATTCCAAGTAATATTCGGCATGCTAATTACGTTGCCGATTGCCAAATTGCATTACCTCTTATAGTTTCTGAGATATGCGCAATCGAAATTTTACACCTTAGTGTCTGTTTCTAACTTGGGTCAAAATTGTAAAATGGTCTTATGAATTATCGATTTTGCTCCAATTCACATTCCAAGTAATATTCGGCAAGCTAATTACGTTGCCGATTGCCAAATTGCATTATCTCTTATAGTTTCCGAGATATGGGCAATCGAAATTTTACACCTTAGAGTCAGTTTCTAACTTGGGTCAAAATTGTAAAATGGTCTTATGAATTAGCGATTTTGCTCCAATTCACATTCCGAGTAATATTCGGCATGCTAATTACGTTGCCGATTGCCATATTGCATTATCTTTTATAGTTTCGGAGATATGGGCTATCGACAGCTTACAATATTGGCTCTGCTTCTAACTTGTGCCAGAATTGTAAAATGGTCTTATGAATTAGCGATTTCGCTCCAATTCACATTCCAAGTAATATTCGGCATGCTAATTACATTGCCGATTGCCAAATTGCATTATCCCTTATTGTTTCCGAGATATGGACTATCGACATCTGACAATATCGGCTCTGCTTCTAACTTGGGCCAGAATTGTAAAATGGTCTTATGAATTAGCGATTTCGTTCCAATTCACATTCCAAGTAATATTCGGCATGCTAATTACGTTGCCGATTGCCAAATTACATTATCTCATATAGTTTCCGAGATATGGACTATCGACATCTTACAATATTGGCTGTGCTTCTAACTTGGGCCAAAATTGTAAAATGGTCTTATGAATTAGCGATTTCGTTCCAATTCACATTCCAAGTATTATTCGGCATGCCAATTACATTGCCGGTTGCCAAATTGCATTATCTCCTATAGTTTCCAAGATATGGTCTATCGACATCTTACAATATTGGCTCTGCTTCTAACTCGGGCCAAAATTGTAAAATGGTCTTATGTATTAGCGATTTCGTTCCAATTCACATTCAAAGTAATATTCGGCATTGCTAATTACGTTGCCGATTGCCAAATTGCATTATCTATTGTAGTTTCCGAGATATGGGCAATCGAAATTTTACACCTTAGAGTCTGTTTCTAACTTGGGTCAAAATTGTAAAATGGTCTTATGAATTAGCGATTTCGCTCCAATTCACATTCCAAGTAATATTCGGCATGCTAATTACTTTGCCGATTGCCAAATTGCATTATCTCTTATAGTTTCTGAGATATGGACTATCGAAATCTTACAATATTGGTTCTGCTTTTAACTTGGGCCAAAATTGTAAAATGGTCTTATGAATTAGCGATTTCGTTCCAATTCACATTCCAAGTAATATTCGGCATGCTAATTACGTTGCCGTTTTCCAAATTGCATTATCTCTTATAATTTCCGAGATATGGGCTATCGACAGCTTACAATATTGGCTCTGCTTCTAACTTGGACCAAAATTGTAAAATGGCCTTATGAATTAGCGATTTCGTTCCAATTCACATTCCAAGTAATATTCGGCATGCTAATTACGTTGCCGAATGCCATATTGCATTATCTTTTATAGTTTCCGAGATATGAGCTATCGACAGATTACAATATTGGCTCTGCTTCTAACTTGGACCAAAATTGTAAAATGGCCTTATGAATTAGCGATTTCGTTCCAATTCACATTCCAAGTAATATTCAGCATGCTAATTACATTGCCGATTGCCAAATTGCATTATCTCTTATAGTTTCCGAGATATGGGCAATCGAAATTTTACACCTTAGTGTCTGTTTCTAACTTGGGTCAAAATTGTAAAATGGTCTTATGAATTAGCGATTTTGTTCCAATTCACATTCTGAGTAATATTCGGCATGCTAATTAGATTGCCGATCGCCAAATTGCATTATCTCATACAGTTTCCGAGATATGGACTATCGACATCTTACAATATTGGCTGTGCTTCTAACTTGGGCCAAAATTGTTAAATGGTCTTATGAATTAGCGATTTTGCTCCAATTCACATTCCGAGTAATATTTGGCATGATAATTACGTTGCCGATCGCCAAATTGCATTATCTCATACAGTTTCCGAGATATGGGCTATCGACATCTTACAATATTGGCTCTGCTTCTAACTTGTGCCAGAATTGTAAAATGGTTTTATGAATTAGTGATTTCGTTCCAATTCACATTCCAAGTAATATTCGGCATGCTAATTACATTGGCGATTGCCAAGTTGCATTATCTCTTATAGTTTCGGAGATATGGACTATAGACATCTTACAATATTGGCTCTGCTTCTAACTTGGGCCAGAATTGTAAAATGGTCTTATGAATTAGCGATTTCGTTCCAATTCACATTCCAAGTAATATTCGGCATGCTAATTACGTTGCCGATTGCCAAATTGCATTATCTCATATAGTTTCCGAGATATGGACTATCGACATCTTACAATATTGGCTGAGCTTCTAACTTGGGCCAAAATTGTAAAATGGACTTATGAATTAGCGATTTTGCTCCAATTCACGTTCCGAGTAATATTTGGCATGCTAATTACGTTGCCGATTGCCAAATTGCATTATCTTTTGTAGTTTCCGAGATATGGGCTATCGACATCTTACAATATTGGCTCTGCTTCTAACTTGTGCCAGAATTGTAAAATGGTCTTATGAATTAGCGATTTCGTTCCAATTCACATTCCAAGTAATATTCGGCATGCTAATTACGTTGCCGATTGCCAAATTGCATTACCTCTTATAGTTTCTGAGATATGCGCAATCGAAATTTTACACCTTAGTGTCTGTTTCTAACTTGGGTCAAAATTGTAAAATGGTCTTATGAATTATCGATTTTGCTCCAATTCACATTCCAAGTAATATTCGGCAAGCTAATTACGTTGCCGATTGCCAAATTGCATTATCTCTTATAGTTTCCGAGATATGGGCAATCGAAATTTTACACCTTAGAGTCAGTTTCTAACTTGGGTCAAAATTGTAAAATGGTCTTATGAATTAGCGATTTTGCTCCAATTCACATTCCGAGTAATATTCGGCATGCTAATTACGTTGCCGATTGCCATATTGCATTATCTTTTATAGTTTCGGAGATATGGGCTATCGACAGCTTACAATATTGGCTCTGCTTCTAACTTGTGCCAGAATTGTAAAATGGTCTTATGAATTAGCGATTTCGCTCCAATTCACATTCCAAGTAATATTCGGCATGCTAATTACATTGCCGATTGCCAAATTGCATTATCCCTTATTGTTTCCGAGATATGGACTATCGACATCTGACAATATCGGCTCTGCTTCTAACTTGGGCCAGAATTGTAAAATGGTCTTATGAATTAGCGATTTCGTTCCAATTCACATTCCAAGTAATATTCGGCATGCTAATTACGTTGCCGATTGCCAAATTACATTATCTCATATAGTTTCCGAGATATGGACTATCGACATCTTACAATATTGGCTGTGCTTCTAACTTGGGCCAAAATTGTAAAATGGTCTTATGAATTAGCGATTTCGTTCCAATTCACATTCCAAGTATTATTCGGCATGCAATTACATTGCCGGTTGCCAAATTGCATTATCTCCTATAGTTTCCAAGATATGGTCTATCGACATCTTACAATATTGGCTCTGCTTCTAACTCGGGCCAAAATTGTAAAATGGTCTTATGTATTAGCGATTTCGTTCCAATTCACATTCAAAGTAATATTCGGCATTGCTAATTACGTTGCCGATTGCCAAATTGCATTATCTATTGTAGTTTCCGAGATATGGGCAATCGAAATTTTACACCTTAGAGTCTGTTTCTAACTTGGGTCAAAATTGTAAAATGGTCTTATGAATTAGCGATTTCGCTCCAATTCACATTCCAAGTAATATTCGGCATGCTAATTACTTTGCCGATTGCCAAATTGCATTATCTCTTATAGTTTCTGAGATATGGACTATCGACAGATTACAATATTGGCTCTGCTTCTAACTTGGACCAAAATTGTAAAATGGCCTTATGAATTAGCGATTTCGTTCCAATTCACATTCCAAGTAATATTCGGCATGCTAATTACGTTGCCGAATGCCATATTGCATTATCTTTTATAGTTTCCGAGATATGAGCTATCGACAGATTACAATATTGGCTCTGCTTCTAACTTGGACCAAAATTGTAAAATGGCCTTATGAATTAGCGATTTCGTTCCAATTCACATTCCAAGTAATATTCAGCATGCTAATTACATTGCCGATTGCCAAATTGCATTATCTCTTATAGTTTCCGAGATATGGGCAATCGAAATTTTACACCTTAGTGTCTGTTTCTAACTTGGGTCAAAATTGTAAAATGGTCTTATGAATTAGCGATTTTGTTCCAATTCACATTCTGAGTAATATTCGGCATGCTAATTAGATTGCCGATCGCCAAATTGCATTATCTCATACAGTTTCCGAGATATGGACTATCGACATCTTACAATATTGGCTGTGCTTCTAACTTGGGCCAAAATTGTTAAATGGTCTTATGAATTAGCGATTTTGCTCCAATTCACATTCCGAGTAATATTTGGCATGATAATTACGTTGCCGATCGCCAAATTGCATTATCTCATACAGTTTCCGAGATATGGGCTATCGACATCTTACAATATTGGCTCTGCTTCTAACTTGTGCCAGAATTGTAAAATGGTCTTATGGATTAGCGATTTCGTTCCAATTCACATTCCAAGTAACATTCGGCATGCTAATTACGTTGCCGATTGCCAAATTGTATTATCTCTTATAGTTTCCGAGATATGGGCAATCGAAATTTTACACCTTAGTGTCTGTTTCTAACTGGGGTCAAAATTGTTAAATGGTCTTATGAATTAGTGATTTCGTTCCAATTCACATTCCAAGTAATATTCGGCATGCTAATTACATTGCCGATTGCCAAATTGCATTATCTCTTATAGTTTCCGAGATATGGGCAATCGAAATTTTACACCTTAGTGTCTGTTTCTAACTTGGGTCAATATTGTAAAATGGTCTTACGAATTAGCGATTTCGCTCCAATTCACATTCCAAGTAATATTCGGAATGCTAATTACGTTGCCGATTGCCAAATTGCATTATCTCATATAGTTTCCGAGATATGGACTATCGACATCTTATAATATTGGCTGTGCTTCTAACTTGGGCCAAAATTGTAAAATGGTCTTATGAATTAGCGATTTCGTTCCAATTCACATTCAAAGTAATATTCGGCATTGATAATTACGTTGCCGATTGCCAAATTGCATTATCTCTTGTAGTTTCCGAGATATGGGCAATCGAAATTTTACACCTTAGAGTCTGTTTCTAACTTGGGTCAAAATTGTAAAATGGTCTTATGAATTTGCGATTTCGCTCCAATTCACATTCCAAGTAATATTCGGCATGCTAATTACATTGCCGATTGCCAAATTGCATTATCTCTTATAGTTTCCGAGATATGGGCAATTGAAATTTTACACCTTAGTGTCTGTTTCTAACTTGGGTCAAAATTGTTAAATGGTCTTATGAATTAGCGATTTTGCTCCAATTCACATTCCGAGTAATATTCGGCATGCTAATTATATTGCCGATTGCCAAATTGCATTATCTCCTATAGTTTCCAAGATATGGACTATCGACATCTTACAATATTGGCTCTGCTTCTAACTTGGGCCAAAATTGTAAAATGGTCTTATGAATTAGCGATTTCGTTCCAATTCACATTCCAAGTAATATTCGGCATGCTAATTACGTTGCCGATTGCCAAATTGCGTTATCTCTTGTAGTTTCCGAGATATGGGCAATCGAAATTTTACACCTTAGAGTCTGTTTCTAAGTTGGGTCAAAAATGTAAAATGGTCTTATGAATTAGCGATTTCGTAACAATTCACATTCCAAGTAATACTCGACATGCTAATTACATCGCCGATTGCCAAATTGCATTATCTCTTATAGTTTCCGGGATATAGACTATCAACATCTGACAATATTGGCTCTGCTTCTTACTTGGGCCAGAATTGTAAAATTGTCTTATGAATTAGCGATTTCGTTCCAATTCACATTCCAAGTAATATTCGGCATGGTAATTACATTGCCGATTGCCAAGTTGCATTATCTCTTATAGTTTCCGGGATATGGGAATCGAAATTTTACACCTTAGTGTCTGTTTCTAAATTGGGTCAAAATTGTAAAATGGTCTCATGAATTAGCGATTTTGCTCCAATTCACATTCCAAGTAATATTCGGCATGCTAATTACATTGCCGATTGCCAAATTGCATTACCTCCTATAGTTTCCAAGATATGGTCTATCGACATCTTACAATATTGGCTCTGCTTCTAACTTGTGCTAGAATTGTGAAATGGTCTTATGAATTAGCGATATCGTTCCAATTCACATTCCAAGTAACATTCGGCATGCTAATTATGTTGCCGATTGCCAAATTGTATTATCTCTTATAGTTTCCGAGATATGGGCAATAGAAATTTTACAAATTAGAGTCTGTTTCTAACTTGGGTCAAAATTGTAAAATGGTCTTACGAATTAGCGATTTCGCTCCAATTCACATTCCAATTAATATTTGGCATGCTAATTACATTGCCGATTGCCAAATTGCGTTATCCCTTATAGAATTGTAAAATGGTCTTATGAATTAGCAATTTCGTTCCAATTCACATTCCAAGTAATATTCGGCATGGTAATTACATTGCCGATTGCCAAATTGCATTATCTCTTATAGTTTCCGGGATATGGGATCGAAATTTTACACCTTAGTGTCTGTTTCTAAATTGGGTTAAAATTGTAAAATGGTCTCATGAATTAGCGATTTTGCTCCAATTCACATTCCAAGTAATATTCGGCATGCTAATTACATTGCCGATTGCCAAATTACATTACCTCCTATAGTTTCCAAGATATGGTCTATCGACATCTTACAATATTGGCTCTGCTTCTAACTTGGGCCAAAATTGTAAAATGCTCTTATGAATTAGCGATTTCGTTCCAATTCACATTCAAAGAAATATTCGGCATGCTAATTACGTTGCCTGTTGCCAAATTGCATTATCTCTTATAGTTACCGAAATATGGACTATCGACATCTTACAATATTGGCTCTGCTTCTAACTTGGGCCAAAATTGTAAAATGGTTTTATGAATTAGTGATTTCGTTCCAATTCACATTCCAAGTAATATTCGGCATGCTAATTACATTGGCGATTGCCAAGTTGCATTATCTCTTATAGTTTCGGAGATATGGACTATAGACATCTTACAATATTGGCTCTGCTTCTAACTTGGGCCAGAATTGTAAAATGGTCTTATGAATTAGCGATTTCGTTCCAATTCACATTCCAAGTAATATTCGGCATGCTAATTACGTTGCCGATTGCCAAATTGTATTATCTCATATAGTTTCCGAGATATGGACTATCGACATCTTACAATATTGGCTGAGCTTCTAACTTGGGCCAAAATTGTAAAATGGACTTATGAATTAGCGATTTTGCTCCAATTCACGTTCCGAGTAATATTTGGCATGCTAATTACGTTGCCGATTGCCAAATTGCATTATCTTTTGTAGTTTCCGAGATATGGGCTATCGACATCTTACAATATTGGCTCTGCTTCTAACTTGTGCCAGAATTGTAAAATGGTCTTATGAATTAGCGATTTCGTTCCAATTCACATTCCAAGTAATATTCGGCATGCTAATTACGTTGCCGATTGCCAAATTGCATTACCTCTTATAGTTTCTGAGATATGCGCAATCGAAATTTTACACCTTAGTGTCTGTTTCTACCTTGGGTCAAAATTGTAAAATGGTCTTATGAATTATCGATTTTGCTCCAATTCACATTCCAAGTAATATGCGGCAAGCTAATTACGTTGCCGATTGCCAAATTGCATTATCTCTTATAGTTTCCGAGATATGGGCAATCGAAATTTTACACCTTAGAGTCAGTTTCTAACTTGGGTCAAAATTGTAAAATGGTCTTATGAATTAGCGATTTTGCTCCAATTCACATTCCGAGTAATATTCGGCATGCTAATTACGTTGCCGATTGCCATATTGCATTATCTTTTATAGTTTCGGAGATATGGGCTATCGACAGCTTACAATATTGGCTCTGCTTCTAACTTGTGCCAGAATTGTAAAATGGTCTTATGAATTAGCGATTTCGCTCCAATTCACATTCCAAGTAATATTCGGCATGCTAATTACATTGCCGATTGCCAAATTGCATTATCCCTTATTGTTTCCGAGATATGGACTATCGACATCTGACAATATCGGCTCTGCTTCTAACTTGGGCCAGAATTGTAAAATGGTCTTATGAATTAGCGATTTCGTTCCAATTCACATTCCAAGTAATATTCGGCATGCTAATTACGTTGCCGATTGCCAAATTACATTATCTCATATAGTTTCCGAGATATGGACTATCGACATCTTACAATATTGGCTGTGCTTCTAACTTGGGCCAAAATTGTAAAATGGTCTTATGAATTAGCGATTTCGTTCCAATTCACATTCCAAGTATTATTCGGCATGCCAATTACATTGCCGGTTGCCAAATTGCATTATCTCCTATAGTTTCCAAGATATGGTCTATCGACATCTTACAATATTGGCTCTGCTTCTAACTCGGGCCAAAATTGTAAAATGGTCTTATGTATTAGCGATTTCGTTCCAATTCACATTCAAAGTAATATTCGGCATTGCTAATTACGTTGCCGATTGCCAAATTGCATTATCTATTGTAGTTTCCGAGATATGGGCAATCGAAATTTTACACCTTAGAGTCTGTTTCTAACTTGGGTCAAAATTGTAAAATGGTCTTATGAATTAGCGATTTCGCTCCAATTCACATTCCAAGTAATATTCGGCATGCTAATTACTTTGCCGATTGCCAAATTGCATTATCTCTTATAGTTTCTGAGATATGGACTATCGAAATCTTACAATATTGGTTCTGCTTTTAACTTGGGCCAAAATTGTAAAATGGTCTTATGAATTAGCGATTTCGTTCCAATTCACATTCCATGTAATATTCGGCATGCTAATTACGTTGCCGTTTTCCAAATTGCATTATCTCTTATAATTTCCGAGATATGGGCTATCGACAGCTTACAATATTGGCTCTGCTTCTAACTTGGACCAAAATTGTAAAATGGCCTTATGAATTAGCGATTTCGTTCCAATTCACATTCCAAGTAATATTCGGCATGCTAATTACGTTGCCGAATGCCATATTGCATTATCTTTTATAGTTTCCGAGATATGAGCTATCGACAGATTACAATATTGGCTCTGCTTCTAACTTGGACCAAAATTGTAAAATGGCCTTATGAATTAGCGATTTCGTTCCAATTCACATTCCAAGTAATATTCAGCATGCTAATTACATTGCCGATTGCCAAATTGCATTATCTCTTATAGTTTCCGAGATATGGGCAATCGAAATTTTACACCTTAGTGTCTGTTTCTAACTTGGGTCAAAATTGTAAAATGGTCTTATGAATTAGCGATTTTGTTCCAATTCACATTCTGAGTAATATTCGGCATGCTAATTAGATTGCCGATCGCCAAATTGCATTATCTCATACAGTTTCCGAGATATGGACTATCGACATCTTACAATATTGGCTGTGCTTCTAACTTGGGCCAAAATTGTTAAATGGTCTTATGAATTAGCGATTTTGCTCCAATTCACATTCCGAGTAATATTTGGCATGATAATTACGTTGCCGATCGCCAAATTGCATTATCTCATACAGTTTCCGAGATATGGGCTATCGACATCTTACAATATTGGCTCTGCTTCTAACTTGTGCCAGAATTGTAAAATGGTTTTATGAATTAGTGATTTCGTTCCAATTCACATTCCAAGTAATATTCGGCATGCTAATTACATTGGCGATTGCCAAGTTGCATTATCTCTTATAGTTTCGGAGATATGGACTATAGACATCTTACAATATTGGCTCTGCTTCTAACTTGGGCCAGAATTGTAAAATGGTCTTATGAATTAGCGATTTCGTTCCAATTCACATTCCAAGTAATATTCGGCATGCTAATTACATTGCCGGTTGCCAAATTGCATTATCTCTTATAGTTTCCGAGATATGGACTATCGACATCTTGCAATATTGGCTCTGCTTCTAACTTGGGCCAGAATTGTAAAATGGTCTTATGAATTAGCGATTTCGTTCCAATTCACATTCCAAGTATTATTCGGCATGCCAATTACATTGCCGGTTGCCAAATTGCATTATCTCCTATAGTTTCCAAGATATGGTCTATCGACATCTTACAATATTGGCTCTGCTTCTAACTCGGGCCAAAATTGTAAAATGGTCTTATGTATTAGCGATTTCGTTCCAATTCACATTCAAAGTAATATTCGGCATTGCTAATTACGTTGCCGATTGCCAAATTGCATTATCTATTGTAGTTTCCGAGATATGGGCAATCGAAATTTTACACCTTAGAGTCTGTTTCTAACTTGGGTCAAAATTGTAAAATGGTCTTATGAATTAGCGATTTCGCTCCAATTCACATTCCAAGTAATATTCGGCATGCTAATTACTTTGCCGATTGCCAAATTGCATTATCTCTTATAGTTTCTGAGATATGGACTATCGACAGATTACAATATTGGCTCTGCTTCTAACTTGGACCAAAATTGTAAAATGGCCTTATGAATTAGCGATTTCGTTCCAATTCACATTCCAAGTAATATTCGGCATGCTAATTACGTTGCCGAATGCCATATTGCATTATCTTTTATAGTTTCCGAGATATGAGCTATCGACAGATTACAATATTGGCTCTGCTTCTAACTTGGACCAAAATTGTAAAATGGCCTTATGAATTAGCGATTTCGTTCCAATTCACATTCCAAGTAATATTCAGCATGCTAATTACATTGCCGATTGCCAAATTGCATTATCTCTTATAGTTTCCGAGATATGGGCAATCGAAATTTTACACCTTAGTGTCTGTTTCTAACTTGGGTCAAAATTGTAAAATGGTCTTATGAATTAGCGATTTTGTTCCAATTCACATTCTGAGTAATATTCGGCATGCTAATTAGATTGCCGATCGCCAAATTGCATTATCTCATACAGTTTCCGAGATATGGACTATCGACATCTTACAATATTGGCTGTGCTTCTAACTTGGGCCAAAATTGTTAAATGGTCTTATGAATTAGCGATTTTGCTCCAATTCACATTCCGAGTAATATTTGGCATGATAATTACGTTGCCGATCGCCAAATTGCATTATCTCATACAGTTTCCGAGATATGGGCTATCGACATCTTACAATATTGGCTCTGCTTCTAACTTGTGCCAGAATTGTAAAATGGTCTTATGGATTAGCGATTTCGTTCCAATTCACATTCCAAGTAACATTCGGCATGCTAATTACGTTGCCGATTGCCAAATTGTATTATCTCTTATAGTTTCCGAGATATGGGCAATCGAAATTTTACACCTTAGTGTCTGTTTCTAACTGGGGTCAAAATTGTTAAATGGTCTTATGAATTAGTGATTTCGTTCCAATTCACATTCCAAGTAATATTCGGCATGCTAATTACATTGCCGATTGCCAAATTGCATTATCTCTTATAGTTTCCGAGATATGGGCAATCGAAATTTTACACCTTAGTGTCTGTTTCTAACTTGGGTCAATATTGTAAAATGGTCTTACGAATTAGCGATTTCGCTCCAATTCACATTCCAAGTAATATTCGGAATGCTAATTACGTTGCCGATTGTCAAATTGCATTATCTCATATAGTTTCCGAGATATGGACTATCGACATCTTATAATATTGGCTGTGCTTCTAACTTGGGCCAAAATTGTAAAATGGTCTTATGAATTAGCGATTTCGTTCCAATTCACATTCAAAGTAATATTCGGCATTGATAATTACGTTGCCGATTGCCAAATTGCATTATCTCTTGTAGTTTCCGAGATATGGGCAATCGAAATTTTACACCTTAGAGTCTGTTTCTAACTTGGGTCAAAATTGTAAAATGGTCTTATGAATTTGCGATTTCGCTCCAATTCACATTCCAAGTAATATTCGGCATGCTAATTACATTGCCGATTGCCAAATTGCGTTATCTCTTATAGTTTCTGAGATATGGACTATCGACATCTTACTATATTGGCTCTTCTTCTAACTTGGGCCAGAATTGTAAAATGGTCTTTTGGATTAACGATTTCGGTCCAATTCACATTCCAAGTAATATTCGGCATGCTAATTACATTGCCGATTGCCAAATTGCATTATCTCTTATAGTTTCCGAGATAAGGACTATCGACATCTTACAATATTTGCTCTGCTTCTAACTTGGACCAAAATTGTAAAATGGTCTTATGAATTAGCGATTTCGTTCCAATTCACATTCCAAGTAATATTCGGCATGCTACTTACGTCGCCGATTGCCAAATTGCATTATCTCTTATAGTTAACGAGATATGGGCAATCGAAATTTTACACCTTAGTATCTGTTTCTAACTGGGGTCAAAATTGTTAAATGGTCTTATGAATTAGTGATTTCGTTCCAATTCACATTCCAAGTAATATTCGGCATGCTAATTACATTGCCGATTACCAAATTGCATTATCTCTTATAGTTTCCGAGATATGGGCAATTGAAATTTTACACCTTAGTGTCTGTTTCTAACTTGGGTCAAAATTGTAAAATGGTCTTATGAATTAGCGATTTTGCTCCAATTCACATTCCGAGTAATATTCGGCATGCTAATTATATTGCCGATTGCCAAATTGCATTATATCCTATAGTTTCCAAGATATGGACTATCGACATCTTACAATATTGGCTCTGCTTCTAACTTGGGCCAAAATTGTAAAATGGTCTTATGAATTAGCGATTTCGTTCCAATTCACATTCCAAGTAATATTCGGCATGCTAATTACGTTGCCGATTGCCAAATTGCATTATCTCTTGTAGTTTCCGAGATATGAGCAATCGAAATTTTACACCTTAGAGTCTGATTCTAAGTTGGGTCAAAAATGTAAAATGGTCTTATGAATTAGCGATGTCGTTCCAATTCACATACCAATTAATACTCGACATGCTAATTACATTGACGATTGCCAAATTGCATTATCTCTTATAGTTTCCGGGATATGGACTATCGACATCTGACAATATTGGCTCTGCTTCTTATTTGGGCCAGAATTGTAAAATGGTCTTATGAATTAGCGATTTCGTTCCAATTCACATTCCAAGTAATATTCGGCATGGTAATTACATTGCCGATTGCCAAATTGCATTATCTCTTATAGTTTCCGGGATATGGGAATCGAAATTTTACACCTTAGTGTCTGTTTCTAACTTGGGTCAAAATTGTAAAATGATCTCATGAATTAGCGATTTTGCTCCAATTCACATTCCAAGTAATATTCGGCATGCTAATTACATTGCCGATTGCCAAATTGCATTACCCCCTATAGTTTCCAAGATATGGTCTATCGACATCTTACAATATTGGCTCTGCTTCTAACTTGGGCCAAAATTGTAAAATGCCCTTATGAATTAGCGATTTCATTCCAATTCACATTCAAAGAAATATTCGGCATGCTAATTACGTTGCCTGTTGCCAAATTGCATTATCTCATATAGTTTCTGAAATATGGACTATCGACATCTTAAAATATTGGCTGTGCTTCTAACTTGGGCCAAAATTGTTAAATGGTCTTATGAATTAGCGATTTTGCTCCAATTCACATTCCGAGTAATATTTGGCATGATAATTACGTTGCCGATTGCCAAATTGCATTATCTTTTATAGTTTCCGAGATATGGGCTATCGACATCTTACAATATTGGCTCTGCTTCTAACTTGTGCCAGAATTGTAAAATGGTCTTATGGATTAGCGATTTCGTACCAATTCACATTCCAAGTAACATTGGGCATGCTAATTACGTTGCCGATTGCCAAATTGTATTATCTCTTATAGTTTCCGAGATATGGGCAATCGAAATTTTACACCTTAGTGTCTGTTTCTAACTGGGGTCAAAATTGTTAAATGGTCTTATGAATTAGTGGTTTCGTTCCAATTCACATTCCAAGTAATATTCGGCATGCTAATTACATTGCCGATTGCCAAATTGCATTATCTCTTATAGTTTCCGAGATATGGGCAATCGAAATTTTACACCTTAGTGTCTGTTTCTAACTTGGGTCAAAATGTAAAATGGTCTTATGAATTAGCGATTTTGCTCCAATTCACATTCCGAGTAATATTCAGCATGCTAATTACATTGCCGATTGCCAAATTGCATTATCTCTTATAGTTTCCGAGATATGGGCAATCGAAATTTTACACCTTAGTGTCTGTTTCTAACTTGGGTCAAAATTGTAAAATGGTCTTATGAATTAGCGATTTTGTTCCAATTCACATTCTGAGTAATATTCGGCATGCTAATTAGATTGCCGATCGCCAAATTGCATTATCTCATACAGTTTCCGAGATATGGACTATCGACATCTTACAATATTGGCTGTGCTTCTAACTTGGGCCAAAATTGTTAAATGGTCTTATGAATTAGCGATTTTGCTCCAATTCACATTCCGAGTAATATTTGGCATGATAATTACGTTGCCGATCGCCAAATTGCATTATCTCATACAGTTTCCGAGATATGGGCTATCGACATCTTACAATATTGGCTCTGCTTCTAACTTGTGCCAGAATTGTAAAATGGTCTTATGGATTAGCGATTTCGTACCAATTCACATTCCAAGTAACATTGGGCATGCTAATTACGTTGCCGATTGCCAAATTGTATTATCTCTTATAGTTTCCGAGATATGGGCAATCGAAATTTTACACCTTAGTGTCTGTTTCTAACTGGGGTCAAAATTGTTAAATGGTCTTATGGATTAGCGATTTCGTTCCAATTCACATTCCAAGTAACATTCGGCATGCTAATTACGTTGCCGATTGCCAAATTGTATTATCTCTTATAGTTTCCGAGATATGGGCAATCGAAATTTTACACCTTAGTGTCTGTTTCTAACTGGGGTCAAAATTGTTAAATGGTCTTATGAATTAGTGATTTCGTTCCAATTCACATTCCAAGTAATATTCGGCATGCTAATTACATTGCCGATTGCCAAATTGCATTATCTCTTATAGTTTCCGAGATATGGGCAATCGAAATTTTACACCTTAGTGTCTGTTTCTAACTTGGGTCAATATTGTAAAATGGTCTTACGAATTAGCGATTTCGCTCCAATTCACATTCCAAGTAATATTCGGAATGCTAATTACGTTGCCGATTGTCAAATTGCATTATCTCATATAGTTTCCGAGATATGGACTATCGACATCTTATAATATTGGCTGTGCTTCTAACTTGGGCCAAAATTGTAAAATGGTCTTATGAATTAGCGATTTCGTTCCAATTCACATTCAAAGTAATATTCGGCATTGATAATTACGTTGCCGATTGCCAAATTGCATTATCTCTTGTAGTTTCCGAGATATGGGCAATCGAAATTTTACACCTTAGAGTCTGTTTCTAACTTGGGTCAAAATTGTAAAATGGTCTTATGAATTTGCGATTTCGCTCCAATTCACATTCCAAGTAATATTCGGCATGCTAATTACATTGCCGATTGCCAAATTGCGTTATCTCTTATAGTTTCTGAGATATGGACTATCGACATCTTACTATATTGGCTCTTCTTCTAACTTGGGCCAGAATTGTAAAATGGTCTTTTGGATTAACGATTTCGGTCCAATTCACATTCCAAGTAATATTCGGCATGCTAATTACATTGCCGATTGCCAAATTGCATTATCTCTTATAGTTTCCGAGATAAGGACTATCGACATCTTACAATATTTGCTCTGCTTCTAACTTGGACCAAAATTGTAAAATGGTCTTATGAATTAGCGATTTCGTTCCAATTCACATTCCAAGTAATATTCGGCATGCTACTTACGTCGCCGATTGCCAAATTGCATTATCTCTTATAGTTAACGAGATATGGGCAATCGAAATTTTACACCTTAGTATCTGTTTCTAACTGGGGTCAAAATTGTTAAATGGTCTTATGAATTAGTGATTTCGTTCCAATTCACATTCCAAGTAATATTCGGCATGCTAATTACATTGCCGATTACCAAATTGCATTATCTCTTATAGTTTCCGAGATATGGGCAATTGAAATTTTACACCTTAGTGTCTGTTTCTAACTTGGGTCAAAATTGTAAAATGGTCTTATGAATTAGCGATTTTGCTCCAATTCACATTCCAAGTAATATTCGGCATGCTAATTATATTGCCGATTGCCAAATTGCATTATATCCTATAGTTTCCAAGATATGGACTATCGACATCTTACAATATTGGCTCTGCTTCTAACTTGGGCCAAAATTGTAAAATGGTCTTATGAATTAGCGATTTCGTTCCAATTCACATTCCAAGTAATATTCGGCATGCTAATTACGTTGCCGATTGCCAAATTGCATTATCTCTTGTAGTTTCCGAGATATGAGCAATCGAAATTTTACACCTTAGAGTCTGATTCTAAGTTGGGTCAAAAATGTAAAATGGTCTTATGAATTAGCGATGTCGTTCCAATTCACATACCAATTAATACTCGACATGCTAATTACATTGACGATTGCCAAATTGCATTATCTCTTATAGTTTCCGGGATATGGACTATCGACATCTGACAATATTGGCTCTGCTTCTTATTTGGGCCAGAATTGTAAAATGGTCTTATGAATTAGCGATTTCGTTCCAATTCACATTCCAAGTAATATTCGGCATGGTAATTACATTGCCGATTGCCAAATTGCATTATCTCTTATAGTTTCCGGGATATGGGAATCGAAATTTTACACCTTAGTGTCTGTTTCTAACTTGGGTCAAAATTGTAAAATGATCTCATGAATTAGCGATTTTGCTCCAATTCACATTCCAAGTAATATTCGGCATGCTAATTACATTGCCGATTGCCAAATTGCATTACCCCCTATAGTTTCCAAGATATGGTCTATCGACATCTTACAATATTGGCTCTGCTTCTAACTTGGGCCAAAATTGTAAAATGCCCTTATGAATTAGCGATTTCATTCCAATTCACATTCAAAGAAATATTCGGCATGCTAATTACGTTGCCTGTTGCCAAATTGCATTATCTCATATAGTTTCTGAAATATGGACTATCGACATCTTAAAATATTGGCTGTGCTTCTAACTTGGGCCAAAATTGTTAAATGGTCTTATGAATTAGCGATTTTGCTCCAATTCACATTCCGAGTAATATTTGGCATGATAATTACGTTGCCGATTGCCAAATTGCATTATCTTTTATAGTTTCCGAGATATGGGCTATCGACATCTTACAATATTGGCTCTGCTTCTAACTTGTGCCAGAATTGTAAAATGGTCTTATGGATTAGCGATTTCGTACCAATTCACATTCCAAGTAACATTGGGCATGCTAATTACGTTGCCGATTGCCAAATTGTATTATCTCTTATAGTTTCCGAGATATGGGCAATCGAAATTTTACACCTTAGTGTCTGTTTCTAACTGGGGTCAAAATTGTTAAATGGTCTTATGAATTAGTGGTTTCGTTCCAATTCACATTCCAAGTAATATTCGGCATGCTAATTACATTGCCGATTGCCAAATTGCATTATCTCTTATAGTTTCCGAGATATGGGCAATCGAAATTTTACACCTTAGTGTCTGTTTCTAACTTGGGTCAAAATTGTAAAATGGTCTTATGAATTAGCGATTTTGCTCCAATTCACATTCCGAGTAATATTTGGCATGATAATTACGTTGCCGATTGCCAAATTGCATTATCTTTTATAGTTTCCGAGATATGGGCTATCGACATCTTACAATATTGGCTCTGCTTCTAACTTGTGCCAGAATTGTAAAATGGTCTTATGAATTAGCGATTTCGTTCCAATTAACATTCCAAGTAACATTCGGCATGCTAATTACGTTGCCGATTGCCAAATTGTATTATCTCTTATAGTTTCCGAGATATGGGCAATCGAAATTTTACACCTTAGAGTCTGTTTCTAACTTGGGTCAAAATTGTAAAATGGTCTTATGAATTAGCGATTTCGCTCCAATTCACATTCCAAGTAATATTCGGCATGCTAATTACATTGCCGATTGCCAAATTGCATTATCCCTTATAGTTTCCGAGATATGGACTATCGACATCTGACAATATTAGCTCTGCTTCTAACTTGGGCCAGAATTGTAAAATGGTTTTATGAATTAGCGATTTCGTTCCAATTCACATTCCAAGTAATATTCGGAATGCTAATTACGTTGCCGATTGCCAAATTGCATTATCTCATATAGTTTCCGAGATATGGACTATCGACATCTTACAATATTGGCTGTGCTTCTAACTTGGGCCAAAATTGTAAAATGGTCTTATGAATTAGCGATTTCGTTCCAATTCACATTCAAAGTAATATTCGGCATTGATAATTACGTTGCCGATTGCCAAATTGCATTATCTCTTGTAGTTTCCGAGATATGGGCAATCGAAATTTTACACCTTATAGTCTGTTTCTAACTTGGGTCAAAATTGTAAAATGGTCTTATGAATTTGCGATTTCGCTCCAATTCACATTCCAAGTAATATTCGGCATGCTAATTACATTGCCGATTGCCAAATTGCATTATCCCTTATAGTTTCCGAGATATGGACTATCGACATCTGACAATATTAGCTCTGCTTCTAACTTGGGCCAGAATTGTAAAATGGTCTTATGAATTAGCGATTTCGTTCCAATTCACATTCAAAGTAATATTCGGCATTGATAATTACGTTGCCGATTGCCAAATTGCATTATCTCTTGTAGTTTCCGAGATATGGGCAATCGAAATTTTACACCTTATAGTCTGTTTCTAACTTGGGTCAAAATTGTAAAATGGTCTTATGAATTTGCGATTTCGCTCCAATTCACATTCCAAGTAATATACGGCATGCTAATTACATTGTCGATTGCCAAATTGCATTATCTCTTATAGTTTCTGAGATATGGACTATCGACATCTTACAATATTGGCTCTGCTTCTAACTTGGAACAAAATTGTAAAATGGCCTTATGAATTAGCCATTTCGTTCCAATTCACATTCCAAGTAATATTCGGCATGCTACTTACGTTGTCGATTGCCAAATTGCATTATCTCTTATAGTTTCCGAGATATGGGCAATCGAAATTTTACACTTTAGTGTCTGTTTCTAACTGGGGTCAAAATTGATAAATGGTCTTATGAATTAGTGATTTCGTTCCAATTCACATTCCAAGTAATATTCGGCATGCTAATTACATTGCCGATTGCCAAATTGCATTATCTCTTATAGTTTCCGAGATATGGGCAATTGAAATTTTACACCTTAGTGTCTGTTTCTAACTTGGGTCAAAATTGTTAAATGGTCTTATGAATTAGCGATTTTGCTCCAATTCACATTCCGAGTAATATTCGGCATGCTAATTATATTGCCGATTGCCAAATTGCATTATCTCCTATAGTTTCCAAGATATGGACTATCGACATCTTACAATATTGGCTCTGCTTCTAACTTGGGCCAAAATTGTAAAATGGTCTTATGAATTAGCGATTTCGTTCCAATTCACATTCCAAGTAATATTCGGCATGCTAATTACGTTGCCGATTGCCAAATTGCGTTATCTCTTGTAGTTTCCGAGATATGGGCAATCGAAATTTTACACCTTAGAGTCTGTTTCTAAGTTGGGTCAAAAATGTAAAATGGTCTTATGAATTAGCGATTTCGTAACAATTCACATTCCAAGTAATACTCGACATGCTAATTACATCGCCGATTGCCAAATTGCATTATCTCTTATAGTTTCCGGGATATGGACTATCAACATCTGACAATATTGGCTCTGCTTCTTACTTGGGCCAGAATTGTAAAATTGTCTTATGAATTAGCGATTTCGTTCCAATTCACATTCCAAGTAATATTCGGCATGGTAATTACATTGCCGATTGCCAAGTTGCATTATCTCTTATAGTTTCCGGGATATGGGAATCGAAATTTTACACCTTAGTGTCTGTTTCTAAATTGGGTCAAAATTGTAAAATGGTCTCATGAATTAGCGATTTTGCTCCAATTCACATTCCAAGTAATATTCGGCATGCTAATTACATTGCCGATTGCCAAATTGCATTACCTCCTATAGTTTCCAAGATATGGTCTATCGACATCTTACAATATTGGCTCTGCTTCTAACTTGTGCTAGAATTGTGAAATGGTCTTATGAATTAGCGATATCGTTCCAATTCACATTCCAAGTAACATTCGGCATGCTAATTATGTTGCCGATTGCCAAATTGTATTATCTCTTATAGTTTCCGAGATATGGGCAATAGAAATTTTACAAATTAGAGTCTGTTTCTAACTTGGGTCAAAATTGTAAAATGGTCTTACGAATTAGCGATTTCGCTCCAATTCACATTCCAATTAATATTTGGCATGCTAATTACATTGCCGATTGCCAAATTGCGTTATCCCTTATAGAATTGTAAAATGGTCTTATGAATTAGCAATTTCGTTCCAATTCACATTCCAAGTAATATTCGGCATGGTAATTACATTGCCGATTGCCAAATTGCATTATCTCTTATAGTTTCCGGGATATGGGATCGAAATTTTACACCTTAGTGTCTGTTTCTAAATTGGGTTAAAATTGTAAAATGGTCTCATGAATTAGCGATTTTGCTCCAATTCACATTCCAAGTAATATTCGGCATGCTAATTACATTGCCGATTGCCAAATTACATTACCTCCTATAGTTTCCAAGATATGGTCTATCGACATCTTACAATATTGGCTCTGCTTCTAACTTGGGCCAAAATTGTAAAATGCTCTTATGAATTAGCGATTTCGTTCCAATTCACATTCAAAGAAATATTCGGCATGCTAATTACGTTGCCTGTTGCCAAATTGCATTATCTCTTATAGTTACCGAAATATGGACTATCGACATCTTACAATATTGGCTCTGCTTCTAACTTGGGCCAAAATTGTAAAATGGTCTTATGAATTAGTGATTTCGTTCCAATTCACATTCCAAGTAATATTCGGCATGCTAATTACATTGGCGATTGCCAAGTTGCATTATCTCTTATAGTTTCGGAGATATGGACTATAGACATCTTACAATATTGGCTCTGCTTCTAACTTGGGCCAGAATTGTAAAATGGTCTTATGAATTAGCGATTTCGTTCCAATTCACATTCCAAGTAATATTCGGCATGCTAATTACGTTGCCGATTGCCAAATTGTATTATCTCATATAGTTTCCGAGATATGGACTATCGACATCTTACAATATTGGCTGAGCTGCTAACTTGGGCCAAAATTGTAAAATGGACTTATGAATTAGCGATTTTGCTCCAATTCACGTTCCGAGTAATATTTGGCATGCTAATTACGTTGCCGATTGCCAAATTGCATTATCTTTTGTAGTTTCCGAGATATGTTCTATCGACATCTTACAATATTGGCTCTGCTTCTAACTTGTGCCAGAATTGTAAAATGGTCTTATGAATTAGCGATTTCGTTCCAATTCACATTCCAAGTAATATTCGGCATGCTAATTACGTTGCCGATTGCCAAATTGCATTACCTCTTATAGTTTCTGAGATATGCGCAATCGAAATTTTACACCTTAGTGTCTGTTTCTAACTTGGGTCAAAATTGTAAAATGGTCTTATGAATTATCGATTTTGCTCCAATTCACATTCCAAGTAATATTCGGCAAGCTAATTACGTTGCCGATTGCCAAATTGCATTATCTCTTATAGTTTCCGAGATATGGGCAATCGAAATTTTACACCTTAGAGTCAGTTTCTAACTTGGGTCAAAATTGTAAAATGGTCTTATGAATTAGCGATTTTGCTCCAATTCACATTCCGAGTAATATTCGGCATGCTAATTACATTGCCGATTGCCATATTGCATTATCTTTTATAGTTTCGGAGATATGGGCTATCGACAGCTTACAATATTGGCTCTGCTTCTAACTTGTGCCAGAATTGTAAAATGGTCTTATGAATTAGCGATTTCGTAACAATTCACATTCCAAGTAATATTCGGCATGCTAATTACGTTGCCGACTGCCAAATTGCAATATCTCTTATAGTATCCGAGATATGGGCAATCGAAATTTTACACCTTAGAGTCTGTTTCTAACTTGGGTCAAAATTGTAAAATGTTCTTATGAATTAGCGATTTCGTTCCAATTCACATTCCAAGTAATATTCGGCATGGTAATTACATTGCCGATTGCCAAATTGCATTATCTCTTATAGTTTCCGGGATATGGGATCGAAATTTTACACCTTAGTGTCTGTTTCTAAATTGGGTTAAAATTGTAAAATGGTCTCATGAATTAGCGATTTTGCTCCAATTCACATTCCAAGTAATATTCGGCATGCTAATTACATTGCCGATTGCCAAATTACATTACCTCCTATAGTTTCCAAGATATGGTCTATCGACATCTTACAATATTGGCTCTGCTTCTAACTTGGGCCAAAATTGTAAAATGCTCTTATGAATTAGCGATTTCGTTCCAATTCACATTCAAAGAAATATTCGGCATGCTAATTACGTTGCCTGTTGCCAAATTGCATTATCTCTTATAGTTACCGAAATATGGACTATCGACATCTTACAATATTGGCTCTGCTTCTAACTTGGGCCAAAATTGTAAAATGGTCTTATGAATTAGTGATTTCGTTCCAATTCACATTCCAAGTAATATTCGGCATGCTAATTACATTGGCGATTGCCAAGTTGCATTATCTCTTATAGTTTCGGAGATATGGACTATAGACATCTTACAATATTGGCTCTGCTTCTAACTTGGGCCAGAATTGTAAAATGGTCTTATGAATTAGCGATTTCGTTCCAATTCACATTCCAAGTAATATTCGGCATGCTAATTACGTTGCCGATTGCCAAATTGTATTATCTCATATAGTTTCCGAGATATGGACTATCGACATCTTACAATATTGGCTGAGCTTCTAACTTGGGCCAAAATTGTAAAATGGACTTAT
Source organism: Rhynchophorus ferrugineus (assembly GCF_030347505.1). Taxonomy (NCBI): domain Eukaryota; kingdom Metazoa; phylum Arthropoda; class Insecta; order Coleoptera; family Curculionidae; genus Rhynchophorus; species Rhynchophorus ferrugineus. Next base: position 24,235,787 of record NW_027472586.1, on the reverse strand, counting down.
GAATTAGCGATTTTGCTCCAATTCACGTTCCGAGTAATATTTGGCATGCTAATTACGTTGCCGATTGCCAAATTGCATTATCTTTTGTAGTTTCCGAGATATGTTCTATCGACATCTTACAATATTGGCTCTGCTTCTAACTTGTGCCAGAATTGTAAAATGGTCTTATGAATTAGCGATTTCGTTCCAATTCACATTCCAAGTAATATTCGGCATGCTAATTACGTTGCCGATTGCCAAATTGCATTACCTCTTATAGTTTCTGAGATATGCGCAATCGAAATTTTACACCTTAGTGTCTGTTTCTAACTTGGGTCAAAATTGTAAAATGGTCTTATGAATTATCGATTTTGCTCCAATTCACATTCCAAGTAATATTCGGCAAGCTAATTACGTTGCCGATTGCCAAATTGCATTATCTCTTATAGTTTCCGAGATATGGGCAATCGAAATTTTACACCTTAGAGTCAGTTTCTAACTTGGGTCAAAATTGTAAAATGGTCTTATGAATTAGCGATTTTGCTCCAATTCACATTCCGAGTAATATTCGGCATGCTAATTACGTTGCCGATTGCCATATTGCATTATCTTTTATAGTTTCGGAGATATGGGCTATCGACAGCTTACAATATTGGCTCTGCTTCTAACTTGTGCCAGAATTGTAAAATGGTCTTATGAATTAGCGATTTCGTACCAATTCACATTCCAAGTAATATTCGGCATGCTAATTACGTTGCCGACTGCCAAATTGCAATATCTCTTATAGTATCCGAGATATGGGCAATCGAAATTTTACACCTTAGAGTCTGTTTCTAACTTGGGTCAAAATTGTAAAATGTTCTTATGAATTAGCGATTTCGTTCCAATTCACATTCCAAGTAATATTCGGCATGCTAATTACGTTGCCGATTGCCAAATTGCATTACCTCTTATAGTTTCTGAGATATGCGCAATCGAAATTTTACACCTTAGTGTCTGTTTCTAACTTGGGTCAAAATTGTAAAATGATCTTATGAATTATCGATTTTGCTCCAATTCACATTCCAAGTAATATTCGGCATGCTAATTACGTTGCCGATGGCCAAATTGCATTATCTCTTATAGTTTCCGAGATATGGGCAATCGAAATTTTACACCTTAGAGTCAGTTTCTAACTTGGGTCAAAATTGTAAAATGGTCTTATGAATTAGCGATTTCGCTCCAATTCACATTCCAAGTAATATTCGGCATGCTAATTGCATTGCCGATTGTCAAGTTGCATTATCTCTTATAGTTTCGGAGATATGGACTATAGACATCTTACAATAATGGCTCTGCTTCTAACTTGGGCCAGAATTGTAAAATGGTCTTATCAATTAGCGATTTCGTTCCAATTCACATTCCAAGTAATATTCGGCATGCTAATTACGTTGCCGATTGCCAAATTGCATTATCTCATATAGTTTCCGAGATATGGACTATCGACATCTTACAATATTGGCTGTGCTTCTAACTTGGGCCAAAATTGTAAAATGGACTTATGAATTAGCGATTTTGCTTCAATTCACATTCCGAGTAATATTTGGCATGCTAATTACGTTGCCGATTGCCAAATTTCATTATCTTTTATAGTTTCCGAGATATGGACTATCGACATCTTACAATATTGGCTGTGCTTCTAACTTGGGCCAAAATTGTAAAATGGTCTTATGAATTAGCGATTTCGTTCCAACTCACATTCAAAGTAATATTCGGCATTGCTAATTACGTTGCCGATTGCCAAATTGCATTATCTTTTATAGTTTCCGAGATATGGGCTATCGACATCTTACAATATTGGCTCTGCTTCTAACTTGTGCCAGAATTGTAAAATGGTCTTATGAATTAGCGATTTCGTTCCAATTCACATTCCCAGTAATATTCGGCATGCTAATTACGTTGCCGATTGCCAAATTGTATTATCCCTTATAGTTTCCGAGATATGGACTATCGACATCTTACAATATTGGCTCTTCTTCTAACTTGGGCCACAATTGTAAAATGGTCTTTTGGATTAGCGATTTCGGTCCAATTCACATTCCAAGTAATATTTGGCATGCTAATTACGTTGCCGATGGCCAACTCGCATTATCTCGTTTAGTTTCCGAGATATGTACTATCGACATCTTACAATATTGGCTCTGCTTCTATCTTGGACCAAAATTGTAAAATGGCCTTATGAATTAGCAATTTCGTTCCAATTCACATTCCAAGTAATATTCGGCATGCTAATTACGTTGCCGATTGCCAAATTGCATTATCTCTTATAGTTTCCGAGATATGGGCAATCGAAATTTTACACCTTAGTGTCTGTTTCTAACTTGGGTCAAAATTGTAAAATGGTCTTATGAATTAGCGATTTTGCTCCAATTCACATTCCGAGTAATATTCGGCATGCTAATTACATTGCCGATCGCCAAATTGCATTATCTCATATAGTTTACGAGATATGGATTATCGGCATCTTACAATATTGGCTGTGTTTCTAACTTGTTCCAACATTGTAAAACGGTCTTATGAATTAGCGATTTCGTTCCAATTCACATTCCAAGTAATATTCGGCATGCTAATTACATTGCCGATTGCCAAATTGCATTATCTCCTATAGTTTCCAAGATATGGACTATCGACATCTTACAATATTGGCTCTGCTTCTAACTTGGGCCAGAATTGTAAAATGGTCTTATGAATTAGCGATTTCGTTCCAATTCACATTCCAAGTAATATTCGGCATGCTAATTACGTTGCCGATTGCCAAATTGTATTATCTCATATAGTTTCCGAGATATGGACTATCGACATCTTACAATATTGGCTGAGCTTCTAACTTGGGCCAAAATTGTAAAATGGACTTATGAATTAGCGATTTTGCTCCAATTCACGTTCCGAGTAATATTTGGCATGCTAATTACGTTGCCGATTGCCAAATTGCATTATCTTTTGTAGTTTCCGAGATATGTTCTATCGACATCTTACAATATTGGCTCTGCTTCTAACTTGTGCCAGAATTGTAAAATGGTCTTATGAATTAGCGATTTCGTTCCAATTCACATTCCAAGTAATATTCGGCATGCTAATTACGTTGCCGATTGCCAAATTGCATTACCTCTTATAGTTTCTGAGATATGCGCAATCGAAATTTTACACCTTAGTGTCTGTTTCTAACTTGGGTCAAAATTGTAAAATGGTCTTATGAATTATCGATTTTGCTCCAATTCACATTCCAAGTAATATTCGGCAAGCTAATTACGTTGCCGATTGCCAAATTGCATTATCTCTTATAGTTTCCGAGATATGGGCAATCGAAATTTTACACCTTAGAGTCAGTTTCTAACTTGGGTCAAAATTGTAAAATGGTCTTATGAATTAGCGATTTTGCTCCAATTCACATTCCGAGTAATATTCGGCATGCTAATTACGTTGCCGATTGCCATATTGCATTATCTTTTATAGTTTCGGAGATATGGGCTATCGACAGCTTACAATATTGGCTCTGCTTCTAACTTGTGCCAGAATTGTAAAATGGTCTTATGAATTAGCGATTTCGCACCAATTCACATTCCAAGTAATATTCGGCATGCTAATTACGTTGCCGACTGCCAAATTGCAATATCTCTTATAGTATCCGAGATATGGGCAATCGAAATTTTACACCTTAGAGTCTGTTTCTAACTTGGGTCAAAATTGTAAAATGTTCTTATGAATTAGCGATTTCGTTCCAATTCACATTCCAAGTAATATTCGGCATGCTAATTACGTTGCCGATTGCCAAATTGCATTACCTCTTATAGTTTCTGAGATATGCGCAATCGAAATTTTACACCTTAGTGTCTGTTTCTAACTTGGGTCAAAATTGTAAAATGATCTTATGAATTATCGATTTTGCTCCAATTCACATTCCAAGTAATATTCGGCATGCTAATTACGTTGCCGATGGCCAAATTGCATTATCTCTTATAGTTTCCGAGATATGGGCAATCGAAATTTTACACCTTAGAGTCAGTTTCTAACTTGGGTCAAAATTGTAAAATGGTCTTATGAATTAGCGATTTCGCTCCAATTCACATTCCAAGTAATATTCGGCATGCTAATTACATTGCCGGTTGCCAAATTGCATTATCTCTTATAGTTTCCGAGATATGGACTATCGACATCTTGCAATATTGGCTCTGCTTCTAACTTGGGCCAGAATTGTAAAATGGTCTTATGAATTAGCGATTTCGTTGTAATTCACATTCCAAGTAATATTCGGCATGCTAATTACGTTGCCGATTGCCAAATTGCATTATCTCTTATAGTTTCCGAGATATGGGCAATCGAAATTTTACACCTTAGAGTCAGTTTCTAACTTGGGTCAAAATTGTAAAATGGTCTTATGAATTAGCGATTTCGCTCCAATTCACATTCCAAGTAATATTCGGCATGCTAATTACATTGCCGGTTGCCAAATTGCATTATCTCTTATAGTTTCCGAGATATGGACTATCGACATCTTACAATATTGGCTCTGCTTCTAACTTGGGCCAGAATTGTAAAATGGTCTTATGAATTAGCGATTTCGTTCCAATTCACATTCCAAGTAATATTCGGCATGCTAATTACGTTGCCGATTGCCAAATTGTATTATCTCATATAGTTTCCGAGATATGGACTATCGACATCTTACAATATTGGCTGAGCTTCTAACTTGGGCCAAAATTGTAAAATGGACTTATGAATTAGCGATTTTGCTCCAATTCACGTTCCGAGTAATATTTGGCATGCTAATTACGTTGCCGATTGCCAAATTGCATTATCTTTTGTAGTTTCCGAGATATGTTCTATCGACATCTTACAATATTGGCTCTGCTTCTAACTTGTGCCAGAATTGTAAAATGGTCTTATGAATTAGCGATTTCGTTCCAATTCACATTCCAAGTAATATTCGGCATGCTAATTACGTTGCCGATTGCCAAATTGCATTACCTCTTATAGTTTCTGAGATATGCGCAATCGAAATTTTACACCTTAGTGTCTGTTTCTAACTTGGGTCAAAATTGTAAAATGGTCTTATGAATTATCGATTTTGCTCCAATTCACATTCCAAGTAATATTCGGCAAGCTAATTACGTTGCCGATTGCCAAATTGCATTATCTCTTATAGTTTCCGAGATATGGGCAATCGAAATTTTACACCTTAGAGTCAGTTTCTAACTTGGGTCAAAATTGTAAAATGGTCTTATGAATTAGCGATTTTGCTCCAATTCACATTCCGAGTAATATTCGGCATGCTAATTACGTTGCCGATTGCCATATTGCATTATCTTTTATAGTTTCGGAGATATGGGCTATCGACAGCTTACAATATTGGCTCTGCTTCTAACTTGTGCCAGAATTGTAAAATGGTCTTATGAATTAGCGATTTCGTACCAATTCACATTCCAAGTAATATTCGGCATGCTAATTACGTTGCCGACTGCCAAATTGCAATATCTCTTATAGTATCCGAGATATGGGCAATCGAAATTTTACACCTTAGAGTCTGTTTCTAACTTGGGTCAAAATTGTAAAATGTTCTTATGAATTAGCGATTTCGTTCCAATTCACATTCCAAGTAATATTCGGCATGCTAATTACGTTGCCGATTGCCAAATTGCATTACCTCTTATAGTTTCTGAGATATGCGCAATCGAAATTTTACACCTTAGTGTCTGTTTCTAACTTGGGTCAAAATTGTAAAATGATCTTATGAATTATCGATTTTGCTCCAATTCACATTCCAAGTAATATTCGGCATGCTAATTACGTTGCCGATGGCCAAATTGCATTATCTCTTATAGTTTCCGAGATATGGGCAATCGAAATTTTACACCTTAGAGTCAGTTTCTAACTTGGGTCAAAATTGTAAAATGGTCTTATGAATTAGCGATTTCGCTCCAATTCACATTCCAAGTAATATTCGGCATGCTAATTGCATTGCCGATTGTCAAGTTGCATTATCTCTTATAGTTTCGGAGATATGGACTATAGACATCTTACAATAATGGCTCTGCTTCTAACTTGGGCCAGAATTGTAAAATGGTCTTATCAATTAGCGATTTCGTTCCAATTCACATTCCAAGTAATATTCGGCATGCTAATTACGTTGCCGATTGCCAAATTGCATTCTCTCATATAGTTTCCGAGATATGGACTATCGACATCTTACAATATTGGCTGTGCTTCTAACTTGGGCCAAAATTGTAAAATGGACTTATGAATTAGCGATTTTGCTTCAATTCACATTCCGAGTAATATTTGGCATGCTAATTACGTTGCCGATTGCCAAATTTCATTATCTTTTATAGTTTCCGAGATATGGACTATCGACATCTTACAATATTGGCTGTGCTTCTAACTTGGGCCAAAATTGTAAAATGGTCTTATGAATTAGCGATTTCGTTCCAACTCACATTCAAAGTAATATTCGGCATTGCTAATTACGTTGCCGATTGCCAAATTGCATTATCTTTTATAGTTTCCGAGATATGGGCTATCGACATCTTACAATATTGGCTCTGCTTCTAACTTGTGCCAGAATTGTAAAATGGTCTTATGAATTAGCGATTTCGTTCCAATTCACATTCCCAGTAATATTCGGCATGCTAATTACGTTGCCGATTGCCAAATTGTATTATCCCTTATAGTTTCCGAGATATGGACTATCGACATCTTACAATATTGGCTCTTCTTCTAACTTGGGCCACAATTGTAAAATGGTCTTTTGGATTAGCGATTTCGGTCCAATTCACATTCCAAGTAATATTTGGCATGCTAATTACGTTGCCGATGGCCAACTCGCATTATCTCGTTTAGTTTCCGAGATATGTACTATCGACATCTTACAATATTGGCTCTGCTTCTATCTTGGACCAAAATTGTAAAATGGCCTTATGAATTAGCAATTTCGTTCCAATTCACATTCCAAGTAATATTCGGCATGCTAATTACGTTGCCGATTGCCAAATTGCATTATCTCTTATAGTTTCCGAGATATGGGCAATCGAAATTTTACACCTTAGTGTCTGTTTCTAACTTGGGTCAAAATTGTAAAATGGTCTTATGAATTAGCGATTTTGCTCCAATTCACATTCCGAGTAATATTCGGCATGCTAATTACATTGCCGATCGCCAAATTGCATTATCTCATATAGTTTACGAGATATGGATTATCGGCATCTTACAATATTGGCTGTGTTTCTAACTTGTTCCAACATTGTAAAACGGTCTTATGAATTAGCGATTTCGTTCCAATTCACATTCCAAGTAATATTCGGCATGCTAATTACATTGCCGATTGCCAAATTGCATTATCTCCTATAGTTTCCAAGATATGGACTATCGACATCTTACAATATTGGCTCTGCTTCTAACTTGGGCCAAAATTGTAAAATGGTTTTATGAATTAGCGATTTCGTTCCAATTCACATTCCAAGTAATATTCGGCATGCTAATTACGTTGCCGATTGCCAAATTGCATTATCTCTTATAGTTTCCGAGATATGTGCAAACGAAATTTTACACCTTTGAATCTGTTTCTAACTTGGGTCAAAAATGTAAAATGGTCTTATGAATTAGCGATTTCGTTCCAATTCACATTCCGAGTAATATTCGACATGCTAATTACATTGCCGATTGCCAAATTGCATTATCTCTTATAGTTTCCGAGATATGGACTATCGACATCTGACAATATTGGCTCTACTTCTAACTTGGGACAGAATTGTAAAATGGTCTTAGGAATTAGCGATTTCGTTCCAATTCACATTCCAATTAATATTCGTCATGCTAATTACGGTGACGATTGCCGAATTGCATTATCTCTTATAGTTTCCGAGATATGGACTATCGACATTTTGCAATATTGGCTCTGCTTCTAACTTGGGTTAAAATTGTAAAATGGTCTTATGAATTAGCGATTTCGTTCCAATTCACATTCCAAGTAATATTCGTCATGCTAATTACGGTGACGATTGCCGAATTGCATTATCTCTTATGGTTTCCGAGATATGGACTATCGACATTTTACAATATTGGCTCTGCTTCTAACTTGGGCTAAAATTGTAAAATGGTCTTATGAATCAGCGATTTCGTTAAAATTCACATTCCAAGTAATATTCGGCATGCTAATTACGTTGCCGTTTGCCAAATTGCATTATCTCTTATAGTTTCCAAGATATGGACTATCGACATCTTACAATATTGGCTCTGCTTCTAACTTGGGTTAAAATTGTAAAATGGTCTTATGAATCAGCGATTTCGTTAAAATTCACATTCCAAGTAATATTCGGCATGCTAATTACGTTGCCGATTGCTAAATTGCATTATCCCTTATAGTTTTCGAGATATGGGGATTCGAAATTTTACACCTTAGAGTCTGTTTCTAACTTGGGTCAAAATTGTAAAATGGTCTTATGAATCAGCGATTTCGTTCAAATTCACATTCCAAGTAATATTCGGCATGCTAATTACGTTGCCGGTAGCCAAATTGCATTATCTCTTATAGTTTCCAAGATATGGACTATCGACATCTTACAATATTGGCTCTGCTTCTAACTTGGGTTAAAATTGTAAAATGGTCTTATGAATCAGCGATTTCGTTAAAATTCACATTCCAAGTAATATTCGGCATGCTAATTACGTTGCCGGTTGCCAAATTGGATTATCTCTTATAGTTTCCAAGATATGCACTATCGACATCTTACAATATTGGCTCTGCTTCTAACTTGGGTTAAAATTGTAAAATGGTCTTATGAATCAGCGATTTCGTTAAAATTCACATTCCAAGTAATATTCGGCATGCTAATTACGTTGCCGGTTGCCAAATTGGATTATCTCTTATAGTTTCCAAGATATGGACTATCGACATCTTACAATATTGGCTCTGCTTCTAACTTGGACCAAAATTGTAAAATGGCCTTATGAATTAGCGATTTCGTTCCAATTCACATTCCAAGTAATATTCGGCATGCTAATTACGTTGCCGATTGCCAAATTGCATTATCTCTTATAGTTTCCGAAATATGGGCAATCGAAATTTTACACCTTAGTGTCTGTTTCTAACTGGGGTCAAAATTATTTAATTATCTTATGAATTAGTGATTTCGTTCCAATTTACATTCCAAGTAATATTCGGCATGCTAATTACATTGCCGATTGCCAAATTGCATTACCTCTTATAGTTTCCGAAATATGGGCAATCGAAATTTTACACCTTAGTGTCTGTTTCTAACTGGGGTCAAAATTGTTAAATGGTCTTATGAATTAGTGATTTCGTTCCAATTTACATTCCAAGTAATATTCGTCATGCTAATTACGGTGACGATTGCCGAATTGCATTATCTCTTATAGTTTCCGAGATATGGACTATCGACATTTTGCAATATTGGCTTTGCTTCTAACTTGGGTTAAAATTGTAAAATGGTCTTATGAATTAGCGATTTCGTTCCAATTCACATTCCAAGTAATATTCGTCATGCTAATTACGGTGACGATTGCCGAATTGCATTATCTCTTATGGTTTCCGAGATATGGGCAATCGAAATTTTACACCTTAGAGTCTGTTTCTAACTTGGGTCAAAATTGTAAAATGTTCTTATGAATTAGCGATTTCGTTCCAATTCACATTCCAAGTAATATTCGGCATGCTAATTACGTTGCCGATTGCCAAATTGCATTACCTCTTATAGTTTCTGAGATATGCGCAATCGAAATTTTACACCTTAGTGTCTGTTTCTAACTTGGGTCAAAATTGTAAAATGATCTTATGAATTATCGATTTTGCTCCAATTCACATTCCAAGTAATATTCGGCATGCTAATTACGTTGCCGATGGCCAAATTGCATTATCTCTTATAGTTTCCGAGATATGGGCAATCGAAATTTTACACCTTAGAGTCAGTTTCTAACTTGGGTCAAAATTGTAAAATGGTCTTATGAATTAGCGATTTCGCTCCAATTCACATTCCAAGTAATATTCGGCATGCTAATTGCATTGCCGATTGTCAAGTTGCATTATCTCTTATAGTTTCGGAGATATGGACTATAGACATCTTACAATAATGGCTCTGCTTCTAACTTGGGCCAGAATTGTAAAATGGTCTTATCAATTAGCGATTTCGTTCCAATTCACATTCCAAGTAATATTCGGCATGCTAATTACGTTGCCGATTGCCAAATTGCATTCTCTCATATAGTTTCCGAGATATGGACTATCGACATCTTACAATATTGGCTGTGCTTCTAACTTGGGCCAAAATTGTAAAATGGACTTATGAATTAGCGATTTTGCTTCAATTCACATTCCGAGTAATATTTGGCATGCTAATTACGTTGCCGATTGCCAAATTTCATTATCTTTTATAGTTTCCGAGATATGGACTATCGACATCTTACAATATTGGCTGTGCTTCTAACTTGGGCCAAAATTGTAAAATGGTCTTATGAATTAGCGATTTCGTTCCAACTCACATTCAAAGTAATATTCGGCATTGCTAATTACGTTGCCGATTGCCAAATTGCATTATCTTTTATAGTTTCCGAGATATGGGCTATCGACATCTTACAATATTGGCTCTGCTTCTAACTTGTGCCAGAATTGTAAAATGGTCTTATGAATTAGCGATTTCGTTCCAATTCACATTCCCAGTAATATTCGGCATGCTAATTACGTTGCCGATTGCCAAATTGTATTATCCCTTATAGTTTCCGAGATATGGACTATCGACATCTTACAATATTGGCTCTTCTTCTAACTTGGGCCACAATTGTAAAATGGTCTTTTGGATTAGCGATTTCGGTCCAATTCACATTCCAAGTAATATTTGGCATGCTAATTACGTTGCCGATGGCCAACTCGCATTATCTCGTTTAGTTTCCGAGATATGTACTATCGACATCTTACAATATTGGCTCTGCTTCTATCTTGGACCAAAATTGTAAAATGGCCTTATGAATTAGCAATTTCGTTCCAATTCACATTCCAAGTAATATTCGGCATGCTAATTACGTTGCCGATTGCCAAATTGCATTATCTCTTATAGTTTCCGAGATATGGGCAATCGAAATTTTACACCTTAGTGTCTGTTTCTAACTTGGGTCAAAATTGTAAAATGGTCTTATGAATTAGCGATTTTGCTCCAATTCACATTCCGAGTAATATTCGGCATGCTAATTACATTGCCGATCGCCAAATTGCATTATCTCATATAGTTTACGAGATATGGATTATCGGCATCTTACAATATTGGCTGTGTTTCTAACTTGTTCCAACATTGTAAAACGGTCTTATGAATTAGCGATTTCGTTCCAATTCACATTCCAAGTAATATTCGGCATGCTGATTACATTGCCGATTGCGAAATTGCATTATCTCCTATAGTTTCCAAGATATGGACTATCGACATCTTACAATATTGGCTCTGCTTCTAACTTGGGCCAAAATTGTAAAATGGTTTTATGAATTAGCGATTTCGTTCCAATTCACATTCCAAGTAATATTCGGCATGCTAATTACGTTGCCGATTGCCAAATTGCATTATCTCTTATAGTTTCCGAGATATGTGCAAACGAAATTTTACACCTTTGAATCTGTTTCTAACTTGGGTCAAAAATGTAAAATGGTCTTATGAATTAGCGATTTCGTTCCAATTCACATTCCGAGTAATATTCGACATGCTAATTACATTGCCGATTGCCAAATTGCATTATCTCTTATAGTTTCCGAGATATGGACTATCGACATCTGACAATATTGGCTCTACTTCTAACTTGGGACAGAATTGTAAAATGGTCTTAGGAATTAGCGATTTCGTTCCAATTCACATTCCAATTAATATTCGTCATGCTAATTACGGTGACGATTGCCGAATTGCATTATCTCTTATAGTTTCCGAGATATGGACTATCGACATTTTGCAATATTGGCTCTGCTTCTAACTTGGGTTAAAATTGTAAAATGGTCTTATGAATTAGCGATTTCGTTCCAATTCACATTCCAAGTAATATTCGTCATGCTAATTACGGTGACGATTGCCGAATTGCATTATCTCTTATGGTTTCCGAGATATGGACTATCGACATTTTACAATATTGGCTCTGCTTCTAACTTGGGCTAAAATTGTAAAATGGTCTTATGAATCAGCGATTTCGTTAAAATTCACATTCCAAGTAATATTCGGCATGCTAATTACGTTGCCGTTTGCCAAATTGCATTATCTCTTATAGTTTCCAAGATATGGACTATCGACATCTTACAATATTGGCTCTGCTTCTAACTTGGGTTAAAATTGTAAAATGGTCTTATGAATCAGCGATTTCGTTAAAATTCACATTCCAAGTAATATTCGGCATGCTAATTACGTTGCCGATTGCTAAATTGCATTATCCCTTATAGTTTTCGAGATATGGGGATTCGAAATTTTACACCTTAGAGTCTGTTTCTAACTTGGGTCAAAATTGTAAAATGGTCTTATGAATCAGCGATTTCGTTCAAATTCACATTCCAAGTAATATTCGGCATGCTAATTACGTTGCCGGTAGCCAAATTGCATTATCTCTTATAGTTTCCAAGATATGGACTATCGACATCTTACAATATTGGCTCTGCTTCTAACTTGGGTTAAAATTGTAAAATGGTCTTATGAATCAGCGATTTCGTTAAAATTCACATTCCAAGTAATATTCGGCATGCTAATTACGTTGCCGGTTGCCAAATTGGATTATCTCTTATAGTTTCCAAGATATGGACTATCGACATCTTACAATATTGGCTCTGCTTCTAACTTGGGTTAAAATTGTAAAATGGTCTTATGAATCAGCGATTTCGTTAAAATTCACATTCCAAGTAATATTCGGCATGCTAATTACGTTGCCGGTTGCCAAATTGGATTATCTCTTATAGTTTCCAAGATATGGACTATCGACATCTTACAATATTGGCTCTGCTTCTAACTTGGACCAAAATTGTAAAATGGCCTTATGAATTAGCGATTTCGTTCCAATTCACATTCCAAGTAATATTCGGCATGCTAATTACGTTGCCGATTGCCAAATTGCATTATCTCTTATAGTTTCCGAAATATGGGCAATCGAAATTTTACACCTTAGTGTCTGTTTCTAACTGGGGTCAAAATTATTTAATTATCTTATGAATTAGTGATTTCGTTCCAATTTACATTCCAAGTAATATTCGGCATGCTAATTACATTGCCGATTGCCAAATTGCATTACCTCTTATAGTTTCCGAAATATGGGCAATCGAAATTTTACACCTTAGTGTCTGTTTCTAACTGGGGTCAAAATTGTTAAATGGTCTTATGAATTAGTGATTTCGTTCCAATTTACATTCCAAGTAATATTCGTCATGCTAATTACGGTGACGATTGCCGAATTGCATTATCTCTTATAGTTTCCGAGATATGGACTATCGACATTTTGCAATATTGGCTTTGCTTCTAACTTGGGTTAAAATTGTAAAATGGTCTTATGAATTAGCGATTTCGTTCCAATTCACATTCCAAGTAATATTCGTCATGCTAATTACGGTGACGATTGCCGAATTGCATTATCTCTTATGGTTTCCGAGATATGGACTATCGACATTTTACAATATTGGCTCTGCTTCTAACTTGGGTTAAAATTGTAAAATGGTCTTATGAATCAGCGATTTCGTTAAAATTCACATTCCAAGTAATATTTGGCATGCTAATTACGTTGCCCATTGCCAAATTGCATTATCCCTTATAGTTTTCGAGATATGGGGAATCGAAATTTTACACCTTAGAGTCTGTTTCTAACTTGGATCAAAATTGTAAAATGGTCTTATGAATCAGCGATTTCGTTCAAATTCACATTCCAAGTAATATTCGGCATGCTAATTACGTTGCCGGATGCCAAATTGCATTATCTCTTATAGTTTCCGAGATATGTGCAAACGAAATTTTACACCTTTGAATCTGTTTCTAACTTGGGTCAAAAATGTAAAATGGTCTTATGAATTAGCGATTTCGTTCCAATTCACATTCCAAGTAATATTCGGCATGCTAATTACGTTGCCGATTGCCAAATTGCATTATCTCTTATAGTTTCCGAGATATATGCAAACGAAATTTTACACCTTTGAATCTGTTTCTAACTTGGGTCAAAAATGTAAAATGGCCTTATGGATTAGCGATTTCGTTCCAATTCACATTCCAAGTAATATTCGGCATGCTAATTACGTTGCCGATTGCCAAATTGCATTATCTCTTATAGTTTCCGAGATATATGCAAACGAAATTTTACACCTTTGAATATGTTTCTAACTTGGGTCAAAAATGTAAAATGGTCTTATGAATTAGCGATTTCGTTCCAATTCACATTCAAAGTAATATTCGGCATTGATAATTACGTTGCCGATTGCCAAATTGCATTATCTTTTATAGTTTCCGAGATATGGACTATCGACATCTGACAATATTAGCTCTGCTTCTAACTTGGGCCAGAATTGTAAAATGGTGTTATGAATTAGCGATTTCGTTCCAATACACATTCCAAGTAATATTCGGCATGCTAATTACGTCTCCGATTGCCAAATTGCATTATCCCTTATAGTTTCCGAGATATGGGCAATCGAAATTTTACACCTTAGAATCTGTTTCTAACTTGGGTCAAAAATGTAAAATGGTCTTATGGATTAGCGATTTCGTTCCATTTCACATTCCAAGTAACATTCGGCATGCTAATTACGTTGCCGATTGCCAAATTGTATTATCTCTTATAGTTTCCGAGATATGGGCAATCGAAATTTTACACCGTAGTGTCTGTTTCTAACTGGGGTCAAAATTGTTAAATGGTCTTATGAATTAGTCATTTCGTTCCAATTCACATTCCAAGTAATATTCGGCATGCTAATTACATTGCCGATTGCCAAATTGCATTATCTCTTATAGTTTCCGAGATATGGGCAATCGAAATTTTACACCTTAGTGTCTGTTTCTAACATGGGTCAAAATTGTAAAATGGTCTTATGAATTAGCGATTTTGCTCCAATTCACATTCCGAGTAATATTTGGCATGATAATTACGTTGCCGATTGCCAAATTGCATTATCTTTTATAGTTTCCGAGATATGGGCTATCGACATCTTACAATATTGGCTCTGCTTCTAACTTGGGCCAGAATTGTAAAATGGTCTTATGAATTAGCGATTTCGTTCCAATTCACATTCCAAGTAACATTCGGCATGCTAATTACGTTGCCGATTGCCAAATTGTATTATCACTTATAGTTTCCGAGATATGGGCAATCGAAATTTTACACCTTAGAGTCTGTTTCTAACTTGGGTCAAAATTGTAAAATGGTCTTACGAATTAGCGATTTCGCTCCAATTCACATTCCAAGTAATATTCGGCATGCTAATTACATTGCCGATTGCCAAATTGCATTATCCCTTATAGTTTCCGAGATATGGACTATCGACATCTGACAATATTAGCTCTGCTTCTAACTTGGGCCAGAATTGTAAAATGGTTTTATGAATTAGCGATTTCGTTCCAATTCACATTCCAAGTAATATTCGGAATGCTAATTACGTTGCCGATTGCCAAATTGCATTATCTCATATAGTTTCCTAGATATGGACTATCGACATCTTACAATATTGGCTGTGCTTCTAACTTGGGCCAAAATTGTAAAATGGTCTTATGAATTAGCGATTTCGTTCCAATTCACATTCAAAGTAATATTCGGCATTGATAATTACGTTGCCGGTTGCCAAATTGCATTATCTCTTGTAGTTTCCGAGATATGGGCAATCGAAATTTTACACCTTAGAGTCTGTTTCTAACTTGGGTCAAAATTGTAAAATGGTCTTATGAATTTGCGATTTCGCTCCAATTCACATTCCAAGTAATATTCGGCATGCTAATTACATTGCCGATTGCCAAATTGCATTATCTCTTATAGTTTCTGAGATATGGACTATCGACATCTTACTATATTGGCTCTTCTTCTAACTTGGGCCAGAATTGTAAAATGGTCTTTTGGATTAGCGATTTCGGTCCAATTCACATTCCAAGTAATATTCGGCATGCTAATTACATTGCCGATTGCCAAAATGCATTATCTCTTATAGTTTCCGAGATATGGACTATCGACATCTTACAATATTGGCTCTGCTTCTAACTTGGACCAAAATTGTAAAATGGCCTTATGAATTAGCGATTTCGTTCCAATTCACATTCCAAGTAATATTCGGCATGCTACTTACGTTGCCGATTGCCAAATTGCATCATCTCTTATAGTTTCCGAGATATGGGCAATCGAAATTTTACACCTTAGTCTCTGTTTCTAACTGGGGTCAAAATTGTTAAATGGTCTTATGAATTAGCGATTTCGTTCCAATACACATTCCAAGTAATATTCGGCATGCTAATTACGTCGCCGATTGCCAAATTGCATTATCATTTATAGTTTCCGAGATATGGGCTATCGACATCTTACAATATTGGCTCTTCTTCTAACTTGGGCCAGAATTGTAAAATGGTCTTTTGGATTAGCGATTTCGCTCCAATTCACATTCCAAGTAATATTCGGCATGCTAATTACATTGCCGATTGCCAAATTGCATTATCTCTTATAGTTTCTGAGTTATGGACTATCGACATCTTACTATATTGGCTCTTCTTCTAACTTGGGCCAGAATTGTAAAATGGTCTTTTGGATTAGCGATTTCGCTCCAATTCACATTCCAAGTAATATTCGGCATGCTAATTACATTGCCGATTGCCAAAATGCATTATCTCTTATAGTTTCCGAGATATGGACTATCGACATCTTACAATATTGGCTCTGCTTCTAACTTGGACCAAAATTGTAAAATGGCCTTATGAATTAGCGATTTCGTTCCAATTCACATTCCAAGTAATATTCGGCATGCTACTTACGTTGCCGATTGCCAAATTGCATCATCTCTTATAGTTTCCGAGATATGGGCAATCGAAATTTTACACCTTAGTCTCTGTTTCTAACTGGGGTCAAAATTGTTAAATGGTCTTATGAATTAGCGATTTCGTTCCAATACACATTCCAAGTAATATTCGGCATGCTAATTACGTCGCCGATTGCCAAATTGCATTATCATTTATAGTTTCCGAGATATGGGCTATCGACATCTTACAATATTGGCTCTTCTTCTAACTTGGGCCAGAATTGTAAAATGGTCTTTTGGATTAGCGATTTCGGTCCAATTCACATTCCAAGTAATATTTGGCATGCTAATTACGTTGCCGATGGCCAACTCGCATTATCTCGTTTAGTTTCCGAGATATGTACTATCGACATCTTACAATATTGGCTCTGCTTCTAACTTGGACCAAAATTGTAAAATGGCTTAATGAATTAGCGATTTCGTTCCAATTCACATTCCAAGTAATATTCGGCATGCTAATTACGTTGCCGATTGCCAAATTGCATTATCTCTTATAGTTTCCGAGATACGGGCAATCGAAATTTTACACCTTAGTGTCTGTTTCTAACTGGGGTCAAAATTGTTAAATAGTCTTATGAATTAGTGATTTCGTTCCAATTTACATTCCAAGTAATATTCGGCATGCTAATTACATTGCCGATTGCCAAATTGCATTATCTCTTATAGTTTCCGAAATATGGGCAATCGAAACTTTACACCTTAGTGTCTGTTTCTAACTTGGGTCAAAATTGTAAAATGGTCTTACGAATTAGCGATTTCGCTCCAATTCACATTCCAAGTAATATTCGGCATGCTAATTACATTGCCGATTGCCAAATTGCATTATCCCTTATAGTTTCCGAGATATGGACTATCGACATCTGACAATATTAGCTCTGCTTCTAACTTGGGCCAGAATTGTAAAATGGTTTTATGAATTAGCGATTTCGTTCCAATTCACATTCCAAGTAATATTCGGAATGCTAATTACGTTGCCGATTGCCAAATTGCATTATCTCATATAGTTTCCTAGATATATACTATCGACATCTTACAATATTGGCTGTGCTTCTAACTTGGGCCAAAATTGTAAAATGGTCTTATGAATTAGCGATTTCGTTCCAATTCACATTCAAAGTAATATTCGGCATTGATAATTACGTTGCCGGTTGCCAAATTGCATTATCTCTTGTAGTTTCCGAGATATGGGCAATCGAAATTTTACACCTTAGAGTCTGTTTCTAACTTGGGTCAAAATTGTAAAATGGTCTTATGAATTTGCGATTTCGCTCCAATTCACATTCCAAGTAATATTCGGCATGCTAATTACATTGCCGATTGCCAAATTGCATTATCTCTTATAGTTTCTGAGATATGGACTATCGACATCTTACTATATTGGCTCTTCTTCTAACTTGGGCCAGAATTGTAAAATGGTTTTTTGGATTAGCGATTTCGGTCCAATTCACATTCCAAGTAATATTCGGCATGCTAATTACATTGCCGATTGCCAAAATGCATTATCTCTTATAGTTTCCGAGATATGGACTATCGACATCTTACAATATTGGCTCTGCTTCTAACTTGGACCAAAATTGTAAAATGGCCTTATGAATTAGCGATTTCGTTCCAATTCACATTCCAAGTAATATTCGGCATGCTACTTACGTTGCCGATTGCCAAATTGCATCATCTCTTATAGTTTCCGAGATATGGGCAATCGAAATTTTACACCTTAGTCTCTGTTTCTAACTGGGGTCAAAATTGTTAAATGGTCTTATGAATTAGCGATTTCGTTCCAATACACATTCCAAGTAATATTCGGCATGCTAATTACGTCGCCGATTGCCAAATTGCATTATCATTTATAGTTTCCGAGATATGGGCTATCGACATCTTACAATATTGGCTCTTCTTCTAACTTGGGCCAGAATTGTAAAATGGTCTTTTGGATTAGCGATTTCGCTCCAATTCACATTCCAAGTAATATTCGGCATGCTAATTACATTGCCGATTGCCAAATTGCATTATCTCTTATAGTTTCTGAGTTATGGACTATCGACATCTTACTATATTGGCTCTTCTTCTAACTTGGGCCAGAATTGTAAAATGGTCTTTTGGATTAGCGATTTCGCTCCAATTCACATTCCAAGTAATATTCGGCATGCTAATTACATTGCCGATTGCCAAAATGCATTATCTCTTATAGTTTCCGAGATATGGACTATCGACATCTTACAATATTGGCTCTGCTTCTAACTTGGACCAAAATTGTAAAATGGCCTTATGAATTAGCGATTTCGTTCCAATTCACATTCCAAGTAATATTCGGCATGCTACTTACGTTGCCGATTGCCAACTTGCATCATCTCTTATAGTTTCCGAGATATGGGCAATCGAAATTTTACACCTTAGTCTCTGTTTCTAACTGGGGTCAAAATTGTTAAATGGTCTTATGAATTAGCGATTTCGTTCCAATACACATTCCAAGTAATATTCGGCATGCTAATTACGTCGCCGATTGCCAAATTGCATTATCATTTATAGTTTCCGAGATATGGGCTATCGACATCTTACAATATTGGCTCTTCTTCTAACTTGGGCCAGAATTGTAAAATGGTCTTTTGGATTAGCGATTTCGGTCCAATTCACATTCCAAGTAATATTTGGCATGCTAATTACGTTGCCGATGGCCAACTCGCATTATCTCGTTTAGTTTCCGAGATATGTACTATCGACATCTTACAATATTGGCTCTGCTTCTAACTTGGACCAAAATTGTAAAATGGCCTTATGAATTAGCGATTTCGTTCCAATTCACATTCCAAGTAATATTCGGCATGCTAATTACGTTGCCGATTGCCAAATTGCATTATCTCTTATAGTTTCCGAGATACGGGCAATCGAAATTTTACACCTTAGTGTCTGTTTCTAACTGGGGTCAAAATTGTTAAATAGTCTTATGAATTAGTGATTTCGTTCCAATTTACATTCCAAGTAATATTCGGCATGCTAATTACATTGCCGATTGCCAAATTGCATTATCTCTTATAGTTTCCGAAATATGGGCAATCGAAACTTTACACCTTAGTGTCTGTTTCTAACTGGGGTCAAAATTGTTAAATGGTCTTATGAATTAGTGATTTCGTTCCAATTTACATTCCAAGTAATATTCGTCATGCTAATTACGGTGACGATTGCCGAATTGCATTATCTCTTATAGAATTGTAAAATGGTCTTATGAATTAGCGATTTCGTTCCAATTCACATTCCAAGTAATATTCGTCATGCTAATTACGGTGACGATTGCCGAATTGCATTATCTCTTATGGTTTCCGAGATATGGACTATCGACATTTTACAATATTGGCTCTGCTTCTAACTTGGGTTAAAATTGTAAAATGGTCTTATGAATCAGCGATTTCGTTAAAATTCACATTCCAAGTAATATTCGGCATGCTAATTACGTTGCCGGTTGCCAAATTGCATTATCTCTTATAGTTTCCAAGATATGGACTATCGACATCTTACAATATTGGCTCTGCTTCTAACTTGGGTTAAAATTGTAAAATGGTCTTATGAATCAGCGATTTCGTTAAAATTCACATTCCAAGTAATATTCGGCATGCTAGTTACGTTGCCGATTGCCAAATTGCATTATCCCTTATAGTTTTCGAGATATGGGGAATCGAAATTTTACACCTTAGAGTCTGTTTCTAACTTGGGTCAAAAATGTAAAATGGTCTTATGAATTAGCGATTTCGTTCCAATTCACATTCCAAGTAATATTCGGCATGCTACTTACGTTGCCGATTGCCAACTTGCATTATCTCTTATAGTTTCCGAGATATATGCAAACGAAATTTTACACCTTAGTCTCTGTTTCTAACTGGGGTCAAAATTGTTAAATGGTCTTATGAATTAGCGATTTCGTTCCAATACACATTCCAAGTAATATTCGGCATGCTAATTACGTCGCCGATTGCCAAATTGCATTATCATTTATAGTTTCCGAGATATGGGCTATCGACATCTTACAATATTGGCTCTTCTTCTAACTTGGGCCAGAATTGTAAAATGGTCTTTTGGATTAGCGATTTCGGTCCAATTCACATTCCAAGTAATATTTGGCATGCTAATTACGTTGCCGATGGCCAACTCGCATTATCTCGTTTAGTTTCCGAGATATGTACTATCGACATCTTACAATATTGGCTCTGCTTCTAACTTGGACCAAAATTGTAAAATGGCCTTATGAATTAGCGATTTCGTTCCAATTCACATTCCAAGTAATATTCGGCATGCTAATTACGTTGCCGATTGCCAAATTGCATTATCTCTTATAGTTTCCGAGATACGGGCAATCGAAATTTTACACCTTAGTGTCTGTTTCTAACTGGGGTCAAAATTGTTAAATAGTCTTATGAATTAGTGATTTCGTTCCAATTTACATTCCAAGTAATATTCGGCATGCTAATTACATTGCCGATTGCCAAATTGCATTATCTCTTATAGTTTCCGAAATATGGGCAATCGAAACTTTACACCTTAGTGTCTGTTTCTAACTGGGGTCAAAATTGTTAAATGGTCTTATGAATTAGCGATTTCGTTCCAATTCACATTCCAAGTAATATTCGTCATGCTAATTACGGTGACGATTGCCGAATTGCATTATCTCTTATGGTTTCCGAGATATGGACTATCGACATTTTACAATATTGGCTCTGCTTCTAACTTGGGTTAAAATTGTAAAATGGTCTTATGAATCAGCGATTTCGTTAAAATTCACATTCCAAGTAATATTCGGCATGCTAATTACGTTGCCGGTTGCCAAATTGCATTATCTCTTATAGTTTCCAAGATATGGACTATCGACATCTTACAATATTGGCTCTGCTTCTAACTTGGGTTAAAATTGTAAAATGGTCTTATGAATCAGCGATTTCGTTAAAATTCACATTCCAAGTAATATTCGGCATGCTAATTACGTTGCCGATTGCCAAATTGCATTATCCCTTATAGTTTTCGAGATATGGGGAATCGAAATTTTACACCTTAGAGTCTGTTTCTAACTTGGGTCAAAAATGTAAAATGGTCTTATGAATTAGCGATTTCGTTCCAATTCACATTCCAAGTAATATTCGGCATGCTAATTACATTGCCGATTGCCAAATTGCATTATCTCTTATAGTTTCCGAAATATGGGCAATCGAAACTTTACACCTTAGTGTCTGTTTCTAACTGGGGTCAAAATTGTTAAATGGTCTTATGAATTAGTGATTTCGTTCCAATTTACATTCCAAGTAATATTCGTCATGCTAATTACGGTGACGATTGCCGAATTGCATTATCTCTTATAGTTTCCGAGATATGGACTATCGACATTTTGCAATATTGGCTCTACTTCTAACTTGGGTTAAAATTGTAAAATGGTCTTATGAATTAGCGATTTCGTTCCAATTCACATTCCAAGTAATATTCGTCATGCTAATTACGGTGACGATTGCCGAATTGCATTATCTCTTATGGTTTCCGAGATATGGACTATCGACATTTTACAATATTGGCTCTGCTTCTAACTTGGGTTAAAATTGTAAAATGGTCTTATGAATCAGCGATTTCGTTAAAATTCACATTCCAAGTAATATTCGGCATGCTAATTACGTTGCCGGTTGCCAAATTGCATTATCTCTTATAGTTTCCAAGATATGGACTATCGACATCTTACAATATTGGCTCTGCTTCTAACTTGGGTTAAAATTGTAAAATGGTCTTATGAATCAGCGATTTCGTTAAAATTCACATTCCAAGTAATATTCGGCATGCTAATTACGTTGCCGATTGCCAAATTGCATTATCCCTTATAGTTTTCGAGATATGGGGAATCGAAATTTTACACCTTAGAGTCTGTTTCTAACTTGGGCCAGAATTGTAAAATGGTCTTTTGGATTAGCGATTTCGGTCCAATTCACATTCCAAGTAATATTTGGCATGCTAATTACGTTGCCGATGGCCAACTCGCATTATCTCGTTTAGTTTCCGAGATATGTACTATCGACATCTTACAATATTGGCTCTGCTTCTAACTTGGACCAAAATTGTAAAATGGCCTTATGAATTAGCGATTTCGTTCCAATTCACATTCCAAGTAATATTCGGCATGCTAATTACGTTGCCGATTGCCAAATTGCATTATCTCTTATAGTTTCCGAAATATGGGCAATCGAAACTTTACACCTTAGTGTCTGTTTCTAACTGGGGTCAAAATTGTTAAATGGTCTTATGAATTAGTGATTTCGTTCCAATTTACATTCCAAGTAATATTCGACATGCTAATTACATTGCCGACTGCCAAATTGCATTATCTCTTATAGTTTCCGAGATATGGACTATCGATATCTGACAATATTGGCTCTACTTCTAACTTGGGACAGAATTGTAAAATGGTCTTAGGAATTAGCGATTTCGTTCCAATTCACATTCCAAGTAATATTCGTCATGCTAATTACGGTGACGATTGCCGAATTGCATTATCTCTTATGGTTTCCGAGATATGGACTATCGACATTTTACAATATTGGCTCTGCTTCTAGATTGGGTTAAAATTGTAAAATGGTCTTATGAATTAGCGATTTCGTTCAAATTCACATTCCAAGTAATATTCGGCATGCTAATTACGTTGCCGGTTGCCAAATTGCATTATCTCTTATAGTTTCCAAGATATGGACTATCGACATCTTACAATATTGGCTCTGCTTCTAACTTGGGTTAAAATTGTAAAATGGTCTTATGAATCAGCGATTTCGTTAAAATTCACATTCCAAGTAATATTCGGCATGCTAATTACGTTGCCGATTGCCAAATTGCATTATCTTTTATAGTTTCCGAGATATGGACTATCGACATCTGACAATATTGGCTCTGCTTCTAACTTGGGCCAGAATTGTAAAATGGTGTTATGAATTAGCGATTTCGTTCCAATACACATTCCAAGTAATATTCGGCATGCTAATTACGTCTCCGAATGCCAAATTGCATTATCCCTTATAGTTTCCGAGATATGGGCAATCGAAATTTTACACCTTAGAATCTGTTTCTAACTTGGGTCAAAAATGTAAAATGGTCTTATGGATTAGCGATTTCGTTCCATTTCACATTCCAAGTAACATTCGGCATGCTAATTACGTTGCCGATTGCCAAATTGTATTATCTCTTATAGTTTCCGAGATATGGGCAATCGAAATTTTACACCTTAGTGTCTGTTTCTAACTGGGGTCAAAATTGTTAAATGGTCTTATGAATTAGTGATTTCGTTCCAATTCACATTCCAAGTAATATTCGGCATGCTAATTACATTGCCGATTGCCAAATTGCATTATCTTTTATAGTTTCCGAGATATGGGCAATCGAAATTTTACACCTTAGTGTCTGTTTCTAACTTGGGTCAAAATTGTAAAATGGTCTTATGAATTAGCGATTTTGCTCCAATTCACATTCCGAGTAATATTTGGCATGATAATTACGTTGCCGATTGCCAAATTGCATTATCTTTTATAGTTTCCGAGATATATGCTATCGACATCTTACAATATTGGCTCTGCTTCTAACTTGTGCCAGAATTGTAAAATGGTCTTATGAATTAGCGATTTCGTTCCAATTCACATTCCAAGTAACATTCGGCATGCTAATTACGTTGCCGATTGCCAAATTTTATTATCTCTTATAGTTTCCGAGATATGGGCAATCGAAATTTTACACCTTAGAGTCTGTTTCTAACTTGGGTCAAAATTGTAAAATGGTCTTACGAATTAGCGATTTCGCTCCAATTCACATTCCAAGTAATATTCGGCATGCTAATTACATTGCCGATTGCCAAATTGCATTATCCCTTATAGTTTCCGAGATATGGACTATCGACATCTGACAATATTAGTTCTGCTTCTAACTTGGGCCAGAATTGTAAAATGGTTTTATGAATTAGCGATTTCGTTCCAATTCACAATCCAAGTAATATTCGGAATGCTAATTAAGTTGCCGATTGCCAAATTGCATTATCTCATATAGTTTCCGAGATATGGACTATCGACATCTTACAATATTGGCTGTGCTTCTAACTTGGGCCAAAATTGTAAAATGGTCTTATGAATTAGCGATTTCGTTCCAATTCACATTCAAAGTAATATTCGGCATTGATAATTACGTTGCCGATTGCCAAATTGCATTATCTCTTGTAGTTTCCGAGATATGGGCAATCGAAATTTTACACCTTAGAGTCTGTTTCTAACTTGGGTCAAAATTGTAAAATGGTCTTATGAATTTGCGATTTCGCTCCAATTCACAATCCAAGTAATATTCGGCATGCTAATTACATTGCCGATTGCGAAAATGCATTATCTCTTATAGTTTCCGAGATATGGACTATCGACATCTTACAATATTGGCTCTGCTTCTAACTTGGACCAAAATTGTAAAATGGCCTTATGAATTAGCGATTTCGTTCCAATTCACATTCCAAGTAATATTCGGCATGCTACTTACGTTGCCGATTGCCAAATTGCATCATCTCTTATAGTTTCCGAGATATGGGCAATCGAAATTTTACACCTTAATGTCTGTTTCTAACTGGGGTCAAAATTGTTAAATGGTCTTATGAATTAGTGATTTCGTTCCAATTCACATTCCAAGTAATATTCGGCATGCTAATTACATTGCCGATTACCAAATTGCATTATCTCTTATAGTTTCCGAGATATGGGCTATTGAAATTTTACACCTTAGTGTCTGTTTCTAACTTGGGTCAAAATTGTAAAATGGTCTTATGAATTAGCGATTTTGCTCCAATTCACATTCCGAGTAATATTCGGCATGCTAATTATATTGCCGATTGCCAAATTGCATTATATCCTATAGTTTCCAAGATATGGACTATCGACATCTTACAATATTGGCTCTGCTTCTAACTTGGGCCAAAATTGTAAAATGGTCTTATGAATTAGCGATTTCGTTCCAATTCACATTCCAAGTAATATTCGGCATGCTAATTACGTTGCCGATTGCCAAATTGCATTACCTCCTATAGTTTCCAAGATATGGTCTATCGACATCTTACAATATTGGCTCTGCTTCTAACTTGGGCCAAAATTGTAAAATGCTCTTATGAATTAGCGATTTCGTTCCAATTCACATTCAAAGAAATATTCGGCATGCTAATTACGTTGCCTGTTGCCAAATTGCATTATCTCGTTTAGTTTCCGAGATATGTACTATCGATATCTTACAATATTGGCTCTGCTTCTAACTTGGACCAAAATTGTAAAATGGCCTTATGAATTAGCGATTTCGTTCCAATTCACATTCCAAGTAATATTCGGCATGCTAATTACGTTGCCGATTGCCAAATTGCATTATCTCTTATAGTTTCCGAGATATGGGCAATCGAAATTTTACACCTTAGTGTCTGTTTCTAACTGGGGTCAAAATTGTTAAATGGTCTTATGAATTAGTGATTTCGTTCCAATTTACATTCCAAGTAATATTCGGCATGCTAATTACATTGCCGATTGCCAAATTGCATTATCTCTTATAGTTTCCGAAATATGGGCAATCGAAATTTTACACCTTAGTGTCTGTTTCTAACTGGGGTCAAAATTGTTAAATGGTCTTATGAATTAGTGATTTCGTTCCAATTTACATTCCAAGTAATATTCGTCATGCTAATTACGGTGACGATTGCCGAATTGCATTATCTCTTATAGTTTCCGAGATATGGACTATCGACATTTTGCAATATTGGCTCTGCTTCTAACTTGGGTTAAAATTGTAAAATGGTCTTATGAATCAGCGATTTCGTTAAAATTCACATTCCAAGTAATATTCGGCATGCTAATTACGTTGCCGGTTGCCAAATTGCATTATCTCTTATAGTTTCCAAGATATGGACTATCGACATCTTACAATATTGGCTCTGCTTCTAACTTGGGTTAAAATTGTAAAATGGTCTTATGAATCAGCGATTTCGTTAAAATTCACATTCCAAGTAATATTCGGCATGCTAATTACGTTGCCGATTGCCAAATTGCATTATCCCTTATAGTTTTCGAGATATGGGGAATCGAAATTTTACACCTTAGAGTCTGTTTCTAACTTGGGTCAAAATTGTAAAATGGTCTTATGAATCAGCGATTTCGTTCAAATTCACATTCCAAGTAATATTCGGCATGCTAATTACGTTGCCGGTTGCCAAATTGCATTATCTCTTATAGTTTCCGAGATATGTGCAAACGAAATTTTACACCTTTGAATCTGTTTCTAACTTGGGTCAAAAATGTAAAATGGTCTTATGAATTAGCGATTTCGTTCCAATTCACATTCCAAGTAATATTCGGCATGCTAATTACGTTGCCGATTGCCAAATTGCATTATCTCTTATAGTTTCCGAGATATATGCAAACGAAATTTTACACCTTTGAATCTGTTTCTAACTTGGGTCAAAAATGTAAAATGATCTTATGAATTAGCGATTTCGTTCCAATTCACATTCCAAGTAATATTCGACATGCTAATTACATTGCCGACTGCCAAATTGCATTATCTCTTATAGTTTTCGAGATATGGACTATCGACATCTGACAATATTGGCTCTACTTCTAACTTGGGACAGAATTGTAAAATGGTCTTAGGAATTAGCGATTTCGTTCCAATTCACATTCCAAGTAATATTCGTCATGCTAATTACGGTGACGATTGCCGAATTGCATTATCTCTTATGGTTTCCGAGATATGGACTATCGACATTTTACAATATTGGCTCTGCTTCTAGCTTGGGTTAAAATTGTAAAATGGTCTTATGAATTAGCGATTTCGTTCAAATTCACATTCCAAGTAATATTCGGCATGCTAATTACGTTGCCGGTTGCCAAATTGCATTATCTTTTATAGTTTCCGAGATATGGACTATCGACATCTGATAATATTGGCTCTGCTTCTAACTTGGGCCAGAATTGTAAAATGGTGTTATGAATTAGCGATTTCGTTCCAATACACATTCCAAGTAATATTCGGCATGCTAATTACGTCTCCGAATGCCAAATTGCATTATCCCTTATAGTTTCCGAGATATGGGCAATCGAAATTTTACACCTTAGAATCTGTTTCTAACTTGGGTCAAAAATGTAAAATGGTCTTATGGATTAGCGATTTCGTTCCATTTCACATTCCAAGTAACATTCGGCATGCTAATTACGTTGCCGATTGCCAAATTGTATTATCTCTTATAGTTTCAGAGATATGGGCAATCGAAATTTTACACCTTAGTGTCTGTTTCTAACTGGGGTCAAAATTGTTAAATGGTCTTATGAATTAGTGATTTCGTTCCAATTCACATTCCAAGTAATATTCGGCATGCTAATTACATTGCCGATTGCCAAATTGCATTATCTTTTATAGTTTCCGAGATATGGGCAATCGAAATTTTACACCTTAGTGTCTGTTTCTAACTTGGGTCAAAATTGTAAAATGGTCTTATGAATTAGCGATTTTGCTCCAATTCACATTCCGAGTAATATTTGGCATGATAATTACGTTGCCGATTGCCAAATTGCATTATCTTTTATAGTTTCCGAGATATATGCTATCGACATCTTACAATATTGGCTCTGCTTCTAACTTGTGCCAGAATTGTAAAATGGTTTTATGAATTAGCGATTTCGTTCCAATTCACAATCCAAGTAATATTCGGAATGCTAATTACGTTGCCGATTGCCAAATTGCATTATCTCATATAGTTTCCGAGATATGGACTATCGACATCTTACAATATTGGCTGTGCTTCTAACTTGGGCCAAAATTGTAAAATGGTCTTATGAATTAGCGATTTCGTTCCAATTCACATTCAAAGTAATATTCGGCATTGATAATTACGTTGCCGATTGCCAAATTGCATTATCTCTTGTAGTTTCCGAGATATGGGCAATCGAAATTGTACACCTTAGAGTCTGTTTCTAACTTGGGCCAAAATTGTAAAATGGTCTTATGAATTTGCGATTTCGCTCCAATTCACAATCCAAGTAATATTCGGCATGCTAATTACATTGCCGATTGCCAAATTGCATTATCTCTTATAGTTTCTGAGATATGGACTATCGACATCTTACTATATTGGCTCTTCTTCTAACTTGGGCCAGAATTGTAAAATGGTCTTTGGATTAGCGATTTCGGTCCAATTCATATTCCAAGTAATATTCGGCATGCTAATTACATTGCCGATTGCGAAAATGCATTATCTCTTATAGTTTCCGAGATATGGACTATCGACATCTTACAATATTGGCTCTGCTTCTAACTTGGACCAAAATTGTAAAATGGCCTTATGAATTAGCGATTTCGTTCCAATTCACATTCCAAGTAATATTCGGCATGCTACTTACGTTGCCGATTGCCAAATTGCATCATCTCTTATAGTTTCCGAGATATGGGCAATCGAAGTTTTACACCTTAGTGTCTGTTTCTAACTGGGGTCAAAATTGTTAAATGGTCTTATGAATTAGTGATTTCGTTCCAATTCACATACCAAGTAATATTCGGCATGCTAATTACATTGCCGATTACCAAATTGCATTATCTCTTATAGTTTCCGAGATATGGGCAATTGAAATTTTACACCTTAGTGTCTGTTTCTAACTTGGGCCAAAATTGTAAAATGGTCTTATGAATTAGCGATTTTGCTCCAATTCACATTCCGAGTAATATTCGGCATGCTAATTATATTGCCGATTGACAAATTGCATTATATCCTATAGTTTCCAAGATATGGACTATCGACATCTTACAATATTGGCTCTGCTTCTAACTTGGGCCAAAATTGTAAAATGGTCTTATGAATTAGCGATTTCGTTCCAATTCACATTCCAAGTAATATTCGGCATGCTAATTACGTTGCCGATTGCCAAATTGCATTACCTCCTATAGTTTCCAAGATATGGTCTATCGACATCTTACAATATTGGCTCTGCTTCTAACTTGGGCCAAAATTGTAAAATGCTCTTATGAATTAGCGATTTCGTTCCAATTCACATTCAAAGAAATATTCGGCATGCTAATTACGTTGCCTGTTGCCAAATTGCATTATCTCATATAGTTTCCGAAATATGGACTATCGACATCTTACAATATTGGCTCTGCTTCTAACTTGGGCCAAAATTGTAAAATGGTCTTATGAATTAGTGATTTCGTTCCAATTCACATTCCAAGTAATATTCGGCATGCTAATTACATTGACGATTGCCAAATTGCATTATCTCTTATAGTTTCTGAGATATGCGAAATCGAAATTTTACACCTTAGGGTCCGTTTCTAACTTGGGTCAAAATTGTAAAATGGTCTTATGAATTAGCGATTTTGCTCCAATTCACATTCCGAGTAATATTCGGCATGCTAATTAGGTTGCCGATTGCCATATTGCATTATCTTTTATAGTTTCGGAGATATGGGCTATCGACAGCTTACAATATTGGCTCTGCTTCTAACTTGTGCCAGAATTGTAAAATGGTCTTATGAATTAGCGATTTCGTACCAATTCACATTCCAAGTAATATTCGGCATGCTAATTACGTTGCCGACTGCCAAATTGCATTATCTCTTATAGTATCCGAGATATGGGCAATCGAAGTTTTACACCTTAGAGTCTGTTTCTAACTTGGGTCAAAATTGTAAAATGGTCTTATGAATTAGCGATTTCGCTCCAATTCACATTCCAAGTAATATTCGGCATGCTAATTACATTGCCGATTGCCAAGTTGCATTATCTCTTATAGTTTCGGAGATATGGACTATAGACATCTTACAATATTGGCTCTGCTTCTAACTTGGGCCAGGATTGTAAAATGGTCTTATGAATTAGCGATTTCGTTCCAATTCACATTCCAAGTAATATTCGGCATGCTAATTACGTTGCCGATTGCCAAATTGCATTATCTCATATAGTTTCCGAGATATGGACTATCGACATCTTACAATATTGGCTGTGCTTCTAACTTGGGCCAAAATTGTAAAATGGACTTATGAATTAGCGATTTTGCTCCAATTCACGTTCCGAGTAATATTTGGCATGCTAATTACGTTGCCGATTGCCAAATTGCATTATCTTTTGTAGTTTCCGAGATATGGGCTATCGACATCTTACAATATTGGCTCTGCTTCTAACTTGTGCCAGAATTGTAAAATGGTCTTATGAATTAGCGATTTCGTTTCAATTCACATTCCAAGTAATATTCGGCATGCTAATTACGTTGCCGATTGCCAAATTGCATTACCTCTTATAGTTTCTGAGATATGCGCAATCGAAATTTTACACCTTAGGGTCCGTTTCTAACTTGGGTCAAAATTGTAAAATGGTCTTATGAATTAGCGATATCGTTCCAATTCACATTCCAAGTAATATTCGGCATGATAATTACGTTGCCGATTGCCAAATTACATTACCACTTATAGTTTCCGAGATATGGGCAATTGAAATTTTACACCTTAGTGTCTGTTTCTAACTTGGGACAAAATTGTAAAATGGTCTTATGAATTAGCGATTTTGCTCCAATTCACATTCCAAGTAATATTCGGCATGCTAATTACGTTGCCGATTGCCAAATTGCATTATCTCTTATAGTTTCCGAGATATGGGCAATCGAAATTTTACACCTTAGAGTCAGTTTCTAACTTGGGTCAAAATTGTAAAATGGTCTTATGAATCAGCGATTTCGTTAAAATTCACATTCCAAGTAATATTCGCCATGCTAATTACGTTGCCGATTGCCAAATTGCATTATCCCTTATAGTTTTCGAGATATGGGGAATCGAAATTTTACACCTTAGAGTCTGTTTCTAACTTGGGTCAAAATTGTAAAATGGTCTTATGAATTAGCGATTTCGCTCCTATTCACATTCCAAGTAATATTCGGCATGCTAATTACGTTGCCGATTGCCAAATTGCATTATCTTTTATAGTTTCCGAGATATGGGCAATCGAAATTTTACACCTTAGTGTCTGTTTCTAACTTGGGTCAAAATTGTAAAATGGTCTTATGAATTAGCGATTTTGCTCCAATTCACATTCCGAGTAATATTTGGCATGATAATTACGTTGCCGATTGCCAAATTGCATTATCTTTTATAGTTTCCGAGATATATGCTATCGACATCTTACAATATTGGCTCTGCTTCTAACTTGTGCCAGAATTGTAAAATGGTTTTATGAATTAGCGATTTCGTTCCAATTCACAATCCAAGTAATATTCGGAATGCTAATTACGTTGCCGATTGCCAAATTGCATTATCTCATATAGTTTCCGAGATATGGACTATCGACATCTTACAATATTGGCTGTGCTTCTAACTTGGGCCAAAATTGTAAAATGGTCTTATGAATTAGCGATTTCGTTCCAATTCACATTCAAAGTAATATTCGGCATGATAATTACGTTGCCGATTGCCAAATTGCATTATCTCTTGTAGTTTCCGAGATATGGGCAATCGAAATTGTACACCTTAGAGTCTGTTTCTAACTTGGGCCAAAATTGTAAAATGGTCTTATGAATTTGCGATTTCGCTCCAATTCACAATCCAAGTAATATTCGGCATGCTAATTACATTGCCGATTGCCAAATTGCATTATCTCTTATAGTTTCTGAGATATGGACTATCGACATCTTACTATATTGGCTCTTCTTCTAACTTGGGCCAGAATTGTAAAATGGTCTTTGGATTAGCGATTTCGGTCCAATTCATATTCCAAGTAATATTCGGCATGCTAATTACATTGCCGATTGCGAAAATGCATTATCTCTTATAGTTTCCGAGATATGGACTATCGACATCTTACAATATTGGCTCTGCTTCTAACTTGGACCAAAATTGTAAAATGGCCTTATGAATTAGCGATTTCGTTCCAATTCACATTCCAAGTAATATTCGGCATGCTACTTACGTTGCCGATTGCCAAATTGCATCATCTCTTATAGTTTCCGAGATATGGGCAATCGAAGTTTTACACCTTAGTGTCTGTTTCTAACTGGGGTCAAAATTGTTAAATGGTCTTATGAATTAGTGATTTCGTTCCAATTCACATACCAAGTAATATTCGGCATGCTAATTACATTGCCGATTACCAAATTGCATTATCTCTTATAGTTTCCGAGATATGGGCAATTGAAATTTTACACCTTAGTGTCTGTTTCTAACTTGGGCCAAAATTGTAAAATGGTCTTATGAATTAGCGATTTTGCTCCAATTCACATTCCGAGTAATATTCGGCATGCTAATTATATTGCCGATTGACAAATTGCATTATATCCTATAGTTTCCAAGATATGGACTATCGACATCTTACAATATTGGCTCTGCTTCTAACTTGGGCCAAAATTGTAAAATGGTCTTATGAATTAGCGATTTCGTTCCAATTCACATTCCAAGTAATATTCGGCATGCTAATTACGTTGCCGATTGCCAAATTGCATTACCTCCTATAGTTTCCAAGATATGGTCTATCGACATCTTACAATATTGGCTCTGCTTCTAACTTGGGCCAAAATTGTAAAATGCTCTTATGAATTAGCGATTTCGTTCCAATTCACATTCAAAGAAATATTCGGCATGCTAATTACGTTGCCTGTTGCCAAATTGCATTATCTCATATAGTTTCCAAAATATGGACTATCGACATCTTACAATATTGGCTCTGCTTCTAACTTGGGCCAAAATTGTAAAATGGTCTTATGAATTAGTGATTTCGTTCCAATTCACATTCCAAGTAATATTCGGCATGCTAATTACATTGACGATTGCCAAATTGCATTATCTCTTATAGTTTCTGAGATATGCGAAATCGAAATTTTACACCTTAGGGTCCGTTTCTAACTTGGGTCAAAATTGTAAAATGGTCTTATGAATTAGCGATTTTGCTCCAATTCACATTCCGAGTAATATTCGGCATGCTAATTAGGTTGCCGATTGCCATATTGCATTATCTTTTATAGTTTCGGAGATATGGGCTATCGACAGCTTACAATATTGGCTCTGCTTCTAACTTGTGCCAGAATTGTAAAATGGTCTTATGAATTAGCGATTTCGTACCAATTCACATTCCAAGTAATATTCGGCATGCTAATTACGTTGCCGACTGCCAAATTGCATTATCTCTTATAGTATCCGAGATATGGGCAATCGAAGTTTTACACCTTAGAGTCTGTTTCTAACTTGGGTCAAAATTGTAAAATGGTCTTATGAATTAGCGATTTCGCTCCAATTCACATTCCAAGTAATATTCGGCATGCTAATTACATTGCCGATTGCCAAGTTGCATTATCTCTTATAGTTTCGGAGATATGGACTATAGACATCTTACAATATTGGCTCTGCTTCTAACTTGGGCCAGGATTGTAAAATGGTCTTATGAATTAGCGATTTCGTTCCAATTCACATTCCAAGTAATATTCGGCATGCTAATTACGTTGCCGATTGCCAAATTGCATTATCTCATATAGTTTCCGAGATATGGACTATCGACATCTTACAATATTGGCTGTGCTTCTAACTTGGGCCAAAATTGTAAAATGGACTTATGAATTAGCGATTTTGCTCCAATTCACGTTCCGAGTAATATTTGGCATGCTAATTACGTTGCCGATTGCCAAATTGCATTATCTTTTGTAGTTTCCGAGATATGGGCTATCGACATCTTACAATATTGGCTCTGCTTCTAACTTGTGCCAGAATTGTAAAATGGTCTTATGAATTAGCGATTTCGTTTCAATTCACATTCCAAGTAATATTCGGCATGCTAATTACGTTGCCGATTGCCAAATTGCATTACCTCTTATAGTTTCTGAGATATGCGCAATCGAAATTTTACACCTTAGGGTCCGTTTCTAACTTGGGTCAAAATTGTAAAATGGTCTTATGAATTAGCGATATCGTTCCAATTCACATTCCAAGTAATATTCGGCATGATAATTACGTTGCCGATTGCCAAATTGCATTACCACTTATAGTTTCCGAGATATGGGCAATTGAAATTTTACACCTTAGTGTCTGTTTCTAACTTGGGACAAAATTGTAAAATGGTCTTATGAATTAGCGATTTTGCTCCAATTCACATTCCAAGTAATATTCGGCATGCTAATTACGTTGCCGATTGCCAAATTGCATTATCTCTTATAGTTTCCGAGATATGGGCAATCGAAATTTTACACCTTAGAGTCAGTTTCTAACTTGGGTCAAAATTGTAAAATGGTCTTATGAATCAGCGATTTCGTTAAAATTCACATTCCAAGTAATATTCGCCATGCTAATTACGTTGCCGATTGCCAAATTGCATTATCCCTTATAGTTTTCGAGATATGGGGAATCGAAATTTTACACCTTAGAGTCTGTTTCTAACTTGGGTCAAAATTGTAAAATGGTCTTATGAATTAGCGATTTCGCTCCTATTCACATTCCAAGTAATATTCGGCATGCTAATTACGTTGCCGATTGCCAAATTGCATTATCTTTTATAGTTTCCGAGATATGGACTATCGACATCTGATAATATTGGCTCTACTTCTAACTTGGGCCAGAATTGTAAAATGGTCTTATGAATTAGCGATTTTGCTCCAATTCACATTCCAAGTAATATTCGGCATGCTAATTACGTTGCCGATTGCCAAATTGCATTATCTCTTATAGTTTCCGAGATATGGGCAATCGAAATTTTACACCTTAGAGTCAGTTTCTAACTTGGGTCAAAATTGTAAAATGGTCTTATGAATCAGCGATTTCGTTAAAATTCACATTCCAAGTAATATTCGCCATGCTAATTACGTTGCCGATTGCCAAATTGCATTATCCCTTATAGTTTTCGAGATATGGGGAATCGAAATTTTACACCTTAGAGTCTGTTTCTAACTTGGGTCAAAATTGTAAAATGGTCTTATGAATTAGCGATTTCGCTCCTATTCACATTCCAAGTAATATTCGGCATGCTAATTACGTTGCCGATTGCCAAATTGCATTATCTTTTATAGTTTCCGAGATATGGACTATCGACATCTGATAATATTGGCTCTTCTTCTAACTTGGGCCAGAATTGTAAAATGGTCTTTTGGATTAGCGATTTCGGTCCAATTCACATTCCAAGTAATATTTGGCATGCTAATTACGTTGCCGATGGCCAACTCGCATTATCTCGTTTAGTTTCCGAGATATGTACTATCGACATCTTACAATATTGGCTCTGCTTCTAACTTGGACCAAAATTGTAAAATGGTCTTTTGGATTAGCGATTTCGGTCCAATTCACATTCCAAGTAATATTCGGCATGCTAATTACGTTGCCGATTGCCAAATTGCATTATCTCTTATAGTTTCCGAGATATGGGCAATCGAAATTTTACACCTTAGGCTCTGCTTCTAACTGGGGTCAAAATTATTTAATTATCTTATGAATTAGTGATTTCGTTCCAATTTACATTCCAAGTAATATTCGGCATGCTAATTACATTGCCGATTGCCAAATTGCATTACCTCTTATAGTTTCCGAAATATGGGCAATCGAAATTTTACACCTTAGTGTCTGTTTCTAACTGGGGTCAAAATTGTTAAATGGTCTTATGAATTAGTGATTTCGTTCCAATTTACATTCCAAGTAATATTCGTCATGCTAATTACGGTGACGATTGCCGAATTGCATTATCTCTTATAGTTTCCGAGATATGGACTATCGACATCTGACAATATTGGCTCTACTTCTAACTTGGGACAGAATTGTAAAATGGTCTTAGGAATTAGCGATTTCGTTCCAATTCACATTCCAATTAATATTCGTCATGCTAATTACGGTGACGATTGCCGAATTGCATTATCTCTTATAGTTTCCGAGATATGGACTATCGACATTTTGCAATATTGGCTCTGCTTCTAACTTGGGTTAAAATTGTAAAATGGTCTTATGAATTAGCGATTTCGTTCCAATTCACATTCCAAGTAATATTCGTCATGCTAATTACGGTGACGATTGCCGA
Source organism: Rhynchophorus ferrugineus (assembly GCF_030347505.1). Lineage (NCBI taxonomy): Eukaryota > Metazoa > Arthropoda > Insecta > Coleoptera > Curculionidae > Rhynchophorus > Rhynchophorus ferrugineus. The sequence continues at coordinate 24,198,759 of NW_027472586.1, read as the reverse complement.
ATTGCATTATCTCTTATGGTTTCCGAGATATGGACTATCGACATTTTACAATATTGGCTCTGCTTCTAACTTGGGCTAAAATTGTAAAATGGTCTTATGAATCAGCGATTTCGTTAAAATTCACATTCCAAGTAATATTCGGCATGCTAATTACGTTGCCGTTTGCCAAATTGCATTATCTCTTATAGTTTCCAAGATATGGACTATCGACATCTTACAATATTGGCTCTGCTTCTAACTTGGGTTAAAATTGTAAAATGGTCTTATGAATCAGCGATTTCGTTAAAATTCACATTCCAAGTAATATTCGGCATGCTAATTACGTTGCCGATTGCTAAATTGCATTATCCCTTATAGTTTTCGAGATATGGGGATTCGAAATTTTACACCTTAGAGTCTGTTTCTAACTTGGGTCAAAATTGTAAAATGGTCTTATGAATCAGCGATTTCGTTCAAATTCACATTCCAAGTAATATTCGGCATGCTAATTACGTTGCCGGTAGCCAATTTGCATTATCTCTTATAGTTTCCAAGATATGGACTATCGACATCTTACAATATTGGCTCTGCTTCTAACTTGGGTTAAAATTGTAAAATGGTCTTATGAATCAGCGATTTCGTTAAAATTCACATTCCAAGTAATATTCGGCATGCTAATTACGTTGCCGGTTGCCAAATTGGATTATCTCTTATAGTTTCCAAGATATGGACTATCGACATCTTACAATATTGGCTCTGCTTCTAACTTGGGTTAAAATTGTAAAATGGTCTTATGAATCAGCGATTTCGTTAAAATTCACATTCCAAGTAATATTCGGCATGCTAATTACGTTGCCGGTTGCCAAATTGGATTATCTCTTATAGTTTCCAAGATATGGACTATCGACATCTTACAATATTGGCTCTGCTTCTAACTTGGACCAAAATTGTAAAATGGCCTTATGAATTAGCGATTTCGTTCCAATTCACATTCCAAGTAATATTCGGCATGCTAATTACGTTGCCGATTGCCAAATTGCATTATCTCTTATAGTTTCCGAAATATGGGCAATCGAAATTTTACACCTTAGTGTCTGTTTCTAACTGGGGTCAAAATTATTTAATTATCTTATGAATTAGTGATTTCGTTCCAATTTACATTCCAAGTAATATTCGGCATGCTAATTACATTGCCGATTGCCAAATTGCATTACCTCTTATAGTTTCCGAAATATGGGCAATCGAAATTTTACACCTTAGTGTCTGTTTCTAACTGGGGTCAAAATTGTTAAATGGTCTTATGAATTAGTGATTTCGTTCCAATTTACATTCCAAGTAATATTCGTCATGCTAATTACGGTGACGATTGCCGAATTGCATTATCTCTTATAGTTTCCGAGATATGGACTATCGACATTTTGCAATATTGGCTTTGCTTCTAACTTGGGTTAAAATTGTAAAATGGTCTTATGAATTAGCGATTTCGTTCCAATTCACATTCCAAGTAATATTCGTCATGCTAATTACGGTGACGATTGCCGAATTGCATTATCTCTTATGGTTTCCGAGATATGGACTATCGACATTTTACAATATTGGCTCTGCTTCTAACTTGGGTTAAAATTGTAAAATGGTCTTATGAATCAGCGATTTCGTTAAAATTCACATTCCAAGTAATATTTGGCATGCTAATTACGTTGCCCATTGCCAAATTGCATTATCCCTTATAGTTTTCGAGATATGGGGAATCGAAATTTTACACCTTAGAGTCTGTTTCTAACTTGGGTCAAAATTGTAAAATGGTCTTATGAATCAGCGATTTCGTTCAAATTCACATTCCAAGTAATATTCGGCATGCTAATTACGTTGCCGGTTGCCAAATTGCATTATCTCTTATAGTTTCCGAGATATGGGCAATCGAAATTTTACACCTTAGAATCTGTTTCTAACTTGGGTCAAAAATGTAAAATGGTCTTATGGATTAGCGATTTCGTTCCATTTCACATTCCAAGTAACATTCGGCATGCTAATTACGTTGCCGATTGCCAAATTGTATTATCTCTTATAGTTTCCGAGATATGGGCAATCGAAATTTTACACCGTAGTGTCTGTTTCTAACTGGGGTCAAAATTGTTAAATGGTCTTATGAATTAGTCATTTCGTTCCAATTCACATTCCAAGTAATATTCGGCATGCTAATTACGTCTCCGATTGCCAAATTGCATTATCCCTTATAGTTTCCGAGATATGGGCAATCGAAATTTTACACCTTAGAATCTGTTTCTAACTTGGGTCAAAAATGTAAAATGGTCTTATGGATTAGCGATTTCGTTCCATTTCACATTCCAAGTAACATTCGGCATGCTAATTACGTTGCCGATTGCCAAATTGTATTATCTCTTATAGTTTCCGAGATATGGGCAATCGAAATTTTACACCGTAGTGTCTGTTTCTAACTGGGGTCAAAATTGTTAAATGGTCTTATGAATTAGTCATTTCGTTCCAATTCACATTCCAAGTAATATTCGGCATGCTAATTACATTGCCGATTGCCAAATTGCATTATCTCTTATAGTTTCCGAGATATGGGCAATCGAAATTTTACACCTTAGTGTCTGTTTCTAACATGGGTCAAAATTGTAAAATGGTCTTATGAATTAGCGATTTTGCTCCAATTCACATTCCGAGTAATATTTGGCATGATAATTACGTTGCCGATTGCCAAATTGCATTATCTTTTATAGTTTCCGAGATATGGGCTATCGACATCTTACAATATTGGCTCTGCTTCTAACTTGGGCCAGAATTGTAAAATGGTCTTATGAATTAGCGATTTCGTTCCAATTCACATTCCAAGTAACATTCGGCATGCTAATTACGTTGCCGATTGCCAAATTGTATTATCACTTATAGTTTCCGAGATATGGGCAATCGAAATTTTACACCTTAGAGTCTGTTTCTAACTTGGGTCAAAATTGTAAAATGGTCTTACGAATTAGCGATTTCGCTCCAATTCACATTCCAAGTAATATTCGGCATGCTAATTACATTGCCGATTGCCAAATTGCATTATCCCTTATAGTTTCCGAGATATGGACTATCGACATCTGACAATATTAGCTCTGCTTCTAACTTGGGCCAGAATTGTAAAATGGTTTTATGAATTAGCGATTTCGTTCCAATTCACATTCCAAGTAATATTCGGAATGCTAATTACGTTGCCGATTGCCAAATTGCATTATCTCATATAGTTTCCTAGATATGGACTATCGACATCTTACAATATTGGCTGTGCTTCTAACTTGGGCCAAAATTGTAAAATGGTCTTATGAATTAGCGATTTCGTTCCAATTCACATTCAAAGTAATATTCGGCATTGATAATTACGTTGCCGGTTGCCAAATTGCATTATCTCTTGTAGTTTCCGAGATATGGGCAATCGAAATTTTACACCTTAGAGTCTGTTTCTAACTTGGGTCAAAATTGTAAAATGGTCTTATGAATTTGCGATTTCGCTCCAATTCACATTCCAAGTAATATTCGGCATGCTAATTACATTGCCGATTGCCAAATTGCATTATCTCTTATAGTTTCTGAGATATGGACTATCGACATCTTACTATATTGGCTCTTCTTCTAACTTGGGCCAGAATTGTAAAATGGTCTTTTGGATTAGCGATTTCGGTCCAATTCACATTCCAAGTAATATTCGGCATGCTAATTACATTGCCGATTGCCAAAATGCATTATCTCTTATAGTTTCCGAGATATGGACTATCGACATCTTACAATATTGGCTCTGCTTCTAACTTGGACCAAAATTGTAAAATGGCCTTATGAATTAGCGATTTCGTTCCAATTCACATTCCAAGTAATATTCGGCATGCTACTTACGTTGCCGATTGCCAAATTGCATCATCTCTTATAGTTTCCGAGATATGGGCAATCGAAATTTTACACCTTAGTCTCTGTTTCTAACTGGGGTCAAAATTGTTAAATGGTCTTATGAATTAGCGATTTCGTTCCAATACACATTCCAAGTAATATTCGGCATGCTAATTACGTCGCCGATTGCCAAATTGCATTATCATTTATAGTTTCCGAGATATGGGCTATCGACATCTTACAATATTGGCTCTTCTTCTAACTTGGGCCAGAATTGTAAAATGGTCTTTTGGATTAGCGATTTCGCTCCAATTCACATTCCAAGTAATATTCGGCATGCTAATTACATTGCCGATTGCCAAATTGCATTATCTCTTATAGTTTCTGAGTTATGGACTATCGACATCTTACTATATTGGCTCTTCTTCTAACTTGGGCCAGAATTGTAAAATGGTCTTTTGGATTAGCGATTTCGCTCCAATTCACATTCCAAGTAATATTCGGCATGCTAATTACATTGCCGATTGCCAAAATGCATTATCTCTTATAGTTTCCGAGATATGGACTATCGACATCTTACAATATTGGCTCTGCTTCTAACTTGGACCAAAATTGTAAAATGGCCTTATGAATTAGCGATTTCGTTCCAATTCACATTCCAAGTAATATTCGGCATGCTACTTACGTTGCCGATTGCCAAATTGCATCATCTCTTATAGTTTCCGAGATATGGGCAATCGAAATTTTACACCTTAGTCTCTGTTTCTAACTGGGGTCAAAATTGTTAAATGGTCTTATGAATTAGCGATTTCGTTCCAATACTCATTCCAAGTAATATTCGGCATGCTAATTACGTCGCCGATTGCCAAATTGCATTATCATTTATAGTTTCCGAGATATGGGCTATCGACATCTTACAATATTGGCTCTTCTTCTAACTTGGGCCAGAATTGTAAAATGGTCTTTTGGATTAGCGATTTCGGTCCAATTCACATTCCAAGTAATATTTGGCATGCTAATTACGTTGCCGATGGCCAACTCGCATTATCTCGTTTAGTTTCCGAGATATGTACTATCGACATCTTACAATATTGGCTCTGCTTCTAACTTGGACCAAAATTGTAAAATGGCTTAATGAATTAGCGATTTCGTTCCAATTCACATTCCAAGTAATATTCGGCATGCTAATTACGTTGCCGATTGCCAAATTGCATTATCTCTTATAGTTTCCGAGATACGGGCAATCGAAATTTTACACCTTAGTGTCTGTTTCTAACTGGGGTCAAAATTGTTAAATAGTCTTATGAATTAGTGATTTCGTTCCAATTTACATTCCAAGTAATATTCGGCATGCTAATTACATTGCCGATTGCCAAATTGCATTATCTCTTATAGTTTCCGAAATATGGGCAATCGAAACTTTACACCTTAGTGTCTGTTTCTAACTTGGGTCAAAATTGTAAAATGGTCTTACGAATTAGCGATTTCGCTCCAATTCACATTCCAAGTAATATTCGGCATGCTAATTACATTGCCGATTGCCAAATTGCATTATCCCTTATAGTTTCCGAGATATGGACTATCGACATCTGACAATATTAGCTCTGCTTCTAACTTGGGCCAGAATTGTAAAATGGTTTTATGAATTAGCGATTTCGTTCCAATTCACATTCCAAGTAATATTCGGAATGCTAATTACGTTGCCGATTGCCAAATTGCATTATCTCATATAGTTTCCTAGATATATACTATCGACATCTTACAATATTGGCTGTGCTTCTAACTTGGGCCAAAATTGTAAAATGGTCTTATGAATTAGCGATTTCGTTCCAATTCACATTCAAAGTAATATTCGGCATTGATAATTACGTTGCCGGTTGCCAAATTGCATTATCTCTTGTAGTTTCCGAGATATGGGCAATCGAAATTTTACACCTTAGAGTCTGTTTCTAACTTGGGTCAAAATTGTAAAATGGTCTTATGAATTTGCGATTTCGCTCCAATTCACATTCCAAGTAATATTCGGCATGCTAATTACATTGCCGATTGCCAAATTGCATTATCTCTTATAGTTTCTGAGATATGGACTATCGACATCTTACTATATTGGCTCTTCTTCTAACTTGGGCCAGAATTGTAAAATGGTTTTTTGGATTAGCGATTTCGGTCCAATTCACATTCCAAGTAATATTCGGCATGCTAATTACATTGCCGATTGCCAAAATGCATTATCTCTTATAGTTTCCGAGATATGGACTATCGACATCTTACAATATTGGCTCTGCTTCTAACTTGGACCAAAATTGTAAAATGGCCTTATGAATTAGCGATTTCGTTCCAATTCACATTCCAAGTAATATTCGGCATGCTACTTACGTTGCCGATTGCCAAATTGCATCATCTCTTATAGTTTCCGAGATATGGGCAATCGAAATTTTACACCTTAGTCTCTGTTTCTAACTGGGGTCAAAATTGTTAAATGGTCTTATGAATTAGCGATTTCGTTCCAATACACATTCCAAGTAATATTCGGCATGCTAATTACGTCGCCGATTGCCAAATTGCATTATCATTTATAGTTTCCGAGATATGGGCTATCGACATCTTACAATATTGGCTCTTCTTCTAACTTGGGCCAGAATTGTAAAATGGTCTTTTGGATTAGCGATTTCGCTCCAATTCACATTCCAAGTAATATTCGGCATGCTAATTACATTGCCGATTGCCAAATTGCATTATCTCTTATAGTTTCTGAGTTATGGACTATCGACATCTTACTATATTGGCTCTTCTTCTAACTTGGGCCAGAATTGTAAAATGGTCTTTTGGATTAGCGATTTCGCTCCAATTCACATTCCAAGTAATATTCGGCATGCTAATTACATTGCCGATTGCCAAATTGCATTATCTCTTATAGTTTCCGAGATATGGACTATCGACATCTTACAATATTGGCTCTGCTTCTAACTTGGACCAAAATTGTAAAATGGCCTTATGAATTAGCGATTTCGTTCCAATTCACATTCCAAGTAATATTCGGCATGCTACTTACGTTGCCGATTGCCAACTTGCATCATCTCTTATAGTTTCCGAGATATGGACTATCGAAATTTTACACCTTAGGCTCTGTTTCTAACTGGGGTCAAAATTGTTAAATGGTCTTATGAATTAGCGATTTCGTTCCAATACACATTCCAAGTAATATTCGGCATGCTAATTACGTCGCCGATTGCCAATTTGAATTGCATTATCATTTATAGTTTCCGAGATATGGGCTATCGACATTTTGCAATATTGGCTCTTCTTCTAACTTGGGCCAGAATTGTAAAATGGTCTTTTGGATTAGCGATTTCGGTCCAATTCACATTCCAAGTAATATTTGGCATGCTAATTACGTTGCCGATGGCCAACTCGCATTATCTCGTTTAGTTTCCGAGATATATACTATCGACATCTTACAATATTGGCTCTGCTTCTAACTTGGACCAAAATTGTAAAATGGCCTTATGAATTAGCGATTTCGTTCCAATTCACATTCCAAGTAATATTCGGCATGCTAATTACGTTGCCGATTGCCAAATTGCATTATCTCTTATAGTTTCCGAGATACGGGCAATCGAAATTTTACACCTTAGTGTCTGTTTCTAACTGGGGTCAAAATTGTTAAATAGTCTTATGAATTAGTGATTTCGTTCCAATTTACATTCCAAGTAATATTCGGCATGCTAATTACATTGCCGATTGCCAAATTGCATTATCTCTTATAGTTTCCGAAATATGGGCAATCGAAACTTTACACCTTAGTGTCTGTTTCTAACTGGGGTCAAAATTGTTAAATGGTCTTATGAATTAGTGATTTCGTTCCAATTTACATTCCAAGTAATATTCGTCATGCTAATTACGGTGACGATTGCCGAATTGCATTATCTCTTATAGTTTCCGAGATATGGACTATCGACATTTTGCAATATTGGCTCTACTTCTAACTTGGGTTAAAATTGTAAAATGGTCTTATGAATTAGCGATTTCGTTCCAATTCACATTCCAAGTAATATTCGTCATGCTAATTACGGTGACGATTGCCGAATTGCATTATCTCTTATGGTTTCCGAGATATGGACTATCGACATTTTACAATATTGGCTCTGCTTCTAACTTGGGTTAAAATTGTAAAATGGTCTTATGAATCAGCGATTTCGTTAAAATTCACATTCCAAGTAATATTCGGCATGCTAATTACGTTGCCGGTTGCCAAATTGCATTATCTCTTATAGTTTCCAAGATATGGACTATCGACATCTTACAATATTGGCTCTGCTTCTAACTTGGGTTAAAATTGTAAAATGGTCTTATGAATCAGCGATTTCGTTAAAATTCACATTCCAAGTAATATTCGGCATGCTAATTACGTTGCCGATTGCCAAATTGCATTATCCCTTATAGTTTTCGAGATATGGGGAATCGAAATTTTACACCTTAGAGTCTGTTTCTAACTTGGGTCAAAAATGTAAAATGGTCTTATGAATTAGCGATTTCGTTCCAATTCACATTCCAAGTAATATTCGGCATGCTACTTACGTTGCCGATTGCCAACTTGCATTATCTCTTATAGTTTCCGAGATATATGCAAACGAAATTTTACACCTTAGTCTCTGTTTCTAACTGGGGTCAAAATTGTTAAATGGTCTTATGAATTAGCGATTTCGTTCCAATACACATTCCAAGTAATATTCGGCATGCTAATTACGTCGCCGATTGCCAATTTGAATTGCATTATCATTTATAGTTTCCGAGATATGGGCTATCGACATCTTACAATATTGGCTCTTCTTCTAACTTGGGCCAGAATTGTAAAATGGTCTTTTGGATTAGCGATTTCGGTCCAATTCACATTCCAAGTAATATTTGGCATGCTAATTACGTTGCCGATGGCCAACTCGCATTATCTCGTTTAGTTTCCGAGATATGTACTATCGACATCTTACAATATTGGCTCTGCTTCTAACTTGGACCAAAATTGTAAAATGGCCTTATGAATTAGCGATTTCGTTCCAATTCACATTCCAAGTAATATTCGGCATGCTAATTACGTTGCCGATTGCCAAATTGCATTATCTCTTATAGTTTCCGAGATACGGGCAATCGAAATTTTACACCTTAGTGTCTGTTTCTAACTGGGGTCAAAATTGTTAAATAGTCTTATGAATTAGTGATTTCGTTCCAATTTACATTCCAAGTAATATTCGGCATGCTAATTACATTGCCGATTGCCAAATTGCATTATCTCTTATAGTTTCCGAAATATGGGCAATCGAAACTTTACACCTTAGTGTCTGTTTCTAACTGGGGTCAAAATTGTTAAATGGTCTTATGAATTAGCGATTTCGTTCCAATTCACATTCCAAGTAATATTCGTCATGCTAATTACGGTGACGATTGCCGAATTGCATTATCTCTTATGGTTTCCGAGATATGGACTATCGACATTTTACAATATTGGCTCTGCTTCTAACTTGGGTTAAAATTGTAAAATGGTCTTATGAATCAGCGATTTCGTTAAAATTCACATTCCAAGTAATATTCGGCATGCAAATTACGTTGCCGGTTGCCAAATTGCATTATCTCTTATAGTTTTCGAGATATGGACTATCGACATCTTACAATATTGGCTCTGCTTCTAACTTGGGTTAAAATTGTAAAATGGTCTTATGAATCAGCGATTTCGTTAAAATTCACATTCCAAGTAATATTCGGCATGCTAATTACGTTGCCGATTGCCAAATTGCATTATCCCTTATAGTTTTCGAGATATGGGGAATCGAAATTTTACACCTTAGAGTCTGTTTCTAACTTGGGTCAAAAATGTAAAATGGTCTTATGAATTAGCGATTTCGTTCCAATTCACATTCCAAGTAATATTCGGCATGCTAATTACATTGCCGATTGCCAAATTGCATTATCTCTTATAGTTTCCGAAATATGGGCAATCGAAACTTTACACCTTAGTGTCTGTTTCTAACTGGGGTCAAAATTGTTAAATGGTCTTATGAATTAGTGATTTCGTTCCAATTTACATTCCAAGTAATATTCGTCATGCTAATTACGGTGACGATTGCCGAATTGCATTATCTCTTATAGTTTCCGAGATATGGACTATCGACATTTTGCAATATTGGCTCTACTTCTAACTTGGGTTAAAATTGTAAAATGGTCTTATGAATTAGCGATTTCGTTCCAATTCACATTCCAAGTAATATTCGTCATGCTAATTACGGTGACGATTGCCGAATTGCATTATCTCTTATGGTTTCCGAGATATGGACTATCGACATTTTACAATATTGGCTCTGCTTCTAACTTGGGTTAAAATTGTAAAATGGTCTTATGAATCAGCGATTTCGTTAAAATTCACATTCCAAGTAATATTCGGCATGCTAATTACGTTGCCGGTTGCCAAATTGCATTATCTCTTATAGTTTCCAAGATATGGACTATCGACATCTTACAATATTGGCTCTGCTTCTAACTTGGGTTAAAATTGTAAAATGGTCTTATGAATCAGCGATTTCGTTAAAATTCACATTCCAAGTAATATTCGGCATGCTAATTACGTTGCCGATTGCCAAATTGCATTATCCCTTATAGTTTTCGAGATATGGGGAATCGAAATTTTACACCTTAGAGTCTGTTTCTAACTTGGGCCAGAATTGTAAAATGGTCTTTTGGATTAGCGATTTCGGTCCAATTCACATTCCAAGTAATATTTGGCATGCTAATTACGTTGCCGATGGCCAACTCGCATTATCTCGTTTAGTTTCCGAGATATGTACTATCGACATCTTACAATATTGGCTCTGCTTCTAACTTGGACCAAAATTGTAAAATGGCCTTATGAATTAGCGATTTCGTTCCAATTCACATTCCAAGTAATATTCGGCATGCTAATTACGTTGCCGATTGCCAAATTGCATTATCTCTTATAGTTTCCGAAATATGGGCAATCGAAACTTTACACCTTAGTGTCTGTTTCTAACTGGGGTCAAAATTGTTAAATGGTCTTATGAATTAGTGATTTCGTTCCAATTTACATTCCAAGTAATATTCGACATGCTAATTACATTGCCGACTGCCAAATTGCATTATCTCTTATAGTTTCCGAGATATGGACTATCGATATCTGACAATATTGGCTCTACTTCTAACTTGGGACAGAATTGTAAAATGGTCTTAGGAATTAGCGATTTCGTTCCAATTCACATTCCAAGTAATATTCGTCATGCTAATTACGGTGACGATTGCCGAATTGCATTATCTCTTATGGTTTCCGAGATATGGACTATCGACATTTTACAATATTGGCTCTGCTTCTAGATTGGGTTAAAATTGTAAAATGGTCTTATGAATTAGCGATTTCGTTCAAATTCACATTCCAAGTAATATTCGGCATGCTAATTACGTTGCCGGTTGCCAAATTGCATTATCTCTTATAGTTTCCAAGATATGGACTATCGACATCTTACAATATTGGCTCTGCTTCTAACTTGGGTTAAAATTGTAAAATGGTCTTATGAATCAGCGATTTCGTTAAAATTCACATTCCAAGTAATATTCGGCATGCTAATTACGTTGCCGATTGCCAAATTGCATTATCTTTTATAGTTTCCGAGATATGGACTATCGACATCTGACAATATTGGCTCTGCTTCTAACTTGGGCCAGAATTGTAAAATGGTGTTATGAATTAGCGATTTCGTTCCAATACACATTCCAAGTAATATTCGGCATGCTAATTACGTCTCCGAATGCCAAATTGCATTATCCCTTATAGTTTCCGAGATATGGGCAATCGAAATTTTACACCTTAGAATCTGTTTCTAACTTGGGTCAAAAATGTAAAATGGTCTTATGGATTAGCGATTTCGTTCCATTTCACATTCCAAGTAACATTCGGCATGCTAATTACGTTGCCGATTGCCAAATTGTATTATCTCTTATAGTTTCCGAGATATGGGCAATCGAAATTTTACACCTTAGTGTCTGTTTCTAACTGGGGTCAAAATTGTTAAATGGTCTTATGAATTAGTGATTTCGTTCCAATTCACATTCCAAGTAATATTCGGCATGCTAATTACATTGCCGATTGCCAAATTGCATTATCTTTTATAGTTTCCGAGATATGGGCAATCGAAATTTTACACCTTAGTGTCTGTTTCTAACTTGGGTCAAAATTGTAAAATGGTCTTATGAATTAGCGATTTTGCTCCAATTCACATTCCGAGTAATATTTGGCATGATAATTACGTTGCCGATTGCCAAATTGCATTATCTTTTATAGTTTCCGAGATATATGCTATCGACATCTTACAATATTGGCTCTGCTTCTAACTTGTGCCAGAATTGTAAAATGGTCTTATGAATTAGCGATTTCGTTCCAATTCACATTCCAAGTAACATTCGGCATGCTAATTACGTTGCCGATTGCCAAATTTTATTATCTCTTATAGTTTCCGAGATATGGGCAATCGAAATTTTACACCTTAGAGTCTGTTTCTAACTTGGGTCAAAATTGTAAAATGGTCTTACGAATTAGCGATTTCGCTCCAATTCACATTCCAAGTAATATTCGGCATGCTAATTACATTGCCGATTGCCAAATTGCATTATCCCTTATAGTTTCCGAGATATGGACTATCGACATCTGACAATATTAGTTCTGCTTCTAACTTGGGCCAGAATTGTAAAATGGTTTTATGAATTAGCGATTTCGTTCCAATTCACAATCCAAGTAATATTCGGAATGCTAATTAAGTTGCCGATTGCCAAATTGCATTATCTCATATAGTTTCCGAGATATGGACTATCGACATCTTACAATATTGGCTGTGCTTCTAACTTGGGCCAAAATTGTAAAATGGTCTTATGAATTAGCGATTTCGTTCCAATTCACATTCATAGTAATATTCGGCATTGCTAATTACGTTGCCGATTGCCAAATTGCATTATCTCTTGTAGTTTCCGAGATATGGGCAATCGAAATTTTACACCTTAGAGTCTGTTTCTAACTTGGGTCAAAATTGTAAAATGGTCTTATGAATTTGCGATTTCGCTCCAATTCACAATCCAAGTAATATTCGGCATGCTAATTACATTGCCGATTGCGAAAATGCATTATCTCTTATAGTTTCCGAGATATGGACTATCGACATCTTACAATATTGGCTCTGCTTCTAACTTGGACCAAAATTGTAAAATGGCCTTATGAATTAGCGATTTCGTTCCAATTCACATTCCAAGTAATATTCGGCATGCTACTTACGTTGCCGATTGCCAAATTGCATCATCTCTTATAGTTTCCGAGATATGGGCAATCGAAATTTTACACCTTAATGTCTGTTTCTAACTGGGGTCAAAATTGTTAAATGGTCTTATGAATTAGTGATTTCGTTCCAATTCACATTCCAAGTAATATTCGGCATGCTAATTACATTGCCGATTACCAAATTGCATTATCTCTTATAGTTTCCGAGATATGGGCTATTGAAATTTTACACCTTAGTGTCTGTTTCTAACTTGGGTCAAAATTGTAAAATGGTCTTATGAATTAGCGATTTTGCTCCAATTCACATTCCGAGTAATATTCGGCATGCTAATTATATTGCCGATTGCCAAATTGCATTATATCCTATAGTTTCCAAGATATGGACTATCGACATCTTACAATATTGGCTCTGCTTCTAACTTGGGCCAAAATTGTAAAATGGTCTTATGAATTAGCGATTTCGTTCCAATTCACATTCCAAGTAATATTCGGCATGCTAATTACGTTGCCGATTGCCAAATTGCATTACCTCCTATAGTTTCCAAGATATGGTCTATCGACATCTTACAATATTGGCTCTGCTTCTAACTTGGGCCAAAATTGTAAAATGCTCTTATGAATTAGCGATTTCGTTCCAATTCACATTCAAAGAAATATTCGGCATGCTAATTACGTTGCCTGTTGCCAAATTGCATTATCTCGTTTAGTTTCCGAGATATGTACTATCGATATCTTACAATATTGGCTCTGCTTCTAACTTGGACCAAAATTGTAAAATGGCCTTATGAATTAGCGATTTCGTTCCAATTCACATTCCAAGTAATATTCGGCATGCTAATTACGTTGCCGATTGCCAAATTGCATTATCTCTTATAGTTTCCGAGATATGGGCAATCGAAATTTTACACCTTAGTGTCTGTTTCTAACTGGGGTCAAAATTGTTAAATGGTCTTATGAATTAGTGATTTCGTTCCAATTTACATTCCAAGTAATATTCGGCATGCTAATTACATTGCCGATTGCCAAATTGCATTATCTCTTATAGTTTCCGAAATATGGGCAATCGAAATTTTACACCTTAGTGTCTGTTTCTAACTGGGGTCAAAATTGTTAAATGGTCTTATGAATTAGTGATTTCGTTCCAATTTACATTCCAAGTAATATTCGTCATGCTAATTACGGTGACGATTGCCGAATTGCATTATCTCTTATAGTTTCCGAGATATGGACTATCGACATTTTGCAATATTGGCTCTGCTTCTAACTTGGGTTAAAATTGTAAAATGGTCTTATGAATCAGCGATTTCGTTAAAATTCACATTCCAAGTAATATTCGGCATGCTAATTACGTTGCCGGTTGCCAAATTGCATTATCTCTTATAGTTTCCAAGATATGGACTATCGACATCTTACAATATTGGCTCTGCTTCTAACTTGGGTTAAAATTGTAAAATGGTCTTATGAATCAGCGATTTCGTTAAAATTCACATTCCAAGTAATATTCGGCATGCTAATTACGTTGCCGATTGCCAAATTGCATTATCCCTTATAGTTTTCGAGATATGGGGAATCGAAATTTTACACCTTAGAGTCTGTTTCTAACTTGGGTCAAAATTGTAAAATGGTCTTATGAATCAGCGATTTCGTTCAAATTCACATTCCAAGTAATATTCGGCATGCTAATTACGTTGCCGGTTGCCAAATTGCATTATCTCTTATAGTTTCCGAGATATGTGCAAACGAAATTTTACACCTTTGAATCTGTTTCTAACTTGGGTCAAAAATGTAAAATGGTCTTATGAATTAGCGATTTCGTTCCAATTCACATTCCAAGTAATATTCGGCATGCTAATTACGTTGCCGATTGCCAAATTGCATTATCTCTTATAGTTTCCGAGATATATGCAAACGAAATTTTACACCTTTGAATCTGTTTCTAACTTGGGTCAAAAATGTAAAATGATCTTATGAATTAGCGATTTCGTTCCAATTCACATTCCAAGTAATATTCGACATGCTAATTACATTGCCGACTGCCAAATTGCATTATCTCTTATAGTTTTCGAGATATGGACTATCGACATCTGACAATATTGGCTCTACTTCTAACTTGGGACAGAATTGTAAAATGGTCTTAGGAATTAGCGATTTCGTTCCAATTCACATTCCAAGTAATATTCGTCATGCTAATTACGGTGACGATTGCCGAATTGCATTATCTCTTATGGTTTCCGAGATATGGACTATCGACATTTTACAATATTGGCTCTGCTTCTAGCTTGGGTTAAAATTGTAAAATGGTCTTATGAATTAGCGATTTCGTTCAAATTCACATTCCAAGTAATATTCGGCATGCTAATTACGTTGCCGGTTGCCAAATTGCATTATCTTTTATAGTTTCCGAGATATGGACTATCGACATCTGATAATATTGGCTCTGCTTCTAACTTGGGCCAGAATTGTAAAATGGTGTTATGAATTAGCGATTTCGTTCCAATACACATTCCAAGTAATATTCGGCATGCTAATTACGTCTCCGAATGCCAAATTGCATTATCCCTTATAGTTTCCGAGATATGGGCAATCGAAATTTTACACCTTAGAATCTGTTTCTAACTTGGGTCAAAAATGTAAAATGGTCTTATGGATTAGCGATTTCGTTCCATTTCACATTCCAAGTAACATTCGGCATGCTAATTACGTTGCCGATTGCCAAATTGTATTATCTCTTATAGTTTCAGAGATATGGGCAATCGAAATTTTACACCTTAGTGTCTGTTTCTAACTGGGGTCAAAATTGTTAAATGGTCTTATGAATTAGTGATTTCGTTCCAATTCACATTCCAAGTAATATTCGGCATGCTAATTACATTGCCGATTGCCAAATTGCATTATCTTTTATAGTTTCCGAGATATGGGCAATCGAAATTTTACACCTTAGTGTCTGTTTCTAACTTGGGTCAAAATTGTAAAATGGTCTTATGAATTAGCGATTTTGCTCCAATTCACATTCCGAGTAATATTTGGCATGATAATTACGTTGCCGATTGCCAAATTGCATTATCTTTTATAGTTTCCGAGATATATGCTATCGACATCTTACAATATTGGCTCTGCTTCTAACTTGTGCCAGAATTGTAAAATGGTTTTATGAATTAGCGATTTCGTTCCAATTCACAATCCAAGTAATATTCGGAATGCTAATTACGTTGCCGATTGCCAAATTGCATTATCTCATATAGTTTCCGAGATATGGACTATCGACATCTTACAATATTGGCTGTGCTTCTAACTTGGGCCAAAATTGTAAAATGGTCTTATGAATTAGCGATTTCGTTCCAATTCACATTCAAAGTAATATTCGGCATTGATAATTACGTTGCCGATTGCCAAATTGCATTATCTCTTGTAGTTTCCGAGATATGGGCAATCGAAATTGTACACCTTAGAGTCTGTTTCTAACTTGGGCCAAAATTGTAAAATGGTCTTATGAATTTGCGATTTCGCTCCAATTCACAATCCAAGTAATATTCGGCATGCTAATTACATTGCCGATTGCCAAATTGCATTATCTCTTATAGTTTCTGAGATATGGACTATCGACATCTTACTATATTGGCTCTTCTTCTAACTTGGGCCAGAATTGTAAAATGGTCTTTGGATTAGCGATTTCGGTCCAATTCATATTCCAAGTAATATTCGGCATGCTAATTACATTGCCGATTGCGAAAATGCATTATCTCTTATAGTTTCCGAGATATGGACTATCGACATCTTACAATATTGGCTCTGCTTCTAACTTGGACCAAAATTGTAAAATGGCCTTATGAATTAGCGATTTCGTTCCAATTCACATTCCAAGTAATATTCGGCATGCTACTTACGTTGCCGATTGCCAAATTGCATCATCTCTTATAGTTTCCGAGATATGGGCAATCGAAGTTTTACACCTTAGTGTCTGTTTCTAACTGGGGTCAAAATTGTTAAATGGTCTTATGAATTAGTGATTTCGTTCCAATTCACATACCAAGTAATATTCGGCATGCTAATTACATTGCCGATTACCAAATTGCATTATCTCTTATAGTTTCCGAGATATGGGCAATTGAAATTTTACACCTTAGTGTCTGTTTCTAACTTGGGCCAAAATTGTAAAATGGTCTTATGAATTAGCGATTTTGCTCCAATTCACATTCCGAGTAATATTCGGCATGCTAATTATATTGCCGATTGACAAATTGCATTATATCCTATAGTTTCCAAGATATGGACTATCGACATCTTACAATATTGGCTCTGCTTCTAACTTGGGCCAAAATTGTAAAATGGTCTTATGAATTAGCGATTTCGTTCCAATTCACATTCCAAGTAATATTCGGCATGCTAATTACGTTGCCGATTGCCAAATTGCATTACCTCCTATAGTTTCCAAGATATGGTCTATCGACATCTTACAATATTGGCTCTGCTTCTAACTTGGGCCAAAATTGTAAAATGCTCTTATGAATTAGCGATTTCGTTCCAATTCACATTCAAAGAAATATTCGGCATGCTAATTACGTTGCCTGTTGCCAAATTGCATTATCTCATATAGTTTCCGAAATATGGACTATCGACATCTTACAATATTGGCTCTGCTTCTAACTTGGGCCAAAATTGTAAAATGGTCTTATGAATTAGTGATTTCGTTCCAATTCACATTCCAAGTAATATTCGGCATGCTAATTACATTGACGATTGCCAAATTGCATTATCTCTTATAGTTTCTGAGATATGCGAAATCGAAATTTTACACCTTAGGGTCCGTTTCTAACTTGGGTCAAAATTGTAAAATGGTCTTATGAATTAGCGATTTTGCTCCAATTCACATTCCGAGTAATATTCGGCATGCTAATTAGGTTGCCGATTGCCATATTGCATTATCTTTTATAGTTTCGGAGATATGGGCTATCGACAGCTTACAATATTGGCTCTGCTTCTAACTTGTGCCAGAATTGTAAAATGGTCTTATGAATTAGCGATTTCGTACCAATTCACATTCCAAGTAATATTCGGCATGCTAATTACGTTGCCGACTGCCAAATTGCATTATCTCTTATAGTATCCGAGATATGGGCAATCGAAGTTTTACACCTTAGAGTCTGTTTCTAACTTGGGTCAAAATTGTAAAATGGTCTTATGAATTAGCGATTTCGCTCCAATTCACATTCCAAGTAATATTCGGCATGCTAATTACATTGCCGATTGCCAAGTTGCATTATCTCTTATAGTTTCGGAGATATGGACTATAGACATCTTACAATATTGGCTCTGCTTCTAACTTGGGCCAGGATTGTAAAATGGTCTTATGAATTAGCGATTTCGTTCCAATTCACATTCCAAGTAATATTCGGCATGCTAATTACGTTGCCGATTGCCAAATTGCATTATCTCATATAGTTTCCGAGATATGGACTATCGACATCTTACAATATTGGCTGTGCTTCTAACTTGGGCCAAAATTGTAAAATGGACTTATGAATTAGCGATTTTGCTCCAATTCACGTTCCGAGTAATATTTGGCATGCTAATTACGTTGCCGATTGCCAAATTGCATTATCTTTTGTAGTTTCCGAGATATGGGCTATCGACATCTTACAATATTGGCTCTGCTTCTAACTTGTGCCAGAATTGTAAAATGGTCTTATGAATTAGCGATTTCGTTTCAATTCACATTCCAAGTAATATTCGGCATGCTAATTACGTTGCCGATTGCCAAATTGCATTACCTCTTATAGTTTCTGAGATATGCGCAATCGAAATTTTACACCTTAGGGTCCGTTTCTAACTTGGGTCAAAATTGTAAAATGGTCTTATGAATTAGCGATATCGTTCCAATTCACATTCCAAGTAATATTCGGCATGATAATTACGTTGCCGATTGCCAAATTACATTACCACTTATAGTTTCCGAGATATGGGCAATTGAAATTTTACACCTTAGTGTCTGTTTCTAACTTGGGACAAAATTGTAAAATGGTCTTATGAATTAGCGATTTTGCTCCAATTCACATTCCAAGTAATATTCGGCATGCTAATTACGTTGCCGATTGCCAAATTGCATTATCTCTTATAGTTTCCGAGATATGGGCAATCGAAATTTTACACCTTAGAGTCAGTTTCTAACTTGGGTCAAAATTGTAAAATGGTCTTATGAATCAGCGATTTCGTTAAAATTCACATTCCAAGTAATATTCGCCATGCTAATTACGTTGCCGATTGCCAAATTGCATTATCCCTTATAGTTTTCGAGATATGGGGAATCGAAATTTTACACCTTAGAGTCTGTTTCTAACTTGGGTCAAAATTGTAAAATGGTCTTATGAATTAGCGATTTCGCTCCTATTCACATTCCAAGTAATATTCGGCATGCTAATTACGTTGCCGATTGCCAAATTGCATTATCTTTTATAGTTTCCGAGATATGGGCAATCGAAATTTTACACCTTAGTGTCTGTTTCTAACTTGGGTCAAAATTGTAAAATGGTCTTATGAATTAGCGATTTTGCTCCAATTCACATTCCGAGTAATATTTGGCATGATAATTACGTTGCCGATTGCCAAATTGCATTATCTTTTATAGTTTCCGAGATATATGCTATCGACATCTTACAATATTGGCTCTGCTTCTAACTTGTGCCAGAATTGTAAAATGGTTTTATGAATTAGCGATTTCGTTCCAATTCACAATCCAAGTAATATTCGGAATGCTAATTACGTTGCCGATTGCCAAATTGCATTATCTCATATAGTTTCCGAGATATGGACTATCGACATCTTACAATATTGGCTGTGCTTCTAACTTGGGCCAAAATTGTAAAATGGTCTTATGAATTAGCGATTTCGTTCCAATTCACATTCAAAGTAATATTCGGCATTGATAATTACGTTGCCGATTGCCAAATTGCATTATCTCTTGTAGTTTCCGAGATATGGGCAATCGAAATTGTACACCTTAGAGTCTGTTTCTAACTTGGGCCAAAATTGTAAAATGGTCTTATGAATTTGCGATTTCGCTCCAATTCACAATCCAAGTAATATTCGGCATGCTAATTACATTGCCGATTGCCAAATTGCATTATCTCTTATAGTTTCTGAGATATGGACTATCGACATCTTACTATATTGGCTCTTCTTCTAACTTGGGCCAGAATTGTAAAATGGTCTTTGGATTAGCGATTTCGGTCCAATTCATATTCCAAGTAATATTCGGCATGCTAATTACATTGCCGATTGCGAAAATGCATTATCTCTTATAGTTTCCGAGATATGGACTATCGACATCTTACAATATTGGCTCTGCTTCTAACTTGGACCAAAATTGTAAAATGGCCTTATGAATTAGCGATTTCGTTCCAATTCACATTCCAAGTAATATTCGGCATGCTACTTACGTTGCCGATTGCCAAATTGCATCATCTCTTATAGTTTCCGAGATATGGGCAATCGAAGTTTTACACCTTAGTGTCTGTTTCTAACTGGGGTCAAAATTGTTAAATGGTCTTATGAATTAGTGATTTCGTTCCAATTCACATACCAAGTAATATTCGGCATGCTAATTACATTGCCGATTACCAAATTGCATTATCTCTTATAGTTTCCGAGATATGGGCAATTGAAATTTTACACCTTAGTGTCTGTTTCTAACTTGGGCCAAAATTGTAAAATGGTCTTATGAATTAGCGATTTTGCTCCAATTCACATTCCGAGTAATATTCGGCATGCTAATTATATTGCCGATTGACAAATTGCATTATATCCTATAGTTTCCAAGATATGGACTATCGACATCTTACAATATTGGCTCTGCTTCTAACTTGGGCCAAAATTGTAAAATGGTCTTATGAATTAGCGATTTCGTTCCAATTCACATTCCAAGTAATATTCGGCATGCTAATTACGTTGCCGATTGCCAAATTGCATTACCTCCTATAGTTTCCAAGATATGGTCTATCGACATCTTACAATATTGGCTCTGCTTCTAACTTGGGCCAAAATTGTAAAATGCTCTTATGAATTAGCGATTTCGTTCCAATTCACATTCAAAGAAATATTCGGCATGCTAATTACGTTGCCTGTTGCCAAATTGCATTATCTCATATAGTTTCCAAAATATGGACTATCGACATCTTACAATATTGGCTCTGCTTCTAACTTGGGCCAAAATTGTAAAATGGTCTTATGAATTAGTGATTTCGTTCCAATTCACATTCCAAGTAATATTCGGCATGCTAATTACATTGACGATTGCCAAATTGCATTATCTCTTATAGTTTCTGAGATATGCGAAATCGAAATTTTACACCTTAGGGTCCGTTTCTAACTTGGGTCAAAATTGTAAAATGGTCTTATGAATTAGCGATTTTGCTCCAATTCACATTCCGAGTAATATTCGGCATGCTAATTAGGTTGCCGATTGCCATATTGCATTATCTTTTATAGTTTCGGAGATATGGGCTATCGACAGCTTACAATATTGGCTCTGCTTCTAACTTGTGCCAGAATTGTAAAATGGTCTTATGAATTAGCGATTTCGTACCAATTCACATTCCAAGTAATATTCGGCATGCTAATTACGTTGCCGACTGCCAAATTGCATTATCTCTTATAGTATCCGAGATATGGGCAATCGAAGTTTTACACCTTAGAGTCTGTTTCTAACTTGGGTCAAAATTGTAAAATGGTCTTATGAATTAGCGATTTCGCTCCAATTCACATTCCAAGTAATATTCGGCATGCTAATTACATTGCCGATTGCCAAGTTGCATTATCTCTTATAGTTTCGGAGATATGGACTATAGACATCTTACAATATTGGCTCTGCTTCTAACTTGGGCCAGGATTGTAAAATGGTCTTATGAATTAGCGATTTCGTTCCAATTCACATTCCAAGTAATATTCGGCATGCTAATTACGTTGCCGATTGCCAAATTGCATTATCTCATATAGTTTCCGAGATATGGACTATCGACATCTTACAATATTGGCTGTGCTTCTAACTTGGGCCAAAATTGTAAAATGGACTTATGAATTAGCGATTTTGCTCCAATTCACGTTCCGAGTAATATTTGGCATGCTAATTACGTTGCCGATTGCCAAATTGCATTATCTTTTGTAGTTTCCGAGATATGGGCTATCGACATCTTACAATATTGGCTCTGCTTCTAACTTGTGCCAGAATTGTAAAATGGTCTTATGAATTAGCGATTTCGTTTCAATTCACATTCCAAGTAATATTCGGCATGCTAATTACGTTGCCGATTGCCAAATTGCATTACCTCTTATAGTTTCTGAGATATGCGCAATCGAAATTTTACACCTTAGGGTCCGTTTCTAACTTGGGTCAAAATTGTAAAATGGTCTTATGAATTAGCGATATCGTTCCAATTCACATTCCAAGTAATATTCGGCATGATAATTACGTTGCCGATTGCCAAATTGCATTACCACTTATAGTTTCCGAGATATGGGCAATTGAAATTTTACACCTTAGTGTCTGTTTCTAACTTGGGACAAAATTGTAAAATGGTCTTATGAATTAGCGATTTTGCTCCAATTCACATTCCAAGTAATATTCGGCATGCTAATTACGTTGCCGATTGCCAAATTGCATTATCTCTTATAGTTTCCGAGATATGGGCAATCGAAATTTTACACCTTAGAGTCAGTTTCTAACTTGGGTCAAAATTGTAAAATGGTCTTATGAATCAGCGATTTCGTTAAAATTCACATTCCAAGTAATATTCGCCATGCTAATTACGTTGCCGATTGCCAAATTGCATTATCCCTTATAGTTTTCGAGATATGGGGAATCGAAATTTTACACCTTAGAGTCTGTTTCTAACTTGGGTCAAAATTGTAAAATGGTCTTATGAATTAGCGATTTCGCTCCTATTCACATTCCAAGTAATATTCGGCATGCTAATTACGTTGCCGATTGCCAAATTGCATTATCTTTTATAGTTTCCGAGATATGGACTATCGACATCTGATAATATTGGCTCTACTTCTAACTTGGGCCAGAATTGTAAAATGGTCTTATGAATTAGCGATTTTGCTCCAATTCACATTCCAAGTAATATTCGGCATGCTAATTACGTTGCCGATTGCCAAATTGCATTATCTCTTATAGTTTCCGAGATATGGGCAATCGAAATTTTACACCTTAGAGTCAGTTTCTAACTTGGGTCAAAATTGTAAAATGGTCTTATGAATCAGCGATTTCGTTAAAATTCACATTCCAAGTAATATTCGCCATGCTAATTACGTTGCCGATTGCCAAATTGCATTATCCCTTATAGTTTTCGAGATATGGGGAATCGAAATTTTACACCTTAGAGTCTGTTTCTAACTTGGGTCAAAATTGTAAAATGGTCTTATGAATTAGCGATTTCGCTCCTATTCACATTCCAAGTAATATTCGGCATGCTAATTACGTTGCCGATTGCCAAATTGCATTATCTTTTATAGTTTCCGAGATATGGACTATCGACATCTGATAATATTGGCTCTTCTTCTAACTTGGGCCAGAATTGTAAAATGGTCTTTTGGATTAGCGATTTCGGTCCAATTCACATTCCAAGTAATATTTGGCATGCTAATTACGTTGCCGATGGCCAACTCGCATTATCTCGTTTAGTTTCCGAGATATGTACTATCGACATCTTACAATATTGGCTCTGCTTCTAACTTGGACCAAAATTGTAAAATGGTCTTTTGGATTAGCGATTTCGGTCCAATTCACATTCCAAGTAATATTCGGCATGCTAATTACGTTGCCGATTGCCAAATTGCATTATCTCTTATAGTTTCCGAGATATGGGCAATCGAAATTTTACACCTTAGTGTCTGTTTCTAACTGGGGTCAAAATTGTTAAATGGTCTTATGAATTAGTGATTTCGTTCCAATTTACATTCCAAGTAATATTCGGCATGCTAATTACATTGCCAATTGCCAAATTGCATTATCTCTTATAGTTTCCGAAATATGGGCAATCGAAATTTTACACCTTAGTGTCTGTTTCTAACTGGGGTCAAAATTGTTAAATGGTCTTATGAATTAGTGATTTCGTTCCAATTTACATTCCAAGTAATATTCGTCATGCTAATTACGGTGACGATTGCCGAATTGCATTATCTCTTATAGTTTCCGAGATATGGACTATCGACATTTTGCAATATTGGCTCTGCTTCTAACTTGGGTTAAAATTGTAAAATGGTCTTATGAATTAGCGATTTCGTTCCAATTCACATTCCAAGTAATATTCGTCATGCTAATTACGGTGACGATTGCGAATTGCATTATCTCTTATGGTTTCCGAGATATGGACTATCGACATTTTACAATATTGGCTCTGCTTCTAACTTGGGTTAAAATTGTAAAATGGTATTATGAATCAGCGATTTCGTTAAAATTCACATTCCAAGTAATATTCGGCATGCTAATTACGTTGCCGATTGCCAAATTGCATTATCCCTTATAGTTTTCGAGATATGGGGAATCGAAATTTTACACCTGAGAGTCTGTTTCTAACTTGGGTCAAAATTGTAAAATGGTCTTATGAATCAGCGATTTCGTTCAAATTCACATTCCAAGTAATATTCGGCATGCTAATTACGTTGCCGGTTACCAAATTGCATTATCTCTTATAGTTTCCGAGATATGTGCAAACGAAATTTTACACCTTTGAATCTGTTTCTAACTTGGGTCAAAAATGTAAAATGGTCTTATGAATTAGCGATTTCGTTCCAATTCACATTCCAAGTAATATTCGGCATGCTAATTACGTTGCCGATTGCCAAATTGCATTATCTCTTATAGTTTCCGAGATATGTGCAAACGAAATTTTACACCTTTGAATCTGTTTCTAACTTGGGTCAAAAATGTAAAATGGTCTTATGAATTAGCGATTTCGTTCCAATTCACATTCCAAGTAATATTCGACATGCTAATTAGATTGCCGACTGCCAAATTGCATTATCTCTTATAGTTTCCGAGATATGGACTATCGACATCTGACAATATTGGCTCTACTTCTAACTTGGGACAGAATTGTAAAATGGTCTTAGGAATTAGCGATTTCGTTCCAATTCACATTCCAAGTAATATTCGTCATGCTAATTACGGTGACGATTGCCGAATTGCATTATCTCTTATGGTTTCCGAGATATGGACTATCGACATTTTACAATATTGGCTCTGCTTCTAGCTTGGGTTAAAATTGTAAAATGGTCTTATGAATTAGCGATTTCGTTCAAATTCACATTCCAAGTAATATTCGGCATGCTAATTACGTTGCCGGTTGCCAAATTGCATTATCTCTTATAGTTTCCAAGATATGGACTATCGACATCTTACAATATTGGCTCTGCTTCTAACTTGGGTTAAAATTGTAAAATGGTCTTATGAATCAGCGATTTCGTTAAAATTCACATTCCAAGTAATATTCGGCATGCTAATTAAGTTGCCGATTGCCAAATTGCATTATCTTTTATAGTTTCCGAGATATGGACTATCGACATCTGACAATATTGGCTCTGCTTCTAACTCGGGCCAGAATTGTAAAATGGTGTTATGAATTAGCGATTTCGTTCCAATACACATTCCAAGTAATATTCGGCATGCTAATTACGTCTCCGATTGCCAAATTGCATTATCCCTTATAGTTTCCGAGATATGGGCAATCGAAATTTTACACCTTAGAATCTGTTTCTAACTTGGGTCAAAAAGGTAAAATGGTCTTATGGATTAGCCATTTCGTTCCATTTCACATTCCAAGTAACATTCGGCATGCTAATTACGTTGCCGATTGCCAAATTGTATTATCTCTTATAGTTTCCGAGATATGGGCAATCGAAATTTTACACCTTAGTGTCTGTTTCTAACTGGGGTCAAAATTGTTAAATGGTCTTATGAATTAGTGATTTCGTTCCAATTCACATTCCAAGTAATATTCGGCATGCTAATTACATTTCCGATTGCCAAATTGCATTATCTCTTATAGTTTCCGAGATATGGGCAATCGAAATTTTACACCTTAGTGTCTGTTTCTAACTGGGATCAAAATTGTTAAATGGTCTTATGAATTAGTGATTTCGTTCCAATTTACATTCCAAGTAATATTCGGCATGCTAATTACATTGCCAATTGCCAAATTGCATTATCTCTTATAGTTTCCGAAATATGGGCAATCGAAATTTTACACCTTAGTGTCTGTTTCTAACTGGGGTCAAAATTGTTAAATGGTCTTATGAATTAGTGATTTCGTTCCAATTTACATTCCAAGTAATATTCGTCATGCTAATTACGGTGACGATTGCCGAATTGCATTATCTCTTATAGTTTCCGAGATATGGACTATCGACATTTTGCAATATTGGCTCTGCTTCTAACTTGGGTTAAAATTGTAAAATGGTCTTATGAATTAGCGATTTCGTTCCAATTCACATTCCAAGTAATATTCGTCATGCTAATTACGGTGACGATTGCGAATTGCATTATCTCTTATGGTTTCCGAGATATGGACTATCGACATTTTACAATATTGGCTCTGCTTCTAACTTGGGTTAAAATTGTAAAATGGTCTTATGAATCAGCGATTTCGTTAAAATTCACATTCCAAGTAATATTCGGCATGCTAATTACGTTGCCGATTGCCAAATTGCATTATCTCTTATAGTTTCCGAGATATGTGCAAACGAAATTTTACACCTTTGAATCTGTTTCTAACTTGGGTCAAAAATGTAAAATGGTCTTATGGATTAGCGATTTCGTTCCAATTCACATTCCAAGTAATATTCGGCATGCTAATTACGTTGCCGATTGCCAAATTGCATTATCTCTTATAGTTTCCGAGATATGTGCAAACGAAATTTTACACCTTTGAATCTGTTTCTAACTTGGGTCAAAAATGTAAAATGGTCTTATGAATTAGCGATTTCGTTCCAATTCACATTCCAAGTAATATTCGGCATGCTAATTACGTTGCCGATTGCCAAATTGCATTATCTCTTATAGTTTCCGAGATATGTGCAAACGAAATTTTACACCTTTGAATCTGTTTCTAACTTGGGTCAAAAATGTAAAATGGTCTTATGAATTAGCGATTTCGTTCCAATTCACATTCCAAGTAATATTCGACATGCCAATTAGATTGCCGACTGCCAAATTGCATTATCTCTTATAGTTTCCGAGATATGGACTATCGACATCTGACAATATTGGCTCTACTTCTAACTTGGGACAGAATTGTAAAATGGTCTTAGGAATTAGCGATTTCGTTCCAATTCTCATTCCAAGTAATATTCGTCATGCTAATTACGGTGACGATTGCCGAATTGCATTATCTCTTATGGTTTCCGAGATATGGACTATCGACATTTTACAATATTGGCTCTGCTTCTAGCTTGGGTTAAAATTGTAAAATGGTCTTATGAATTAGCGATTTCGTTCAAATTCACATTCCAAGTAATATTCGGCATGCTAATTACGTTGCCGGTTGCCAAATTGCATTATCTCTTATAGTTTCCAAGATATGGACTATCGACATCTTACAATATTGGCTCTGCTTCTAACTTGGGTTAAAATTGTAAAATGGTCTTATGAATCAGCGATTTCGTTAAAATTCACATTCCAAGTAATATTCGGCATGCTAATTAAGTTGCCGATTGCCAAATTGCATTATCTTTTATAGTTTCCGAGATATGGACTATCGACATCTGACAATATTGGCTCTGCTTCTAACTTGGGCCAGAATTGTAAAATGGTGTTATGAATTAGCGATTTCGTTCCAATACACATTCCAAGTAATATTCGGCATGCTAATTACGTCTCCGATTGCCAAATTGCATTATCCCTTATAGTTTCCGAGATATGGGCAATCGAAATTTTACACCTTAGAATCTGTTTCTAACTTGGGTCAAAAAGGTAAAATGGTCTTATGGATTAGCCATTTCGTTCCATTTCACATTCCAAGTAACATTCGGCATGCTAATTACGTTGCCGATTGCCAAATTGTATTATCTCTTATAGTTTCCGAGATATGGGCAATCGAAATTTTACACCTTAGTGTCTGTTTCTAACTGGGGTCAAAATTGTTAAATGGTCTTATGAATTAGTGATTTCGTTCCAATTCACATTCCAAGTAATATTCGGCATGCTAATTACATTTCCGATTGCCAAATTGCATTATCTCTTATAGTTTCCGAGATATGGGCAATCGAAATTTTACACCTTAGTGTCTGTTTCTAACTTGGGTCAAAATTGTAAAATGGTCTTATGAATTAGCGATTTTGCTCCAGTTCACATTCCGAGTAATATTTGGCATGATAATTACGTTGCCGATTGCCAAATTGCATTATCTTTTATAGTTTCCGAGATATGGGCTATCGACATCTTACAATATTGGCTCTGCTTCTAACTTGTGCCAGAATTGTAAAATGGTCCTATGAATTAGCGATTTCGTTCCAATTCACATTCCAACTAATATTCGGCATGCTAATTACGTTGCCGATTGCCAAATTGCATTACCTCTTATAGTTTCTGAGATATGCGCAATCGAAATTTTACACTTTAGTGTCTGTTTCTAACTTGGGTCAAAATTGTAAAATGATCTTATGAATTATCGATTTTGCTCCAATTCACATTCCAAGTAATATTCGGCATGCTAATTACGTTGCCGATGGCCAAATTGCATTACCTCTTATAGTTTCCGAGATATGGGCAATCGAAATTTTACACCTTAGAGTCAGTTTCTAACTTGGGTCAAAATTGTAAAATGGTCTTATGAATTAGCGATTTCGCTCCAATTCACATTCCAAGTAATATTCGGCATCCTAATTGCATTGCCGATTGTCAAGTTGCATTATCTCTTATAGTTTCGGAGATATGGACTATAGACATCTTACAATAATGGCTCTGCTTCTAACTTGGGCCAGAATTGTAAAATGGTCTTATCAATTAGCGATTTCGTTCCAATTCACATTCCAAGTAATATTCGGCATGCTAATTACGTTGCCGATTGCCAAATTGCATTATCTCATATAGTTTCCGAGATATGGACTATCGACATCTTACAATATTGGCTGTGCTTCTAACTTGGGCCAAAATTGTAAAATGGACTTATGAATTAGCGATTTTGCTTCAATTCACATTCCGAGTAATATTTGGCATGCTAATTACGTTGCCGATTGCCAAATTTCATTATCTTTTATAGTTTCCGAGATATGGACTATCGACATCTTACAATATTGGCTGTGCTTCTAACTTGGGCCAAAATTGTAAAATGGTCTTATGAATTAGCGATTTCGTTCCAACTCACATTCAAAGTAATATTCGGCATTGCTAATTACGTTGCCGATTGCCAAATTGCATTATCTTTTATAGTTTCCGAGATATGGGCTATCGACATCTTACAATATTGGCTCTGCTTCTAACTTGTGCCAGAATTGTAAAATGGTCTTATGAATTAGCGATTTCGTTCCAATTCACATTCCAAGTAATATTCGGCATGCTAATTACGTTGCCGATTGCCAAATTGTATTATCCCTTATAGTTTCCGAGATATGGACTATCGACATCTTACAATATTGGCTCTTCTTCTAACTTGGGCCACAATTGTTAAATGGTCTTTTGGATTAGCGATTTCGGTCCAATTCACATTCCAAGTAATATTTGGCATGCTAATTACGTTGCCGATGGCCAACTCGCATTATCTCGTTTAGTTTCCGAGATATGGGCAATCGAAATTTTACACCTTAGTGTCTGTTTCTAACTGGGGTCAAAAGTGTTAAATGGTCTTATGAATTAGTGATTTCGTTCCAATTCACATTCCAAGTAATATTCGGCATGCTAATTAGGTTGCCGATTGCCAAATTGCATTATCTCTTATAGTTTCCGAGATATGGGCAATCGAAATTTTACACCTTAGTGTCTGTTTCTAACTTGGGTCAAAATTGTAAAATGGTCTTATGAATTAGCGATTTTGCTCCAATTCACATTCCGAGTAATATTCGGCATGCTAATTACATTGCCGATCGCCAAATTGCATTATCTCATATAGTTTACGAGATATGGATTATCGGCATCTTACAATATTGGCTGTGTTTATAACTTGTTCCAACATTGTAAAACGGTCTTATGAATTAGCGATTTCGTTCCAATTCACATTCCAAGTAATATTCGGCATGCTAATTACATTGCCGATTGCCAAATTGCATTATCTCCTATAGTTTCCAAGATATGGACTATCGACATCTTACAATATTGGCTCTGCTTCTAACTTGGGCCAAAATTGTAAAATGGTTTTATGAATTAGCGATTTCGTTCCAATTCACATTCCAAGTAATATTCGGCATGCTAATTACGTTGCCGATTGCCAAATTGCATTATCTCTTATAGTTTCCGAGATATGTGCAAACGAAATTTTACACCTTTGAATCTGTTTCTAACTTGGGTCAAAAATGTAAAATGGTCTTATGAATTAGCGATTTCGTTCCAATTCACATTCCGAGTAATATTCGGCATGCTAATTACATTGCCGATCGCCAAATTGCATTATCTCATATAGTTTACGAGATATGGATTATCGGCATCTTACAATATTGGCTGTGTTTCTAACTTGTTCCAACATTGTAAAACGGTCTTATGAATTAGCGATTTCGTTCCAATTCACATTCCAAGTAATATTCGGCATGCTAATTACATTGCCGATTGCCAAATTGCATTATCTCCTATAGTTTCCAAGATATGGACTATCGACATCTGACAATATTGGCTCTACTTCTAACTTGGGACAGAATTGTAAAATGGTCTTAGGAATTAGCGATTTCGTTCCAATTCACATTCCAAGTAATATTCGTCATGCTAATTACGGTGACGATTGCCGATTTGCATGATCTCTTATTGTTTCCGAGATATGGACTATCGACATTTTGCAATATTGGCTCTGCTTCTAACTTGGGTTAAAATTGTAAAATGGTCTTATGAATTAGCGATTGCGTTCCAATTCACATTCCAAGTAATATTCGTCATGCTAATTACGGTGACGATTGCCGAATTGCATTATCTCTTATGGTTTCCGAGATATGGACTATCGACATTTTACAATATTGGCTCTGCTTCTAACTTGGGCTAAAATTGTAAAATGGTCTTATGAATCAGCGATTTCGTTAAAATTCACATTCCAAGTAATATTCGGCATGCTAATTACGTTGCCGTTTGCCAAATTGCATTATCTCTTATAGTTTCCAAGATATGGACTATCGACATCTTACAATATTGGCTCTGCTTCTAACTTGGGTTAAAATTGTAAAATGGTCTTATGAATCAGCGATTTCGTTAAAATTCACATTCCAAGTAATATTCGGCATGCTAATTACGTTGCCGATTGCTAAATTGCATTATCCCTTATAGTTTTTGAGATATGGGGATTCGAAATTTTACACCTTAGAGTCTGTTTCTAACTTGGGTCAAAATTGTAAAATGGTCTTATGAATCAGCGATTTCGTTCAAATTCACATTCCAAGTAATATTCGGCATGCTAATTACGTTGCCGGTTGCCAAATTGCATTATCTCTTATAGTTTCCAAGATATGGACTATCGACATCTTACAATATTGGCTCTGCTTCTAACTTGGGTTAAAATTGTAAAATGGTCTTATGAATCAGCGATTTCGTTAAAATTCACATTCCAAGTAATATTCGGCATGCTAGTTACGTTGCCGATTGCCAAATTGCATTATCCCTTATAGTTTTCGAGATATGGGGAATCGAAATTTTACACATTAGAGTCTGTTTCTAACTTGGGTCAAAATTGTAAAATGGTCTTATGAATTAGCGATTTCGCTCTTATTCACATTCCAAGTAATATTCGGCATGCTAATTACGTCGCCGATTGCCAAATTGCATTATCATTTATAGTTTCCGAGATATGGGCTATCGACATCTTACAATATTGGCTCTTCTTCTAACTTGGGCCAGAATTGTAAAATGGTCTTTTGGATTAGCGATTTCGGTCCAATTCACATTCCAAGTAATATTTGGCATGCTAATTACGTTGCCGATGGCCAACTCGCATTATCTCGTTTAGTTTCCGAGATATGTACTATCGACATCTTACAATATTGGCTCTGCTTCTAACTTGGACCAAAATTGTAAAATGGCCTTATGAATTAGCGATTTCGTTCCAATTCACATTCCAAGTAATATTTGGCATGCTAATTACGTTGCCGATGGCCAACTCGCATTATCTCGTTTAGTTTCCGAGATATGGGCAATCGAAATTTTACACCTTAGTGTCTGTTTCTAACTGGGGTCAAAAGTGTTAAATGGTCTTATGAATTAGTGATTTCGTTCCAATTCACATTCCAAGTAATATTCGGCATGCTAATTAGGTTGCCGATTGCCAAATTGCATTATCTCTTATAGTTTCCGAGATATGGGCAATCGAAATTTTACACCTTAGTGTCTGTTTCTAACTTGGGTCAAAATTGTAAAATGGTCTTATGAATTAGCGATTTTGCTCCAATTCACATTCCGAGTAATATTCGGCATGCTAATTACATTGCCGATCGCCAAATTGCATTATCTCATATAGTTTACGAGATATGTATTATCGGCATCTTACAATATTGGCTGTGTTTATAACTTGTTCCAACATTGTAAAACGGTCTTATGAATTAGCGATTTCGTTCCAATTCACATTCCAAGTAATATTCGGCATGCTAATTACATTGCCGATTGCCAAATTGCATTATCTCCTATAGTTTCCAAGATATGGACTATCGACATCTTACAATATTGGCTCTGCTTCTAACTTGGGCCAAAATTGTAAAATGGTTTTATGAATTAGCGATTTCGTTCCAATTCACATTCCAAGTAATATTCGGCATGCTAATTACGTTGCCGATTGCCAAATTGCATTATCTCTTATAGTTTCCGAGATATGTGCAAACGAAATTTTACACCTTTGAATCTGTTTCTAACTTGGGTCAAAAATGTAAAATGGTCTTATGAATTAGCGATTTCGTTCCAATTCACATTCCGAGTAATATTCGGCATGCTAATTACATTGCCGATCGCCAAATTGCATTATCTCATATAGTTTACGAGATATGGATTATCGGCATCTTACAATATTGGCTGTGTTTCTAACTTGTTCCAACATTGTAAAACGGTCTTATGAATTAGCGATTTCGTTCCAATTCACATTCCAAGTAATATTCGGCATGCTAATTACATTGCCGATTGCCAAATTGCATTATCTCCTATAGTTTCCAAGATATGGACTATCGACATCTGACAATATTGGCTCTACTTCTAACTTGGGACAGAATTGTAAAATGGTCTTAGGAATTAGCGATTTCGTTCCAATTCACATTCCAAGTAATATTCGTCATGCTAATTACGGTGACGATTGCCGAATTGCATGATCTCTTATTGTTTCCGAGATATGGACTATCGACATTTTGCAATATTGGCTCTGCTTCTAACTTGGGTTAAAATTGTAAAATGGTCTTATGAATTAGCGATTGCGTTCCAATTCACATTCCAAGTAATATTCGTCATGCTAATTACGGTGACGATTGCCGAATTGCATTATCTCTTATGGTTTCCGAGATATGGACTATCGACATTTTACAATATTGGCTCTGCTTCTAACTTGGGCTAAAATTGTAAAATGGTCTTATGAATCAGCGATTTCGTTAAAATTCACATTCCAAGTAATATTCGGCATGCTAATTACGTTGCCGTTTGCCAAATTGCATTATCTCTTATAGTTTCCAAGATATGGACTATCGACATCTTACAATATTGGCTCTGCTTCTAACTTGGGTTAAAATTGTAAAATGGTCTTATGAATCAGCGATTTCGTTAAAATTCACATTCCAAGTAATATTCGGCATGCTAATTACGTTGCCGATTGCTAAATTGCATTATCCCTTATAGTTTTTGAGATATGGGGATTCGAAATTTTACACCTTAGAGTCTGTTTCTAACTTGGGTCAAAATTGTAAAATGGTCTTATGAATCAGCGATTTCGTTCAAATTCACATTCCAAGTAATATTCGGCATGCTAATTACGTTGCCGGTTGCCAAATTGCATTATCTCTTATAGTTTCCAAGATATGGACTATCGACATCTTACAATATTGGCTCTGCTTCTAACTTGGGTTAAAATTGTAAAATGGTCTTATGAATCAGCGATTTCGTTAAAATTCACATTCCAAGTAATATTCGGCATGCTAGTTACGTTGCCGATTGCCAAATTGCATTATCCCTTATAGTTTTCGAGATATGGGGAATCGAAATTTTACACATTAGAGTCTGTTTCTAACTTGGGTCAAAATTGTAAAATGGTCTTATGAATTAGCGATTTCGCTCTTATTCACATTCCAAGTAATATTCGGCATGCTAATTACGTCGCCGATTGCCAAATTGCATTATCATTTATAGTTTCCGAGATATGGGCTATCGACATCTTACAATATTGGCTCTTCTTCTAACTTGGGCCAGAATTGTAAAATGGTCTTTTGGATTAGCGATTTCGGTCCAATTCACATTCCAAGTAATATTTGGCATGCTAATTACGTTGCCGATGGCCAACTCGCATTATCTCGTTTAGTTTCCGAGATATGTACTATCGACATCTTACAATATTGGCTCTGCTTCTAACTTGGACCAAAATTGTAAAATGGCCTTATGAATTAGCGATTTCGTTCCAATTCACATTCCAAGTAATATTCGGCATGCTAATTACGTTGCCGATTGCCAAATTGCATTATCTCTTATAGTTTCCGAGATATGGGCAATCGAAATTTTACACCTTAGTGTCTGTTTCTAACTGGGGTCAAAATTGTTAAATGGTCTTATCAATTAGTGATTTCGTTCCAATTTACATTCCAAGTAATATTCGGCATGCTAATTACATTGCCGATTGCCAAATTGCATTACCTCTTATAGTTTCCGAAATATGGGCAATCGAAATTTTACACCTTAGTGTCTGTTTCTAACTGGGGTCAAAATTGTTAAATGGTCTTATGAATTAGTGATTTCGTTCCAATTTACATTCCAAGTAATATTCGTCATGCTAATTACGGTGACGATTGCCGAATTGCATTATCTCTTATAGTTTCCGAGATATGGACTATCGACATTTTGCAATATTGGCTTTGCTTCTAACTTGGGTTAAAATTGTAAAATGGTCTTATGAATTAGCGATTTCGTTCCAATTCACATTCCAAGTAATATTCGTCATGCTAATTACGGTGACGATTGCCGAATTGCACTATCTCTTATGGTTTCCGAGATATGGACTATCGACATTTTACAATATTGGCTCTGCTTCTAACTTGGGTTAAAATTGTAAAATGGTCTTATGAATCAACGATTTCGTTAAAATTCACATTCCAAGTAATATTCGGCATGCTAATTACGTTGCCGGTTGCCAAATTGCATTATCTCTTATAGTTTCCAAGATATGGACTATCGACATCTTACAATATTGGCTCTGCTTCTAACTTGGGTTAAAATTGTAAAATGGTCTTATGAATCAGCGATTTCGTTAAAATTCACATTCCAAGTAATATTCGGCATGCTAATTACGTTGCCCATTGCCAAATTGCATTATCCCTTATAGTTTTCGAGATATGGGGAATCGAAATTTTACAATTTAGAGTCTGTTTCTAACTTGGGTCAAAATTGTAAAATGGTCTTATGAATCAGCGATTTCGTTCAAATTCACATTCCAAGTAATATTCGGCATGCTAATTACGTTGCCGGTTGCCAAATTGCATTATCTCTTATAGTTTCCGAGATATGTGCAAACGAAATTTTACACCTTTGAATCTGTTTCTAACTTGGGTCAAAAATGTAAAATGGTCTTATGAATTAGCGATTTCGTTCCAATTCACATTCCAAGAAATATTCGGCATGCTAATTACGTTGCCGATTGCCAAATTGCATTATCTCTTATAGTTTCCGAGATATATGCAAACGAAATTTTACACCTTTGAATCTTTTTCTAACTTGGGTCAAAAATGTAAAATGGTCTTATGGATTAGCGATTTCGTTCCAATTCACAATCCAAGTAATATTCGGCATGCTAATTACGTTGCCGATTGCCAAATTGCATTATCTCTTATAGTTTCCGAGATATATGCAAACGAAATTTTACACCTTTGAATCTGTTTCTAACTTGGGTCAAAAATGTAAAATGGTCTTATGAATTAGCGATTTCGTTCCAATTCACATTCAAAGTAATATTCGGCATTGATAATTACGTTGCCGATTGCCAAATTGCATTATCTTTTATAGTTTCCGAGATATGGACTATCGACATATGACAATATTGGCTCTGCTTCTAACTTGGGCCAGAATTGTAAAATGGTGTTATGAATTAGCGATTTCGTTCCAATACACATTCCAAGTAATATTCGGCATGCTAATTACGTCTCCGATTGCCAAATTGCATTATCCCTTATAGTTTCCGAGATATGGGCAATCGAAATTTTACACCTTAGAATCTGTTTCTAACTTGGGTCAAAAATGTAAAATGGTCTTATGGATTAGCGATTTCGTTCCATTTCACATTCCAAGTAACATTCGGCATGCTAATTACGTTGCCGATTGCCAAATTGTATTATCTCTTATAGTTTCCGAGATATGGGCAATCGAAATTTTACACCGTAGTGTCTGTTTCTAACTGGGGTCAAAATTGTTAAATGGTCTTATGAATTAGCGATTTTGCTCCAATTCACATTCCGAGTAATATTTGGCATGATAATTACGTTGCCGATTGCCAAATTGCATTATCTTTTATAGTTTCCGAGATATGGGCTATCGACATCTTACAATATTGGCTCTGCTTCTAACTTGTGCCAGAATTGTAAAATGGTCTTATGAATTAGCGATTTCGTTCCAATTCACATTCCAAGTAACATTCGGCATGCTAATTACGTTGCCGATTGCCAAATTGTATTATCTCTTATAGTTTCCGAGATATGGGCAATCGAAATTTTACACCTTAGAGTCTGTTTCTAACTTGGGTCAAAATTGTAAAATGGTCTTACGAATTAGCGATTTCGCTCCAATTCACATTCCAAGTAATATTCGGCATGCTAATTACATTGCCGATTGCCAAATTGCATTATCCCTTATAGTTTCCGAGATATGGACTATCGATATCTGACAATATTAGCTCTGCTTCTAACTTGGGCCAGAATTGTAAAATGGTTTTATGAATTAGCGATTTCGTTCCAATTCACATTCCAAGTAATATTCGGAATGCTAATTACGTTGCCGATTGCCAAATTGCATTATCTCATATAGTTTCCGAGATATGGACTATCGACATCTTACAATATTGGCTGTGCTTCTAACTTGGGCCAAAATTGTAAAATGGTCTTATGAATTAGCGATTTCGTTCCAATTCACATTCAAAGTAATATTCGGCATTGATAATTACGTTGCCGGTTGCCAAATTGCATTATCTCTTGTAGTTTCCGAGATATGGGCAATCGAAATTTTACACCTTAGAGTCTGTTTCTAACTTGGGTCAAAATTGTAAAATGGTCTTATGAATTTGCGATTTCGCTCCAATTCACATTCCAAGTAATATTCGGCATGCTAATTACATTGCCAATTGCCAAATTGCATTATCTCTTATAGTTTCTGAGATATGGACTATCGACATCTTACTATATTGGCTCTTCTTCTAACTTGGGCCAGAATTGTAAAATGGTCTTTTGGATTAGCAATTTCGGTCCAATTCACATTCCAAGTAATATTCGGCATGCTAATTACATTGCCGATTGCCAAAATGCATTATCTCTTATAGTTTCCGAGATATGGACTATCGACATCTTACAATATTGGCTCGGCTTCTAACTTGGACCAAAATTGTAAAATGGCCTTATGAATTAGCGATTTCGTTCCAATTCACATTCCAAGTAATATTCGGCATGCTACTTGCGTTGCCGATTGCCAAATTGCATCATCTCTTATAGTTTCCGAGATATGGGCAATCGAAATTTTACACCTTAGTCTCTGTTTCTAACTGGGGTCAAAATTGTTAAATGGTCTTATGAATTAGCGATTTTGCTCCAATTCACATTCCGAGTAATATTTGGCATGATAATTACGTTGCCGATTGCCAAATTGCATTATCTTTTATAGTTTCCGAGATATGGGCTATCGACATCTTACAATATTGGCTCTGCTTCTAACTTGTGCCAGAATTGTAAAATGGTCTTATGAATTAGCGATTTCGTTCCAATTCACATTCCAAGTAACATTCGGCATGCTAATTACGTTGCCGATTGCCAAATTGTATTATCTCTTATAGTTTCCGAGATATGGGCAATAGAAATTTTACACCTTAGAGTCTGTTTCTAACTTGGGTCAAAATTGTAAAATGGTCTTACGAATTAGCGATTTCGCTCCAATTCACATTCCAAGTAATATTCGGCATGCTAATTACGTTGCCGATTGCCAAATTGTATTATCTCTTATAGTTTCCGAGATATGGGCAATCGAAATTTTACACCGTAGTGTCTGTTTCTAACTGGGGTCAAAATTGTTAAATGGTCTTATGAATTAGTCATTTCGTTCCAATTCACATTCCAAGTAATATTCGGCATGCTAATTACATTGCCGATTGCCAAATTGCATTATCTCTTATAGTTTCCGAGATATGGGCAATCGAAATTTTACACCTTAGTGTCTGTTTCTAACTTGGGTCAAAATTGTAAAATGGTCTTATGAATTAGCGATTTTGCTCCAATTCACATTCCGAGTAATATTTGGCATGATAATTACGTTGCCGATTGCCAAATTGCATTATCTTTTATAGTTTCCGAGATATGGGCTATCGACATCTTACAATATTGGCTCTGCTTCTAACTTGTGCCAGAATTGTAAAATGGTCTTATGAATTAGCGATTTCGTTCCAATTCACATTCCAAGTAACATTCGGCATGCTAATTACGTTGCCGATTGCCAAATTGTATTATCTCTTATAGTTTCCGAGATATGGGCAATCGAAATTTTACACCTTAGAGTCTGTTTCTAACTTGGGTCAAAATTGTAAAATGGTCTTACGAATTAGCGATTTCGCTCCAATTCACATTCCAAGTAATATTCGGCATGCTAATTACATTGCCGATTGCCAAATTGCATTATCCCTTATAGTTTCCGAGATATGGACTATCGACATCTGACAATATTAGCTCTGCTTCTAACTTGGGCCAGAATTGTAAAATGGTTTTATGAATTAGCGATTTCGTTCCAATTCACATTCCAAGTAATATTCGGAATGCTAATTACGTTGCCGATTGCCAAATTGCATTATCTCATATAGTTTCCGAGATATGGACTATCGACATCTTACAATATTGGCTGTGCTTCTAACTTGGGCCAAAATTGTAAAATGGTCTTATGAATTAGCGATTTCGTTCCAATTCACATTCAAAGTAATATTCGGCATTGATAATTACGTTGCCGGTTGCCAAATTGCATTATCTCTTGTAGTTTCCGAGATATGGGCAATCGAAATTTTACACCTTAGAGTCTGTTTCTAACTTGGGTCAAAATTGTAAAATGGTCTTATGAATTTGCGATTTCGCTCCAATTCACATTCCAAGTAATATTCGGCATGCTAATTAC
Organism: Rhynchophorus ferrugineus; assembly: GCF_030347505.1. NCBI lineage: Eukaryota > Metazoa > Arthropoda > Insecta > Coleoptera > Curculionidae > Rhynchophorus > Rhynchophorus ferrugineus. Next base: position 24,158,875 of record NW_027472586.1, on the reverse strand, counting down.
ATTGCCGATTGCCAAATTGCATTATCTCATATAGTTTCCGAGATATGGACTATCGACATCTTACAATATTGGCTGTGCTTCTAACTTGGGCCAAAATTGTAAAATGGTCTTATGAATTAGCGATTTCGTTCCAATTCACATTCAAAGTAATATTCGGCATTGATAATTACGTTGCCGGTTGCCAAATTGCATTATCTCTTGTAGTTTCCGAGATATGGGCAATCGAAATTTTACACCTTAGAGTCTGTTTCTAACTTGGGTCAAAATTGTAAAATGGTCTTATGAATTTGCGATTTCGCTCCAATTCACATTCCAAGTAATATTCGGCATGCTAATTACATTGCCGATTGCCAAATTGCATTATCTCTTATAGTTTCTGAGATATGGACTATCGACATCTTACTATATTGGCTCTTCTTCTAACTTGGGCCAGAATTGTAAAATGGTCTTTTGGATTAGCGATTTCGGTCCAATTCACATTCCAAGTAATATTCGGCATGCTAATTACATTGCCGATTGCCAAAATGCATTATCTCTTATAGTTTCCGATATATGGACTATCGACATCTTACAATATTGGCTCTGCTTCTAACTTGGACCAAAATTGTAAAATGGCCTTATGAATTAGCGATTTCGTCCCAATTCACATTCCAAGTAACATTCGGCATGCTAATTACGTTGCCGATTGCCAAATTGTATTATCTCTTATAGTTTCCGAGATATGGGCAATCGAAATTTTACACCGTAGTGTCTGTTTCTAACTGGGGTCAAAATTGTTAAATGGTCTTATGAATTAGTCATTTCGTTCCAATTCACATTCCAAGTAATATTCGGCATGCTAATTACATTGCCGATTGCCAAATTGCATTATCTCTTATAGTTTCCGAGATATGGGCAATCGAAATTTTACACCTTAGTGTCTGTTTCTAACTTGGGTCAAAATTGTAAAATGGTCTTATGAATTAGCGATTTTGCTCCAATTCACATTCCGAGTAATATTTGGCATGATAATTACGTTGCCGATTGCCAAATTGCATTATCTTTTATAGTTTCCGAGATATGGGCTATCGACATCTTACAATATTGGCTCTGCTTCTAACTTGTGCCAGAATTGTAAAATGGTCTTATGAATTAGCGATTTCGTTCCAATTCACATTCCAAGTAACATTCGGCATGCTAATTACGTTGCCGATTGCCAAATTGTATTATCTCTTATAGTTTCCGAGATATGGGCAATCGAAATTTTACACCTTAGAGTCTGTTTCTAACTTGGGTCAAAATTGTAAAATGGTCTTACGAATTAGCGATTTCGCTCCAATTCACATTCCAAGTAATATTCGGCATGCTAATTACATTGCCGATTGCCAAATTGCATTATCCCTTATAGTTTCCGAGATATGGACTATCGACATCTGACAATATTAGCTCTGCTTCTAACTTGGGCCAGAATTGTAAAATGGTTTTATGAATTAGCGATTTCGTTCCAATTCACATTCCAAGTAATATTCGGAATGCTAATTACGTTGCCGATTGCCAAATTGCATTATCTCATATAGTTTCCGAGATATGGACTATCGACATCTTACAATATTGGCTGTGCTTCTAACTTGGGCCAAAATTGTAAAATGGTCTTATGAATTAGCGATTTCGTTCCAATTCACATTCCAAGTAATATTCGGAATGCTAATTACGTTGCCGATTGCCAAATTGCATCATCTCTTATAGTTTCCGAGATATGGGCAATCGAAATTTTACACCTTAGTCTCTGTTTCTAACTGGGGTCAAAATTGTTAAATGGTCTTATGAATTAGCGATTTCGTTCCAATACACATTCCAAGTAATATTCGGCATGCTAATTACGTCGCCGATTGCCAAATTGCATTATCTCTTATAGTTTCCGAGATATGGGCAATCGAAATTTTACACCTTAGAGTCTGTTTCTAACTTGGGTCAAAATTGTAAAATGGTCTTACGAATTAGCGATTTCGCTCCAATTCACATTCCAAGTAATATTCGGCATGCTAATTACATTGCCGATTGCCAAATTGCATTATCCCTTATAGTTTCCGAGATATGGACTATCGACATCTGACAATATTAGTTCTGCTTCTAACTTGGGCCAGAATTGTAAAATGGTTTTATGAATTAGCGATTTCGTTCCAATTCACATTCCAAGTAATATTCGGCATGCTACTTGCGTTGCCGATTGCCAAATTGCATCATCTCTTATAGTTTCCGAGATATGGGCAATCGAAATTTTACACCTTAGTCTCTGTTTCTAACTGGGGTCAAAATTGTTAAATGGTCTTATGAATTAGCGATTTCGTTCCAATACACATTCCAAGTAATATTCGGCATGCTAATTACGTCGCCGATTGCCAAATTGCATTATCATTTATAGTTTCCGAGATATGGGCTATCGACATCTTACAATATTGGCTCTTCTTCTAACTTGGGCCAGAATTGTAAAATGGTCTTTTGGATTAGCGATTTCGGTCCAATTCACATTCCAAGTAATATTCGGCATGCTAATTACATTGCCGATTGCCAAATTGCATTATCCCTTATAGTTTCCGAGATATGGACTATCGACATCTGACAATATTAGCTCTGCTTCTAACTTGGGCCAGAATTGTAAAATGGTTTTATGAATTAGCGATTTCGTTCCAATTCACATTCCAAGTAATATTCGGAATGCTAATTACGTTGCCGATTGCCAAATTGCATTATCTCATATAGTTTCCGAGATATGGACTATCGACATCTTACAATATTGGCTGTGCTTCTAACTTGGGCCAAAATTGTAAAATGGTCTTATGAATTAGCGATTTCGTTCCAATTCACATTCAAAGTAATATTCGGCATTGATAATTACGTTGCCGGTTGCCAAATTGCATTATCTCTTGTAGTTTCCGAGATATGGGCAATCGAAATTTTACACCTTAGAGTCTGTTTCTAACTTGGGTCAAAATTGTAAAATGGTCTTACGAATTAGCGATTTCGCTCCAATTCACATTCCAAGTAATATTCGGCATGCTAATTACATTGCCGATTGCCAAATTGCATTATCCCTTATAGTTTCCGAGATATGGACTATCGACATCTGACAATATTAGTTCTGCTTCTAACTTGGGCCAGAATTGTAAAATGGTTTTATGAATTAGCGATTTCGTTCCAATTCACATTCCAAGTAATATTCGGCATGCTACTTGCGTTGCCGATTGCCAAATTGCATCATCTCTTATAGTTTCCGAGATATGGGCAATCGAAATTTTACACCTTAGTCTCTGTTTCTAACTGGGGTCAAAATTGTTAAATGGTCTTATGAATTAGCGATTTCGTTCCAATACACATTCCAAGTAATATTCGGCATGCTAATTACGTCGCCGATTGCCAAATTGCATTATCATTTATAGTTTCCGAGATATGGGCTATCGACATCTTACAATATTGGCTCTTCTTCTAACTTGGGCCAGAATTGTAAAATGGTCTTTTGGATTAGCGATTTCGGTCCAATTCACATTCCAAGTAATATTCGGCATGCTAATTACATTGCCGATTGCCAAATTGCATTATCCCTTATAGTTTCCGAGATATGGACTATCGACATCTGACAATATTAGCTCTGCTTCTAACTTGGGCCAGAATTGTAAAATGGTTTTATGAATTAGCGATTTCGTTCCAATTCACATTCCAAGTAATATTCGGAATGCTAATTACGTTGCCGATTGCCAAATTGCATTATCTCATATAGTTTCCGAGATATGGACTATCGACATCTTACAATATTGGCTGTGCTTCTAACTTGGGCCAAAATTGTAAAATGGTCTTATGAATTAGCGATTTCGTTCCAATTCACATTCAAAGTAATATTCGGCATTGATAATTACGTTGCCGGTTGCCAAATTGCATTATCTCTTGTAGTTTCCGAGATATGGGCAATCGAAATTTTACACCTTAGCCTCTGTTTCTAACTGGGGTCAAAATTGTTAAATGGTCTTATGAACTAGCGATTTCGTTCCAATACACATTCCAAGTAATATTCGGCATGCTAATTACGTCGCCGATTGCCAAATTGCATTATCATTTATAGTTTCCGAGATATGGGCTATCGACATCTTACAATATTGGCTCTTCTTCTAACTTGGGCCAGAATTGTAAAATGGTCTTTTGGATTAGCGATTTCGGTCCAATTCACATTCCAAGTAATATTTGGCATGCTAATTACGTTGCCGATGGCCAACTCGCATTATCTCGTTTAGTTTCCGAGATATGTACTATCGACATCTTACAATATTGGCTCTGCTTCTAACTTGGACCAAAATTGTAAAATGGCCTTATGAATTAGCGATTTCGTTCCAATTCACATTCCAAGTAATATTCGGCATGCTACTTGCGTTGCCGATTGCCAAATTGCATCATCTCTTATAGTTTCCGAGATATGGGCAATCGAAATTTTACACCTTAGCCTCTGTTTCTAACTGGGGTCAAAATTGTTAAATGGTCTTATGAACTAGCGATTTCGTTCCAATACACATTCCAAGTAATATTCGGCATGCTAATTACGTCGCCGATTGCCAAATTGCATTATCATTTATAGTTTCCGAGATATGGGCTATCGACATCTTACAATATTGGCTCTTCTTCTAACTTGGGCCAGAATTGTAAAATGGTCTTTTGGATTAGCGATTTCGGTTCAATTCACATTCCAAGTAATATTTGGCATGCTAATTACGTTGCTGATGGCCAACTCGCATTATCTCGTTTAGTTTCCGAGATATGTACTATCGACATCTTACAATATTGGCTCTGCTTCTAACTTGGACCAAAATTGTAAAATGGCCTTATGAATTAGCGATTTCGTTCCAATTCACATTCCAAGTAATATTCGGCATGCTAATTACGTTGCCGATTGCCAAATTGCATTATCTCTTATAGTTTCCGAGATACGGGCAATCGAAATTTTACACCTTAGTGTCTGTTTCTAACTGGGGTCAAAATTGTTAAATGGTCTTATGAATTAGTGATTTCGTTACAATTTACATTCCAAGTAATATTCGGCATGCTAATTACATTGCCGATTGCCAAATTGCATTATCTCTTATAGTTTCCGAAATATGGGCAATCGAAATTTTACACCTTAGTGTCTGTTTCTAACTGGGGTCAAAATTGTTAAATGGTCTTATGAATTAGTGATTTCGTTCCAATTTACATTCCAAGTAATATTCGTCATGCTAATTACGGTGACGATTGCCGAATTGCATTATCTCTTATAGTTTCCGAGATATGGACTATCGACATTTTGCAATATTGGCTCTACTTCTAACTTGGGTTAAAATTGTAAAATGGTCTTATGAATTAGCGATTTCGTTCCAATTCACATTCCAAGTAATATTCGTCATGCTAATTACGGTGACGATTGCCGAATTGCATTATCTCTTATGGTTTCCGAGATATGGACTATCGACATTTTACAATATTGGCTCTGCTTCTAACTTGGGTTAAAATTGTAAAATGGTCTTATGAATCAGCGATTTCGTTAAAATTCACAATCCAAGTAATATTCGGCATGCTAATTACGTTGCCGGTTGCCAAATTGCATTATCTCTTATAGTTTCCAAGATATGGACTATCGACATCTTACAATATTGGCTCTGCTTCTAACTTGGGTTAAAATTGTAAAATGGTCTTATGAATCAGCGATTTCGTTAAAATTCACATTCCAAGTAATATTCGGCATGCTAATTACGTTGCCGATTGCCAAATTGCATTATCTTTTATAGTTTCCGAGATATGGACTATCGACATCTGACAATATTGGCTCTGCTTCTAACTTGGGCCAGAATTGTAAAATGGTGTTATGAATTAGCGATTTCGTTCCAATACACATTCCAAGTAATATTCGGCATGCTAATTACGTCTCCGAATGCCAAATTGCATTATCCCTTATAGTTTCCGAGATATGGGCAATCGAAATTTTACACCTTAGAATCTGTTTCTAACTTGGGTCAAAAATGTAAAATGGTCTTATGGATTAGCGATTTCGTTCCATTTCACATTCCAAGTAACATTCGGCATGCTAATTACGTTGCCGATTGCCAAATTGTATTATCTCTTATAGTTTCCGAGATATGGGCAATCGAAATTTTACACCTTAGTGTCTGTTTCTAACTGTTGTCAAAATTGTTAAATGGTCTTATGAATTAGTGATTTCGTTCCAATTCACATTCCAAGTAATATTCGGCATGCTAATTACATTGCCGATTGCCAAATTGCATTATCTTTTATAGTTTCCGAGATATGGGCAATCGAAATTTTACACCTTAGTGTCTGTTTCTAACTTGGGTCAAAATTGTAAAATGGTCTTATGAATTAGCGATTTTGCTCCAATTCACATTCCGAGTAATATTTGGCATGATAATTACGTTGCCGATTGCCAAATTGCATTATCTTTTATAGTTTCCGAGATATATGCTATCGACATCTTACAATATTGGCTCTGCTTCTAACTTGTGCCAGAATTGTAAAATGGTCTTATGAATTAGCGATTTCGTTCCAATTCACATTCCAAGTAACATTCGGCATGCTAATTACGTTGCCGATTGCCAAATTTTATTACCTCTTATAGTTTCCGAGATATGGGCAATCGAAATTTTACACCTTAGAGTCTGTTTCTAACTTGGGTCAAAATTGTAAAATGGTCTTACGAATTAGCGATTTCGCTCCAATTCACATTCCAAGTAATATTCGGCATGCTAATTACATTGCCGATTGCCAAATTGCATTATCCCTTATAGTTTCCGAGATATGGACTATCGACATCTGACAATATTAGTTCTGCTTCTAACTTGGGCCAGAATTGTAAAATGGTTTTATGAATTAGCGATTTCGTTCCAATTCACAATCCAAGTAATATTCGGAATGCTAATTACGTTGCCGATTGCCAAATTGCATTATCTCATATAGTTTCCGAGATATGGACTATCGACATCTTACAATATTGGCTGTGCTTCTAACTTGGGCCAAAATTGTAAAATGGTCTTATGAATTAGCGATTTCGTTCCAATTCACATTCAAAGTAATATTCGGCATTGATAATTACGTTGCCGATTGCCAAATTGCATTATCTCTTGTAGTTTCCGAGATATGGGCAATCGAAATTTTACACCTTAGAGTCTGTTTCTAACTTGGGTCAAAATTGTAAAATGGTCTTATGAATTTGCGATTTCGCTCCAATTCACAATCCAAGTAATATTCGGCATGCTAATTACATTGCCGATTGCGAAAATGCATTATCTCTTATAGTTTCCGAGATATGGACTATCGACATCTTACAATATTGGCTCTGCTTCTAACTTGGACCAAAATTGTAAAATGGCCTTATGAATTAGCGATTTCGTTCCAATTCACATTCCAAGTAATATTCGGCATGCTACTTACGTTGCCGATTGCCAAATTGCATCATCTCTTATAGTTTCCGAGATATGGGCAATCGAAATTTTACACCTTAGTGTCTGTTTCTAACTGGGGTCAAAATTGTTAAATGGTCTTATGAATTAGTGATTTCGTTCCAATTCACATTCCAAGTAATATTCGGCATGCTAATTACATTGCCGATTACCAAATTGCATTATCTCTTATAGTTTCCGAGATATGGGCAATTGAAATTTTACACCTTAGTGTCTGTTTCTAACTTGGGTCAAAATTGTAAAATGGTCTTATGAATTAGCGATTTTGCTCCAATTCACATTCCGAGTAATATTCGGCATGCTAATTATATTGCCGATTGCCAAATTGCATTATATCCTATAGTTTCCAAGATATGGACTATCGACATCTTACAATATTGGCTCTGCTTCTAACTTGGGCCAAAATTGTAAAATGGTCTTATGAATTAGCGATTTCGTTCCAATTCACATTCCAAGTAATATTCGGCATGCTAATTACGTTGCCGATTGCCAAATTGCATTACCTCCTATAGTTTCCAAGATATGGTCTATCGACATCTTACAATATTGGCTCTGCTTCTAACTTGGGCCAAAATTGTAAAATGCTCTTATGAATTAGCGATTTCGTTCCAATTCACATTCAAAGAAATATTCGGCATGCTAATTACGTTGCCTGTTGCCAAATTGCATTATCTCGTTTAGTTTCCGAGATATGTACTATCGATATCTTACAATATTGGCTCTGCTTCTAACTTGGACCAAAATTGTAAAATGGCCTTATGAATTAGCGATTTCGTTCCAATTCACATTCCAAGTAATATTCGGCATGCTAATTACATTGCCGATTGCCAAATTGCATTATCTCTTATAGTTTCCGAGATATGGGCAATCGAAATTTTACACCTTAGTGTCTGTTTCTAACTGGGGTCAAAATTGTTAAATGGTCTTATGAATTAGTGATTTCGTTCCAATTTACATTCCAAGTAATATTCGGCATGCTAATTACATTGCCGATTGCCAAATTGCATTATCTCTTATAGTTTCCGAAATATGGGCAATCGAAATTTTACACCTTAGTGTCTGTTTCTAACTGGGGTCAAAATTGTTAAATGGTCTTATGAATTAGTGATTTCGTTCCAATTTACATTCCAAGTAATATTCGTCATGCTAATTACGGTGACGATTGCCGAATTGCATTATCTCTTATAGTTTCCGAGATATGGACTATCGACATTTTGCAATATTGGCTCCGCTTCTAACTTGGGTTAAAATTGTAAAATGGTCTTATGAATCAGCGATTTCGTTAAAATTCACATTCCAAGTAATATTCGGCATGCTAATTACGTCTCCGAATGCCAAATTGCATTATCCCTTATAGTTTCCGAGATATGGGCAATCGAAATTTTACACCTTAGAATCTGTTTCTAACTTGGGTCAAAAATGTAAAATGGTCTTATGGATTAGCGATTTCGTTCCATTTCACATTCCAAGTAACATTCGGCATGCTAATTACGTTGCCGATTGCCAAATTGTATTATCTCTTATAGTTTCCGAGATATGGGCAATCGAAATTTTACACCTTAGTGTCTGTTTCTAACTGTTGTCAAAATTGTTAAATGGTCTTATGAATTAGTGATTTCGTTCCAATTCACATTCCAAGTAATATTCGGCATGCTAATTACATTGCCGATTGCCAAATTGCATTATCTTTTATAGTTTCCGAGATATGGGCAATCGAAATTTTACACCTTAGTGTCTGTTTCTAACTTGGGTCAAAATTGTAAAATGGTCTTATGAATTAGCGATTTTGCTCCAATTCACATTCCGAGTAATATTTGGCATGATAATTACGTTGCCGATTGCCAAATTGCATTATCTTTTATAGTTTCCGAGATATATGCTATCGACATCTTACAATATTGGCTCTGCTTCTAACTTGTGCCAGAATTGTAAAATGGTCTTATGAATTAGCGATTTCGTTCCAATTCACATTCCAAGTAACATTCGGCATGCTAATTACGTTGCCGATTGCCAAATTTTATTACCTCTTATAGTTTCCGAGATATGGGCAATCGAAATTTTACACCTTAGAGTCTGTTTCTAACTTGGGTCAAAATTGTAAAATGGTCTTACGAATTAGCGATTTCGCTCCAATTCACATTCCAAGTAATATTCGGCATGCTAATTACATTGCCGATTGCCAAATTGCATTATCCCTTATAGTTTCCGAGATATGGACTATCGACATCTGACAATATTAGTTCTGCTTCTAACTTGGGCCAGAATTGTAAAATGGTTTTATGAATTAGCGATTTCGTTCCAATTCACAATCCAAGTAATATTCGGAATGCTAATTACGTTGCCGATTGCCAAATTGCATTATCTCATATAGTTTCCGAGATATGGACTATCGACATCTTACAATATTGGCTGTGCTTCTAACTTGGGCCAAAATTGTAAAATGGTCTTATGAATTAGCGATTTCGTTCCAATTCACATTCAAAGTAATATTCGGCATTGATAATTACGTTGCCGATTGCCAAATTGCATTATCTCTTGTAGTTTCCGAGATATGGGCAATCGAAATTTTACACCTTAGAGTCTGTTTCTAACTTGGGTCAAAATTGTAAAATGGTCTTATGAATTTGCGATTTCGCTCCAATTCACAATCCAAGTAATATTCGGCATGCTAATTACATTGCCGATTGCGAAAATGCATTATCTCTTATAGTTTCCGAGATATGGACTATCGACATCTTACAATATTGGCTCTGCTTCTAACTTGGACCAAAATTGTAAAATGGCCTTATGAATTAGCGATTTCGTTCCAATTCACATTCCAAGTAATATTCGGCATGCTACTTACGTTGCCGATTGCCAAATTGCATCATCTCTTATAGTTTCCGAGATATGGGCAATCGAAATTTTACACCTTAGTGTCTGTTTCTAACTGGGGTCAAAATTGTTAAATGGTCTTATGAATTAGTGATTTCGTTCCAATTCACATTCCAAGTAATATTCGGCATGCTAATTACATTGCCGATTACCAAATTGCATTATCTCTTATAGTTTCCGAGATATGGGCAATTGAAATTTTACACCTTAGTGTCTGTTTCTAACTTGGGTCAAAATTGTAAAATGGTCTTATGAATTAGCGATTTTGCTCCAATTCACATTCCGAGTAATATTCGGCATGCTAATTATATTGCCGATTGCCAAATTGCATTATATCCTATAGTTTCCAAGATATGGACTATCGACATCTTACAATATTGGCTCTGCTTCTAACTTGGGCCAAAATTGTAAAATGGTCTTATGAATTAGCGATTTCGTTCCAATTCACATTCCAAGTAATATTCGGCATGCTAATTACGTTGCCGATTGCCAAATTGCATTACCTCCTATAGTTTCCAAGATATGGTCTATCGACATCTTACAATATTGGCTCTGCTTCTAACTTGGGCCAAAATTGTAAAATGCTCTTATGAATTAGCGATTTCGTTCCAATTCACATTCAAAGAAATATTCGGCATGCTAATTACGTTGCCTGTTGCCAAATTGCATTATCTCGTTTAGTTTCCGAGATATGTACTATCGATATCTTACAATATTGGCTCTGCTTCTAACTTGGACCAAAATTGTAAAATGGCCTTATGAATTAGCGATTTCGTTCCAATTCACATTCCAAGTAATATTCGGCATGCTAATTACATTGCCGATTGCCAAATTGCATTATCTCTTATAGTTTCCGAGATATGGGCAATCGAAATTTTACACCTTAGTGTCTGTTTCTAACTGGGGTCAAAATTGTTAAATGGTCTTATGAATTAGTGATTTCGTTCCAATTTACATTCCAAGTAATATTCGGCATGCTAATTACATTGCCGATTGCCAAATTGCATTATCTCTTATAGTTTCCGAAATATGGGCAATCGAAATTTTACACCTTAGTGTCTGTTTCTAACTGGGGTCAAAATTGTTAAATGGTCTTATGAATTAGTGATTTCGTTCCAATTTACATTCCAAGTAATATTCGTCATGCTAATTACGGTGACGATTGCCGAATTGCATTATCTCTTATAGTTTCCGAGATATGGACTATCGACATTTTGCAATATTGGCTCCGCTTCTAACTTGGGTTAAAATTGTAAAATGGTCTTATGAATCAGCGATTTCGTTAAAATTCACATTCCAAGTAATATTCGGCATGCTAATTACGTTGCCGGTTGCCAAATTGCATTATCTCTTATAGTTTCCAAGATATGGACTATCGACATCTTACAATATTGGCTCTGCTTCTAACTTGGGTTAAAATTGTAAAATGGTCTTATGAATCAGCGATTTCGTTAAAATTCACATTCCAAGTAATATTCGGCATGCTAATTACGTTGCCGATTGCCAAATTGCATTATCCCTTATAGTTTTCGAGATATGGGGAATCGAAATTTTACACCTTAGAGTCTGTTTCTAACTTGGGTCAAAATTGTAAAATGGTCTTATGAATAAGCGATTTCGTTCAAATTCACATTCCAAGTAATATGCGGCATGCTAATTACGTTGCCGGTTGCCAAATTGCATTATCTCTTATAGTTTCCGAGATATGTGCAAACGAAATTTTACACCCTTGAATCTGTTTCTAACTTGGGTCAAAAATGTAAAATGGTCTTATGAATTAGCGATTTCGTTCCAATTCACATTCCAAGTAATATTCGGCATGCTAATTACGTTGCCGATTGCCAAATTGCATTATCTCTTATAGTTTCCGAGATATATGCAAACGAAATTTTACACCTTTGAATCTGTTTCTAACTTGGGTCAAAAATATAAAATGGTCTTATGAATTAGCGATTTCGTTCCAATTCACATTCCAAGTAATATTCGACATGCTAATTACATTGCCGACTGCCAAATTGCATTATCTCTTATAGTTTTCGAGATATGGACTATCGACATCTGACAATATTGGCTCTACTTCTAACTTGGGACAGAATTGTAAAATGGTCTTAGGAATTAGCGATTTCGTTCCAATTCACATTCCAAGTAATATTTGTCATGCTAAATACGGTGACGATTGCCGAATTGCATTATCTCTTATGGTTTCCGAGATATGGACTATCGACATTTTACAATATTGTCTCTGCTTCTAGTTTGGGTTAAAATTGTAAAATGGTCTTATGAATTAGCGATTTCGTTCAAATTCACATTCCAAGTAATATTCGGCATGCTAATTACGTTGCCGGTTGCCAAATTGCATTATCTTTTATAGTTTCCGAGATATGGACTATCGACATCTGACAATATTGGCTCTGCTTCTAACTTGGGCCAGAATTGTAAAATGGTGTTATGAATTAGCGATTTCGTTCCAATACACATTCCAAGTAATATTCGGCATGCTAATTACGTCTCCGAATGCCAAATTGCATTATCCCTTATAGTTTCCGAGATATGGGCAATCGAAATTTTACACCTTAGAATCTGTTTCTAACTTGGGTCAAAAATGTAAAATGGTCTTATGGATTAGCGATTTCGTTCCATTTCACATTCCAAGTAACATTCGGCATGCTAATTACGTTGCCGATTGCCAAATTGTATTATCTCTTATAGTTTCAGAGATATGGGCAATCGAAATTTTACACCTTAGTGTCTGTTTCTAACTGGGGTCAAAATTGTTAAATGGTCTTATGAATTAGTGATTCCGTTCCAATTCACATTCCAAGTAATATTCGGCATGCTAATTACATTGCCGATTGCCAAATTGCATTATCTATTATAGTTTCCGAGATATGGGCAATCGAAATTTTACACCTTAGTGTCTGTTTCTAACTTGGGTCAAAATTGTAAAATGGTCTTATGAATTAGCGATTTTGCTCCAATTCACATTCCGAGTAATATTTGGCATGATAATTACGTTGCCGATTGCCAAATTGCATTATCTTTTATAGTTTCCGAGATATATGCTATCGACATCTTACAATATTTTCTCTGCTTCTAACTTGTGCCAGAATTGTAAAATGGTCTTATGAATTAGCGATTTCGTTCCAATTCACATTCCAAGTAACATTCGGCATGCTAATTACGTTGCCGATTGCCAAATTGTATTATCTCTTATAGTTTCCGAGATATGGGCAATCGAAATTTTACACCTTAGAGTCTGTTTCTAACTTGGGTCAAAATTGTAAAATGGTCTTACGAATTAGCGATTTCGCTCCAATTCACATTCCAAGTAATATTCGGCATGCTAATTACATTGCCGATTGCCAAATTGCATTATCCCTTATAGTTTCCGAGATATGGACTATCGACATCTGACAATATTAGCTCTGCTTCTAATTTGGGCCAGAATTGTAAAATGGTTTTATGAATTAGCGATTTCGTTCCAATTCACAATCCAAGTAATATTCGGAATGCTAATTACGTTGCCGATTGCCAAATTGCATTATCTCATATAGTTTCCGAGATATGGACTATCGACATCTTACAATATTGGCTGTGCTTCTAACTTGGGCCAAAATTGTAAAATGGTCTTATGAATTAGCGATTTCGTTCCAATTCACATTCAAAATAATATTCGGCATTGATAATTACGTTGCCGATTGCCAAATTGCATTATCTCTAGTAGTTTCCGAGATATGGGCAATCGAAATTTTACACCTTAGAGTCTGTTTCTAACTTGGGCCAAAATTGTAAAATGGTCTTATGAATTTGCGATTTCGCTCCAATTCACAATCCAAGTAATATTCGGCATGCTAATTACATTGCCGATTGCCAAATTCCATTATCTCTTATAGTTTCTGAGATATGGACTATCGATATCTTACTATATTGGCTCTTCTTCTAACTTGGGCCAGAATTGTAAAATGGTCTTTGGATTAGCGATTTCGGTCCAATTCACATTCCAAGTAATATTCGGCATGCTAATTACATTGCCGATTGCGAAAATGCATTATCTCTTATAGTTTCCGAGATATGGACTATCGACATCTTACAATATTGGCTCTGCTTCTAACTTGGACCAAAATTGTAAAATGGCCTTATGAATTAGCGATTTCGTTCCAATTCACATTCCAAGTAATATTCGGCATGCTACTTACGTTGCCGATTGCCAAATTGCATCATCTCTTATAGTTTCCGAGATATGGGCAATCGAAGTTTTACACCTTAGTGTCTGTTTCTAACTGGGGTCAAAATTGTTAAATGGTCTTATGAATTAGTGATTTCGTTCCAATTCACATACCAAGTAATATTCGGCATGCTGATTACATTGCCGATTACCAAATTGCATTATCTCTTATAGTTTCCGAGATATGGGCAATTGAAATTTTACACCTTAGTGTCTGTTTCTAACTTGGGCCAAAATTGTAAAATGGTCTTATGAATTAGCGATTTTGCTCCAATTCACATTCCGAGTAATATTCGGCATGCTAATTATATTGCCGATTGCCAAATTGCATTATATCCTATAGTTTCCAAGATATGGACTATCGACATCTTACAATATTGGCTCTGCTTCTAACATGGGCCAAAATTGTAAAATGGTCTTATGAATTAGCGATTTCGTTCCAATTCACATTCCAAGTAATATTCGGCATGCTAATTACGTTGCCGATTGCCAAATTGCATTACCTCCTATAGTTTCCAAGATATGGTCTATCGACATCTTACAATATTGGCTCTGCTTCTAACTTGGGCCAAAATTGTATAATGCTCTTATGAATTAGCGATTTCGTTCCAATTCACATTCAAAGAAATATTCGGCATGCTAATTACGTTGCCTGTTGCCAAATTGCATTATCTCATATAGTTTCCGAAATATGGACTATCGACATCTTACAATATTGGCTCTGCTTCTAACTTGGGCCAAAATTGTAAAATGGTCTTATGAATTAGTGATTTCGTTCCAATTCACATTCCAAGTAATATTCGGCATGCTAATTACATTGACGATTGCCAAATTGCATTATCTCTTATAGTTTCTGAGATATGCGCAATCGAAATTTTACACCTTAGGGTCCGTTTCTAACTTGGGTCAAAATTGTAAAATGGTCTTATGAATTAGCGATTTTGCTCCAATTCACATTCCGAGTAATATTCGGCATGCTAATTACGTTGCCGATTGCCATATTGCATTATCTTTTATTGTTTCGGAGATATATGCTATCGACAGCTTACAATATTGGCTCTGCTTCTAACTTGTGCCAGAATTGTAAAATGGTCTTATGAATTAGCGATTTCGTACCAATTCACATTCCAAGTAATATTCGGCATGCTAATTACGTTGCCGACTGCCAAATTGCATTATCTCTTATAGTATCCGAGATATGGGCAATCAAAGTTTTACACCTTAGAGTCTGTTTCTAACTTGGGTCAAAATTGTAAAATGGTCTTATGAATTAGCGATTTCGCTCCAATTCACATTCCAAGTAATATTCGGCATGCTAATTACATTGCCGATTGCCAAGTTGCATTATCTCTTATAGTTTCGGAGATATGGACTATAGACATATTACAATATTGGCTCTGCTTCTAACTTGGGCCAGGATTGTAAAATGGTCTTATGAATTAGCGATTTCGTTCCAATTCACATTCCAAGTAATATTCGGCATGCTAATTACGTTGCCGATTGCCAAATAGCATTATCTCATATAGTTTCCGAGATATGGACTATCGACATCTTACAATATTGGCTGTGCTTCTAACTTGGGCCAAAATTGTAAAATGGACTTATGAATTAGCGATTTTGCTCCAATTCACGTTCCGAGTAATATTTGGCATGCTAATTACGTTGCCGATTGCCAAATTGCATTATCTTTTGTAGTTTCCGAGATATGGGCTATCGACATCTTGCAATATTGGCTCTGCTTCTAACTTGTGCCAGAATTGTAAAATGGTCTTATGAATTAGCGATTTCGTTTCAATTCACATTCCAAGTAATATTCGGCATGCTAATTACGTTGCCGATTGCCAAATTGCATTACCTCTTATAGTTTCTGAGATATGCGCAATCGAAATTTTACACATTAGGGTCCGTTTCTAACTTGGGTCAAAATTGTAAAATGGTCTTATGAATTAGCGATATCGTTCCAATTCACATTCCAAGTAATATTCGGCATGATAATTACGTTGCCGATTGCCAAATTGCATTACCACTTATAGTTTCCGAGATATGGGCAATTGAAATTTTACACCTTAGTGTCTGTTTCTAACTTGGGTCAAAATTGTAAAATGGTCTTATGAATTAGCGATTTTGCTCCAATTCACATTCCAAGTAATATTCGGCATGCTAATTACGTTGCCGATTGCCAAATTGCATTATCTCTTATAGTTTCCGAGATATGGGCTATCGAAATTTTACACCTTAGAGTCAGTTTCTAACTTGGGTCAAAATTGTAAAATGGTCTTATGAATCAGCGATTTCGTTAAAATTCACATTCCAAGTAATATTCGCCATGCTAATTACGTTGCCGATTGCCAAATTGCATTATCCCTTATAGTTTTCGAGATATGGGGAATCGAAATTTTACACCTTAGAGTCTGTTTCTAACTTGGGTCAAAATTGTAAAATGGTCTTATGAATTAGCGATTTCGCTCCTATTCACATTCCAAGTAATATTCGGCATGCTAATTACGTTGCCGATTGCCAAATTGCATTATCTTTTATAGTTTCCGAGATATGGACTATCGACATCTGACAATATTGGCTCTGCTTCTAACTTGGGCCAGAATTGTAAAATGGTCTTATGAATTAGCGATTTCGTTCCAATACACATTCCAAGTAATATTCGGCATGCTAATTACGTCGCCGATTGCCAAATTGCATTATCTTTTATAGTTTCCGAGATATGGGCTATCGACATCTTACAATATTGGCTCTTCTTCTAACTTGGGCCAGAATTGTAAAATGGTCTTTTGGATTAGCGATTTCGGTCCAATTCACATTCCAAGTAATATTTGGCATGCTAATTACGTTGCCGATGGCCAACTCGCATTATCTCGTTTAGTTTCCGAGATATGTACTATCGACATCTTACAATATTGGCTCTGCTTCTAACTTGGACCAAAATTGTAAAATGGCCTTATGAATTAGCGATTTCGTTCCAATTCACATTCCAGGTAATATTCGGCATGCTAATTACGTTGCCGATTGCCAAATTGCATTATCTCTTATAGTTTCCGAGATATGGGCAATCGAAATTTTACACCTTAGTGTCTGTTTCTAACTGGGGTCAAAATTGTTAAATGGTCTTATGAATTAGTGATTTCGTTCCAATTTACATTCCAAGTAATATTCGGCATGCTAATTACATAGCCGATTGCCAAATTGCATTATCTCTTATAGTTTCCGAAATATGGGCAATCGAAATTTTACACCTTAGTGTCTGTTTCTAACTGGGGTCAAAATTGTTAAATGGTCTTATGAATTAGTGATTTCGTTCCAATTTACATTCCAAGTAATATTCGTCATGCTAATTACGGTGACGATTGCCGAATTGCATTATCTCTTATAGTTTCCGAGATATGGACTATCGACATTTTGCAATATTGGCTCTGCTTCTAACTTGGGTTAAAATTGTAAAATTGTCTTATGAATTAGCGATTTCGTTAAAATTCACATTCCAAGTAATATTCGGCATGCTAATTACGTTGCCGATTGCCAAATTGCATTATCCCTTATAGTTTTCGAGATATGGGGAATCGAAATTTTACACCTTAGAGTCTGTTTCTAACTTGGGTCAAAATTGTAAAATGGTCTTATGAATCAGCGATTTCGTTCAAATTCACATTCCAAGTAATATTCGGCATGCTAATTACGTTGCCGATTGCCAAATTGCATTATCTCTTATAGTTTCCGAGATATGTGCAAACGAAATTTTACACCTTTGAATCTGTTTCTAACTTGGGTCAAAAATGTAAAATGGTCTTATGAATTAGCGATTTCGTTCCAATTCACATTCCAAGTAATATTCGGCATGCTAATTACGTTGCCGATTGCCAAATTGCATTATCTCTTATAGTTTCCGAGATATGTGCAAACGAAATTTTACACCTTTGAATCTGTTTCTAACTTGGGTCAAAAATGTAAAATGGTCTTATGAATTAGCGATTTCGTTCCAATTCACATTCCAAGTAATATTAGACATGCTAATTAGATTGCCGACTGCCAAATTGCATTATCTCTTATAGTTTCCGAGATATGGACTATCGACATCTGACAATATTGGCTCTACTTCTAACTTGGGACAGAATTGTAAAATGGTCTTAGGAATTAGCGATTTCGTTCCAATTCACATTCCAAGTAATATTCGTCATGCTAATTACGGTGACGATTGCCGAATTACATTATCTCTTATGGTTTCCGAGATATGGACTATCGACATTTTACAATATTGGCTCTGCTTCTAGCTTGGGTTAAAATTGTAAAATGGTCTTATGAATTAGCGATTTCGTTCAAATTCACATTCCAAGTAATATTCGGCATGCTAATTACGTTGCCGGTTGCCAAATTGCATTATCTCTTATAGTTTCCAAGATATGGACTATCGACATCTTACAATATTGGCTCTGCTTCTAACTTGGGTTAAAATTGTAAAATGGTCTTATGAATCAGCGATTTCGCTAAAATTCACATTCCAAGTAATATTCGGCATGCTAATTAAGTTGCCGATTGCCAAATTGCATTATCTTTTATAGTTTCCGAGATATGGACTATCGACATCTGGCAATATTGGCTCTGCTTCTAACTTGGGCCAGAATTGTAAAATGGTGTTATGAATTAGCGATTTCGTTCCAATACACATTCCAAGTAATATTCGGCATGCTAATTACGTCTCCGATTGCCAAATTGCATTATCCCTTATAGTTTCCGAGATATGGGCAATCGAAATTTTACACCTTAGAATCTGTTTCTAACTTGGGTCAAAAAGGTAAAATGGTCTTATGGATTAGCCATTTCGTTCCATTTCACATTCCAAGTAACATTCGGCATGCTAATTACGTTGCCGATTGCCAAATTGTATTATCTCTTATGGTTTCCGAGATATGGGCAATCGAAACTTTACACCTTAGTGTCTGTTTCTAACTGGGGTCAAAATTGTTAAATGGTCTTATGAATTAGAGATTTCGTTCCAATTCACATTCCAAGTAATATTCGGCATGCTAATTACATTTCCGATTGCCAAATTGCATTATCTCTTATAGTTTCCGAGATATGGGCAATCGAAATTTTACACCTTAGTGTCTGTTTCTAACTTGGGTCAAAATTGTAAAATGGCCTTATGAATTAGCGATTTTGCTCCAATTCACATTCCGAGTAATATTTGGCATGATAATTACGTTGCCGATTGCCAAATTGCATTATCTTTTATAGTTTCCGAGATATGGGCTATCGACATCTTACAATATTGGCTCTGCTTCTAACTTGTGCCAGAATTGTAAAATGGTCTTATGAATTAGCGATTTCGTTCCAATTCACATTCCAAGTAACATTCGGCATGCTAATTACGTTGCCGATTGCCAAATTGTATTATCTCTTATAGTTTCCGAGATATGGGCAATCGAAATTTTACACCTTAGAGTCTGTTTCTAACTTGGGTCAAAATTGTAAAATGGTCTTACGAATTAGCGATTTCGCTCCAATTCACATTCCAAGTAATATTCGGCATGCTAATTACGTTGCCGATTGCCAAATTGCATTATCCCTCATAGTTTCCGAGATATGGACTATCGACCTCTGACAATATTAGCTCTGCTTCTAACTTGGACCAGAATTGTAAAATGGTTTTATGAATTAGCGATTTCGTTCCAATTCACATTCCAAGTAATATTCGGAATGCTAATTACGTTGCCGATTGCCAAATTGCATTATCTCATATAGTTTCCGAGATATGGACTATCGACATCTTACAATATTGGCTGTGCTTCTAACTTGGGCCAAAATTGTAAAATGGTCTTATGAATTAGTGATTTCGTTCCAATTCACATTCCAAGTAATATTCGGCATGCTAATTACATTGCCGATTACCAAATTGCATTATCTCTTATAGTTTCCGAGATATGGGCAATTGAAGTTTTACACCTTAGTGTCTGTTTCTAACTTGGGTCAAAATTGTAAAATGGTCTTATGAATTAGCGATTTTGCTCCAATTCACATTCCGAGTAATAGTCGGCATGCTAATTATATTGCCGATTGCCAAATTGCATTATATCCTATAGTTTCCAAGATATGGACTATCGACATCTTACAATATTGGCTCTGCTTCTAACTTGGGCCAAAATTGTAAAATGGTCTTATGAATTAGCGATTTCGTTCCAATTCACATTCCAAGTAATTTTCGGCATGCTAATTACGTTGCCGATTGCCAAATTGCATTACCTCCTATAGTTTCCAAGATATGGTCTATCGACATCTTACAATATTGGCTCTGCTTCTAACTTGGGCCAAAATTGTAAAATGCTCTTATGAATTAGCGATTTCGTTCCAATTCACATTCAAAGAAATATTCGGCATGCTAATTAGGTTGCCTGTTGCCAAATTGCATTATCTCTTATAATTTCCGAAATATGGACTATCGACATCTTACAATATTGGCTCTGCTTCTAACTTGGGAAAAAATTGTAAAATGGTCTTATGAATTAGTGATTTCGTTCCAATTCACATTCCAAGTAATATTCGGCATGCTAATTACATTGGTGATTGCCAAATTGCATTATCTCTTATAGTTTCTGAGATATGCGCAATCGAAATTTTACACCTTAGGGTCCGTTTCTAACTTGGGTCAAAATTGTAAAATGGTCTTATGAATTAGCGATTTTGCTCCAATTCACATTCCGAGTAATATTCGGCATGCTAATTACGTTGCCGATTGCCATATTGCATTATCTTTTATAGTTTCGGAGATATGGGCTATCGACATCTTACAATATTGGCTCTGCTTCTAACTTGGGTTAAAATTGTAAAATGGTCTTATGAATCAGCGATTTCGTTAAAATTCACATTCCAAGTAATATTCGGCATGCTAATTACGTTGCCGATTGCCAAATTGCATTATCTTTTATAGTTTCCGAGATATGGACTATCGACATCTGATAATATTGGCTCTGCTTCTAACTTGGGCCAGAATTGTAAAATGGTGTTATGAATTAGCGATTTCGTTCCAATACACATTCCAAGTAATATTCGGCATGCTAATTACGTCTCCGATTGCCAAATTGCATTATCCCTTATAGTTTCCGAGATATGGGCAATCGAAATTTTACACCTTAGAATCTGTTTCTAACTTGGGTCAAAAAGGTAAAACGGTCTTATGGATTAGCGATTTCGTTCCATTTCACATTCCAAGTAACATTCGGCATGCTAATTACGTTGCCGATTGCCAAATTGTATTATCTCTTATAGTTTTCGAGATATGGGCAATCAAAATTTTACACCTTAGTGTCTGTTTCTAACTGGGGTCAAAATTGTTAAATGGTCTTATGAATTAGTGATTTCGTTCCAATTCACATTCCAAGTAATATTCGGCATGCTAATTACATTGCCGATTGCCAAATTGCATTATCTCTTATAGTTTCCTAGATATGGGCAATCGAAATTTTACACCTTAGTGTCTGTTTCTAACTTGGGTCAAAATTGTAAAATGGTCTTATGAATTAGCGATTTTGCTCCAATTCACATTCCGAGTAATATTTGGCATGATAATTACGTTGCCGATTGCCAAATTGCATTATCTTTTATAGTTTCCGAGATATGGGCTATCGACATCTTACAATATTGGCTCTGCTTCTAACTTGTGCCAGAATTGTAAAATGGTCTTATGAATTAGCGATTTCGTTCCAATTCACATTCCAAGTAACATTCGGCATGCTAATTACGTTGCCGATTGTCAAATTGTATTATCTCTTATAGTTTCCGAGATATGGGCAATCGAAATTTTACACCTTAGAGTCTGTTTCTAACTTGAGTCAAAATTGTAAAATGGTCTTACGAATTAGCGATTTCGCTCCAATTCGCATTCCAAGTATTATTCGGCATGCTAATTACGTTGCCGATTGCCAAATTGCATTATCCCTTATAGTTTCTGAGATATGGACTATCGACATCTGACAATATTAGCTCTGCTTCTAACTTGGGCCAGAATTGTAAAATGGTTTTATGAATTAGCGATTTCGTTCCAATTCACATTCCAAGTAATATTCGGAATGCTAATTACGTTGCCGATTGCCAAATTGCATTATCTCATATAGTTTCCGAGATATGGCCTATCGACATCTTACAATATTGGCTGTGCTTCTAACTTGGGCCAAAATTGTAAAATGGTCTTATGAATTAGCGATTTCGTTCCAATTCACATTCAAAGTAATATTCGACATTGATAATTACGTTGCCGATGGCCAAATTGCATTATCTCTTGTAGTTTCCGAGATATGGGCAATCGAAATTTTACACCTTAGAGTCTGTTTCTAACTTGGGTCAAAATTGTAAAATGGTCTTATGAATTTGCGATTTCGCTCCAATTCACATTCCAAGTAATATTCGGCATGCTAATTACATTGCCGATTGCCAAATTGCATTATCTCTTATAGTTTCTGAGATATGGACTATCGACATCTTACTATATTGGCTCTTCTTCTAACTTGGGCCAGAATTGTAAAATGGTCTTATGAATTAGCGATTTCGTTCCAATTCACATTCCAAGTAATTTTCGGCATGCTAATTATATTGCCGATTGCCAAATTGCATTATATCCTATAGCTTCCAAGATATGGATTATCGACATCTTACAATATTGGCTCTGCTTCTAACTTGGGCCAAAATTGTAAAATGCTCTTATGAATTAGCGATTTCGTTCCAATTCACATTCAAAGAAATATTCGGCATGCTAATTACGTTGCCTGTTGCCAAATTGCATTATCTCTTATAGTTTCCGAAATATGGACTATCGACATCTTACAATATTGGCTCGGCTTCTAACTTGGGCCAAAATTGTAAAATGGTCTTATGAATTAGTGATTTCGTTCCAATTCACATTCCAAGTAATATTCGGCATGCTAATTACATTGGCGATTGCCAAATTGCATTATCTCTTATAGTTTCTGAGATATGCGCAATCGAAATTTTACACCTTAGGGTCCGTTTCTAACTTGGGTCAAAATTGTAAAATGGTCTTATGAATTAGCGATTTTGCTCCAATTCACATTCCGAGTAATATTCGGCATGCTAATTACGTTGCCGATTACCAAATTGCATTATCTCTTATAGTTTCCGAGATATGGGCAATTGAAATTTTACACCTTAGTGTCTGTTTCTAACTTGGGTCAAAATTGTAAAATGGTCTTATGAATTAGCGATTTTGCTCCAATTCACATTCCGAGTAATATTCGGCATGCTAATTATATGGCCGATTGCCAAATTGCATTATATCCTATAGCTTCCAAGATATGGACTATCGACATCTTACAATATTGGCTCTGCTTCTAACTTGGGCCAAAATTGTAAAATGGTCTTATGAATTAGCGATTTCGTTCCAATTCACATTCCAAGTAATTTTCGGCATGCTAATTACGTTGCCGATTGCCAAATTGCTTTACCTCCTATAGTTTCCAAGATATGGTCTATCGACATCTTACAATATTGGCTCTGCTTCTAACTTGGGCCAAAATTGTAAAATGCTCTTATGAATTAGCGATTTCGTTCCAATTCACATTCAAAGAAATATTCGGCATGCTAATTACGTTGCCTGTTGCCAAATTGCATTAACTCTTATAGTTTCCGAAATATGGACTATCGACATCTTACCATATTGGCTCTGCTTCTAACTTGGGCCAAAATTGTAAAATGGTCTTATGAATTAGTGATTTCGTTCCAATTCACATTCCAAGTAATATTCGGCATGCTAATTACATTGCGATTGCCAAATTGCATTATCTCTTATAGTTTCTGAGATATGCGCAATCGAAATTTTACACCTTAGGGTCCGTTTCTAACTTGGGTCAAAATTGTAAAATGGTCTTATGAATTAGCGATTTTGCTCCAATTCACATTCCGAGTAATATTCGGCATGCTAATTACGTTGCCGATTGCCATATTGCATTATCTTTTATAGTTTCGGAGATATGGGCTATCGACAGCTTACAATATTGGCTCTGTTTCTAACTTGGGCCAAAATTGTAAAATGGCCTTATGAATTAGTGATTTCGTTCCTATTCACATTCCAAGTAATATTCGGCATGCTAATGACGTTGCCAACTGCCAAATTGCATTATCTCTTATAGTATCCGAGATATGGGCAATCGAAATTTTACACCTTAGAGTCTGTTTCTAACTTGGGTCAAAATTGTAATATGGTCTTATGAATTAGCGATTTCGCTCCAATTCACATTCCAAGTAATATTCGGCATGCTAATTACATTGCCGATTGCCAAGTTGCATTATCTCTTATAGTTTCGGAGATATGGACTATAGACATCTTACAATATTGGCTCTGCTTCTAACTTGGGCCAGAATTGTAAAATGGTCTTATGAATTAGCGATTTCGTTTCAATTCACATTCCAAGTAATATTCGGCATGCTAATTACGTTGCCGATTGCCAAATTGCATTACCTCTTATAGTATCCGAGATATGGGCAATCGAAATTTTACAAGTTAGAGTCTGTTTCTAACTTGGGTCAAAATTGTAAAATGGTCTTATGAATTAGCGATTTCGCTCCAATTCACATTCCAAGTAATATTCGGCATGCTAATTACATTGCCGATTGCCAAGTTGCATTATCTCTTATAGTTTCGGAGATATGGACTATAGACATCTTACAATATTGGCTGTGCTTCTAACTTGGGCCAAAATTGTAAAATGGACTTATGAATTAGCGATTTTGCTCCAATTCACGTTCCGAGTATTATTTGGCATGCTAATTACGTTGCCGATTGCCAAATTTCATTATCTTTTATAGTTTCCGAGATATGGACTATTGACATCTTACAATATTGGCTGTGCTTCTAACTTGGGCCAAAATTGTAAAATGG
Source organism: Rhynchophorus ferrugineus (assembly GCF_030347505.1). Lineage (NCBI taxonomy): Eukaryota > Metazoa > Arthropoda > Insecta > Coleoptera > Curculionidae > Rhynchophorus > Rhynchophorus ferrugineus. The sequence goes on along the minus strand of NW_027472586.1, from coordinate 24,133,413 downwards.
TCTTATGAATTAGCGATTTCGTTCCAATTCACATTCAAAGTAATATTCGGCATTGCTAATTACGTTGCCGATTACCAAATTGCATTATCTTTTATAGTTTCCGAGATATGGGCTATCGACATCTTACAATATTGGCTCTGCTTCTAACTTGTGCCAGAATTGTAAAATGGTCTTATGAATTAGCGATTTCGTTCCAATTCACACTCCAAGTAATATTCGGCATGCTAATTACGTTGCCGATTGCCAAATTGCATTACCTCTTATAGTTTCTGAGATATGCGCAATCGAAATTTTACACCTTAGGGTCCGTTTCTAACTTGGGTCAAAATTGTAAAATGGTCTTATGAATTAGCGATTTCGTTCCAATTCACATTCCAAGTAATATTCGGCATGATAATTACGCTGCCGATTGCCAAATTGCATTACCTCTTATAGTTTCCGAGATATGGGCAATTGAAATTTTACACCTTAGTGTCTGTTTCTAACTTGGGTCAAAATTGTAAAATGGTCTTATGAATTAGCGATTTTGCTCCAATTCACATTCCAAGTAATATTCGGCATGCTAATTACGTTGCCGATTGCCAAATTGCATTATCTCTTATAGTTTCCGAGATATGGGCAATCGAAATTTTACACCTTAGAGTCAGTTTCTAACTTGGGTCAAAATTGTAAAATGGTCTTATGAATAAGCGATTTCGCTCCAATTCACATTCCAAGTAATATTCGGCATGCTAATAACATCGCCGATTGCCAAGTTGCATTATCTCTTATAGTTTCGGAGATATGGACTATAGACATCTTACAATAATGGCTCTGCTTCTAACTTGGGCCAGAATTGTAAAATGGTCTTATGAATTAGCGATTTCGTTCCAATTCACATTCCAAGTAATATTCGGCATGCTAATTACGTTGCCGATTGCCAAATTGCATTATCTCATATAGTTTCCGAGATATGGACTATCGACATCTTACAATATTGGCTGTGCTTCTAACTTGGGCCAAAATTGTAAAATGGACTTATGAATTAGCGATTTTGCTTCAATTCACATTCCTAGTAATATTTGGCATGCTAATTACGTTGCCGATTGCCAAATTTCATTATCTTTTATAGTTTCCGAGATATGGACTATCGACATCTTACAATATTGGCTGTGCTTCTAACTTGGGCCAAAATTGTAAAATGGTCTTATGAATTAGCGATTTCGTTCCAATTCACATTCAAAGTAATATTCGGCATTGCTAATTACGTTGCCGATTGCCAAATTGCATTATCTTTTATAGTTTCCGAGATATGGGCTATCGACATCTTACAATATTGGCTCTGCTTCTAACTTGTGCCAGAATTGTAAAATGGTCTTATGAATTAGCGATTTCCTTCCAATTCACACTCCAAGTAATATTCGGCATGCTAATTACGTTGCCGATTGCCAAATTGCATTATCCCTTATAGTTTCCGAGATATGGACTATCGACATCTTACAATATTGGCTCTTCTTCTAACTTGGGCCAGAATTGTAAAATGGTCTTTTGGATTAGCGATTTCGGTCCAATTCACATTCCAAGTAATATTTGGCATGCTAATTACGTTGCCGATGGCCAACTCGCATTATCTCGTTTAGTTTCCGAGATATGTACTATCGACATCTTACAATATTGGCTCTGCTTCTATCTTGGACCAAAATTGTAAAATGGCCCTATGAATTAGCGATTTCTTTAAAATTCACATTCCAAGTAATATTCGGCATGCTAATTACGTTGCCGATTGCCAAATTGCATTATCTCTTATAGTTTCCGAGATATGGGCAATCGAAATTTTACACCTTAGTGTCTGTTTCTAACTGGGGTCAAAAGGGTTAAATGGTCTTATGAATTAGTGATTTCGTTCCAATTCACATTCCAAGTAATATTCGGCATGCTAATTACGTTGCCGATTGCCAAATTGCATTATCTCTTATAGTTTCCGAGATATGGGCAATCGAAATTTTACACCTTAGTGTCTGTTTCTAACTTGGGTCAAAATTGTAAAATGGTCTTATGAATTAGCGATTTTGCTCCAATTCACATTCCGAGTAATATTCGGCATGCTAATTACATTGCCGATCGCCAAATTGCATTATCTCATATAGTTTCCAAGATATGGTCTATCGACATCTTACAATATTGGCTCTGCTTCTAACTTGGGCCAAAATTGTAAAATGCTCTTATGAATTAGCGATTTCGTTCCAATTCACATTCAAAGAAATATTCGGCATGCTAATTACGTTGCCTTTTGCCAAATTGCATTATCTCTTATAGTTTCCGAAATATGGACTATCGACATCTTACCATATTGGCTCTGCTTCTAACTTGGGCCAAAATTGTAAAATGGCCTTATGAATTAGTGATTTCGTTCCAATTCACATTCCAAGTAATATTCGGCATGCTAATTACATTGGCGATTGCCAAATTGCATTATCTCTTATAGTTTCTGAGATATGCGCAATCGAAATTTTACACCTTAGGGTCCGTTTCTAACTTGGGTCAAAATTGTAAAATGGTCTTATGAATTAGCGATTTTGCTCCAATTCACATTCCGAGTAATATTCGGCATGCTAATTACGTTGCCGATTGCCATATTGCATTATCTTTTATAGTTTCGGAGATATGGGCTATCGACAGCTTACAATATTGGCTCTGTTTCTAACTTGGGCCAAAATTGTAAAATGGCCTTATGAATTAGTGATTTCGTTCCTATTCACATTCCAAGTAATATTCGGCATGCTAATGACGTTGCCAACTGCCAAATTGCATTATCTCTTATAGTATCCGAGATATGGGCAATCGAAATTTTACACCTTAGAGTCTGTTTCTAACTTGGGTCAAAATTGTAATATGGTCTTATGAATTAGCGATTTCGCTCCAATTCACATTCCAAGTAATATTCGGCATGCTAATTACATTGCCGATTGCCAAGTTGCATTATCTCTTATAGTTTCGGAGATATGGACTATAGACATCTTACAATATTGGCTCTGCTTCTAACTTGGGCCAGAATTGTAAAATGGTCTTATGAATTAGCGATTTCGTTTCAATTCACATTCCAAGTAATATTCGGCATGCTAATTACGTTGCCGATTGCCAAATTGCATTACCTCTTATAGTATCCGAGATATGGGCAATCGAAATTTTACAAGTTAGAGTCTGTTTCTAACTTGGGTCAAAATTGTAAAATGGTCTTATGAATTAGCGATTTCGCTCCAATTCACATTCCAAGTAATATTCGGCATGCTAATTACATTGCCGATTGCCAAGTTGCATTATCTCTTATAGTTTCGGAGATATGGACTATAGACATCTTACAATATTGGCTGTGCTTCTAACTTGGGCCAAAATTGTAAAATGGACTTATGAATTAGCGATTTTGCTCCAATTCACGTTCCGAGTATTATTTGGCATGCTAATTACGTTGCCGATTGCCAAATTTCATTATCTTTTATAGTTTCCGAGATATGGACTATTGACATCTTACAATATTGGCTGTGCTTCTAACTTGGGCCAAAATTGTAAAATGGTCTTATGAATTAGCGATTTCGTTCCAATTCACATTCAAAGTAATATTCGGCATTGCTAATTACGTTGCCGATTACCAAATTGCATTATCTTTTATAGTTTCCGAGATATGGGCTATCGACATCTTACAATATTGGCTCTGCTTCTAACTTGTGCCAGAATTGTAAAATGGTCTTATGAATTAGCGATTTCGTTCCAATTCACACTCCAAGTAATATTCGGCATGCTAATTACGTTGGCGATTGCCAAATTGCATTACCTCTTATAGTTTCTGAGATATGCGCAATCGAAATTTTACACCTTAGGGTCCGTTTCTAACTTGGGTCAAAATTGTAAAATGGTCTTATGAATTAGCGATTTCGTTCCAATTCACATTCCAAGTAATATTCGGCATGATAATTACGCTGCCGATTGCCAAATTGCATTATCTCTTATAGTTTCCGAAATATGGGCAATCGAAATTTTACACCTTAGTGTCTGTTTCTAACTGGGGTCAAAATTGTTAAATGGTCTTATGAATTAGTGATTTCGTTCCAATTTACATTCCAAGTAATATTCGTCATGCTAATTACGGTGACGATTGCCGAATTGCATTATCTCTTATAGTTTCCGAGATATGGACTATCGACATTTTGCAATATTGGCTCTGCTTCTAACTTGGGTTAAAATTGTAAAATTGTCTTATGAATTAGCGATTTCGTTCCAATTCACATTCCAAGTAATATTCGTCATGCTAATTACGGTGACGCTTGCCGAATTGCATTATCTCTTATGGTTTCCGAGATATGGACTATCGACATTTTACAATATTGGCTCTGCTTCTAACTTGGGTTAAAATTGTAAAATGGTCTTATGAATCAGCGATTTCGTTAAAATTCACATTCCAAGTAATATTCGGCATGCTAATTACGTTGCCGATTGCCAAATTGCATTATCCCTTATAGTTTTCGAGATATGGGGAATCGAAATTTTACACCTTAGAGTCTGTTTCTAACTTGGGTCAAAATTGTAAAATGGTCTTATGAATCAGCGATTTCGTTCAAATTCACATTCCAAGTAATATTCGGCATGCTAATTACGTTGCCGATTGCCAAATTGCATTATCTCTTATAGTTTCCGAGATATGTGCAAACGAAATTTTACACCTTTGAATCTGTTTCTAACTTGGGTCAAAAATGTAAAATGGTCTTATGAATTAGCGATTTCGTTCCAATTCACATTCCAAGTAATATTCGGCATGCTAATTACGTTGCCGATTGCCAAATTGCATTATCTCTTATAGTTTCCGAGATATGTGCAAACGAAATTTTACACCTTTGAATCTGTTTCTAACTTGGGTCAAAAATGTAAAATGGTCTTATGAATTAGCGATTTCGTTCCAATTCACATTCCAAGTAATATTAGACATGCTAATTAGATTGCCGACTGCCAAATTGCATTATCTCTTATAGTTTCCGAGATATGGACTATCGACATCTGACAATATTGGCTCTACTTCTAACTTGGGACAGAATTGTAAAATGGTCTTAGGAATTAGCGATTTCGTTCCAATTCACATTCCAAGTAATATTCGTCATGCTAATTACGGTGACGATTGCCGAATTGCATTATCTCTTATGGTTTCCGAGATATGGACTATCGACATTTTACAATATTGGCTCTGCTTCTAGCTTGGGTTAAAATTGTAAAATGGTCTTATGAATTAGCGATTTCGTTCAAATTCACATTCCAAGTAATATTCGGCATGCTAATTACGTTGCCGGTTGCCAAATTGCATTATCTCTTATAGTTTCCAAGATATGGACTATCGACATCTTACAATATTGGCTCTGCTTCTAACTTGGGTTAAAATTGTAAAATGGTCTTATGAATCAGCGATTTCGCTAAAATTCACATTCCAAGTAATATTCGGCATGCTAATTAAGTTGCCGATTGCCAAATTGCATTATCTTTTATAGTTTCCGAGATATGGACTATCGACATCTTGCAATATTGGCTCTGCTTCTAACTTGGGCCAGAATTGTAAAATGGTGTTATGAATTAGCGATTTCGTTCCAATACACATTCCAAGTAATATTCGGCATGCTAATTACGTCTCCGATTGCCAAATTGCATTATCCCTTATAGTTTCCGAGATATGGGCAATCGAAATTTTACACCTTAGAATCTGTTTCTAACTTGGGTCAAAAAGGTAAAATGGTCTTATGGATTATCCATTTCGTTCCATTTCACATTCCAAGTAACATTCGGCATGCTAATTACGTTGCCGATTGCCAAATTGTATTATCTCTTATAGTTTCCGAGATATGGGCAATCGAAATTTTATACCTTAGTGTCTGTTTCTAACTGGGGTCAAAATTGTTAAATGGTCTTATGAATTAGAGATTTCGTTCCAATTCACATTCCAAGTAATATTCGGCATGCTAATTACATTTCCGATTGCCAAATTGCATTATCTCTTATAGTTTCCGAGATATGGGCAATCGAAATTTTACACCTTAGTGTCTGTTTCTAACTTGGGTCAAAATTGTAAAATGGTCTTATGAATTAGCGATTTTGCTCCAATTCACATTCCGAGTAATATTTGGCATGATAATTACGTTGCCGATTGCCAAATTGCATTATCTTTTATAGTTTCCGAGATATGGGCTATCGACATCTTACAATATTGGCTCTGCTTCTAACTTGTGCCAGAATTGTAAAATGGTCTTATGAATTAGCGATTTCGTTCCAATTCACATTCCAAGTAACATTCGGCATGCTAATTACGTTGCCGATTGCCAAATTGTATTATCTCTTATAGTTTCCGAGATATGGGCAATCGAAATTTTACACCTTAGAGTCTGTTTCTAACTTGGGTCAAAATTGTAAAATGGTCTTACGAATTAGCGATTTCGCTCCAATTCACATTCCAAGTAATATTCGGCATGCTAATTACGTTGCCGATTGCCAAATTGCATTATCCCTTATAGTTTCCGAGATATGGACTATCGACCTCTGACAATATTAGCTCTGCTTCTAACTTGGACCAGAATTGTAAAATAGTTTTATGAATTAGCGATTTCGTTCCAATTCACATTCCAAGTAATATTCGGAATGCTAATTACGTTGCCGATTGCCAAATTGCATTATCTCATATAGTTTCCGAGATATGGACTATCGACATCTTACAATATTGGCTGTGCTTCTAACTTGGGCCAAAATTGTAAAATGGTCTTATGAATTAGTGATTTCGTTCCAATTCACATTCCAAGTAATATTCGGCATGCTAATTACATTGCCGATTACCAAATTGCATTATCTCTTATAGTTTCCGAGATATGGGCAATTGAAGTTTTACACCTTAGTGTCTGTTTCTAACTTGGGTCAAAATTGTAAAATGGTCTTATGAATTAGCGATTTTGCTCCAATTCACATTCCGAGTAATAGTCGGCATGCTAATTATATTGCCGATTGCCAAATTGCATTATATCCTATAGTTTCCAAGATATGGACTATCGACATCTTACAATATTGGCTCTGCTTCTAACTTGGGCCAAAATTGTAAAATGGTCTTATGAATTAGCGATTTCGTTCCAATTCACATTCCAAGTAATTTTCGGCATGCTAATTACGTTGCCGATTGCCAAATTGCATTACCTCCTATAGTTTCCAAGATATGGTCTATCGACATCTTACAATATTGGCTCTGCTTCTAACTTGGGCCAAAATTGTAAAATGCTCTTATGAATTAGCGATTTCGTTCCAATTCACATTCAAAGAAATATTCGGCATGCTAATTAGGTTGCCTGTTGCCAAATTGCATTATCTCTTATAATTTCCGAAATATGGACTATCGACATCTTACAATATTGGCTCTGCTTCTAACTTGGGAAAAAATTGTAAAATGGTCTTATGAATTAGTGATTTCGTTCCAATTCACATTCCAAGTAATATTCGGCATGCTAATTACATTGGTGATTGCCAAATTGCATTATCTCTTATAGTTTCTGAGATATGCGCAATCGAAATTTTACACCTTAGGGTCCGTTTCTAACTTGGGTCAAAATTGTAAAATGGTCTTATGAATTAGCGATTTTGCTCCAATTCACATTCCGAGTAATATTCGGCATGCTAATTACGTTGCCGATTGCCATATTGCATTATCTTTTATAGTTTCGGAGATATGGGCTATCGACATCTTACAATATTGGCTCTGCTTCTAACTTGGGTTAAAATTGTAAAATGGTCTTATGAATCAGCGATTTCGTTAAAATTCACATTCCAAGTAATATTCGGCATGCTAATTACGTTGCCGATTGCCAAATTGCATTATCTTTTATAGTTTCCGAGATATGGACTATCGACATCTGACAATATTGGCTCTGCTTCTAACTTGGGCCAGAATTGTAAAATGGTGTTATGAATTAGCGATTTCGTTCCAATACACATTCCAAGTAATATTCGGCATGCTAATTACGTCTCCGATTGCCAAATTGCATTATCCCTTATAGTTTCCGAGATATGGGCAATCGAAATTTTACACCTTAGAATCTGTTTCTAACTTGGGTCAAAAAGGTAAAACGGTCTTATGGATTAGCGATTTCGTTCCATTTCACATTCCAAGTAACATTCGGCATGCTAATTACGTTGCCGATTGCCAAATTGTATTATCTCTTATAGTTTTCGAGATATGGGCAATCAAAATTTTACACCTTAGTGTTTGTTTCTAACTGGGGTCAAAATTGTTAAATGGTCTTATGAATTAGTGATTTCGTTCCAATTCACATTCCAAGTAATATTCGGCATGCTAATTACATTGCCGATTGCCAAATTGCATTATCTCTTATAGTTTCCTAGATATGGGCAATCGAAATTTTACACCTTAGTGTCTGTTTCTAACTTGGGTCAAAATTGTAAAATGGTCTTATGAATTAGCGATTTTGCTCCAATTCACATTCCGAGTAATATTTGGCATGATAATTACGTTGCCGATTGCCAAATTGCATTATCTTTTATAGTTTCCGAGATATGGGCTATCGACATCTTACAATATTGGCTCTGCTTCTAACTTGTGCCAGAATTGTAAAATGGTCTTATGAATTAGCGATTTCGTTCCAATTCACATTCCAAGTAACATTCGGCATGCTAATTACGTTGCCGATTGCCAAATTGTATTATCTCTTATAGTTTCCGAGATATGGGCAATCGAAATTTTACACCTTAGAGTCTGTTTCTAACTTGAGTCAAAATTGTAAAATGGTCTTACGAATTAGCGATTTCGCTCCAATTCGCATTCCAAGTATTATTCGGCATGCTAATTACGTTGCCGATTGCCAAATTGCATTATCCCTTATAGTTTCCGAGATATGGACTATCGACATCTGACAATATTAGCTCTGCTTCTAACTTGGGCCAGAATTGTAAAATGGTTTTATGAATTAGCGATTTCGTTCCAATTCACATTCCAAGTAATATTCGGAATGCTAATTACGTTGCCGATTGCCAAATTGCATTATCTCATATAGTTTCCGAGATATGGCCTATCGACATCTTACAATATTGGCTGTGCTTCTAATTTGGGCCAAAATTGTAAAATGGTCTTATGAATTAGCGATTTCGTTCCAATTCACATTCAAAGTAATATTCGACATTGATAATTACGTTGCCGATGGCCAAATTGCATTATCTCTTGTAGTTTCCGAGATATGGGCAATCGAAATTTTACACCTTAGAGTCTGTTTCTAACTTGGGTCAAAATTGTAAAATGGTCTTATGAATTTGCGATTTCGCTCCAATTCACATTCCAAGTAATATTCGGCATGCTAATTACATTGCCGATTGCCAAATTGCATTATCTCTTATAGTTTCTGAGATATGGACTATCGACATCTTACTATATTGGCTCTTCTTCTAACTTGGGCCAGAATTGTAAAATGGTCTTATGAATTAGCGATTTCGTTCCAATTCACATTCCAAGTAATTTTCGGCATGCTAATTATATTGCCGATTGCCAAATTGCATTATATCCTATAGCTTCCAAGATATGGATTATCAACATCTTACAATATTGGCTCTGCTTCTAACTTGGGCCAAAATTGTAAAATGCTCTTATGAATTAGCGATTTCGTTCCAATTCACATTCAAAGAAATATTAGGCATGCTAATTACGTTGCCTGTTGCCAAATTGCATTATCTCTTATAGTTTCCGAAATATGGACTATCGACATCTTACAATATTGGCTCGGCTTCTAACTTGGGCCAAAATTGTAAAATGGTCTTATGAATTAGTGATTTCGTTCCAATTCACATTCCAAGTAATATTCGGCATGCTAATTACATTGGCGATTGCCAAATTGCATTATCTCTTATAGTTTCTGAGATATGCGCAATCGAAATTTTACACCTTAGGGTCCGTTTCTAACTTGGGTCAAAATTGTAAAATGGTCTTATGAATTAGCGATTTTGCTCCAATTCACATTCCGAGTAATATTCGGCATGCTAATTACGTTGCCGATTACCAAATTGCATTATCTCTTATAGTTTCCGAGATATGGGCAATTGAAATTTTACACCTTAGTGTCTGTTTCTAACTTGGGTCAAAATTGTAAAATGGTCTTATGAATTAGCGATTTTGCTCCAATTCACATTCCGAGTAATATTCGGCATGCTAATTATATGGCCGATTGCCAAATTGCATTATATCCTATAGCTTCCAAGATATGGACTATCGACATCTTACGATATTGGCTCTGCTTCTAACTTGGGCCAAAATTGTAAAATGGTCTTATGAATTAGCGATTTCGTTCCAATTCACATTCCAAGTAATTTTCGGCATGCTAATTACGTTGCCGATTGCCAAATTGCTTTACCTCCTATAGTTTCCAAGATATGGTCTATCGACATCTTACAATATTGGCTCTGCTTCTAACTTGGGCCAAAATTGTAAAATGCTCTTATGAATTAGCGATTTCGTTCCAATTCACATTCAAAGAAATATTCGGCATGCTAATTACGTTGCCTGTTGCCAAATTGCATTATCTCTTATAGTTTCCGAAATATGGGCTATCGACATCTTACCGTATTGGCTCTGCTTCTAACTTGGGCCAAAATTGTAAAATGGTCTTATGAATTAGTGATTTCGTTCCAATTCACATTCCAAGTAATATTCGGCATGCTAATTACATTGGCGATTGCCAAATTGCATTATCTCTTATAGTTTCTGAGATATGCGCAATCGAAATTTTACACCTTAGGGTCCGTTTCTAACTTGGGTCAAAATTGTAAAATGGTCTTATGAATTAGCGATTTTGCTCCAATTCACATTCCGAGTAATATTCGGCATGCTAATTACGTTGCCGATTGCCATATTGCATTATCTTTTATAGTTTCGGAGATATGGGCTATCGACAGCTTACAATATTGGCTCTGTTTCTAACTTGGGCCAAAATTGTAAAATGGCCTTATGAATTAGTGATTTCGTTCCTATTCACATTCCAAGTAATATTCGGCATGCTAATGACGTTGCCAACTGCCAAATTGCATTATCTCTTATAGTATCCGAGATATGGGCAATCGAAATTTTACACCTTAGAGTCTGTTTCTAACTTGGGTCAAAATTGTAATATGGTCTTATGAATTAGCGATTTCGCTCCAATTCACATTCCAAGTAATATTCGGCATGCTAATTACATTGCCGATTGCCAAGTTGCATTATCTCTTATAGTTTCGGAGATATGGACTATAGACATCTTACAATATTGGCTCTGCTTCTAACTTGGGCCAGAATTGTAAAATGGTCTTATGAATTAGCGATTTCGTTTCAATTCACATTCCAAGTAATATTCGGCATGCTAATTACGTTGCCGATTGCCAAATTGCATTACCTCTTATAGTATCCGAGATATGGGCAATCGAAATTTTACAAGTTAGAGTCTGTTTCTAACTTGGGTCAAAATTGTAAAATGGTCTTATGAATTAGCGATTTCGCTCCAATTCACATTCCAAGTAATATTCGGCATGCTAATTACATTGCCGATTGCCAAGTTGCATTATCTCTTATAGTTTCGGAGATATGGACTATAGACATCTTACAATATTGGCTGTGCTTCTAACTTGGGCCAAAATTGTAAAATGGACTTATGAATTAGCGATTTTGCTCCAATTCACGTTCCGAGTATTATTTGGCATGCTAATTACGTTGCCGATTGCCAAATTTCATTATCTTTTATAGTTTCCGAGATATGGACTATTGACATCTTACAATATTGGCTGTGCTTCTAACTTGGGCCAAAATTGTAAAATGGTCTTATGAATTAGCGATTTCGTTCCAATTCACATTCAAAGTAATATTCGGCATTGCTAATTACGTTGCCGATTACCAAATTGCATTATCTTTTATAGTTTCCGAGATATGGGCTATCGACATCTTACAATATTGGCTCTGCTTCTAACTTGTGCCAGAATTGTAAAATGGTCTTATGAATTAGCGATTTCGTTCCAATTCACACTCCAAGTAATATTCGGCATGCTAATTACGTTGCCGATTGCCAAATTGCATTACCTCTTATAGTTTCTGAGATATGCGCAATCGAAATTTTACACCTTAGGGTCCGTTTCTAACTTGGGTCAAAATTGTAAAATGGTCTTATGAATTAGCGATTTCGTTCCAATTCACATTCCAAGTAATATTCGGCATGATAATTACGCTGCCGATTGCCAAATTGCATTACCTCTTATAGTTTCCGAGATATGGGCAATTGAAATTTTACACCTAAGTGTCTGTTTCTAACTTGGGTCAAAATTGTAAAATGGTCTTATGAATTAGCGATTTTGCTCCAATTCACATTCCAAGTAATATTCGGCATGCTAATTACGTTGCCGATTGCCAAATTGCATTATCTCTTATAGTTTCCGAGATATGGGCAATCGAAATTTTACACCTTAGAGTCAGTTTCTAACTTGGGTCAAAATTGTAAAATGGTCTTATGAATAAGCGATTTCGCTCCAATTCACATTCCAAGTAATATTCGGCATGCTAATAACATCGCCGATTGCCAAGTTGCATTATCTCTTATAGTTTCGGAGATATGGACTATAGACATCTTACAATAATGGCTCTGCTTCTAACTTGGGCCAGAATTGTAAAATGGTCTTATGAATTAGCGATTTCGTTCCAATTCACATTCCAAGTAATATTCGGCATGCTAATTACGTTGCCGATTGCCAAATTGCATTATCTCATATAGTTTCCGAGATATGGACTATCGACATCTTACAATATTGGCTGTGCTTCTAACTTGGGCCAAAATTGTAAAATGGACTTATGAATTAGCGATTTTGCTTCAATTCACATTCCGAGTAATATTTGGCATGCTAATTACGTTGCCGATTGCCAAATTTCATTATCTTTTATAGTTTCCGAGATATGGACTATCGACATCTTACAATATTGGCTGTGCTTCTAACTTGGGCCAAAATTGTAAAATGGTCTTATGAATTAGCGATTTCGTTCCAATTCACATTCAAAGTAATATTCGGCATTGCTAATTACGTTGCCGATTGCCAAATTGCATTATCTTTTATAGTTTCCGAGATATGGGCTATCGACATCTTACAATATTGGCTCTGCTTCTAACTTGTGCCAGAATTGTAAAATGGTCTTATGAATTAGCGATTTCGTTCCAATTCACACTCCAAGTAATATTCGGCATGCTAATTACGTTGCCGATTGCCAAATTGCATTATCCCTTATAGTTTCCGAGATATGGACTATCGACATCTTACAATATTGGCTCTTCTTCTAACTTGGGCCAGAATTGTAAAATGGTCTTTTGGATTAGCGATTTCGGTCCAATTCACATTCCAAGTAATATTTGGCATGCTAATTACGTTGCCGATGGCCAACTCGCATTATCTCGTTTAGTTTCCGAGATATGTACTATCGACATCTTACAATATTGGCTCTGCTTCTATCTTGGACCAAAATTGTAAAATGGCCCTATGAATTAGCGATTTCTTTAAAATTCACATTCCAAGTAATATTCGGCATGCTAATTACGTTGCCGATTGCCAAATTGCATTATCTCTTATAGTTTCCGAGATATGGGCAATCGAAATTTTACACCTTAGTGTCTGTTTCTAACTGGGGTCAAAAGGGTTAAATGGTCTTATGAATTAGTGATTTCGTTCCAATTCACATTCCAAGTAATATTCGGCATGCTAATTACGTTGCCGATTGCCAAATTGCATTATCTCTTATAGTTTCCGAGATATGGGCAATCGAAATTTTACACCTTAGTGTCTGTTTCTAACTTGGGTCAAAATTGTAAAATGGTCTTATGAATTAGCGATTTTGCTCCAATTCACATTCCGAGTAATATTCGGCATGCTAATTACATTGCCGATCGCCAAATTGCATTATCTCATATAGTTTCCAAGATATGGTCTATCGACATCTTACAATATTGGCTCTGCTTCTAACTTGGGCCAAAATTGTAAAATGCTCTTATGAATTAGCGATTTCGTTCCAATTCACATTCAAAGAAATATTCGGCATGCTAATTACGTTGCCTGTTGCCAAATTGCATTATCTCTTATAGTTTCCGAAATATGGACTATCGACATCTTACCATATTGGCTCTGCATCTAACTTGGGCCAAAATTGTAAAATGGTCTTATGAATTAGTGATTTCGTTCCAATTCACATTCCAAGTAATATTCGGCATGCTAATTACATTGGCGATTGCCAAATTGCATTATTTCTTATAGTTTCTGAGATATGCGCAATCGAAATTTTACACCTTAGGGTCCGTTTCTAACTTGGGTCAAAATTGTAAAATGGTCTTATGAATTAGCGATTTTGCTCCAATTCACATTCCGAGTAATATTCGGCATGCTAATTACGTTGCCGATTGCCATATTGCATTATCTTTTATAGTTTCGGAGATATGGGCTATCGACAGCTTACAATATTGGCTCTGTTTCTAACTTGGGCCAAAATTGTAAAATGGCCTTATGAATTAGTGATTTCGTTCCTATTCACATTCCAAGTAATATTCGGCATGCTAATGACGTTGCCAACTGCCAAATTGCATTATCTCTTATAGTATCCGAGATATGGGCAATCGAAATTTTACACCTTAGAGTCTGTTTCTAACTTGGGTCAAAATTGTAATATGGTCTTATGAATTAGCGATTTCGCTCCAATTCACATTCCAAGTAATATTCGGCATGCTAATTACATTGCCGATTGCCAAGTTGCATTATCTCTTATAGTTTCGGAGATATGGACTATAGACATCTTACAATATTGGCTCTGCTTCTAACTTGGGCCAGAATTGTAAAATGGTCTTATGAATTAGCGATTTCGTTTCAATTCACATTCCAAGTAATATTCGGCATGCTAATTACGTTGCCGATTGCCAAACTGCATTACCTCTTATAGTATCCGAGATATGGGCAATCGAAATTTTACAAGTTAGAGTCTGTTTCTAACTTGGGTCAAAATTGTAATATGGTCTTATGAATTAGCGATTTCGCTCCAATTCACATTCCAAGTAATATTCGGCATGCTAATTACATTGCCGATTGCCAAGTTGCATTATCTCTTATAGTTTCGGAGATATGGACTATAGACATCTTACAATATTGGCTCTGCTTCTAACTTGGGCCAAAATTGTAAAATGGTCTTATGAATTAGCGATTTCGTTCCAATTCACATTCCAAGTAATTTTCGGCATGCTAATTACGTTGCCGATTGCCAAATTGCATTACCTCCTATAGTTTCCAAGATATGGTCTATCGACATCTTACAATATTGGCTCTGCTTCTAACTTGGGCCAAAATTGTAAAATGCTCTTATGAATTAGCGATTTCGTTCCAATTCACATTCAAAGAAATATTCGGCATGCTAATTAGGTTGCCTGTTGCCAAATTGCATTATCTCTTATAATTTCCGAAACATGGACTATCGACATCTTACAATATTGGCTCTGCTTCTAACTTGGGAAAAAATTGTAAAATGGTCTTATGAATTAGTGATTTCGTTCCAATTCACATTCCAAGTAATATTCGGCATGCTAATTACATTGGTGATTGCCAAATTGCATTATCTCTTATAGTTTCTGAGATATGCGCAATCGAAATTTTACACCTTAGGGTCCGTTTCTAACTTGGGTCAAAATTGTAAAATGGTCTTATGAATTAGCGATTTTGCTCCAATTCACATTCCGAGTAATATTCGGCATGCTAATTACGTTGCCGATTGCCATATTGCATTATCTTTTATAGTTTCGGAGATATGGGCTATCGACATCTTACAATATTGGCTCTGCTTCTAACTTGGGTTAAAATTGTAAAATGGTCTTATGAATCAGCGATTTCGTTAAAATTCACATTCCAAGTAATATTCGGCATGCTAATTACGTTGCCGATTGCCAAATTGCATTATCTTTTATAGTTTCCGAGATATGGACTATCGACATCTGATAATATTGGCTCTGCTTCTAACTTGGGCCAGAATTGTAAAATGGTGTTATGAATTAGCGATTTCGTTCCAATACACATTCCAAGTAATATTCGGCATGCTAATTACGTCTCCGATTGCCAAATTGCATTATCCCTTATAGTTTCCGAGATATGGGCAATCGAAATTTTACACCTTAGAATCTGTTTCTAACTTGGGTCAAAAAGGTAAAACGGTCTTATGGATTAGCGATTTCGTTCCATTTCACATTCCAAGTAACATTCGGCATGCTAATTACGTTGCCGATTGCCAAATTGTATTATCTCTTATAGTTTCCGAGATATGGGCAATCGAAATTTTACACCTTAGAGTCTGTTTCTAACTTGAGTCAAAATTGTAAAATGGTCTTACGAATTAGCGATTTCGCTCCAATTCGCATTCCAAGTATTATTCGGCATGCTAATTACGTTGCCGATTGCCAAATTGCATTATCCCTTATAGTTTCCGAGATATGGACTATCGACATCTGACAATATTAGCTCTGCTTCTAACTTGGGCCAGAATTGTAAAATGGTTTTATGAATTAGCGATTTCGTTCCAATTCACATTCCAAGTAATATTCGGAATGCTAATTACGTTGCCGATTGCCAAATTGCATTATCTCATATAGTTTCCGAGATATGGCCTATCGACATCTTACAATATTGGCTGTGCTTCTAACTTGGGCCAAAATTGTAAAATGGTCTTATGAATTAGCGATTTCGTTCCAATTCACATTCAAAGTAATATTCGACATTGATAATTACGTTGCCGATGGCCAAATTGCATTATCTCTTGTAGTTTCCGAGATATGGGCAATCGAAATTTTACACCTTAGAGTCTGTTTCTAACTTGGGTCAAAATTGTAAAATGGTCTTATGAATTTGCGATTTCGCTCCAATTCACATTCCAAGTAATATTCGGCATGCTAATTACATTGCCGATTGCCAAATTGCATTATCTCTTATAGTTTCTGAGATATGGACTATCGACATCTTACTATATTGGCTCTTCTTCTAACTTGGGCCAGAATTGTAAAATGGTCTTATGAATTAGCGATTTCGTTCCAATTCACATTCCAAGTAATTTTCGGCATGCTAATTATATTGCCGATTGCCAAATTGCATTATATCCTATAGCTTCCAAGATATGGATTATCGACATCTTACAATATTGGCACTGCTTCTAACTTGGGCCAAAATTGTAAAATGCTCTTATGAATTAGCGATTTCGTTCCAATTCACATTCAAAGAAATATTCGGCATGCTAATTACGTTGCCTGTTGCCAAATTGCATTATCTCTTATAGTTTCCGAAATATGGACTATCGACATCTTACAATATTGGCTCGGCTTCTAACTTGGGCCAAAATTGTAAAATGGTCTTATGAATTAGTGATTTCGTTCCAATTCACATTCCAAGTAATATTCGGCATGCTAATTACATTGGCGATTGCCAAATTGCATTATCTCTTATAGTTTCTGAGATATGCGCAATCGAAATTTTACACCTTAGGGTCCGTTTCTAACTTGGGTCAAAATTGTAAAATGGTCTTATGAATTAGCGATTTTGCTCCAATTCACATTCCGAGTAATATTCGGCATGCTAATTACGTTGCCGATTACCAAATTGCATTATCTCTTATAGTTTCCGAGATATGGGCAATTGAAATTTTACACCTTAGTGTCTGTTTCTAACTTGGGTCAAAATTGTAAAATGGTCTTATGAATTAGCGATTTTGCTCCAATTCACATTCCGAGTAATATTCGGCATGCTAATTATATGGCCGATTGCCAAATTGCATTATATCCTATAGCTTCCAAGATATGGACTATCGACATCTTACAATATTGGCTCTGCTTCTAACTTGGGCCAAAATTGTAAAATGGTCTTATGAATTAGCAATTTCGTTCCAATTCACATTCCAAGTAATTTTCGGCATGCTAATTACGTTGCCGATTGCCAAATTGCTTTACCTCCTATAGTTTCCAAGATATGGTCTATCGACATCTTACAATATTGGCTCTGCTTCTAACTTGGGCCAAAATTGTAAAATGCTCTTATGAATTAGCGATTTCGTTCCAATTCACATTCAAAGAAATATTCGGCATGCTAATTACGTTGCCTGTTGCCAAATTGCATTATCTCTTATATTTTCCGAAATATGGACTATCGACATCTTACCATATTGGCTCTGCTTCTAACTTGGGCCAAAATTGTAAAATGGTCTTATGAATTAGTGATTTCGTTCCAATTCACATTCCAAGTAATATTCGGCATGCTAATTACATTGGCGATTGCCAAATTGCATTATCTCTTATAGTTTCTGAGATATGCGCAATCGAAATTTTACACCTTAGGGTCCGTTTCTAACTTGGGTCAAAATTGTAAAATGGTCTTATGAATTAGCGATTTTGCTCCAATTCACATTCCGAGTAATATTCGGCATGCTAATTACGTTGCCGATTGCCATATTGCATTATCTTTTATAGTTTCGGAGATATGGGCTATCGACAGCTTACAATATTGGCTCTGTTTCTAACTTGGGCCAAAATTGTAAAATGGCCTTATGAATTAGTGATTTCGTTCCTATTCACATTCCAAGTAATATTCGGCATGCTAATGACGTTGCCAACTGCCAAATTGCATTATCTCTTATAGTATCCGAGATATGGGCAATCGAAATTTTACACCTTAGAGTCTGTTTCTAACTTGGGTCAAAATTGTAATATGGTCTTATGAATTAGCGATTTCGCTCCAATTCACATTCCAAGTAATATTCGGCATGCTAATTACATTGCCGATTGCCAAGTTGCATTATCTCTTATAGTTTCGGAGATATGGACTATAGACATCTTACAATATTGGCTCTGCTTCTAACTTGGGCCAGAATTGTAAAATGGTCTTATGAATTAGAGATTTCGTTTCAATTCACATTCCAAGAAATATTCGGCATGCTAATTACGTTGCCGATTGCCAAATTGCATTACCTCTTATAGTATCCGAGATATGGGCAATCGAAATTTTACAAGTTAGAGTCTGTTTCTAACTTGGGTCAAAATTGTAAAATGGTCTTATGAATTAGCGATTTCGCTCCAATTCACATTCCAAGTAATATTCGGCATGCTAATTACATTGCCGATTGCCAAGTTGCATTATCTCTTATAGTTTCGGAGATATGGACTATAGACATCTTACAATATTGGCTGTGCTTCTAACTTGGGCCAAAATTGTAAAATGGACTTATGAATTAGCGATTTTGCTCCAATTCACGTTCCGAGTATTATTTGGCATGCTAATTACGTTGCCGATTGCCAAATTTCATTATCTTTTATAGTTTCCGAGATATGGACTATTGACATCTTACAATATTGGCTGTGCTTCTAACTTGGGCCAAAATTGTAAAATGGTCTTATGAATTAGCGATTTCGTTCCAATTCACATTCAAAGTAATATTCGGCATTGCTAATTACGTTGCCGATTACCAAATTGCATTATCTTTTATAGTTTCCGAGATATGGGCTATCGACATCTTACAATATTGGCTCTGCTTCTAACTTGTGCCAGAATTGTAAAATGGTCTTATGAATTAGCGATTTCGTTCCAATTCACACTCCAAGTAATATTCGGCATGCTAATTACGTTGCCGATTGCCAAATTGCATTACCTCTTATAGTTTCTGAGATATGCGCAATCGAAATTTTACACCTTAGGGTCCGTTTCTAACTTGGGTCAAAATTGTAAAATGGTCTTATGAATTAGCGATTTCGTTCCAATTCACATTCCAAGTAATATTCGGCATGATAATTACGCTGCCGATTGCCAAATTGCATTACCTCTTATAGTTTCCGAGATATGGGCAATTGAAATTTTACACCTAAGTGTCTGTTTCTAACTTGGGTCAAAATTGTAAAATGGTCTTATGAATTAGCGATTTTGCTCCAATTCACATTCCAAGTAATATTCGGCATGCTAATTACGTTGCCGATTGCCAAATTGCATTATCTCTTATAGTTTCCGAGATATGGGCAATCGAAATTTTACACCTTAGAGTCAGTTTCTAACTTGGGTCAAAATTGTAAAATGGTCTTATGAATAAGCGATTTCGCTCCAATTCACATTCCAAGTAATATTCGGCATGCTAATAACATCGCCGATTGCCAAGTTGCATTATCTCTTATAGTTTCGGAGATATGGACTATAGACATCTTACAATAATGGCTCTGCTTCTAACTTGGGCCAGAATTGTAAAATGGTCTTATGAATTAGCGATTTCGTTCCAATTCACATTCCAAGTAATATTCGGCATGCTAATTACGTTGCCGATTGCCAAATTGCATTATCTCATATAGTTTCCGAGATATGGACTATCGACATCTTACAATATTGGCTGTGCTTCTAACTTGGGCCAAAATTGTAAAATGGACTTATGAATTAGCGATTTTGCTTCAATTCACATTCCGAGTAATATTTGGCATGCTAATTACGTTGCCGATTGCCAAATTTCATTATCTTTTATAGTTTCCGAGATATGGACTATCGACATCTTACAATATTGGCTGTGCTTCTAACTTGGGCCAAAATTGTAAAATGGTCTTATGAATTAGCGATTTCGTTCCAATTCACATTCAAAGTAATATTCGGCATTGCTAATTACGTTGCCGATTGCCAAATTGCATTATCTTTTATAGTTTCCGAGATATGGGCTATCGACATCTTACAATATTGGCTCTGCTTCTAACTTGTGCCAGAATTGTAAAATGGTCTTATGAATTAGCGATTTCGTTCCAATTCACACTCCAAGTAATATTCGGCATGCTAATTACGTTGCCGATTGCCAAATTGCATTATCCCTTATAGTTTCCGAGATATGGACTATCGACATCTTACAATATTGGCTCTTCTTCTAACTTGGGCCAGAATTGTAAAATGGTCTTTTGGATTAGCGATTTCGGTCCAATTCACATTCCAAGTAATATTTGGCATGCTAATTACGTTGCCGATGGCCAACTCGCATTATCTCGTTTAGTTTCCGAGATATGTACTATCGACATCTTACAATATTGGCTCTGCTTCTATCTTGGACCAAAATTGTAAAATGGCCCTATGAATTAGCGATTTCTTTAAAATTCACATTCCAAGTAATATTCGGCATGCTAATTACGTTGCCGAATGCCAAATTGCATTATCTCTTATAGTTTCCGAGATATGGGCAATCGAAATTTTACACCTTAGTGTCTGTTTCTAACTGGGGTCAAAAGGGTTAAATGGTCTTATGAATTAGTGATTTCGTTCCAATTCACATTCCAAGTAATATTCGGCATGCTAATTACGTTGCCGATTGCCAAATTGCATTATCTCTTATAGTTTCCGAGATATGGGCAATCGAAATTTTACACCTTAGTGTCTGTTTCTAACTTGGGTCAAAATTGTAAAATGGTCTTATGAATTAGCGATTTTGCTCCAATTCACATTCCGAGTAATATTCGGCATGCTAATTACATTGCCGATCGCCAAATTGCATTATCTCATATAGTTTCCAAGATATGGTCTATCGACATCTTACAATATTGGCTCTGCTTCTAACTTGGGCCAAAATTGTAAAATGCTCTTATGAATTAGCGATTTCGTTCCAATTCACATTCAAAGAAATATTCGGCATGCTAATTACGTTGCCTGTTGCCAAATTGCATTATCTCTTATAGTTTCCGAAATATGGACTATCGACATCTTACCATATTGGCTCTGCTTCTAACTTGGGCCAAAATTGTAAAATGGTCTTATGAATTAGTGATTTCGTTCCAATTCACATTCCAAGTAATATTCGGCATGCTAATTACATTGGCGA
Organism: Rhynchophorus ferrugineus; assembly: GCF_030347505.1. NCBI lineage: Eukaryota > Metazoa > Arthropoda > Insecta > Coleoptera > Curculionidae > Rhynchophorus > Rhynchophorus ferrugineus. The sequence goes on along the minus strand of NW_027472586.1, from coordinate 24,111,533 downwards.
TTGCCAAATTGCATTATCTCTTATAGTTTCTGAGATATGCGCAATCGAAATTTTACACCTTAGGGTCCGTTTCTAACTTGGGTCAAAATTGTAAAATGGTCTTATGAATTAGCGATTTTGCTCCAATTCACATTCCGAGTAATATTCGGCATGCTAATTACGTTGCCGATTGCCATATTGCATTATCTTTTATAGTTTCGGAGATATGGGCTATCGACAGCTTACAATATTGGCTCTGTTTCTAACTTGGGCCAAAATTGTAAAATGGCCTTATGAATTAGTGATTTCGTTCCTATTCACATTCCAAGTAATATTCGGCATGCTAATGACGTTGCCAACTGCCAAATTGCATTATCTCTTATAGTATCCGAGATATGGGCAATCGAAATTTTACACCTTAGAGTCTGTTTCTAACTTGGGTCAAAATTGTAATATGGTCTTATGAATTAGCGATTTCGCTCCAATTCACATTCCAAGTAATATTCGGCATGCTAATTACATTGCCGATTGCCAAGTTGCATTATCTCTTATAGTTTCGGAGATATGGACTATAGACATCTTACAATATTGGCTCTGCTTCTAACTTGGGCCAGAATTGTAAAATGGTCTTATGAATTAGCGATTTCGTTTCAATTCACATTCCAAGTAATATTCGGCATGCTAATTACGTTGCCGATTGCCAAATTGCATTACCTCTTATAGTATCCGAGATATGGGCAATCGAAATTTTACAAGTTAGAGTCTGTTTCTAACTTGGGTCAAAATTGTAAAATGGTCTTATGAATTAGCGATTTCGCTCCAATTCACATTCCAAGTAATATTCGGCATGCTAATTACATTGCCGATTGCCAAGTTGCATTATCTCTTATAGTTTCGGAGATATGGACTATAGACATCTTACAATATTGGCTGTGCTTCTAACTTGGGCCAAAATTGTAAAATGGACTTATGAATTAGCGATTTTGCTCCAATTCACGTTCCGAGTATTATTTGGCATGCTAATTACGTTGCCGATTGCCAAATTTCATTATCTTTTATAGTTTCCGAGATATGGACTATTGACATCTTACAATATTGGCTGTGCTTCTAACTTGGGCCAAAATTGTAAAATGGTCTTATGAATTAGCGATTTCGTTCCAATTCACATTCAAAGTAATATTCGGCATTGCTAATTACGTTGCCGATTACCAAATTGCATTATCTTTTATAGTTTCCGAGATATGGGCTATCGACATCTTACAATATTGGCTCTGCTTCTAACTTGTGCCAGAATTGTAAAATGGTCTTATGAATTAGCGATTTCGTTCCAATTCACACTCCAAGTAATATTCGGCATGCTAGTTACGTTGCCGATTGCCAAATTGCATTACCTCTTATAGTTTCTGAGATATGCGCAATCGAAATTTTACACCTTAGGGTCCGTTTCTAACTTGGGTCAAAATTGTAAAATGGTCTTATGAATTAGCGATTTCGTTCCAATTCACATTCCAAGTAATATTCGGCATGATAATTACGCTGCCGATTGCCAAATTGCATTATCTCTTATAGTTTCCGAAATATGGGCAATCGAAATTTTACACCTTAGTGTCTGTTTCTAACTGGGGTCAAAATTGTTAAATGGTCTTATGAATTAGTGATTTCGTTCCAATTTACATTCCAAGTAATATTCGTCATGCTAATTACGGTGACGATTGCCGAATTGCATTATCTCTTATAGTTTCCGAGATATGGACTATCGACATTTTGCAATATTGGCTCTGCTTCTAACTTGGGTTAAAATTGTAAAATTGTCTTATGAATTAGCGATTTCGTTCCAATTCACATTCCAAGTAATATTCGTCATGCTAATTACGGTGACGCTTGCCGAATTGCATTATCTCTTATGGTTTCCGAGATATGGACTATCGACATTTTACAATATTGGCTCTGCTTCTAACTTGGGTTAAAATTGTAAAATGGTCTTATGAATCAGCGATTTCGTTAAAATTCACATTCCAAGTAATATTCGGCATGCTAATTACGTTGCCGATTGCCAAATTGCATTATCCCTTATAGTTTTCGAGATATGGGGAATCGAAATTTTACACCTTAGAGTCTGTTTCTAACTTGGGTCAAAATTGTAAAATGGTCTTATGAATCAGCGATTTCGTTCAAATTCACATTCCAAGTAATATTCGGCATGCTAATTACGTTGCCGATTGCCAAATTGCATTATCTCTTATAGTTTCCGAGATATGTGCAAACGAAATTTTACACCTTTGAATCTGTTTCTAACTTGGGTCAAAAATGTAAAATGGTCTTATGAATTAGCGATTTCGTTCCAATTCACATTCCAAGAAATATTCGGCATGCTAATTACGTTGCCGATTGCCAAATTGCATTATCTCTTATAGTTTCCGAGATATGTGCAAACGAAATTTTACACCTTTGAATCTGTTTCTAACTTGGGTCAAAAATGTAAAATGGTCTTATGAATTAGCGATTTCGTTCCAATTCACATTCCAAGTAATATTAGACATGCTAATTAGATTGCCGACTGCCAAATTGCATTATCTCTTATAGTTTCCGAGATATGGACTATCGACATCTGACAATATTGGCTCTACTTCTAACTTGGGACAGAATTGTAAAATGGTCTTAGGAATTAGCGATTTCGTTCCAATTCACATTCCAAGTAATATTCGTCATGCTAATTACGGTGACGATTGCCGAATTGCATTATCTCTTATGGTTTCCGAGATATGGACTATCGACATTTTACAATATTGGCTCTGCTTCTAGCTTGGGTTAAAATTGTAAAATGGTCTTATGAATTAGCGATTTCGTTCAAATTCACATTCCAAGTAATATTCGGCATGCTAATTACGTTGCCGGTTGCCAAATTGCATTATCTCTTATAGTTTCCAAGATATGGACTATCGACATCTTACAATATTGGCTCTGCTTCTAACTTGGGTTAAAATTGTAAAATGGTCTTATGAATCAGCGATTTCGCTAAAATTCACATTCCAAGTAATATTCGGCATGCTAATTAAGTTGCCGATTGCCAAATTGCATTATCTTTTATAGTTTCCGAGATATGGACTATCGACATCTGGCAATATTGGCTCTGCTTCTAACTTGGGCCAGAATTGTAAAATGGTGTTATGAATTAGCGATTTCGTTCCAATACACATTCCAAGTAATATTCGGCATGCTAATTACGTCTCCGATTGCCAAATTGCATTATCCCTTATAGTTTCCGAGATATGGGCAATCGAAATTTTACACCTTAGAATCTGTTTCTAACTTGGGTCAAAAAGGTAAAATGGTCTTATGGATTAGCCATTTCGTTCCATTTCACATTCCAAGTAACATTCGGCATGCTAATTACGTTGCCGATTGCCAAATTGTATTATCTCTTATAGTTTCCGAGATATGGGCAATCGAAATTTTACACCTTAGTGTCTGTTTCTAACTGGGGTCAAAATTGTTAAATGGTCTTATGAATTAGAGATTTCGTTCCAATTCACATTCCAAGTAATATTCGGCATGCTAATTACATTTCCGATTGCCAAATTGCATTATCTCTTATAGTTTCCGAGATATGGGCAATCGAAATTTTACACCTTAGTGTCTGTTTCTAACTTGGGTCAAAATTGTAAAATGGTCTTATGAATTAGCGATTTTGCTCCAATTCACATTCCGAGTAATATTTGGCATGATAATTACGTTGCCGATTGCCAAATTGCATTATCTTTTATAGTTTCCGAGATATGGGCTATCGACATCTTACAATATTGGCTCTGCTTCTAACTTGTGCCAGAATTGTAAAATGGTCTTATGAATTAGCGATTTCGTTCCAATTCACATTCCAAGTAACATTCGGCATGCTAATTACGTTGCCGATTGCCAAATTGTATTATCTCTTATAGTTTCCGAGATATGGGCAATCGAAATTTTACACCTTAGAGTCTGTTTCTAACTTGGGTCAAAATTGTAAAATGGTCTTACGAATTAGCGATTTCGCTCCAATTCACATTCCAAGTAATATTCGGCATGCTAATTACGTTGCCGATTGCCAAATTGCATTATCCCTTATAGTTTCCGAGATATGGACTATCGACCTCTGACAATATTAGCTCTGCTTCTAACTTGGACCAGAATTGTAAAATAGTTTTATGAATTAGCGATTTCGTTCCAATTCACATTCCAAGTAATATTCGGAATGCTAATTACGTTGCCGATTGCCAAATTGCATTATCTCATATAGTTTCCGAGATATGGACTATCGACATCTTACAATATTGGCTGTGCTTCTAACTTGGGCCAAAATTGTAAAATGGTCTTATGAATTAGTGATTTCGTTCCAATTCACATTCCAAGTAATATTCGGCATGCTAATTACATTGCCGATTACCAAATTGCATTATCTCTTATAGTTTCCGAGATATGGGCAATTGAAGTTTTACACCTTAGTGTCTGTTTCTAACTTGGGTCAAAATTGTAAAATGGTCTTATGAATTAGCGATTTTGCTCCAATTCACATTCCGAGTAATAGTCGGCATGCTAATTATATTGCCGATTGCCAAATTGCATTATATCCTATAGTTTCCAAGATATGGACTATCGACATCTTACAATATTGGCTCTGCTTCTAACTTGGGCCAAAATTGTAAAATGGTCTTATGAATTAGCGATTTCGTTCCAATTCACATTCCAAGTAATTTTCGGCATGCTAATTACGTTGCCGATTGCCAAATTGCATTACCTCCTATAGTTTCCAAGATATGGTCTATCGACATCTTACAATATTGGCTCTGCTTCTAACTTGGGCCAAAATTGTAAAATGCTCTTATGAATTAGCGATTTCGTTCCAATTCACATTCAAAGAAATATTCGGCATGCTAATTAGGTTGCCTGTTGCCAAATTGCATTATCTCTTATAATTTCCGAAATATGGACTATCGACATCTTACAATATTGGCTCTGCTTCTAACTTGGGAAAAAATTGTAAAATGGTCTTATGAATTAGTGATTTCGTTCCAATTCACATTCCAAGTAATATTCGGCATGCTAATTACATTGGTGATTGCCAAATTGCATTATCTCTTATAGTTTCTGAGATATGCGCAATCGAAATTTTACACCTTAGGGTCCGTTTCTAACTTGGGTCAAAATTGTAAAATGGTCTTATGAATTAGCGATTTTGCTCCAATTCACATTCCGAGTAATATTCGGCATGCTAATTACGTTGCCGATTGCCATATTGCATTATCTTTTATAGTTTCGGAGATATGGGCTATCGACATCTTGCAATATTGGCTCTGCTTCTAACTTGGGTTAAAATTGTAAAATGGTCTTATGAATCAGCGATTTCGTTAAAATTCACATTCCAAGTAATATTCGGCATGCTAATTACGTTGCCGATTGCCAAATTGCATTATCTTTTATAGTTTCCGAGATATGGACTATCGACATCTGACAATATTGGCTCTGCTTCTAACTTGGGCCAGAATTGTAAAATGGTGTTATGAATTAGCGATTTCGTTCCAATACACATTCCAAGTAATATTCGGCATGCTAATTACGTCTCCGATTGCCAAATTGCATTATCCCTTATAGTTTCCGAGATATGGGCAATCGAAATTTTACACCTTAGAATCTGTTTCTAACTTGGGTCAAAAAGGTAAAACGGTCTTATGGATTAGCGATTTCGTTCCATTTCACATTCCAAGTAACATTCGGCATGCTAATTACGTTGCCGATTGCCAAATTGTATTATCTCTTATAGTTTTCGAGATATGGGCAATCAAAATTTTACACCTTAGTGTCTGTTTCTAACTGGGGTCAAAATTGTTAAATGGTCTTATGAATTAGTGATTTCGTTCCAATTCACATTCCAAGTAATATTCGGCATGCTAATTACATTGCCGATTGCCAAATTGCATTATCTCTTATAGTTTCCTAGATATGGGCAATCGAAATTTTACACCTTAGTGTCTGTTTCTAACTTGGGTCAAAATTGTAAAATGGTCTTATGAATTAGCGATTTTGCTCCAATTCACATTCCGAGTAATATTTGGCATGATAATTACGTTGCCGATTGCCAAATTGCATTATCTTTTATAGTTTCCGAGATATGGGCTATCGACATCTTACAATATTGGCTCTGCTTCTAACTTGTGCCAGAATTGTAAAATGGTCTTATGAATTAGCGATTTCGTTCCAATTCACATTCCAAGTAACATTCGGCATGCTAATTACGTTGCCGATTGCCAAATTGTATTATCTCTTATAGTTTCCGAGATATGGGCAATCGAAATTTTACACCTTAGAGTCTGTTTCTAACTTGAGTCAAAATTGTAAAATGGTCTTACGAATTAGCGATTTCGCTCCAATTCGCATTCCGAGTGATATTTGGCATGATAATTACGTTGCCGATTGCCAAATTGCATTATCCCTTATAGTTTCCGAGATATGGACTATCGACATCTGACAATATTAGCTCTGCTTCTAACTTGGGCCAGAATTGTAAAATGGTTTTATGAATTAGCGATTTCGTTCCAATTCACATTCCAAGTAATATTCGGAATGCTAATTACGTTGCCGATTGCCAAATTGCATTATCTCATATAGTTTCCGAGATATGGCCTATCGACATCTTACAATATTGGCTGTGCTTCTAACTTGGGCCAAAATTGTAAAATGGTCTTATGAATTAGCGATTTCGTTCCAATTCACATTCAAAGTAATATTCGACATTGATAATTACGTTGCCGATGGCCAAATTGCATTATCTCTTGTAGTTTCCGAGATATGGGCAATCGAAATTTTACACCTTAGAGTCTGTTTCTAACTTGGGTCAAAATTGTAAAATGGTCTTATGAATTTGCGATTTCGCTCCAATTCACATTCCAAGTAATATTCGGCATGCTAATTACATTGCCGATTGCCAAATTGCATTATCTCTTATAGTTTCTGAGATATGGACTATCGACATCTTACTATATTGGCTCTTCTTCTAACTTGGGCCAGAATTGTAAAATGGTCTTATGAATTAGCGATTTCGTTCCAATTCACATTCCAAGTAATTTTCGGCATGCTAATTATATTGCCGATTGCCAAATTGCATTATATCCTATAGCTTCCAAGATATGGATTATCAACATCTTACAATATTGGCTCTGCTTCTAACTTGGGCCAAAATTGTAAAATGCTCTTATGAATTAGCGATTTCGTTCCAATTCACATTCAAAGAAATATTCGGCATGCTAATTACGTTGCCTGTTGCCAAATTGCATTATCTCTTATAGTTTCCGAAATATGGACTATCGACATCTTACCATATTGGCTCTGCTTCTAACTTGGGCCCAAATTGTAAAATGGTCTTATGAATTAGTGATTTCGTTCCAATTCACATTCCAAGTAATATTCGGCATGCTAATTACATTGGCGATTGCCAAATTGCATTATCTCTTATAGTTTCGGAGATATGGGCTATCGACAGCTTACAATATTGGCTCTGTTTCTAACTTGGGCCAAAATTGTAAAATGGCCTTATGAATTAGTGATTTCGTTCCTATTCACATTCCAAGTAATATTCGGCATGCTAATGACGTTGCCAACTGCCAAATTGCATTATCTCTTATAGTATCCGAGATATGGGCAATCGAAATTTTACACCTTAGAGTCTGTTTCTAACTTGGGTCAAAATTGTAATATGGTCTTATGAATTAGCGATTTCGCTCCAATTCACATTCCAAGTAATATTCGGCATGCTAATTACATTGCCGATTGCCAAGTTGCATTATCTCTTATAGTTTCGGAGATATGGACTATAGTCATCTTACAATATTGGCTCTGCTTCTAACTTGGGCCAGAATTGTAAAATGGTCTTATGAATTAGCGATTTCGTTTCAATTCACATTCCAAGTAATATTCGGCATGCTAATTACGTTGCCGATTGCCAAATTGCATTACCTCTTATAGTATCCGAGATATGGGCAATCGAAATTTTACAAGTTAGAGTCTGTTTCTAACTTGGGTCAAAATTGTAAAATGGTCTTATGAATTAGCGATTTCGCTCCAATTCACATTCCAAGTAATATTCGGCATGCTAATTACATTGCCGATTGCCAAGTTGCATTATCTCTTATAGTTTCGGAGATATGGACTATAGACATCTTACAATATTGGCTGTGCTTCTAACTTGGGCCAAAATTGTAAAATGGACTTATGAATTAGCGATTTTGCTCCAATTCACGTTCCGAGTATTATTTGGCATGCTAATTACGTTGCCGATTGCCAAATTTCATTATCTTTTATAGTTTCCGAGATATGGACTATTGACATCTTACAATATTGGCTGTGCTTCTAACTTGGGCCAAAATTGTAAAATGGTCTTATGAATTAGCGATTTCGTTCCAATTCACATTCAAAGTAATATTCGGCATTGCTAATTACGTTGCCGATTACCAAATTGCATTATCTTTTATAGTTTCCGAGATATGGGCTATCGACATCTTACAATATTGGCTCTGCTTCTAACTTGTGCCAGAATTGTAAAATGGTCTTATGAATTAGCGATTTCGTTCCAATTCACACTCCAAGTAATATTCGGCATGCTAATTACGTTGCCGATTGCCAAATTGCATTACCTCTTATAGTTTCTGAGATATGCGCAATCGAAATTTTACACCTTAGGGTCCGTTTCTAACTTGGGTCAAAATTGTAAAATGGTCTTATGAATTAGCGATTTCGTTCCAATTCACATTCCAAGTAATATTCGGCATGATAATTACGCTGCCGATTGCCAAATTGCATTACCTCTTATAGTTTCCGAGATATGGGCAATTGAAATTTTACACCTAAGTGTCTGTTTCTAACTTGGGTCAAAATTGTAAAATGGTCTTATGAATTAGCGATTTTGCTCCAATTCACATTCCAAGTAATATTCGGCATGCTAATTACGTTGCCGATTGCCAAATTGCATTATCTCTTATAGTTTCCGAGATATGGGCAATCGAAATTTTACACCTTAGAGTCAGTTTCTAACTTGGGTCAAAATTGTAAAATGGTCTTATGAATAAGCGATTTCGCTCCAATTCACATTCCAAGTAATATTCGGCATGCTAATAACATCGCCGATTGCCAAGTTGCATTATCTCTTATAGTTTCGGAGATATGGACTATAGACATCTTACAATAATGGCTCTGCTTCTAACTTGGGCCAGAATTGTAAAATGGTCTTATGAATTAGCGATTTCGTTCCAATTCACATTCCAAGTAATATTCGGCATGCTAATTACGTTGCCGATTGCCAAATTGCATTATCTCATATAGTTTCCGAGATATGGACTATCGACATCTTACAATATTGGCTGTGCTTCTAACTTGGGCCAAAATTGTAAAATGGACTTATGAATTAGCGATTTTGCTTCAATTCACATTCCGAGTAATATTTGGCATGCTAATTACGTTGCCGATTGCCAAATTTCATTATCTTTTATAGTTTCCGAGATATGGACTATCGACATCTTACAATATTGGCTGTGCTTCTAACTTGGGCCAAAATTGTAAAATGGTCTTATGAATTAGCGATTTCGTTCCAATTCACATTCAAAGTAATATTCGGCATTGCTAATTACGTTGCCGATTGCCAAATTGCATTATCTTTTATAGTTTCCGAGATATGGGCTATCGACATCTTACAATATTGGCTCTGCTTCTAACTTGTGCCAGAATTGTAAAATGGTCTTATGAATTAGCGATTTCGTTCCAATTCACACTCCAAGTAATATTCGGCATGCTAATTACGTTGCCGATTGCCAAATTGCATTATCCCTTATAGTTTCCGAGATATGGACTATCGACATCTTACAATATTGGCTCTTCTTCTAACTTGGGCCAGAATTGTAAAATGGTCTTTTGGATTAGCGATTTCGGTCCAATTCACATTCCAAGTAATATTTGGCATGCTAATTACGTTGCCGATGGCCAACTCGCATTATCTCGTTTAGTTTCCGAGATATGTACTATCGACATCTTACAATATTGGCTCTGCTTCTATCTTGGACCAAAATTGTAAAATGGCCCTATGAATTAGCGATTTCTTTAAAATTCACATTCCAAGTAATATTCGGCATGCTAATTACGTTGCCGATTGCCAAATTGCATTATCTCTTATAGTTTCCGAGATATGGGCAATCGAAATTTTACACCTTAGTGTCTGTTTCTAACTGGGGTCAAAAGGGTTAAATGGTCTTATGAATTAGTGATTTCGTTCCAATTCACATTCCAAGTAATATTCGGCATGCTAATTACGTTGCCGATTGCCAAATTGCATTATCTCTTATAGTTTCCGAGATATGGGCAATCGAAATTTTACACCTTAGTGTCTGTTTCTAACTTGGGTCAAAATTGTAAAATGGTCTTATGAATTAGCGATTTTGCTCCAATTCACATTCCGAGTAATATTCGGCATGCTAATTACATTGCCGATCGCCAAATTGCATTATCTCATATAGTTTCCAAGATATGGTCTATCGACATCTTACAATATTGGCTCTGCTTCTAACTTGGGCCAAAATTGTAAAATGCTCTTATGAATTAGCGATTTCGTTCCAATTCACATTCAAAGAAATATTCGGCATGCTAATTACGTTGCCTGTTGCCAAATTGCATTATCTCTTATAGTTTCCGAAATATGGACTATCGACATCTTACCATATTGGCTCTGCTTCTAACTTGGGCCAAAATTGTAAAATGGTCTTATGAATTAGTGATTTCGTTCCAATTCACATTCCAAGTAATATTCGGCATGCTAATTACATTGGCGATTGCCAAATTGCATTATCTCTTATAGTTTCTGAGATATGCGCAATCGAAATTTTACACCTTAGGGTCCGTTTCTAACTTGGGTCAAAATTGTAAAATGGTCTTATGAATAAGCGATTTTGCTCCAATTCACATTCCGAGTAATATTCGGCATGCTAATTACGTTGCCGATTGCCATATTGCATTATCTTTTATAGTTTCGGAGATATGGGCTATCGACAGCTTACAATATTGGCTCTGTTTCTAACTTGGGCCAAAATTGTAAAATGGCCTTATGAATTAGTGATTTCGTTCCTATTCACATTCCAAGTAATATTCGGCATGCTAATGACGTTGCCAACTGCCAAATTGCATTATCTCTTATAGTATCCGAGATATGGGCAATCGAAATTTTACACCTTAGAGTCTGTTTCTAACTTGGGTCAAAATTGTAATATGGCCTTATGAATTAGCGATTTCGCTCCAATTCACATTCCAAGTAATATTCGGCATGCTAATTACATTGCCGATTGCCAAGTTGCATTATCTCTTATAGTTTCGGAGATATGGACTATAGACATCTTACAATATTGGCTCTGCTTCTAACTTGGGCCAGAATTGTAAAATGGTCTTATGAATTAGCGATTTCGTTTCAATTCACATTCCAAGTAATATTCGGCATGCTAATTACGTTGCCGATTGCCAAATTGCATTACCTCTTATAGTATCCGAGATATGGGCAATCGAAATTTTACAAGTTAGAGTCTGTTTCTAACTTGGGTCAAAATTGTAAAATGGTCTTATGAATTAGCGATTTCGCTCCAATTCACATTCCAAGTAATATTCGGCATGCTAATTACATTGCCGATTGCCAAGTTGCATTATCTCTTATAGTTTCGGAGATATGGACTATAGACATCTTACAATATTGGCTGTGCTTCTAACTTGGGCCAAAATTGTAAAATGGACTTATGAATTAGCGATTTTGCTCCAATTCACGTTCCGAGTATTATTTGGCATGCTAATTACGTTGCCGATTGCCAAATTTCATTATCTTTTATAGTTTCCGAGATATGGACTATTGACATCTTACAATATTGGCTGTGCTTCTAACTTGGGCCAAAATTGTAAAATGGTCTTATGAATTAGCGATTTCGTTCCAATTCACATTCAAAGTAATATTCGGCATTGCTAATTACGTTGCCGATTACCAAATTGCATTATCTTTTATAGTTTCCGAGATATGGGCTATCGACATCTTACAATATTGGCTCTGCTTCTAACTTGTGCCAGAATTGTAAAATGGTCTTATGAATTAGCGATTTCGTTCCAATTCACACTCCAAGTAATATTCGGCATGCTAATTACGTTGCCGATTGCCAAATTGCATTACCTCTTATAGTTTCTGAGATATGCGCAATCGAAATTTTACACCTTAGGGTCCGTTTCTAACTTGGGTCAAAATTGTAAAATGGTCTTATGAATTAGCGATTTCGTTCCAATTCACATTCCAAGTAATATTCGGCATGATAATTACGCTGCCGATTGCCAAATTGCATTACCTCTTATAGTTTCCGAGATATGGGCAATTGAAATTTTACACCTAAGTGTCTGTTTCTAACTTGGGTCAAAATTGTAAAATGGTCTTATGAATTAGCGATTTTGCTCCAATTCACATTCCAAGTAATATTCGGCATGCTAATTACGTTGCCGATTGCCAAATTGCATTATCTCTTATAGTTTCCGAGATATGGGCAATCGAAATTTTACACCTTAGAGTCAGTTTCTAACTTGGGTCAAAATTGTAAAATGGTCTTATGAATAAGCGATTTCGCTCCAATTCACATTCCAAGTAATATTCGGCATGCTAATAACATCGCCGATTGCCAAGTTGCATTATCTCTTATAGTTTCGGAGATATGGACTATAGACATCTTACAATAATGGCTCTGCTTCTAACTTGGGCCAGAATTGTAAAATGGTCTTATGAATTAGCGATTTTGCTCCAATTCACATTCCGAGTAATATTCGGCATGCTAATTACATTGCCGATCGCCAAATTGCATTATCTCATATAGTTTACGAGATATGGATTATCGGCATCTTACAATATTGGCTCTGCTTCTAACTTGGGCCAAAATTGTAAAATGGTCTTATGAATTAGCGATTTTGCTCCAATTCACATTCCGAGTAATATTCGGCATGCTAATTACATTGCCGATCGCCAAATTGCATTATCTCATATAGTTTACGAGATATGGATTATCGGCATCTTACAATATTGGCTCTGCTTCTAACTTGGGCCAAAATTGTAAAATGGTCTTATGAATTAGCGATTTCGTTCCAATTCACATTCCAAGTAATATTCGGCATGCTAATTACGTTGCCGATTGCCAAATTGCATTATCTCTTATAGTTTCCGAGATATGTGCAAACGAAATTTTACACCTTTGAATCTGTTTCTAACTTGGGTCAAAAATGTAAAATGGTCTTATGAATTAGCGATTTCGTTCCAATTGACATTCCAAGTAATATTCGGCATGCTAGTTACATTGCCGATTGCCAAATTGCATTATCTCCTATAGTTTCCAAGATATGGACTATCGACATCTTACAATATTGGCTCTGCTTCTAACTTGGGCCAAAATTGTAAAATGGTCTTATGAATTAGCGATTTCGTTCCAATTCACATTCCAAGTAATATTCGGCATGCTAATTACGTTGCCGATTGCCAAATTGCATTATCTCTTATAGTTTCCGAGATATGTGCAAACGAAATTTTACACCATTGAATCTGTTTCTAACTTGGGTCAAAATTGTAAAATGGTCTTATGAATTAGCGATTTTGCTCCAATTCACATTCCGAGTAATATTCGGCATGCTAATTATATTGCCGATTGCCAAATTGCATTATATCCTATAGTTTCCAAGATATGGACTATCGACATCTTACAATATTGGCTCTACTTCTAACTTGGGACAGAATTGTAAAATGGTCTTAGGAATTAGCGATTTCGTTCCAATTCACATTCCAAGTAATATTCGTCATGCTAATTACGGTGACGATTGCCGAATTGCATTATCTCTTATGGTTTCCGAGATATGGACTATCGACATCTTACAATATTGGCTCTGCTTCTAACTTGGGCCAAAATTGTAAAATGGTCTTATGAATTAGCGATTTCGTTCCAATTCACATTCCAAGTAATTTTCGGCATGCTAATTACGTTGCCGATTGCCAAATTGCTTTACCTCCTATAGTTTCCAAGATATGGTCTATCGACATCTTACAATATTGGCTCTGCTTCTAACTTGGGCCAAAATTGTAAAATGCTCTTATGAATTAGCGATTTCGTTCCAATTCACATTCAAAGAAATATTCGGCATGCTAATTACGTTGCCTGTTGCCAAATTGCATTATCTCTTATAGTTTCCGAAATATGGACTATCGACATCTTACCATATTGGCTCTGCTTCTAACTTGGGCCAAAATTGTAAAATGGTCTTATGAATTAGTGATTTCGTTCCAATTCACATTCCAAGTAATATTCGGCATGCTAATTACATTGGCGATTGCCAAATTGCATTATCTCTTATAGTTTCTGAGATATGCGCAATCGAAATTTTACACCTTAGGGTCCGTTTCTAACTTGGGTCAAAATTGTAAAATGGTCTTATGAATTAGCGATTTTGCTCCAATTCACATTCCGAGTAATATTCGGCATGCTAATTACATTGCCGATTGCCAAGTTGCATTATCTCTTATAGTTTCGGAGATATGGACTATAGACATCTTACAATATTGGCTCTGCTTCTAACTTGGGCCAGAATTGTAAAATGGTCTTATGAATTAGCGATTTCGTTTCAATTCACATTCCAAGTAATATTCGGCATGCTAATTACGTTGCCGATTGCCAAATTGCATTACCTCTTATAGTATCCGAGATATGGGCAATCGAAATTTTACAAGTTAGAGTCTGTTTCTAACTTGGGTCAAAATTGTAAAATGGTCTTATGAATTAGCGATTTCGCTCCAATTCACATTCCAAGTAATATTCGGCATGCTAATTACATTGCCGATTGCCAAGTTGCATTATCTCTTATAGTTTCGGAGATATGGACTATAGACATCTTACAATATTGGCTGTGCTTCTAACTTGGGCCAAAATTGTAAAATGGACTTATGAATTAGCGATTTTGCTCCAATTCACGTTCCGAGTATTATTTGGCATGCTAATTACGTTGCCGATTGCCAAATTTCATTATCTTTTATAGTTTCCGAGATATGGACTATTGACATCTTACAATATTGGCTGTGCTTCTAACTTGGGCCAAAATTGTAAAATGGTCTTATGAATTAGCGATTTCGTTCCAATTCACATTCAAAGTAATATTCGGCATTGCTAATTACGTTGCCGATTACCAAATTGCATTATCTTTTATAGTTTCCGAGATATGGGCTATCGACATCTTACAATATTGGCTCTGCTTCTAACTTGTGCCAGAATTGTAAAATGGTCTTATGAATTAGCGATTTCGTTCCAATTCACACTCCAAGTAATATTCGGCATGCTAATTACGTTGCCGATTGCCAAATTGCATTACCTCTTATAGTTTCTGAGATATGCGCAATCGAAATTTTACACCTTAGGGTCCGTTTCTAACTTGGGTCAAAATTGTAAAATGGTCTTATGAATTAGCGATTTCGTTCCAATTCACATTCCAAGTAATATTCGGCATGATAATTACGCTGCCGATTGCCAAATTGCATTACCTCTTATAGTTTCCGAGATATGGGCAATTGAAATTTTACACCTAAGTGTCTGTTTCTAACTTGGGTCAAAATTGTAAAATGGTCTTATGAATTAGCGATTTTGCTCCAATTCACATTCCAAGTAATATTCGGCATGCTAATTACGTTGCCGATTGCCAAATTGCATTATCTCTTATAGTTTCCGAGATATGGGCAATCGAAATTTTACACCTTAGAGTCAGTTTCTAACTTGGGTCAAAATTGTAAAATGGTCTTATGAATAAGCGATTTCGCTCCAATTCACATTCCAAGTAATATTCGGCATGCTAATAACATCGCCGATTGCCAAGTTGCATTATCTCTTATAGTTTCGGAGATATGGACTATAGACATCTTACAATAATGGCTCTGCTTCTAACTTGGGCCAGAATTGTAAAATGGTCTTATGAATTAGCGATTTTGCTCCAATTCACATTCCGAGTAATATTCGGCATGCTAATTACATTGCCGATCGCCAAATTGCATTATCTCATATAGTTTACGAGATATGGATTATCGGCATCTTACAATATTGGCTCTGCTTCTAACTTGGGCCAAAATTGTAAAATGGTCTTATGAATTAGCGATTTTGCTCCAATTCACATTCCGAGTAATATTCGGCATGCTAATTACATTGCCGATCGCCAAATTGCATTATCTCATATAGTTTACGAGATATGGATTATCGGCATCTTACAATATTGGCTCTGCTTCTAACTTGGGCCAAAATTGTAAAATGGTCTTATGAATTAGCGATTTCGTTCCAATTCACATTCCAAGTAATATTCGGCATGCTAATTACGTTGCCGATTGCCAAATTGCATTATCTCTTATAGTTTCCGAGATATGTGCAAACGAAATTTTACACCTTTGAATCTGTTTCTAACTTGGGTCAAAAATGTAAAATGGTCTTATGAATTAGCGATTTCGTTCCAATTGACATTCCAAGTAATATTCGGCATGCTAGTTACATTGCCGATTGCCAAATTGCATTATCTCCTATAGTTTCCAAGATATGGACTATCGACATCTTACAATATTGGCTCTGCTTCTAACTTGGGCCAAAATTGTAAAATGGTCTTATGAATTAGCGATTTCGTTCCAATTCACATTCCAAGTAATATTCGGCATGCTAATTACGTTGCCGATTGCCAAATTGCATTATCTCTTATAGTTTCCGAGATATGTGCAAACGAAATTTTACACCATTGAATCTGTTTCTAACTTGGGTCAAAATTGTAAAATGGTCTTATGAATTAGCGATTTTGCTCCAATTCACATTCCGAGTAATATTCGGCATGCTAATTATATTGCCGATTGCCAAATTGCATTATATCCTATAGTTTCCAAGATATGGACTATCGACATCTTACAATATTGGCTCTACTTCTAACTTGGGACAGAATTGTAAAATGGTCTTAGGAATTAGCGATTTCGTTCCAATTCACATTCCAAGTAATATTCGTCATGCTAATTACGGTGACGATTGCCGAATTGCATTATCTCTTATGGTTTCCGAGATATGGACTATCGACATCTTACAATATTGGCTCTGCTTCTAACTTGGGCCAAAATTGTAAAATGGTCTTATGAATTAGCGATTTCGTTCCAATTCACATTCCAAGTAATTTTCGGCATGCTAATTACGTTGCCGATTGCCAAATTGCTTTACCTCCTATAGTTTCCAAGATATGGTCTATCGACATCTTACAATATTGGCTCTGCTTCTAACTTGGGCCAAAATTGTAAAATGCTCTTATGAATTAGCGATTTCGTTCCAATTCACATTCAAAGAAATATTCGGCATGCTAATTACGTTGCCTGTTGCCAAATTGCATTATCTCTTATAGTTTCCGAAATATGGACTATCGACATCTTACCATATTGGCTCTGCTTCTAACTTGGGCCAAAATTGTAAAATGGTCTTATGAATTAGTGATTTCGTTCCAATTCACATTCCAAGTAATATTCGGCATGCTAATTACATTGGCGATTGCCAAATTGCATTATCTCTTATAGTTTCTGAGATATGCGCAATCGAAATTTTACACCTTAGGGTCCGTTTCTAACTTGGGTCAAAATTGTAAAATGGTCTTATGAATTAGCGATTTTGCTCCAATTCACATTCCGAGTAATATTCGGCATGCTAATTACGTTGCCGATTGCCATATTGCATTATCTTTTATAGTTTCGGAGATATGGGCTATCGACAGCTTACAATATTGGCTCTGTTTCTAACTTGGGCCAAAATTGTAAAATGGCCTTATGAATTAGTGATTTCGTTCCTATTCACATTCCAAGTAATATTCGGCATGCTAATGACGTTGCCAACTGCCAAATTGCATTATCTCTTATAGTATCCGAGATATGGGCAATCGAAATTTTACACCTTAGAGTCTGTTTCTAACTTGGGTCAAAATTGTAATATGGTCTTATGAATTAGCGATTTCGCTCCAATTCACATTCCAAGTAATATTCGGCATGCTAATTACATTGCCGATTGCCAAGTTGCATTATCTCTTATAGTTTCGGAGATATGGACTATAGACATCTTACAATATTGGCTCTGCTTCTAACTTGGGCCAGAATTGTAAAATGGTCTTATGAATTAGCGATTTCGTTTCAATTCACATTCCAAGTAATATTCGGCATGCTAATTACGTTGCCGATTGCCAAATTGCATTACCTCTTATAGTATCCGAGATATGGGCAATCGAAATTTTACAAGTTAGAGTCTGTTTCTAACTTGGGTCAAAATTGTAAAATGGTCTTATGAATTAGCGATTTCGCTCCAATTCACATTCCAAGTAATATTCGGCATGCTAATTACATTGCCGATTGCCAAGTTGCATTATCTCTTATAGTTTCGGAGATATGGACTATAGACATCTTACAATATTGGCTGTGCTTCTAACTTGGGCCAAAATTGTAAAATGGACTTATGAATTAGCGATTTTGCTCCAATTCACGTTCCGAGTATTATTTGGCATGCTAATTACGTTGCCGATTGCCAAATTTCATTATCTCTTATAGTTTCCGAGATATGGGCAATCGAAATTTTACACCTTAGTGTCTGTTTCTAACTGGGGTCAAAAGGGTTAAATGGTCTTATGAATTAGTTATTTCGTTCCAATTCACATTCCAAGTAATATTCGGCATGCTAATTACATTGCCGATTGCCAAGTTGCATTATCTCTTATAGTTTCGGAGATATGGACTATAGACATCTTACAATATTGGCTCTGCTTCTAACTTGGGCCAGAATTGTAAAATGGTCTTATGAATTAGCGATTTCGTTTCAATTCACATTCCAAGTAATATTCGGCATGCTAATTACGTTGCCGATTGCCAAATTGCATTACCTCTTATAGTATCCGAGATATGGGCAATCGAAATTTTACAAGTTAGAGTCTGTTTCTAACTTGGGTCAAAATTGTAAAATGGTCTTATGAATTAGCGATTTCGCTCCAATTCACATTCCAAGTAATATTCGGCATGCTAATTACATTGCCGATTGCCAAGTTGCATTATCTCTTATAGTTTCGGAGATATGGACTATAGACATCTTACAATATTGGCTGTGCTTCTAACTTGGGCCAAAATTGTAAAATGGACTTATGAATTAGCGATTTTGCTCCAATTCACGTTCCGAGTATTATTTGGCATGCTAATTACGTTGCCGATTGCCAAATTTCATTATCTTTTATAGTTTCCGAGATATGGACTATTGACATCTTACAATATTGGCTGTGCTTCTAACTTGTGCCAAAATTGTAAAATGGTCTTATGAATTAGCGATTTCGTTCCAATTCACATTCAAAGTAATATTCGGCATTGCTAATTACGTTGCCGATTGCCAAATTGCATTATCTCTTGTAGTTTCCGAGATATGGGCAATCGAAATTTTACACCTTAGTGTCTGTTTCTAACTTGGGTCAAAATTGTAAAATGGTCTTATGAATTAGCGATTTTGCTCCAATTCACATTCCGAGTAATATTCGGCATGCTAATTACATTGCCGATCGCCAAATTGCATTATCTCATATAGTTTACGAGATATGGATTATCGGCATCTTACAATATTGGCTCTGCTTCTAACTTGGGCCAAAATTGTAAAATGGTCTTATGAATTAGCGATTTCGTTCCAATTCACATTCCAAGTAATATTCGGCATGCTAATTACGTTGCCGATTGCCAAATTGCATTATCTCTTATAGTTTCCGAGATATGTGCAAACGAAATTTTACACCTTTGAATCTGTTTCTAACTTGGGTCAAAAATGTAAAATGGTCTTATGAATTAGCGATTTCGTTCCAATTGACATTCCAAGTAATATTCGGCATGCTAGTTACATTGCCGATTGCCAAATTGCATTATCTCCTATAGTTTCCAAGATATGGACTATCGACATCTTACAATATTGGCTCTGCTTCTAACTTGGGCCAAAATTGTAAAATGGTCTTATGAATTAGCGATTTCGTTCCAATTCACATTCCAAGTAATATTCGGCATGCTAATTACGTTGCCGATTGCCAAATTGCATTATCTCTTATAGTTTCCGAGATATGTGCAAACGAAATTTTACACCTTTGAATCTGTTTCTAACTTGGGTCAAAATTGTAAAATCTTCTTATGAATTAGCGATTTTGCTCCAATTCACATTCCGAGTAATATTCGGCATGCTAATTATATTGCCGATTGCCAAATTGCATTATATCCTATAGTTTCCAAGATATGGACTATCGACATCTTACAATATTGGCTCTACTTCTAACTTGGGCCAAAATTGTAAAATGGTCTTATGAATTAGCGATTTCGTTCCAATTCACATTCCAAGTAATTTTCGGCATGCTAATTACGTTGCCGATTGCCAAATTGCTTTACCTCCTATAGTTTCCAAGATATGGTCTATCGACATCTTACAATATTGGCTCTGCTTCTAACTTGGGCCAAAATTGTAAAATGCTCTTATGAATTAGCGATTTCGTTCCAATTCACATTCAAAGAAATATTCGGCATGCTAATTACGTTGCCTGTTGCCAAATTGCATTATCTCTTATAGTTTCCGAAATATGGACTATCGACATCTTACCATATTGGCTCTGCTTCTAACTTGGGCCAAAATTGTAAAATGGTCTTATGAATTAGTGATTTCGTTCCAATTCACATTCCAAGTAATATTCGGCATGCTAATTACATTGGCGATTGCCAAATTGCATTATCTCTTATAGTTTCTGAGATATGCGCAATCGAAATTTTACACCTTAGGGTCCGTTTCTAACTTGGGTCAAAATTGTAAAATGGTCTTATGAATTAGCGATTTTGCTCCAATTCACATTCCGAGTAATATTCGGCATGCTAATTACGTTGCCGATTGCCATATTGCATTATCTTTTATAGTTTCGGAGATATGGGCTATCGACAGCTTACAATATTGGCTCTGTTTCTAACTTGGGCCAAAATTGTAAAATGGCCTTATGAATTAGTGATTTCGTTCCTATTCACATTCCAAGTAATATTCGGCATGCTAATGACGTTGCCAACTGCCAAATTGCATTATCTCTTATAGTATCCGAGATATGGGCAATCGAAATTTTACACCTTAGAGTCTGTTTCTAACTTGGGTCAAAATTGTAATATGGTCTTATGAATTAGCGATTTCGCTCCAATTCACATTCCAAGTAATATTCGGCATGCTAATTACATTGCCGATTGCCAAGTTGCATTATCTCTTATAGTTTCGGAGATATGGACTATAGACATCTTACAATATTGGCTCTGCTTCTAACTTGGGCCAGAATTGTAAAATGGTCTTATGAATTAGCGATTTCGTTTCAATTCACATTCCAAGTAATATTCGGCATGCTAATTACGTTGCCGATTGCCAAATTGCATTACCTCTTATAGTATCCGAGATATGGGCAATCGAAATTTTACAAGTTAGAGTCTGTTTCTAACTTGGGTCAAAATTGTAAAATGGTCTTATGAATTAGCGATTTCGCTCCAATTCACATTCCAAGTAATATTCGGCATGCTAATTACATTGCCGATTGCCAAGTTGCATTATCTCTTATAGTTTCGGAGATATGGACTATAGACATCTTACAATATTGGCTGTGCTTCTAACTTGGGCCAAAATTGTAAAATGGACTTATGAATTAGCGATTTTGCTCCAATTCACGTTCCGAGTATTATTTGGCATGCTAATTACGTTGCCGATTGCCAAATTTCATTATCTTTTATAGTTTCCGAGATATGGACTATTGACATCTTACAATATTGGCTGTGCTTCTAACTTGGGCCAAAATTGTAAAATGGTCTTATGAATTAGCGATTTCGTTCCAATTCACATTCAAAGTAATATTCGGCATTGCTAATTACGTTGCCGATTGCCAAATTGCATTATCTTTTATAGTTTCCGAGATATGGGCTATCGACATCTTACAATATTGGCTCTGCTTCTAACTTGTGCCAGAATTGTAAAATGGTCTTATGAATTAGCGATTTCGTTCCAATTCACACTCCAAGTAATATTCGGCATGCTAATTACGTTGCCGATTGCCAAATTGCATTACCTCTTATAGTTTCTGAGATATGCGCAATCGAAATTTTACACCTTAGGGTCCGTTTCTAACTTGGGTCAAAATTGTAAAATGGTCTTATGAATTAGCGATTTCGTTCCAATTCACATTCCAAGTAATATTCGGCATTATAATTACGCTGCCGATTGCCAAATTGCATTACCTCTTATAGTTTCCGAGATATGGGCAATTGAAATTTTACACCTAAGTGTCTGTTTCTAACTTGGGTCAAAATTGTAAAATGGTCTTATGAATTAGCGATTTTGCTCCAATTCACATTCCAAGTAATATTCGGCATGCTAATTACGTTGCCGATTGCCAAATTGCATTATCTCTTATAGTTTCCGAGATATGGGCAATCGAAATTTTACACCTTAGAGTCAGTTTCTAACTTGGGTCAAAATTGTAAAATGGTCTTATGAATAAGCGATTTCGCTCCAATTCACATTCCAAGTAATATTCGGCATGCTAATTACATCGCCGATTGCCAAGTTGCATTATCTCTTATAGTTTCGGAGATATGGACTATAGACATCTTACAATAATGGCTCTGCTTCTAACTTGGGCCAGAATTGTAAAATGGTCTTATGAATTAGCGATTTCGTTCCAATTCACATTCCAAGTAATATTCGGCATGCTAATTACGTTGCCGATTGCCAAATTGCATTATCTCATATAGTTTCCGAGATATGGACTATCGACATCTTACAATATTGGCTGTGCTTCTAACTTGGGCCAAAATTGTAAAATGGACTTATGAATTAGCGATTTTGCTTCAATTCACATTCCGAGTAATATTTGGCATGCTAATTACGTTGCCGATTGCCAAATTTCATTATCTTTTATAGTTTCCGAGATATGGACTATCGACATCTTACAATATTGGCTGTGCTTCTAACTTGGGCCAAAATTGTAAAATGGTCTTATGAATTAGCGATTTTGCTCCAATTCACATTCCAAGTAATATTCGGCATGCTAATTACATTGCCGATCGCCAAATTGCATTATCTCATATAGTTTACGAGATATGGATTATCGGCATCTTACAATATTGGCTCTGCTTCTAACTTGGGCCAAAATTGTAAAATGGTCTTATGAATTAGCGATTTCGTTCCAATTCACATTCCAAGTAATATTCGGCATGCTAATTACGTTGCCGATTGCCAAATTGCATTATCTCTTATAGTTTCCGAGATATGTGCAAACGAAATTTTACACCTTTGAATCTGTTTCTAACTTGGGTCAAAAATGTAAAATGGTCTTATGAATTAGCGATTTCGTTCCAATTGACATTCCAAGTAATATTCGGCATGCTAGTTACATTGCCGATTGCCAAATTGCATTATCTCCTATAGTTTCCAAGATATGGACTATCGACATCTTACAATATTGGCTCTGCTTCTAACTTGGGCCAAAATTGTAAAATGGTCTTATGAATTAGCGATTTCGTTCCAATTCACATTCCAAGTAATATTCGGCATGCTAATTACGTTGCCGATTGCCAAATTGCATTATCTCTTATAGTTTCCGAGATATGTGCAAACGAAATTTTACACCTTTGAATCTGTTTCTAACTTGGGTCAAAATTGTAAAATCTTCTTATGAATTAGCGATTTTGCTCCAATTCACATTCCGAGTAATATTCGGCATGCTAATTATATTGCCGATTGCCAAATTGCATTATATCCTATAGTTTCCAAGATATGGACTATCGACATCTTACAATATTGGCTCTACTTCTAACTTGGGCCAAAATTGTAAAATGGTCTTATGAATTAGCGATTTCGTTCCAATTCACATTCCAAGTAATTTTCGGCATGCTAATTACGTTGCCGATTGCCAAATTGCTTTACCTCCTATAGTTTCCAAGATATGGTCTATCGACATCTTACAATATTGGCTCTGCTTCTAACTTGGGCCAAAATTGTAAAATGCTCTTATGAATTAGCGATTTCGTTCCAATTCACATTCAAAGAAATATTCGGCATGCTAATTACGTTGCCTGTTGCCAAATTGCATTATCTCTTATAGTTTCCGAAATATGGACTATCGACATCTTACCATATTGGCTCTGCTTCTAACTTGGGCCAAAATTGTAAAATGGTCTTATGAATTAGTGATTTCGTTCCAATTCACATTCCAAGTAATATTCGGCATGCTAATTACATTGGCGATTGCCAAATTGCATTATCTCTTATAGTTTCTGAGATATGCGCAATCGAAATTTTACACCTTAGGGTCCGTTTCTAACTTGGGTCAAAATTGTAAAATGGTCTTATGAATTAGCGATTTTGCTCCAATTCACATTCCGAGTAATATTCGGCATGCTAATTACGTTGCCGATTGCCATATTGCATTATCTTTTATAGTTTCGGAGATATGGGCTATCGACAGCTTACAATATTGGCTCTGTTTCTAACTTGGGCCAAAATTGTAAAATGGCCTTATGAATTAGTGATTTCGTTCCTATTCACATTCCAAGTAATATTCGGCATGCTAATGACGTTGCCAACTGCCAAATTGCATTATCTCTTATAGTATCCGAGATATGGGCAATCGAAATTTTACACCTTAGAGTCTGTTTCTAACTTGGGTCAAAATTGTAATATGGTCTTATGAATTAGCGATTTCGCTCCAATTCACATTCCAAGTAATATTCGGCATGCTAATTACATTGCCGATTGCCAAGTTGCATTATCTCTTATAGTTTCGGAGATATGGACTATAGACATCTTACAATATTGGCTCTGCTTCTAACTTGGGCCAGAATTGTAAAATGGTCTTATGAATTAGCGATTTCGTTTCAATTCACATTCCAAGTAATATTCGGCATGCTAATTACGTTGCCGATTGCCAAATTGCATTACCTCTTATAGTATCCGAGATATGGGCAATCGAAATTTTACAAGTTAGAGTCTGTTTCTAACTTGGGTCAAAATTGTAAAATGGTCTTATGAATTAGCGATTTCGCTCCAATTCACATTCCAAGTAATATTCGGCATGCTAATTACATTGCCGATTGCCAAGTTGCATTATCTCTTATAGTTTCGGAGATATGGACTATAGACATCTTACAATATTGGCTGTGCTTCTAACTTGGGCCAAAATTGTAAAATGGACTTATGAATTAGCGATTTTGCTCCAATTCACGTTCCGAGTATTATTTGGCATGCTAATTACGTTGCCGATTGCCAAATTTCATTATCTTTTATAGTTTCCGAGATATGGACTATTGACATCTTACAATATTGGCTGTGCTTCTAACTTGGGCCAAAATTGTAAAATGGTCTTATGAATTAGCGATTTCGTTCCAATTCACATTCAAAGTAATATTCGGCATTGCTAATTACGTTGCCGATTGCCAAATTGCATTATCTTTTATAGTTTCCGAGATATGGGCTATCGACATCTTACAATATTGGCTCTGCTTCTAACTTGTGCCAGAATTGTAAAATGGTCTTATGAATTAGCGATTTCGTTCCAATTCACACTCCAAGTAATATTCGGCATGCTAATTACGTTGCCGATTGCCAAATTGCATTACCTCTTATAGTTTCTGAGATATGCGCAATCGAAATTTTACACCTTAGGGTCCGTTTCTAACTTGGGTCAAAATTGTAAAATGGTCTTATGAATTAGCGATTTCGTTCCAATTCACATTCCAAGTAATATTCGGCATTATAATTACGCTGCCGATTGCCAAATTGCATTACCTCTTATAGTTTCCGAGATATGGGCAATTGAAATTTTACACCTAAGTGTCTGTTTCTAACTTGGGTCAAAATTGTAAAATGGTCTTATGAATTAGCGATTTTGCTCCAATTCACATTCCAAGTAATATTCGGCATGCTAATTACGTTGCCGATTGCCAAATTGCATTATCTCTTATAGTTTCCGAGATATGGGCAATCGAAATTTTACACCTTAGAGTCAGTTTCTAACTTGGGTCAAAATTGTAAAATGGTCTTATGAATAAGCGATTTCGCTCCAATTCACATTCCAAGTAATATTCGGCATGCTAATTACATCGCCGATTGCCAAGTTGCATTATCTCTTATAGTTTCGGAGATATGGACTATAGACATCTTACAATAATGGCTCTGCTTCTAACTTGGGCCAGAATTGTAAAATGGTCTTATGAATTAGCGATTTCGTTCCAATTCACATTCCAAGTAATATTCGGCATGCTAATTACGTTGCCGATTGCCAAATTGCATTATCTCATATAGTTTCCGAGATATGGACTATCGACATCTTACAATATTGGCTGTGCTTCTAACTTGGGCCAAAATTGTAAAATGGACTTATGAATTAGCGATTTTGCTTCAATTCACATTCCGAGTAATATTTGGCATGCTAATTACGTTGCCGATTGCCAAATTTCATTATCTTTTATAGTTTCCGAGATATGGACTATCGACATCTTACAATATTGGCTGTGCTTCTAACTTGGGCCAAAATTGTAAAATGGTCTTATGAATTAGCGATTTCGTTCCAATTCACATTCAAAGTAATATTCGGCATTGCTAATTACGTTGCCGATTGCCAAATTGCATTATCTTTTATAGTTTCCGAGATATGGGCTATCGACATCTTACAATATTGGCTCTGCTTCTAACTTGTGCCAGAATTGTAAAATGGTCTTATGAATTAGCGATTTCGTTCCAATTCACACTCCAAGTAATATTCGGCATGCTAATTACGTTGCCGATGGCCAACTCGCATTATCTCGTTTAGTTTCCGAGATATGTACTATCGACATCTTACAATATTGGCTCTGCTTCTATCTTGGACCAAAATTGTAAAATGGCCCTATGAATTAGCGATTTCTTTAAAATTCACATTCCAAGTAATATTCGGCATGCTAATTACGTTGCCGATTGCCAAATTGCATTATCTCTTATAGTTTCCGAGATATGGGCAATCGAAATTTTACACCTTAGTGTCTGTTTCTAACTGGGGTCAAAAGGGTTAAATGGTCTTATGAATTAGTGATTTCGTTCCAATTCACATTCCAAGTAATATTCGGCATGCTAATTACGTTGCCGATTGCCAAATTGCATTATCTCTTATAGTTTCCGAAATATGGGCAATCGAAATTTTACACCTTAGTGTCTGTTTCTAACTTGGGTCAAAATTGTAAAATGGTCTTATGAATTAGCGATTTTTCTCCAATTCACATTCCGAGTAATATTCGGCATGCTAATTACATTGCCGATCGCCAAATTGCATTATCTCATATAGTTTACGAGATATGGATTATCGGCATCTTACAATATTGGCTCTGCTTCTAACTTGGGCCAAAATTGTAAAATGGTCTTATGAATTAGCGATTTCGTTCCAATTCACATTCCAAGTAATATTCGGCATGCTAATTACGTTGCCGATTGCCAAATTGCATTATCTCTTATAGTTTCCGAGATATGTGCAAACGAAATTTTACACCTTTGAATCTGTTTCTAACTTGGGTCAAAAATGTAAAATGGTCTTATGAATTAGCGATTTCGTTCCAATTCACATTCCAAGTAATATTCGGCATGCTAGTTACATTGCCGATTGCCAAATTGCATTATCTCCTATAGTTTCCAAGATATGGACTATCGACATCTTACAATATTGGCTCTGCTTCTAACTTGGGCCAAAATTGTAAAATGGTCTTATGAATTAGCGATTTCGTTCCAATTCACATTCCAAGTAATATTCGGCATGCTAATTACGTTGCCGATTGCCAAATTGCATTATCTCTTATAGTTTCCTAGATATGTGCAAACGAAATTTTACACCTTTGAATCTGTTTCTAACTTGGGTCAAAATTGTAAAATGGTCTTATGAATTAGCGATTTTGCTCCAATTCACATTCCGAGTAATATTCGGCATGCTAATTATATTGCCGATTGCCAAATTGCATTATATCCTATAGTTCCCAAGATATGGACTATCGACATCTTACAATATTGGCTCTACTTCTAGCTTGGGTTAAAATTGTAAAATGGTCTTATGAATTAGCGATTTCGTTCAAATTCACATTCCAAGCTATATTCGGCATGCTAATTACGTTGCCGGTTGCCAAATTGCATTATCTCTTATAGTTTCCAAGATATGGACTATCGACATCTTACAATATTGGCTCTGCTTCTAACTTGGGTTAAAATTGTAAAATGGTCTTATGAATCAGCGATTTCGTTAAAATTCACATTCCAAGTAATATTCGGCATGCTAATTAAGTTGCCGATTGCCAAATTGCATTATCTTTTATAGTTTCCGAGATATGGACTATCGACATCTGACAATATTGGCTCTGCTTCTAACTTGGGCCAGAATTGTAAAATGGTGTTATGAATTAGCGATTTCGTTCCAATACACATTCCAAGTAATATTCGGCATGCTAATTACGTCTCCGATTGCCAAATTGCATTATCCCTTATAGTTTCCGAGATATGGGCAATCGAAATTTTACACCTTAGAATCTGTTTCTAACTTGGGTCAAAAAGGTAAAATTTTCTTATGGATTAGCCATTTCGTTCCATTTCACATTCCAAGTAACATTCGGCATGCTAATTACGTTGCCGATTGCCAAATTGTATTATCTCTTATAGTTTCCGAGATATGGACAATCGAAATTTTACACCTTAGTGTCTGTTTCTAACTGGGGTCAAAATTGTTAAATGGTCTTATGAATTAGTGATTTCGTTCCAATTCACATTCCAAGTAATATTCGGCATACTAATTACATTTCCGATTGCCAAATTGCATTATCTCTTATAGTTTCCGAGATATGGGCAATCGAAATTTTACACCTTAGTGTCTGTTTCTAACTTGGGTCAAAATTGTAAAATGGTCTTATGAATTAGCGATTTTGCTCCAATTCACATTCCGAGTAATATTTGGCATGATAATTACGTTGCCGATTGCCAAATAGCATTATCTTTTATAGTTTCCGAGATATGGGCTATCGACATCTTACAATATTGGCTCTGCTTCTAACTTGTGCCAGAATTGTAAAATGGTCTTATGAATTAGCGATTTCGTTCCAATTCACATTCCAAGTAACATTCGGCATGCTAATTACGTTGCCGATTGCCAAATTGTATTATCTCTTATAGTTTCCGAGATATGGGCAATCGAAATTTTACACCTTAGAGTCTGTTTCTAACTTGGGTCAAAATTGTAAAATGGTCTTACGAATTAGCGATTTCGCTCCAATTCACATTCCAAGTAATATTCGGCATGCTAATTACGTTGCCGATTGCCAAATTGCATTATCCCTTATAGTTTCCGAGATATGGACTATCGACCTCTGACAATATTAGCTCTGCTTCTAACTTGGACCAGAATTGTAAAATGGTTTTATGAATTAGCGATTTCGTTCCAATTCACATTCCAAGTAATATTCGGAATGCTAATTACGTTGCCGATTGCCAAATTGCATTATCTCATATAGTTTCCGAGATATGGACTATCGACATCTTACAATATTGGCTGTGCTTCTAACTTGGGCCAAAATTGTAAAATGGTCTTATGAATTAGTGATTTCGTTCCAATTCACATTCCAAGTAATATTCGGCATGCTAATTACATTGCCGATTACCAAATTGCATTATCTCTTATAGTTTCCGAGATATGGGCAGTTGAAGTTTTACACCTTAGTGTCTGTTTCTAACTTGGGTCAAAATTGTAAAATGGTCTTATGAATTAGCGATTTTGCTCCAATTCACATTCCAAGTAATTTTCGGCATGCTAATTACGTTGCCGATTGCCAAATTGCATTACCTCCTATAGTTTCCAAGATATGGTCTATCGACATCTTACAATATTGGCTCTGCTTCTAACTTGGGCCAAAATTGTAAAATGGTCTTATGAATTAGCGATTTCGTTCCAATTCACATTCCAAGTAATTTTCGGCATGCTAATTACGTTGCCGATTGCCAAATTGCATTACCTCCTATAGTTTCCAAGATATGGTCTATCGACATCTTACAATATTGGCTCTGCTTCTAACTTGTACCAAAATTGTAAAATGCTCTTATGAATTAGCGATTTCGTTCCAATTCACATTCAAAGAAATATTCGGCATGCTAATTACGTTGCCTGTTGCCAAATTGCATTATCTCTTATAATTTCCGAAATATGGACTATCGACATCTTACAATATTGGCTCTGCTTCTAACTTGGGAAAAAATTGTAAAATGGTCTTATGAATTAGTGATTTCGTTCCAATTCACATTCCAAGTAATATTCGGCATGCTAATTACATTGGCGATTGCCAAATTGCATTATCTCTTATAGTTTCTGAGATATGCGCAATCGAAATTTTACACCTTAGGGTCCGTTTCTAACTTGGGTCAAAATTGTAAAATGGTCTTATGAATTAGCGATTTTGCTCCAATTCACATTCCGAGTAATACTCGGCATGCTAATTACGTTGCCGATTGCCATATTGCATTATCTTTTATAGTTTCGGAGATATGGGCTATCGACATCTTACAATATTGGCTCTGCTTCTAACTTGGGTTAAAATTGTAAAATGGTCTTATGAATCAGCGATTTCGTTAAAATTCACATTCCAAGTAATATTCGGCATGCTAATTACGTTGCCGATTGCCAAATTGCATTATCTTTTATAGTTTCCGAGATATGGACTATCGACATCTGACAATATTGGCTCTGCTTCTAACTTGGGCCAGAATTGTAAAATGGTGTTATGAATTAGCGATATCGTTCCAATACACATTACAAGTAATATTCGGCATGCTAATTACGTCTCCGATTGCCAAATTGCATTATCCCTTATAGTTTCCGAGATATGGGCAATCGAAATTTTACACCTTAGAATCTGTTTCTAACTTGGGTCAAAAAGGTAAAACGGTCTTATGGATTAGCGATTTCGTTCCATTTCACATTCCAAGTAACATTCGGCATGCTAATTACGTTGCCGATTGCCAAATTGTATTATCTCTTATAGTTTTCGAGATATGGGCAATCAAAATTTTACACCTTAGTGTCTGTTTCTAACTGGGGTCAAAATTGTTAAATGGTCTTATGAATTAGTGATTTCGTTCCAATTCACATTCCAAGTAATATTCGGCATGCTAATTGCATTGCCGATTGCCAAATTGCATTATCTCTTATAGTTTCCTAGATATGGGCAATCGAAATTTTACACCTTAGTGTCTGTTTCTAACTTGGGTCAAAATTGTAAAATGGTCTTATGAATTAGCGATTTTGCTCCAATTCACATTCCGAGTAATATTTGGCATGATAATTACGTTGCCGATTGCCAAATTGCATTATCTTTTATAGTTTCCGAGATATGGGCTATCCACATCTTACAATATTGGCTCTGCTTCTAACTTGTGCCAGAATTGTAAAATGGTCTTATGAATTAGCGATTTCGTTCCAATTCACATTCCAAGTAACATTCGGCATGCTAATTACGTTGCCGATTGCCAAATTGTATTATCTCTTATAGTTTCCGAGATATGGGCAATCGAAATTTTACACCTTAGAGTCTGTTTCTAACTTGAGTCAAAATTGTAAAATGGTCTTACGAATTAGCGATTTCGCTCCAATTCGCATTCCAAGTATTATTCGGCATGCTAATTACGTTGCCGATTGCCAAATTGCATTATCCCTTATAGTTTCCGAGATATGGACTATCGACATCTGACAATATTAGCTCTGCTTCTAACTTGGGCCAGAATTGTAAAATGGTTTTATGAATTAGCGATTTCGTTCCAATTCACATTCCAAGTAATATTCGGAATGCTAATTACGTTGCCGATTGCCAAATTGCATTATCTCATATAGTTTCCGAGATATGGCCTATCGACATCTTACAATATTGGCTGTGCTTCTAACTTGGGCCAAAATTGTAAAATGGTCTTATGAATTAGCGATTTCGTTCCAATTCACATTCAAAGTAATATTCGACATTGATAATTACGTTGCCGATGGCCAAATTGCATTATCTCTTGTAGTTTCCGAGATATGGGCAATCGAAATTTTACACCTTAGAGTCTGTTTCTAACTTGGGTCAAAATTGTAAAATGGTCTTATGAATTTGCGACTTCGCTCCAATTCACATTCCAAGTAATATTCGGCATGCTAATTACATTGCCGATTGCCAAATTGCATTATCTCTTATAGTTTCTGAGATATGGACTATCGACATCTTACTATATTGGCTCTTCTTCTAACTTGGGCCAGAATTGTAAAATGGTCTTATGAATTAGCGATTTCGTTCCAATTCACATTCCAAGTAATTTTCGGCATGCTAATTATATTGCCGATTGCCAAATTGCATTATATCCTATAGCTTCCAAGATATGGATTATCGACATCTTACAATATTGGCTCTGCTTCTAACTTGGGCCAAAATTGTAAAATGCTCTTATGAATTAGCGATTTCGTTCCAATTCACATTCAAAGAAATATTCGGCATGCTAATTACGTTGCCTGTTGCCAAATTGCATTATCTCTTATAGTTTCCGAAATATGGACTATCGACATCTTACAATATTGGCTCGGCTTCTAACTTGGGCCAAAATTGTAAAATGGTCTTATGAATTAGTGATTTCGTTCCAATTCACATTCCAAGTAATATTCGGCATGCTAATTACATTGGCGATTGCCAAATTGCATTATCTCTTATAGTTTCTGAGATATGCGCAATCGAAATTTTACACCTTAGGGTCCGTTTCTAACTTGGGTCAAAATTGTAAAATGGTCTTATGAATTAGCGATTTTGCTCCAATTCACATTCCGAGTAATATTCGGCATGCTAATTACGTTGCCGATTACCAAATTGCATTATCTCTTATAGTTTCCGAGATATGGGCAATTGAAATTTTACACCTTAGTGTCTGTTTCTAACTTGGGTCAAAATTGTAAAATGGTCTTATGAATTAGCGATTTTGCTCCAATTCACATTCCGAGTAATATTCGGCATGCTAATTATATGGCCGATTGCCAAATTGCATTATATCCTATAGCTTCCAAGATATGGACTATCGACATCTTACAATATTGGCTCTGCTTCTAACTTGGGCCAAAATTGTAAAATGGTCTTATGAATTAGCGATTTCGTTCCAATTCACATTCCAAGTAATTTTCGGCATGCTAATTACGTTGCCGATTGCCAAATTGCTTTACCTCCTATAGTTTCCAAGATATGGTCTATCGACATCTTACAATATTGGCTCTGCTTCTAACTTGGGCCAAAATTGTAAAATGCTCTTATGAATTAGCGATTTCGTTCCAATTCACATTCAAAGAAATATTCGGCATGCTAATTACGTTGCCTGTTACCAAATTGCATTATCTCTTATAGTTTCCGAAATATGGACTATCGACATCTTACAATATTGGCTCTGCTTCTAACTTGGGCCAAAATTGTAAAATGGTCTTATGAATTAGTGATTTCGTTCCAATTCACATTCCAAGTAATATTCGGAATGCTAATTACATTGGCGATTGCCAAATTGCATTATCTCTTATAGTTTCTGAGATATGCGCAATCGAAATTTTACGCCTTAGGGTCCGTTTCTAACTTGGGTCAAAATTGTAAAATGGTCTTATGAATTAGCGATTTTGCTCCAATTCACATTCCGAGTAATATTCGGCATGCTAATTACGTTGCCGATTGCCATATTGCATTATCTTTTATAGTTTCGGAGATATGGGCTATCGACAGCTTACAATATTGGCTCGGTTTCTAACTTGGGCCAAAATTGTAAAATGGCCTTATGAATTAGTGATTTCGTTCCTATTCACATTCCAAGTAATATTCGGCATGCTAATGACGTTGCCAACTGCCAAATTGCATTATCTCTTATAGTATCCGAGATATAGGCAATCGAAATTTTACACCTTAGAGTCTGTTTCTAACTTGGGTCAAAATTGTAATATGGTCTTATGAATTAGCGATTTCGCTCCAATTCACATTCCAAGTAATATTCGGCATGCTAATTACATTGCCGATTGCCAAGTTGCATTATCTCTTATAGTTTCGGAGATATGGACTATAGACATCTTACAATATTGGCTCTGCTTCTAACTTGGGCCAGAATTGTAAAATGGTCTTATGAATTAGCGATTTCGTTTCAATTCACATTCCAAGTAATATTCGGCATGCTAATTACGTTGCCGATTGCCAAATTGCATTACCTCTTATAGTATCCGAGATATGGGCAATCGAAATTTTACAAGTTAGAGTCTGTTTCTAACTTGGGTCAAAATTGTAAAATGGTCTTATGAATTAGCGATTTCGTCCCAATTCACACTCCAAGTAATATTCGGCATGCTAATTACGTTGCCGATTGCCAAATTGCATTATCCCTTATAGTTTCCGAGATATGGACTATCGACATCTTACAATATTGGCTCTTCTTCTAACTTGGGCCAGAATTGTAAAATGGTCTTTTGGATTAGCGATTTCGGTCCAATTCACATTCCAAGTAATATTTGGCATGCTAATTACGTTGCCGATGGCCAACTCGCATTATCTCGTTTAGTTTCCGAGATATGTACTATCGACATCTTACAATATTGGCTCTGCTTCTATCTTGGACCAAAATTGTAAAATGGCCCTATGAATTAGCGATTTCTTTAAAATTCACATTCCAAGTAATATTCGGCATGCTAATTACGTTGCCGATTGCCAAATTGCATTATCTCTTATAGTTTCCGAGATATGGGCAATCGAAATTTTACACCTTAGTGTCTGTTTCTAACTGGGGTCAAAAGGGTTAAATGGTCTTATGAATTAGTGATTTTGCTCCAATTCACATTCCGAGTAATATTCGGCATGCTAATTACATTGCCGATCGCCAAATTGCATTATCTCATATAGTTTACGAGATATGGATTATCGGATTCTTACAATATTGGCTCTGCTTCTAACTTGGGCCAAAATTGTAAAATGGTCTTATGAATTAGCGATTTTGCTCCAATTCACATTCCGAGTAATATTCGGCATGCTAATTACATTGCCGATCGCCAAATTGCATTATCTCATATAGTTTACGAGATATGGATTATCGGCATCTTACAATATTGGCTCTGCTTCTAACTTGGGCCAAAATTGTAAAATGGTCTTATGAATTAGCGATTTCGTTCCAATTCACATTCCAAGTAATATTCGGCATGCTAATTACGTTGCCGATTGCCAAATTGCATTATCTCTTATAGTTTCCGAGATATGTGCAAACGAAATTTTACACCTTTGAATCTGTTTCTAACTTGGGTCAAAAATGTAAAATGGTCTTATGAATTAGCGATTTCGTTCCAATTCACATTCCGAGTAATATTCGACAGGCTAATTACATTGCCGATTGCCAAATTGCATTATCTCTTATAGTTTTCGAGATATGGACTATCGACATCTGACAATATTGGCTCTACTTCTAACTTGGGACAGAATTGTAAAATGGTCTTAGGAATTAGCGATTTCGTTCCAATTCACATTCCAAGTAATATTCGTCATGCTAATTACGGTGACGATTGCCGAATTGCATTATCTCTTATAGTTTCCGAGATATGGACTATCGACATTTTACAATATTGGCTCTGCTTCTAACTTGGGTTAAAATTGTAAAATGGTCTTATGAATTAGCGATTTCGTTCCAATTCACATTCCAAGTAATATTCGTCATGCTAATTACGGTGACGATTGCCGAATTGCATTATCTCTTATGGTTTCCGAGATATGGACTATCGACATTTTACAATATTGGCTCTGCTTCTAACTTGGGTTAAAATTGTAAAATGGTCTTATGAATCAGCGATTTCGTTCAAATTCACATTCCAAGTAATATTCGGCATGCTAATTACGTTGCCGGTTGCCAAATTGCATTATCTCTTATAGTTTCCAAGATATGGACTATCGACATCTTACAATATTGGCTCTGCTTCTAACTTGGGTTAAAATTGTAAAATGGTCTTATGAATCAGCGATTTCGTTAAAATTCACATTCCAAGTAATATTCGGCATGCTAATTACGTTGCCGGTTGCCAAATTGGATTATCTCTTATAGTTTCCAAGATATGCACTATCGACATCTTACAATATTGGCTCTGCTTCTAACTTGGGTTAACATTGTAAAATGGTCTTATGAATCAGCGATTTCGTTAAAATTCACATTCCAAGTAATATTCGGCATGCAAATTACGTTGCCGATTGCCAAATTGCATTATCCCTTATAGTTTTCGAGATATGGGGAATCGAAATTTTACACCTTAGAGTCTGTTTCTAACTTGGGTCAAAATTGTAAAATGGTCCTATGAATTAGCGATTTCGCTCCTATTCAATTCCAAGTAATATTCGGCATGCTAATTACGTTGCCGATTGCCAAATTGCTTTATCTTTTATAGTTTCCGAGATATGGACTATCGACATCTGACAATATTGGCTCTGCTTCTAACTTGGGCCAGAATTGTTAAATGGTCTTATGAATTAGCGATTTCGTTCCAATACACATTCCAAGTAATATTCGGCATGCTAATTACATTGCCGATCGCCAAATTGCATTATCTCATATAGTTTACGAGATATGGATTATCGGCATCTTACAATATTGGCTGTTTTTCTAACTTGGGCCAACATTGTAAAATGGTCTTATGAATTAGCGATTTCGTTCCAATTCACATTCCAAGTAATATTCGGCATGCTAATTACATTGCCGATTGCCAAATTGCATTATCTCCTATAGTTTCCAAGATATGGACTATCGACATCTTACAATATTGGCTCTGCTTCTAACTTGGGCCAAAATTGTAAAATGGTCTTATGAATTAGCGATTTCGTTCCAATTCACATTCCAAGTAATATTCGGCATGCTAATTACATCGCCGATTGCCAAATTGCATTATCTCTTATAGTTTCCGAGATATGGACTATCGACATCTGACAATATTGGCTCTACTTCTAACTTGGGACAGAATTGTAAAATGGTCTTAGGAATTAGCGATTTCGTTCCAATTCACAATCCAAGTAATATTCGTCATGCGAATTACGGTGACAATTGCCGAATTGTATTATCTCTTATGGTTTCCGAGATATGGACTATCGACATTTTACAATATTGGCTCTGCTTCTAGCTTGGGTTAGAATTGTAAAATGGTCTTATGAATTAGCGATTTCGTTCAAATTCACATTCCAAGTAATATTCGGCATGCTAATTACGCTGCCGGTTGCCAAATTGCATTATCTCTTATAGTTTCCAAGATATGGACTATCGACATCTTACAATATTGGCTCTGCTTCTAACTTGGGTTAAAATTGTAAAATGGTCTTATGAATCAGCGATTTCGTTAAAATTCACATTCCAAGTAATATTCGGCATGCTAATTACGTTGCCGATTGCCAAATTGCATTATCTTTTATAGTTTCCGAGATATGGACTATCGACATCTCACAATATTGGCTCTGCTTCTAACTTGGGCCAGAATTGTAAAATGGTGTTATGAATTAGCGATTTCGTTCCAATACACATTCCAAGTAATATTCGGCGTGCTAATTACGTCTCCGATTGCCAAATTGCATTATCCCTTATAGTTTCCGAGATATGGGCAATCGAAATTTTACACCTTAGAATCTGTTTCTAACTTGGGTCAAAAATGTAAAATGGTCTTATGAATTAGCGATTTCGTTCCAATTCACATTCAAAGTAATATTCGGCATTGCTAATTACGTTGCCGATTGCCAAATTGTATTATCTTTTATAGTTTCCGAGATATGGGCTATCGACATCTTACAATATTGGCTCTGCTTCTAACTTGTGCTAGAATTGTAAAATGGTCTTATGAATTAGCGATTTCGTTCCAATTCACATTCCAAGTAATATTCGGCATGCTAATTACGTTGCCGATTGCCAAATTGCATTATCTTTTATAGTTTCCGAGATATGGGCTATCGACATCTTACAATATTGGCTCTTCTTCTAATTTGGGCCAGAATTGTAAAATGGTCTTTTGGATTAGCGATTTCGGTCCAATTCACATTCCAAGTAATATTTGGCATGCTAATTACGTTGCCGATGGCCGACTCGCATTATCTCGTTTAGTTTCCGAGATATGTACTATCGACATCTTACAATATTGGCTCTGCTTCTAACTTGGACCAAAATTGTAAAATGGCCTTATGAATTAGCGATTTCGTTCCAACTCACATTCCAAGTAATATTCGGCATGCTAATTACGTTGCCGATTGCCAAATTGCATTATCTCTTATAGTTTCCGAGATATGGGCAATCGAAATTTTACACCTTAGTGTCTGTTTCTAACTGGGGTCAAAATTGTTAAATGGTCTTATGAATTAGTGATTTCGTTCCAATTCACATTCCAAGTAATATTCGGCATGCTAATTACGTTGCCGATTGCCAAATTGCATTATCTCTTATAGTTTCCGAGATATGGGCTATCGACATCTTACAATATTGGCTCTGCTTCTAACTTGTGCCAGTATTGTAAAATGGTCTTATGAATTAGCGATTTCGTTCCAATTCACATTCCAAGTAATATTCGGCATGCTAATTACGTTGCCGATTGCCTAATTGTATTATCTCTTATAGTTTCCGAGATATGGGCAATCGAAATTTTACACCTTAGAGTCTGTTTCTAACTTGAGTCAAAATTGTAAAATGGTCTTACGAATTAGCGATTTCGCTCCAATTCGCATTCCAAGTATTATTCGGCATGCTAATTACGTTGCCGATTGCCAAATTGCATTATCCCTTATAGTTTCCGAGATATGGACTATCGACATCTGACAATATTAGCTCTGCTTCTAACTTGGGCCAGAATTGTAAAATGGTTTTATGAATTAGCGATTTCGTTCCAATTCACATTCCAAGTAATATTCGGAATGCTAATTACGTTGCCGATTGCCAAATTGCATTATCTCATATAGTTTCCGAGATATGGCCTATCGACATCTTACAATATTGGCTGTGCTTCTAACTTGGGCCAAAATTGTAAAATGGTCTTATGAATTAGCGATTTCGTTCCAATTCACATTCAAAGTAATATTCGACATTGATAATTACGTTGCCGATGGCCAAATTGCATTATCTCTTGTAGTTTCCGAGATATGGGCAATCGAAATTTTACACCTTAGAGTCTGTTTCTAACTTGGGTCAAAATTGTAAAATGGTCTTATGAATTTGCGATTTCGCTCCAATTCACATTCCAAGTAATATTCGGCATGCTAATTACATTGCCGATTGCCAAATTGCATTATCTCTTATAGTTTCTGAGATATGGACTATCGACATCTTACTATATTGGCTCTTCTTCTAACTTGGGCCAGAATTGTAAAATGGTCTTATGAATTAGCGATTTCGTTCCAATTCACATTCCAAGTAATTTTCGGCATGCTAATTATATTGCCGATTGCCAAATTGCATTATATCCTATAGCTTCCAAGATATGGATTATCGACATCTTACAATATTGGCTCTGCTTCTAACTTGGGCCAAAATTGTAAAATGCTCTTATGAATTAGCGATTTCGTTCCAATTCACATTCAAAGAAATATTCGGCATGCTAATTACGTTGCCTGTTGCCAAATTGCATTATCTCTTATAGTTTCCGAAATATGGACTATCGACATCTTACAATATTGGCTCGGCTTCTAACTTGGGCCAAAATTGTAAAATGGTCTTATGAATTAGTGATTTCGTTCCAATTCACATTCCAAGTAATATTCGGCATGCTAATTACATTGGCGATTGCCAAATTGCATTATCTCTTATAGTTTCTGAGATATGCGCAATCGAAATTTTACACCTTAGGGTCCGTTTCTAACTTGGGTCAAAATTGTAAAATGGTCTTATGAATTAGCGATTTTGCTCCAATTCACATTCCGAGTAATATTCGGCATGCTAATTACGTTGCCGATTACCAAATTGCATTATCTCTTATAGTTTCCGAGATATGGGCAATTGAAATTTTACACCTTAGTGTCTGTTTCTAACTTGGGTCAAAATTGTAAAATGGTCTTATGAATTAGCGATTTTGCTCCAATTCACATTCCGAGTAATATTCGGCATGCTAATTATATGGCCGATTGCCAAATTGCATTATATCCTATAGCTTCCAAGATATGGACTATCGACATCTTACAATATTGGCTCTGCTTCTAACTTGGGCCAAAATTGTAAAATGGTCTTATGAATTAGCGATTTCGTTCCAATTCACATTCCAAGTAATTTTCGGCATGCTAATTACGTTGCCGATTGCCAAATTGCTTTACCTCCTATAGTTTCCAAGATATGGTCTATCGACATCTTACAATATTGGCTCTGCTTCTAACTTGGGCCAAAATTGTAAAATGCTCTTATGAATTAGCGATTTCGTTCCAATTCACATTCAAAGAAATATTCGGCATGCTAATTACGTTGCCTGTTGCCAAATTGCATTATCTCTTATAGTTTCCGAAATATGGACTATCGACATCTTACAATATTGGCTCTGCTTCTAACTTGGGCCAAAATTGTAAAATGGTCTTATGAATTAGTGATTTCGTTCCAATTCACATTCCAAGTAATATTCGGCATGCTAATTACATTGGCGATTGCCAAATTGCATTATCTCTTATAGTTTCTGAGATATGCGCAATCGAAATTTTACACCTTAGGGTCCGTTTCTAACTTGGGTCAAAATTGTAAAATGGTCTTATGAATTAGCGATTTTGCTCCAATTCACATTCCGAGTAATATTCGGCATGCTAATTACGTTGCCGATTGCCATATTGCATTATCTTTTATAGTTTCGGAGATATGGGCTATCGACAGCTTACAATATTGGCTCGGTTTCTAACTTGGGCCAAAATTGTAAAATGGCCTTATGAATTAGTGATTTCGTTCCTATTCACATTCCAAGTAATATTCGGCATGCTAATGACGTTGCCAACTGCCAAATTGCATTATCTCTTAT
Organism: Rhynchophorus ferrugineus; assembly: GCF_030347505.1. Classification (NCBI taxonomy): domain Eukaryota; kingdom Metazoa; phylum Arthropoda; class Insecta; order Coleoptera; family Curculionidae; genus Rhynchophorus; species Rhynchophorus ferrugineus. Next base: position 24,070,430 of record NW_027472586.1, on the reverse strand, counting down.
AGTATCCGAGATATGGGCAATCGAAATTTTACACCTTAGAGTCTGTTTCTAACTTGGGTCAAAATTGTAATATGGTCTTATGAATTAGCGATTTCGCTCCAATTCACATTCCAAGTAATATTCGGCATGCTAATTACATTGCCGATTGCCAAGTTGCATTATCTCTTATAGTTTCGGAGATATGGACTATAGACATCTTACAATATTGGCTCTGCTTCTAACTTGGGCCAGAATTGTAAAATGGTCTTATGAATTAGCGATTTCGTTTCAATTCACATTCCAAGTAATATTCGGCATGCTAATTACGTTGCCGATTGCCAAATTGCATTACCTCTTATAGTATCCGAGATATGGGCAATCGAAATTTTACAAGTTAGAGTCTGTTTCTAACTTGGGTCAAAATTGTAAAATGGTCTTATGAATTAGCGATTTCGCTCCAATTCACATTCCAAGTAATATTCGGCATGCTAATTACATTGCCGATTGCCAAGTTGCATTATCTCTTATAGTTTCGGAGATATGGACTATAGACATCTTACAATATTGGCTGTGCTTCTAACTTGGGCCAAAATTGTAAAATGGACTTATGAATTAGCGATTTTGCTCCAATTCACGTTCCGAGTATTATTTGGCATGCTAATTACGTTGCCGATTGCCAAATTTCATTATCTTTTATAGTTTCCGAGATATGGACTATTGACATCTTACAATATTGGCTGTGCTTCTAACTTGTGCCAAAATTGTAAAATGGTCTTATGAATTAGCGATTTCGTTCCAATTCACATTCAAAGTAATATTCGGCATTGCTAATTACGTTGCCGATTGCCAAATTGCATTATCTTTTATAGTTTCCGAGATATGGGCTATCGACATCTTACAATATTGGCTCTGCTTCTAACTTGTGCCAGAATTGTAAAATGGTCTTATGAATTAGCGATTTCGTTCCAATTCACACTCCAAGTAATTTTCGGCATGCTAATTACGTTGCCGATTGCCAAATTGCATTACCTCTTATAGTTTCTGAGATATGCGCAATCGAAATTTTACACCTTAGGGTCCGTTTCTAACTTGGGTCAAAATTGTAAAATGGTCTTATGAATTAGCGATTTCGTTCCAATTCACACTCCAAGTAATATTCGGCATGCTAATTACGTTGCCGATTGCCAAATTGCATTATCCCTTATAGTTTCCGAGATATGGACTATCGACATCTTACAATATTGGCTCATCTTCTAACTTGGGCCAGAATTGTAAAATGGTCTTTTGGATTAGCGATTTCGGTCCAATTCACATTCCAAGTAATATTTGGCATGCTAATTACGTTGCCGATGGCCAACTCGCATTATCTCGTTTAGTTTCCGAGATATGTACTATCGACATCTTACAATATTGGCTCTGCTTCTATCTTGGACCAAAATTGTAAAATGGCCCTATGAATTAGCGATTTCTTTAAAATTCACATTCCAAGTAATATTCGGCATGCTAATTACGTTGCCGATTGCCAAATTGCATTATCTCTTATAGTTTCCGAGATATGGGCAATCGAAATTTTACACCTTAGTGTCTGTTTCTAACTGGGGTCAAAAGGGTTAAATGGTCTTATGAATTAGTGATTTCGTTCCAATTCACATTCCAAGTAATATTCGGCATGCTAATTACGTTGCCGATTGCCAAATTGCATTATCTCTTATAGTTTCCGAGATATGGGCAATCGAAATTTTACACCTTAGTGTCTGTTTCTAACTTGGGTCAAAATTGTAAAATGGTCTTATGAATTAGCGATTTTGCTCCAATTCACATTCCGAGTAATATTCGGCATGCTAATTACATTGCCGATCGCCAAATTGCATTATCTCATATAGTTTACGAGATATGGATTATCGGCATCTTACAATATTGGCTCTGATTCTAACTTGGGCCAAAATTGTAAAATGGTCTTATGAATTAGCGATTTTGCTCCAATTCACATTCCGAGTAATATTCGGCATGCTAATTACATTGCCGATCGCCAAATTGCATTATCTCATATAGTTTACGAGATATGGATTATCGGCATCTTACAATATTGGCTCTGCTTCTAACTTGGGCCAAAATTGTAAAATGGTCTTATGAATTAGCGATTTCGTTCCAATTCACATTCCAAGTAATATTCGGCATGCTAATTACGTTGCCGATTGCCAAATTGCATTATCTCTTATAGTTTCCGAGATATGTGCAAACGAAATTTTACACCTTTGAATCTGTTTCTAACTTGGGTCAAAAAGGTAAAATGGTCTTATGAATTAGCGATTTCGTTCCAATTCACATTCCAAGTAATATTCGGCATGCTAGTTACATTGCCGATTGCCAAATTGCATTATCTCCTATAGTTTCCAAGATATGGACTATCGACATCTTACAATATTGGCTCTGCTTCTAACTTGGGCCAAAATTGTAAAATGGTCTTATGAATTAGCGATTTCGTTCCAATTCACATTCCAAGTAATACTCGGCATGCTAATTACGTTGCCGATTGCCAAATTGCATTATCTCTTATAGTTTCCGAGATATGTGCAAACGAAATTTTACACCTTTGAATCTGTTTCTAACTTGGGTCAAAAATGTAAAATGGTCTTATGAATTAGCGATTTCGTTCCAATTCACATTCCGAGTAATATTCGACAGGCTAATTACATTGCCGATTGCCAAATTGCATTATCTCTTATAGTTTTCGAGATATGGACTATCGACATCTGACAATATTGGCTCTACTTCTAACTTGGGACAGAATTGTAAAATGGTCTTAGGAATTAGCGATTTCGTTCCAATTCACATTCCAAGTAATATTCGTCATGCTAATTACGGTGACGATTGCCGAATTGCATTATCTCTTATAGTTTCCGAGATATGGACTATCGACATTTTACAATATTGGCTCTGCTTCTAACTTGGGTTAAAATTGTAAAATGGTCTTATGAATTAGCGATTTCGTTCCAATTCACATTCCAAGTAATATTCGTCATGCTAATTACGGTGACGATTGCCGAATTGCATTATCTCTTATGGTTTCCGAGATATGGACTATCGACATTTTACAATATTGGCTCTGCTTCTAACTTGGGTTAAAATTGTAAAATGGTCTTATGAATCAGCGATTTCGTTCAAATTCACATTCCAAGTAATATTCGGCATGCTAATTACGTTGCCGGTTGCCAAATTGCATTATCTCTTATAGTTTCCAAGATATGGACTATCGACATCTTACAATATTGGCTCTGCTTCTAACTTGGGTTAAAATTGTAAAATGGTCTTATGAATCAGCGATTTCGTTAAAATTCACATTCCAAGTAATATTCGGCATGCTAATTACGTTGCCGGTTGCCAAATTGGATTATCTCTTATAGTTTCCAAGATATGCACTATCGACATCTTACAATATTGGCTCTGCTTCTAACTTGGGTTAACATTGTAAAATGGTCTTATGAATCAGCGATTTCGTTAAAATTCACATTCCAAGTAATATTCGGCATGCAAATTACGTTGCCGATTGCCAAATTGCATTATCCCTTATAGTTTTCGAGATATGGGGAATCGAAATTTTACACCTTAGAGTCTGTTTCTAACTTGGGTCAAAATTGTAAAATGGTCTTATGAATTAGCGATTTCGCTCCTATTCAATTCCAAGTAATATTCGGCATGCTAATTACGTTGCCGATTGCCAAATTGCTTTATCTTTTATAGTTTCCGAGATATGGGCTATCGACATCTTACAATATTGGCTCTGCTTCTAACTTGTGCTAGAATTGTAAAATGGTCTTATGAATTAGCGATTTCGTTCCAATTCACATTCCAAGTAATATTCGGCATGCTAATTACATTGCCGATCGCCAAATTGCATTATCTCATATAGTTTACGAGATATGGATTATCGGCATCTTACAATATTGGCTGTTTTTCTAACTTGGGCCAACATTGTAAAATGGTCTTATGAATTAGCGATTTCGTTCCAATTCACATTCCAAGTAATATTCGGCATGCTAATTACATTGCCGATTGCCAAATTGCATTATCTCCTATAGTTTCCAAGATATGGACTATCGACATCTTACAATATTGGCTCTGCTTCTAACTTGGGCCAAAATTGTAAAATGGTCTTATGAATTAGCGATTTCGTTCCAATTCACATTCCAAGTAATATTCGGCATGCTAATTACATCGCCGATTGCCAAATTGCATTATCTCTTATAGTTTCCGAGATATGGACTATCGACATCTGACAATATTGGCTCTACTTCTAACTTGGGACAGAATTGTAAAATGGTCTTAGGAATTAGCGATTTCGTTCCAATTCACAATCCAAGTAATATTCGTCATGCTAATTACGGTGACAATTGCCGAATTGTATTATCTCTTATGGTTTCCGAGATATGGACTATCGACATTTTACAATATTGGCTCTGCTTCTAGCTTGGGTTAGAAATGTAAAATGGTCTTATGAATTAGCGATTTCGTTCAAATTCACATTCCAAGTAATATTCGGCATGCTAATTACGTTGCCGGTTGCCAAATTGCATTATCTCTTATAGTTTCCAAGATATGGACTATCGACATCTTACAATATTGGCTCTGCTTCTAACTTGGGTTAAAATTGTAAAATGGTCTTATGAATCAGCGATTTCGTTAAAATTCACATTCCAAGTAATATTCGGCATGCTAATTACGTTGCCGATTGCCAAATTGCATTATCTTTTATAGTTTCCGAGATATGGACTATCGACATCTGACAATAATGGCTCTGCTTCTAACTTGGGCCAGAATTGTAAAATGGTGTTATGAATTAGCGATTTCGTTCCAATACACATTCCAAGTAATATTCGGCGTGCTAATTACGTCTCCGATTGCCAAATTGCATTATCCCTTATAGTTTCCGAGATATGGGCAATCGAAATTTTACACCTTAGAATCTGTTTCTAACTTGGGTCAAAAATGTAAAATGGTCTTATGAATTAGCGATTTCGTTCCAATTCACATTCAAAGTAATATTCGGCATTGCTAATTACGTTGCCGATTGCCAAATTGTATTATCTTTTATAGTTTCCGAGATATGGGCTATCGACATCTTACAATATTGGCTCTGCTTCTAACTTGTGCTAGAATTGTAAAATGGTCTTATGAATTAGCGATTTCGTTCCAATTCACATTCCAAGTAATATTCGGCATGCTAATTACGTTGCCGATTGCCAAATTGCATTATCTTTTATAGTTTCCGAGATATGGGCTATCGACATCTTACAATATTGGCTCTTCTTCTAATTTGGGCCAGAATTGTAAAATGGTCTTTTGGATTAGCGATTTCGGTCCAATTCACATTCCAAGTAATATTTGGCATGCTAATTACGTTGCCGATGGCCAACTCGCATTATCTCGTTTAGCTTCCGAGATATGTACTATCGACATCTTACAATATTGGCTCTGCTTCTAACTTGGACCAAAATTGTAAAATGGCCTTATGAATTAGCGATTTCGTTCCAACTCACATTCCAAGTAATATTCGGCATGCTAATTACGTTGCCGATTGCCAAATTGCATTATCTCTTATAGTTTCCGAGATATGGGCAATCGAAATTTTACACCTTAGTGTCTGTTTCTAACTGGGGTCAAAATTGTTAAATGGTCTTATGAATTAGTGATTTCGTTCCAATTCACATTCCAAGTAATATTCGGCATGCTAATTACGTTGCCGATTGCCAAATTGCATTATCTCTTATAGTTTCCGAGATATTTGCAAACGAAATTTTACACCTTTGAATCTGTTTCTAACTTGGGTCAAAAATGTAAAATGGTCTTATGAATTAGCGATTTGGTTCCAATTCACATTCCAAGTAATATGCGATATGCTAATTACATTGCCGCTTGCCAAATTGCATTATCTCTTATAGTTTCCGAGATATGGACTATCGATATCTGACAATATTGGCTCTACTTCTAACTTGGGCCAGAAATGTAAAATGGTCTTATGAATTAGCGATTTCGTTCCAATTCACATTCCAAGTAATATTCGGCATGCTAATTACATTGCCGATTGCCAAATTGCATTATCTCTTGTAGTTTCCGAGATATGGGCAATCGAAATTTTACACCTTAAAGTCTGCTTCTAACTTGGGTCGAAAATGTAAAATGGTCTTATGAATTAGCGATTTCGTCCCAATTCACATTCCAAGTAATATTCGACTTGCTAATTACATTGCCGATTGCCAAATTGCATTATCTCTTATAGTTTCCGAGATATGGACTATCGACATCTAACAATATTGGCTCTGCTTCTAACTTGGGCCAGAATTGTAAAATGGTCTTATGAATTAGCGATTTCGTTCCAATTCACATTCCAAGTAATATTCGGCATGCTAATTACGTTGCCGATTGCCAAATTGCATTATCTCTTATAGTTTCCGAGATATGGACTATCGACATCTTGCAATATTGGCTCTGTTTCTAACTTGGGTCAAAAATGTTAAATAGTCTTATGAATTAGCGATTTCGTTCCAATTCACATTCCAAGTAATATTCGGCATGTTAATTACATTGCCGATTGCCAAATTGCATTACCTCTTATAGTTTCCGAGATATGGGCAATCGAAATTTTACACCTTAGAGTCTGTTTCTAACTTGGGTCAAAATTGTAAAATGGTCTTATGAATTAGCGATTTCGCTAAAATTCACATTCCAAGTAATATTCGGCATGCTAATTACATTGCCGATTGCTAAGTTGCATTATCTGTTATAGTTTCGGAGATATGGACTATAGACATCTGACAATATTGGCTCTGCTTCTAACTTGGGCCAGAATTGTAAAATGGTCTTATGAATTAGCGATTTCGTTCCAATTCACATTCCAAGTAATATTCGGCATGCTAATTACGTGGCCGATTGCCAAATTACATTATCTCATATTGTTTCCGAGATATGGACTATCGGCATCTTACAATATTGGCTGTGCTTCTAACTTGGGCCAAAATTGTTAAATGGTCTTATGAATTAGCGATTTCGTCCTAATTCACATTCCAAGTATTATTCGGCATGCTAATTACATTGCCGATTGCCAAATTGCATTATCTCTTGTAGTTTCCGAGATATGGGCAATCGAAATTTTACACCTTAGAGTCTGTTTCTAACTTTGGTCAAAAATGTAAAATGGTCTTATGAATTGGCGATTTCGTTCCATTTCACATTCCAAGTAATATTCGACTTGCTAATTAAATTGCCGATTGCCAAATTGCATTATCTCTTATAGTTTCCGAGATATGGACTATCGACATCTGACAATATTGGCTCTGCTTCTAACTTGGGCCAGAATTGTAAAATGGTCTTATGAATTAGCGATTTCGTTGTAATCCACATTCCAAGTAATATTCGGCATGCTAATTACGTTGCCGATTGCCAAATTGCGTTATCTCTTATAGTTTCCGAGATATGGACTATAGACATCTTGCAATATTGGCTCTGTTTCTAACTTGGGTCAAAAATGTTAAATAGTCTTATGAATTAGCGATTTCGTTCCAATTCACATTCCAAGTAATATTCGGCATGCTAATTATATTGCCGATTGCCAAATTGCATTATCTCTTATAGTTTCCGAGATACGGGCAACCGAAATTTTACACCTTAGAGTCTGTTTCTAACTTGGGTCAAAATTGTCAAATGGTCTTATGAATTAGCGATTTCGCTCCAATTCACATTACAAGTAATATTCGGCATGCCAATTACATTGCCGATTGCTAAGTTGCATTATCTGTTATAGTTTCGGAGATATGGACTATAGACATCTGACAATATTGGCTCTGCTTCTAACTTGGGCCAGAATTGTAAAATGGTCTTATGAATTAGCGATTTCGTTCCAATTCACATTCCAAGTAATATTCGGCATGCTAATTACGCTGCCGATTGCCAAATTGCATTATCTCATATAGTTTCCGAGATATGGACTATCGACATCTTACAATATTGGCTGTGCTTCTAACTTGGGCCAAAATTGTAAAATGGTCTTATGAATTAGCGATTTTGCTCCAATTCACATTCCGAGTAATATTTGGCATGATAATTACGTTGCCGATTGCCAAATTGCATTATCTTCTATAGTTTCCGAGATATGGGCTATCGACATCTTACAATATTGGCTCTGCTTCTAACTTGTGCCAAAATTGTAAAATGGTCTTATGAATTAGCGATTTTGCTCCAATTCACATTCCGAGTAATATTTGGCATGCTAATTACGTTGCCGATTGCCAAATTGCATTATCTCTTATAGTTTCCGAGATATGGGCAATCGAAATTTTACACCTTAGGGTCTGTTTCTAACTTGTGTCAAAATTGTAAAATGGTCTTATGAATTAGCGATTTCGCTCCAATTCACATTCCAAGTAATATTCGCCATGCTAATTACATTGCCGATGGCCATTTTGCATTATCTCTTATAGTTTCGGAGATATGCACTATCGACATCTGCCAATATTGGCTCTGCTTCTAACTTGGGCCAGAATTGTAAAATGGTCTTATGAATTAGCGATTTTGCTCCAATTCACATTCCAAGTAATATTCGGCATGCTAATTACGTTGCCGATCGCCAAATTGCATTATCTCATATAGTTTACGAGATATGGACTATCGGCATCTTACAATATTGGCTGTGCTTCTAACTTGGGCCAAAATTTTTAAATGGTCTTATGAATTAGCGATTTCGTCCCAATTCACATTCCAAGTATTATTCGGCATGCTAATTACATTGCCGATTGCCAAATTGCATTATCTCTTGTAGTTTCCGAGATATGGGCAATCGAAATTTTACACCTTAGAGTCTGTTTCTAACTTTGGTCCAAAATGTAAAATGGTCTTATGAATTAGCGATTTCGTTCCAATTCACATTCCAAGTAATATTCGACTTGCTAATTACATTGCCGATTGCCAAATTGCATTATCTCTTATAGTTTCCGAGATATGGGCAATCGAAATTTTACACCTTAGTGTCTGTTTCTAACTGGGGTCAAAATTGTTAAATGGTCTTATGAATTAGTGATTTCGTTCCAATTCACATTCCAAGTAATATTCGGCATGCTAATTACATTGCCGATTGCCAAATTGCATTATCTCTTATAGTTTCCGAGATATGGGCATATCGAAATTTTACACCTTAGAGTCAGTTTCTAACTTGGGTCAAAATTGTTAAATGGTCTTATGAATTAGCGATTTCGCTCCAATTCACATTCCAAGTAATATTCGGCATGCTAATTACATTGCCGATTGCCAAATTGCATTATCCCTTATTGTTTCCGAGATATGGACTATCGACATCTGACAATATCGGCTCTGCTTCTAACTTGGGCCAGAATTGTAAAATGGTCTTATGAATTAGCGATTTCGTTCCAATTCACATTCCAAGTATTATTCGGCATGCTAATTACGTTGCCGATTGCCAAATTACATTATCTCCTATAGTTTCCGAGATATGGACTATCGACATCTTACAATATTGGCTGTGCTTCTAACTTGGGCCAAAATTGTAAAATGGTCTTATGTATTAGCGATTTCGTTCCAATTCACATTCAAAGTAATATTCGGCATTGCTAATTACGTTGCCGATTGCCAAATTGCATTATCTATTGTAGTTTCCGAGATATGGGCAATCGAAATTTTACACCTTAGAGTCTGTTTCTAACTTGGGTCAAAATTGTAAAATGGTCTTATGAATTAGCGATTTCGCTCCTATTCACATTCCAAGTAATATTCGGCATGCTAATTACTTTGCCGATTGCCAAATTGCATTATCTCTTATAGTTTCTGAGATATGGACTATCGAAATCTTACAATATTGGTTCTGCTTTTAACTTGGGCCAAAATTGTAAAATGGTCTTATGAATTAGCGATTTCGTTCCAATTCACATTCCAAGTAATATTCGGCATGCTAATTACGTTGCCGTTTTCCAAATTGCATTATCTCTTATAATTTCCGAGATATGGGCTATCGACAGCTTACAATATTGGCTCTGCTTCTAACTTGGACCAAAATTGTAAAATGGCCTTATGAATTAGCGATTTCGTTCCAATTCACATTCCAAGTAATATTCGGCATGCTAATTACGTTGCCGAATGCCATATTGCATTATCTTTTATAGTTTCCGAGATATGAGCTATCGACAGATTACAATATTGGCTCTGCTTCTAACTTGGACCAAAATTGTAAAATGGCCTTATGAATTAGCGATTTCGTTCCAATTCACATTCCAAGTAATATTCAGCATGCTAATTACATTGCCGATTGCCAAATTGCATTATCTCTTATAGTTTCCGAGATATGGGCAATCGAAATTTTACACCTTAGTGTCTGTTTCTAACTTGGGTCAAAATTGTAAAATGGTCTTATGAATTAGCGATTTTGTTCCAATTCACATTCTGAGTAATATTCGGCATGCTAATTAGATTGCCGATCGCCAAATTGCATTATCTCATACAGTTTCCGAGATATGGACTATCGACATCTTACAATATTGGCTGTGCTTCTAACTTGGGCCAAAATTGTTAAATGGTCTTATGAATTAGCGATTTTGCTCCAATTCACATTCCGAGTAATATTTGGCATGATAATTACGTTGCCGATCGCCAAATTGCATTATCTCATACAGTTTCCGAGATATGGGCTATCGACATCTTACAATATTGGCTCTGCTTCTAACTTGTGCCAGAATTGTAAAATGGTCTTATGGATTAGCGATTTCGTTCCAATTCACATTCCAAGTAATATTCGGCATGCTAATTACGTTGCCGTTTTCCAAATTGCATTATCTCTTATAATTTCCGAGATATGGGCTATCGACATCTTACAATATTTGCTCTGCTTCTAACTTGGACCAAAATTGTAAAATGGTCTTATGAATTAGCGATTTCGTTCCAATTCACATTCCAAGTAATATTCGGCATGCTACTTACGTCGCCGATTGCCAAATTGCATTATCTCTTATAGTTAACGAGATATGGGCAATCGAAATTTTACACCTTAGTGTCTGTTTCTAACTGGGGTCAAAATTGTTAAATGGTCTTATGAATTAGTGATTTCGTTCCAATTCACATTCCAAGTAATATTCGGCATGCTAATTACATTGCCGATTACCAAATTGCATTATCTCTTATAGTTTCCGAGATATGGGCAATTGAAATTTTACACCTTAGTGTCTGTTTCTAACTTGGGTCAAAATTGTAAAATGGTCTTATGAATTAGCGATTTTGCTCCAATTCACATTCCGAGTAATATTCGGCATGCTAATTATATTGCCGATTGCCAAATTGCATTATATCCTATAGTTTCCAAGATATGGACTATCGACATCTTACAATATTGGCTCTGCTTCTAACTTGGGCCAAAATTGTAAAATGGTCTTATGAATTAGCGATTTCGTTCCAATTCACATTCCAAGTAATATTCGGCATGCTAATTACGTTGCCGATTGCCAAATTGCATTATCTCTTGTAGTTTCCGAGATATGAGCAATCGAAATTTTACACCTTAGAGTCTGATTCTAAGTTGGGTCAAAAATGTAAAATGGTCTTATGAATTAGCGATGTCGTTCCAATTCACATACCAATTAATATTCGGCATGCTAATTACGTTGCCGATTGCCAAATTGCATTATCTCTTATAGTTTCCGAGATATGGGCAATTGAAATTTTACACCTTAGTGTCTGTTTCTAACTTGGGTCAAAATTGTAAAATGGTCTTATGAATTAGCGATTTTGCTCCAATTCACATTCCGAGTAATATTCGACATGCTAATTACATTGACGATTGCCAAATTGCATTATCTCTTATAGTTTCCGGGATATGGACTATCGACATCTGACAATATTGGCTCTGCTTCTTATTTGGGCCAGAATTGTAAAATGGTCTTATGAATTAGCGATTTCGTTCCAATTCACATTCCAAGTAATATTCGGCATGGTAATTACATTGCCGATTGCCAAATTGCATTATCTCTTATAGTTTCCGGGATATGGGAATCGAAATTTTACACCTTAGTGTCTGTTTCTAACTTGGGTCAAAATTGTAAAATGGTCTCATGAATTAGCGATTTTGCTCCAATTCACATTCCAAGTAATATTCGGCATGCTAATTACATTGCCGATTGCCAAATTGCATTACCCCCTATAGTTTCCAAGATATGGTCTATCGACATCTTACAATATTGGCTCTGCTTCTAACTTGGGCCAAAATTGTAAAATGCCCTTATGAATTAGCGATTTCATTCCAATTCACATTCAAAGAAATATTCGGCATGCTAATTACGTTGCCTGTTGCCAAATTGCATTATCTCATATAGTTTCTGAAATATGGACTATCGACATCTTAAAATATTGGCTGTGCTTCTAACTTGGGCCAAAATTGTTAAATGGTCTTATGAATTAGCGATTTTGCTCCAATTCACATTCCGAGTAATATTTGGCATGATAATTACGTTGCCGATTGCCAAATTGCATTATCTTTTATAGTTTCCGGGATATGGGCTATCGACATCTTACAATATTGGCTCTGCTTCTAACTTGTGCCAGAATTGTAAAATGGTCTTATGGATTAGCGATTTCGTACCAATTCACATTCCAAGTAACATTGGGCATGCTAATTACGTTGCCGATTGCCAAATTGTATTATCTCTTATAGTTTCCGAGATATGGGCAATCGAAATTTTACACCTTAGTGTCTGTTTCTAACTGGGGTCAAAATTGTTAAATGGTCTTATGAATTAGTGGTTTCGTTCCAATTCACATTCCAAGTAATATTCGGCATGCTAATTACATTGCCGATTGCCAAATTGCATTATCTCTTATAGTTTCCGAGATATGGGCAATCGAAATTTTACACCTTAGTGTCTGTTTCTAACTTGGGTCAAAATGTAAAATGGTCTTATGAATTAGCGATTTTGCTCCAATTCACATTCCGAGTAATATTTGGCATGATAATTACGTTGCCGATTGCCAAATTGCATTATCTTTTATAGTTTCCGAGATATGGGCTATCGACATCTTACAATATTGGCTCTGCTTCTAACTTGTGCCAGAATTGTAAAATGGTCTTATGAATTAGCGATTTCGTTCCAATTCACATTCCAAGTAATATTTGGCATGCTAATTACGTTGCCGATGGCCAACTCGCATTATCTCGTTTAGTTTCCGAGATATGTACTATCGACATCTTACAATATTGGCTCTGCTTCTATCTTGGACCAAAATTGTAAAATGGCCCTATGAATTAGCGATTTCTTTAAAATTCACATTCCAAGTAATATTCGGCATGCTAATTACGTTGCCGATTGCCAAATTGCATTATCTCTTATAGTTTCCGAGATATGGGCAATCGAAATTTTACACCTTAGTGTCTGTTTCTAACTGGGGTCAAAAGGGTTAAATGGTCTTATGAATTAGTGATTTCGTTCCAATTCACATTCCAAGTAATATTCGGCATGCTAATTACGTTGCCGATTGCCAAATTGCATTATCTCTTATAGTTTCCGAGATATGGGCAATCGAAATTTTACACCTTAGTGTCTGTTTCTAACTTGGGTCAAAATTGTAAAATGGTCTTATGAATTAGCGATTTTGCTCCAATTCACATTCCGAGTAATATTCGGCATGCTAATTACATTGCCGATCGCCAAATTGCATTATCTCATATAGTTTACGAGATATGGATTATCGGCATCTTACAATATTGGCTCTGCTTCTAACTTGGGCCAAAATTGTAAAATGGTCTTATGAATTAGCGATTTTGCTCCAATTCACATTCCGAGTAATATTCGGCATGCTAATTACATTGCCGATCGCCAAATTGCATTATCTCATATAGTTTACGAGATATGGATTATCGGCATCTTACAATATTGGCTCTGCTTCTAACTTGGGCCAAAATTGTAAAATGGTCTTATGAATTAGCGATTTCGTTCCAATTCACATTCCAAGTAATATTCGGCATGCTAATTACGTTGCCGATTGCCAAATTGCATTATCTCTTATAGTTTCCGAGATATGTGCAAACGAAATTTTACACCTTTGAATCTGTTTCTAACTTGGGTCAAAAAGGTAAAATGGTCTTATGAATTAGCGATTTCGTTCCAATTCACATTCCAAGTAATATTCGGCATGCTAGTTACATTGCCGATTGCCAAATTGCATTATCTCCTATAGTTTCCAAGATATGGACTATCGACATCTTACAATATTGGCTCTGCTTCTAACTTGGGACAAAATTGTAAAATGGTCTTATGAATTAGCGATTTCGTTCCAATTCACATTCCAAGTAATACTCGGCATGCTAATTACGTTGCCGATTGCCAAATTGCATTATCTCTTATAGTTTCCGAGATATGTGCAAACGAAATTTTACACCTTTGAATCTGTTTCTAACTTGGGTCAAAAATGTAAAATGGTCTTATGAATTAGCGATTTCGTTCCAATTCACATTCCGAGTAATATTCGACAGGCTAATTACATTGCCGATTGCCAAATTGCATTATCTCTTATAGTTTTCGAGATATGGACTATCGACATCTGACAATATTGGCTCTACTTCTAACTTGGGACAGAATTGTAAAATGGTCTTAGGAATTAGCGATTTCGTTCCAATTCACATTCCAAGTAATATTCGTCATGCTAATTACGGTGACGATTGCCGAATTGCATTATCTCTTATAGTTTCCGAGATATGGACTATCGACATTTTACAATATTGGCTCTGCTTCTAACTTGGGTTAAAATTGTAAAATGGTCTTATGAATTAGCGATTTCGTTCCAATTCACATTCCAAGTAATATTCGTCATGCTAATTACGGTGACGATTGCCGAATTGCATTATCTCTTATGGTTTCCGAGATATGGACTATCGACATTTTACAATATTGGCTCTGCTTCTAACTTGGGTTAAAATTGTAAAATGGTCTTATGAATCAGCGATTTCGTTCAAATTCACATTCCAAGTAATATTCGGCATGCTAATTACGTTGCCGGTTGCCAAATTGCATTATCTCTTATAGTTTCCAAGATATGGACTATCGACATCTTACAATATTGGCTCTGCTTCTAACTTGGGTTAAAATTGTAAAATGGTCTTATGAATCAGCGATTTCGTTAAAATTCACATTCCAAGTAATATTCGGCATGCTAATTACGTTGCCGGTTGCCAAATTGGATTATTTCTTATAGTTTCCAAGATATGCACTATCGACATCTTACAATATTGGCTCTGCTTCTAACTTGGGTTAACATTGTAAAATGGTCTTATGAATCAGCGATTTCGTTAAAATTCACATTCCAAGTAATATTCGGCATGCAAATTACGTTGCCGATTGCCAAATTGCATTATCCCTTATAGTTTTCGAGATATGGGGAATCGAAATTTTACACCTTAGAGTCTGTTTCTAACTTGGGTCAAAATTGTAAAATGGTCTTATGAATTAGCGATTTCGCTCCTATTCAATTCCAAGTAATATTCGGCATGCTAATTACGTTGCCGATTGCCAAATTGCTTTATCTTTTATAGTTTCCGAGATATGGACTATCGACATCTGACAATATTGGCTCTGCTTCTAACTTGGGCCAGAATTGTAAAATGGTCTTATGAATTAGCGATTTCGTTCCAATACACATTCCAAGTAATATTCGGCATGCTAATTACATTGCCGATCGCCAAATTGCATTATCTCATATAGTTTACGAGATATGGATTATCGGCATCTTACAATATTGGCTGTTTTTCTAACTTGGGCCAACATTGTAAAATGGTCTTATGAATTAGCGATTTCGTTCCAATTCACATTCCAAGTAATATTCGGCATGCTAATTACATTGCCGATTGCCAAATTGCATTATCTCCTATAGTTTCCAAGATATGGTCTATCGACATCTTACAATATTGGCTCTGCTTCTAACTTGGGCCAAAATTGTAAAATGGTCTTATGAATTAGCGATTTCGTTCCAATTCACATTCCAAGTAATATTCGGCATGCTAATTACATCGCCGATTGCCAAATTGCATTATCTCTTATAGTTTCCGAGATATGGACTATCGACATCTGACAATATTGGCTCTACTTCTAACTTGGGACAGAATTGTAAAATGGTCTTAGGAATTAGCGATTTCGTTCCAATTCACAATCCAAGTAATATTCGTCATGCTAATTACGGTGACAATTGCCGAATTGTATTATCTCTTATGGTTTCCGAGATATGGACTATCGACATTTTACAATATTGGCTCTGCTTCTAGCTTGGGTTAGAATTGTAAAATGGTCTTATGAATTAGCGATTTCGTTCAAATTCACAATCCAAGTAATATTCGGCATGCTAATTACGTTGCCGGTTGCCAAATTGCATTATCTCTTATAGTTTCCAAGATATGGACTATCGACATCTTACAATATTGGCTCTGCTTCTAACTTGGGTTAAAATTGTAAAATGGTCTTATGAATCAGCGATTTCGTTAAAATTCACATTCCAAGTAATATTCGGCATGCTAATTACGTTGCCGATTGCCAAATTGCATTATCTTTTATAGTTTCCGAGATATGGACTATCGACATCTGACAATATTGGCTCTGCTTCTAACTTGGGCCAGAATTGTAAAATGGTGTTATGAATTAGCGATTTCGTTCCAATACACATTCCAAGTAATATTCGGCGTGCTAATTACGTCTCCGATTGCCAAATTGCATTATCCCTTATAGTTTCCGAGATATGGGCAATCGAAATTTTACACCTTAGAATCTGTTTCTAACTTGGGTCAAAAATGTAAAATGGTCTTATGAATTAGCGATTTCGTTCCAATTCACATTCAAAGTAATATTCGGCATTGCTAATTACGTTGCCGATTGCCAAATTGTATTATCTTTTATAGTTTCCGAGATATGGGCTATCGACATCTTACAATATTGGCTCTGCTTCTAACTTGTGCTAGAATTGTAAAATGGTCTTATGAATTAGCGATTTCGTTCCAATTCACATTCCAAGTAATATTCGGCATGCTAATTACGTTGCCGATTGCCAAATTGCATTATCTTTTATAGTTTCCGAGATATGGGCTATCGACATCTTACAATATTGGCTCTTCTTCTAATTTGGGCCAGAATTGTAAAATGGTCTTTTGGATTAGCGATTTCGGTCCAATTCACATTCCAAGTAATATTTGGCATGCTAATTACGTTGCCGATGGCCAACTCGCATTATCTCGTTTAGTTTCCGAGATATGTACTATCGACATCTTACAATATTGGCTCTGCTTCTAACTTGGACCAAAATTGTAAAATGGCCTTATGAATTAGCGATTTCGTTCCAACTCACATTCCAAGTAATATTCGGCATGCTAATTACGTTGCCGATTGCCAAATTGCATTATCTCTTATAGTTTCCGAGATATGGGCAATCGAAATTTTACACCTTAGTGTCTGTTTCTAACTGGGGTCAAAATTGTTAAATGGTCTTATGAATTAGTGATTTCGTTCCAATTCACATTCCAAGTAATATTCGGCATGCTAATTACGTTGCCGATTGCCAAATTGCATTATCTCTTATAGTTTCCAAGATATTTGCAAACGAAATTTTACACCTTTGAATCTGTTTCTAACTTGGGTCAAAAATGTAAAATGGTCTTATGAATTAGCGATTTGGTTCCAATTCACATTCCAAGTAATATGCGATATGCTAATTACATTGCCGATTGCCAAATTGCATTATCTCTTATAGTTTCCGAGATATGGACTATCGATATCTGACAATATTGGCTCTACTTCTAACTTGGGCCAGAAATGTAAAATGGTCTTATGAATTAGCGATTTCGTTCCAATTCACATTCCAAGTAATATTCGGCATGCTAATTACATTGCCGATTGCCAAATTGCATTATCTCTTGTAGTTTCCGAGATATGGGCAATCGAAATTTTACACCTTAAAGTCTGCTTCTAACTTGGGTCGAAAATGTAAAATGGTCTTATGAATTAGCGATTTCGTCCCAATTCACATTCCAAGTAATATTCGACTTGCTAATTACATTGCCGATTGCCAAATTGCATTATCTCTTATAGTTTCCGAGATATGGACTATCGACATCTAACAATATTGGCTCTGCTTCTAACTTGGGCCAGAATTGTAAAATGGTCTTATGAATTAGCGATTTCGTTCCAATTCACATTCCAAGTAATATTCGGCATGCTAATTACGTTGCCGATTGCCAAATTGCATTATCTCTTATAGTTTCCGAGATATGGACTATCGACATCCTGCAATATTGGCTCTGTTTCTAACTTGGGTCAAAAATGTTAAATAGTCTTATGAATTAGCGATTTCGTTCCAATTCACATTCCAAGTAATATTCGGCATGTTAATTACATTGCCGATTGCCAAATTGCATTACCTCTTATAGTTTCCGAGATATGGGCAATCGAAATTTTACACCTTAGAGTCTGTTTCTAACTTGGGTCAAAATTGTAAAATGGTCTTATGAATTAGCGATTTCGCTAAAATTCACATTCCAAGTAATATTCGGCATGCCAATTACATTGCCGATTGCTAAGTTGCATTATCTGTTATAGTTTCGGAGATATGGACTATAGACATCTGACAATATTGGCTCTGCTTCTAACTTGGGCCAGAATTGTAAAATGGTCTTATGAATTAGCGATTTCGTTCCAATTCACATTCCAAGTAATATTCGGCATGCTAATTACGTGGCCGATTGCCAAATTACATTATCTCATATTGTTTCCGAGATATGGACTATCGGCATCTTACAATATTGGCTGTGCTTCTAACTTGGGCCAAAATTGTTAAATGGTCTTATGAATTAGCGATTTCGTCCTAACTCACATTCCAAGTATTATTCGGCATGCTAATTACATTGCCGATTGCCAAATTGCATTATCTCTTGTAGTTTCCGAGATATGGGCAATCGAAATTTTACACCTTAGAGTCTGTTTCTAACTTTGGTCAAAAATGTAAAATGGTCTTATGAATTGGCGATTTCGTTCCATTTCACATTCCAAGTAATATTCGACTTGCTAATTACATTGCCGATTGCCAAATTGCATTATCTCTTATAGTTTCCGAGATATGGACTATCGACATCTGACAATATTGGCTCTGCTTCTAACTTGGGCCAGAATTGTAAAATGGTCTTATGAATTAGCGATTTCGTTGTAATCCACATTCCAAGTAATATTCGGCATGCTAATTACGTTGCCGATTGCCAAATTGCGTTATCTCTTATAGTTTCCGAGATATGGACTATAGACATCTTGCAATATTGGCTCTGTTTCTAACTTGGGTCAAAAATGTTAAATAGTCTTATGAATTAGCGATTTCGTTCCAATTCACATTCCAAGTAATATTCGGCATGCTAATTATATTGCCGATTGCCAAATTGCATTATCTCTTATAGTTTCCGAGATACGGGCAACCGAAATTTTACACCTTAGAGTCTGTTTCTAACTTGGGTCAAAATTGTCAAATGGTCTTATGAATTAGCGATTTCGCTCCAATTCACATTACAAGTAATATTCGGCATGCCAATTACATTGCCGATTGCTAAGTTGCATTATCTGTTATAGTTTCGGAGATATGGACTATAGACATCTGACAATATTGGCTCTGCTTCTAACTTGGGCCAGAATTGTAAAATGGTCTTATGAATTAGCGATTTCGTTCCAATTCACATTCCAAGTAATATTCGGCATGCTAATTACGCTGCCGATTGCCAAATTGCATTATCTCATATAGTTTCCGAGATATGGACTATCGACATCTTACAATATTGGCTGTGCTTCTAACTTGGGCCAAAATTGTAAAATGGTCTTATGAATTAGCGATTTTGCTCCAATTCACATTCCGAGTAATATTTGGCATGATAATTACGTTGCCGATTGCCAAATTGCATTATCTTCTATAGTTTCCGAGATATGGGCTATCGACATCTTACAATATTGGCTCTGCTTCTAACTTGTGCCAAAATTGTAAAATGGTCTTATGAATTAGCGATTTTGCTCCAATTCACATTCCGAGTAATATTTGGCATGCTAATTACGTTGCCGATTGCCAAATTGCATTATCTCTTATAGTTTCCGAGATATGGGCAATCGAAATTTTACACCTTAGGGTCTGTTTCTAACTTGTGTCAAAATTGTAAAATGGTCTTATGAATTAGCGATTTCGCTCCAATTCACATTCCAAGTAATATTCGCCATGCTAATTACATTGCCGATGGCCATTTTGCATTATCTCTTATAGTTTCGGAGATATGCACTATCGACATCTGCCAATATTGGCTCTGCTTCTAACTTGGGCCAGAATTGTAAAATGGTCTTATGAATTAGCGATTTTGCTCCAATTCACATTCCAAGTAATATTCGGCATGCTAATTACGTTGCCGATCGCCAAATTGCATTATCTCATATAGTTTACGAGATATGGACTATCGGCATCTTACAATATTGGCTGTGCTTCTAACTTGGGCCAAAATTTTTAAATGGTCTTATGAATTAGCGATTTCGTCCCAATTCACATTCCAAGTATTATTCGGCATGCTAATTACATTGCCGATTGCCAAATTGCATTATCTCTTGTAGTTTCCGAGATATGGGCAATCGAAATTTTACACCTTAGAGTCTGTTTCTAACTTTGGTCCAAAATGTAAAATGGTCTTATGAATTAGCGATTTCGTTCCAATTCACATTCCAAGTAATATTCGACTTGCTAATTACATTGCCGATTGCCAAATTGCATTATCTCTTATAGTTTCCGAGATATGGGCAATCGAAATTTTACACCTTAGTGTCTGTTTCTAACTGGGGTCAAAATTGTTAAATGGTCTTATGAATTAGTGATTTCGTTCCAATTCACATTCCAAGTAATATTCGGCATGCTAATTACATTGCCGATTGCCAAATTGCATTATCTCTTATAGTTTCCGAGATATGGGCATATCGAAATTTTACACCTTAGAGTCAGTTTCTAACTTGGGTCAAAATTGTTAAATGGTCTTATGAATTAGCGATTTCGCTCCAATTCACATTCCAAGTAATATTCGGCATGCTAATTACATTGCCGATTGCCAAATTGCATTATCCCTTATTGTTTCCGAGATATGGACTATCGACATCTGACAATATCGGCTCTGCTTCTAACTTGGGCCAGAATTGTAAAATGGTCTTATGAATTAGCGATTTCGTTCCAATTCACATTCCAAGTAATATTCGGCATGCTAATTAGGTTGCCGATTGCCAAATTACATTATCTCATATAGTTTCCGAGATATGGACTATCGACATCTTACAATATTGGCTGTGCTTCTAACTTGGGCCAAAATTGTAAAATGGTCTTATGAATTAGCGATTTCGTTCCAATTCACATTCCAAGTATTATTCGGCATGCCAATTACATTGCCGGTTGCCAAATTGCATTATCTCCTATAGTTTCCAAGATATGGTCTATCGACATCTTACAATATTGGCTCTGCTTCTAACTCGGGCCAAAATTGTAAAATGGTCTTATGTATTAGCGATTTCGTTCCAATTCACATTCAAAGTAATATTCGGCATTGCTAATTACGTTGCCGATTGCCAAATTGCATTATCTATTGTAGTTTCCGAGATATGGGCAATCGAAATTTTACACCTTAGAGTCTGTTTCTAACTTGGGTCAAAATTGTAAAATGGTCTTATGAATTAGCGATTTCGCTCCAATTCACATTCCAAGTAATATTCGGCATGCTAATTACTTTGCCGATTGCCAAATTGCATTATCTCTTATAGTTTCTGAGATATGGACTATCGAAATCTTACAATATTGGTTCTGCTTTTAACTTGGGCCAAAATTGTAAAATGGTCTTATGAATTAGCGATTTCGTTCCAATTCACATTCCAAGTAATATTCGGCATGCTAATTACGTTGCCGTTTTCCAAATTGCATTATCTCTTATAATTTCCGAGATATGGGCTATCGACAGCTTACAATATTGGCTCTGCTTCTAACTTGGACCAAAATTGTAAAATGGCCTTATGAATTAGCGATTTCGTTCCAATTCACATTCCAAGTAATATTCGGCATGCTAATTACGTTGCCGAATGCCATATTGCATTATCTTTTATAGTTTCCGAGATATGAGCTATCGACAGATTACAATATTGGCTCTGCTTCTAACTTGGACCAAAATTGTAAAATGGCCTTATGAATTAGCGATTTCGTTCCAATTCACATTCCAAGTAATATTCAGCATGCTAATTACATTGCCGATTGCCAAATTGCATTATCTCTTATAGTTTCCGAGATATGGGCAATCGAAATTTTACACCTTAGTGTCTGTTTCTAACTTGGGTCAAAATTGTAAAATGGTCTTATGAATTAGCGATTTTGTTCCAATTCACATTCTGAGTAATATTCGGCATGCTAATTAGATTGCCGATCGCCAAATTGCATTATCTCATACAGTTTCCGAGATATGGACTATCGACATCTTACAATATTGGCTGTGCTTCTAACTTGGGCCAAAATTGTTAAATGGTCTTATGAATTAGCGATTTTGCTCCAATTCACATTCCGAGTAATATTTGGCATGATAATTACGTTGCCGATCGCCAAATTGCATTATCTCATACAGTTTCCGAGATATGGGCTATCGACATCTTACAATATTGGCTCTGCTTCTAACTTGTGCCAGAATTGTAAAATGGTCTTATGGATTAGCGATTTCGTTCCAATTCACATTCCAAGTAACATTCGGCATGCTAACTACGTTGCCGATTGCCAAATTGTATTATCTCTTATAGTTTCCGAGATATGGGCAATCGAAATTTTACACCTTAGTGTCTGTTTCTAACTGGGGTCAAAATTGTTAAATGGTCTTATGAATTAGTGATTTCGTTCCAATTCACATTCCAAGTAATATTCGGCATGCTAATTACATTGCCGATTGCCAAATTGCATTATCTCTTATAGTTTCCGAAATATGGGCAATCGAAATTTTACACCTTAGTGTCTGTTTCTAACTTGGGTCAATATTGTAAAATGGTCTTACGAATTAGCGATTTCGCTCCAATTCACATTCCAAGTAATATTCGGAATGCTAATTACGTTGCCGATTGTCAAATTGCATTATCTCATATAGTTTCCGAGATATGGACTATCGACATCTTATAATATTGGCTGTGCTTCTAACTTGGGCCAAAATTGTAAAATCGTCTTATGAATTAGCGA
Organism: Rhynchophorus ferrugineus; assembly: GCF_030347505.1. Lineage (NCBI taxonomy): Eukaryota > Metazoa > Arthropoda > Insecta > Coleoptera > Curculionidae > Rhynchophorus > Rhynchophorus ferrugineus. The sequence goes on along the minus strand of NW_027472586.1, from coordinate 24,047,183 downwards.
TTTCGTTCCAATTCACATTCAAAGTAATATTCGGCATTGATAATTACGTTGCCGATTGCCAAATTGCATTATCTCTTGTAGTTTCCGAGATATGGGCAATCGAAATTTTACACCTTAGAGTCTGTTTCTAACTTGGGTCAAAATTGTAAAATGGTCTTATGAATTTGCGATTTCGCTCCAATTCACATTCCAAGTAATATTCGGCATGCTAATTACATTGCCGATTGCCAAATTGCGTTATCTCTTATAGTTTCTGAGATATGGACTATCGACATCTTACTATATTGGCTCTTCTTCTAACTTGGGCCAGAATTGTAAAATGGTCTTTTGGATTAGCGATTTCGGTCCAATTCACATTCCAAGTAATATTCGGCATGCTAATTACATTGCCGATTGCCAAATTGCATTATCTCTTATAGTTTCCGAGATAAGGACTATCGACATCTTACAATATTTGCTCTGCTTCTAACTTGGACCAAAATTGTAAAATGGTCTTATGAATTAGCGATTTCGTTCCAATTCACATTCCAAGTAATATTCGGCATGCTACTTACGTCGCCGATTGCCAAATTGCATTATCTCTTATAGTTAACGAGATATGGGCAATCGAAATTTTACACCTTAGTGTCTGTTTCTAACTGGGGTCAAAATTGTTAAATGGTCTTATGAATTAGTGATTTCGTTCCAATTCACATTCCAAGTAATATTCGGCATGCTAATTACATTGCCGATTACCAAATTGCATTATCTCTTATAGTTTCCGAGATATGGGCAATTGAAATTTTACACCTTAGTGTCTGTTTCTAACTTGGGTCAAAATTGTAAAATGGTCTTATGAATTAGCGATTTTGCTCCAATTCACATTCCGAGTAATATTCGGCATGCTAATTATATTGCCGATTGCCAAATTGCATTATATCCTATAGTTTCCAAGATATGGACTATCGACATCTTACAATATTGGCTCTGCTTCTAACTTGGGCCAAAATTGTAAAATGGTCTTATGAATTAGCGATTTCGTTCCAATTCACATTCCAAGTAATATTCGGCATGCTAATTACGTTGCCGATTGCCAAATTGCATTATCTCTTGTAGTTTCCGAGATATGAGCAATCGAAATTTTACACCTTAGAGTCTGATTCTAAGTTGGGTCAAAAATGTAAAATGGTCTTATGAATTAGCGATGTCGTTCCAATTCACATACCAATTAATACTCGACATGCTAATTACATTGACGATTGCCAAATTGCATTATCTCTTATAGTTTCCGGGATATGGACTATCGACATCTGACAATATTGGCTCTGCTTCTTATTTGGGCCAGAATTGTAAAATGGTCTTATGAATTAGCGATTTCGTTCCAATTCACATTCCAAGTAATATTCGGCATGGTAATTACATTGCCGATTGCCAAATTGCATTATCTCTTATAGTTTCCGGGATATGGGAATCGAAATTTTACACCTTAGTGTCTGTTTCTAACTTGGGTCAAAATTGTAAAATGGTCTCATGAATTAGCGATTTTGCTCCAATTCACATTCCAAGTAATATTCGGCATGCTAATTACATTGCCGATTGCCAAATTGCATTACCCCCTATAGTTTCCAAGATATGGTCTATCGACATCTTACAATATTGGCTCTGCTTCTAACTTGGGCCAAAATTGTAAAATGCCCTTATGAATTAGCGATTTCATTCCAATTCACATTCAAAGAAATATTCGGCATGCTAATTACGTTGCCTGTTGCCAAATTGCATTATCTCATATAGTTTCTGAAATATGGACTATCGACATCTTAAAATATTGGCTGTGCTTCTAACTTGGGCCAAAATTGTTAAATGGTCTTATGAATTAGCGATTTTGCTCCAACTCACATTCCGAGTAATATTTGGCATGATAATTACGTTGCCGATTGCCAAATTGCATTATCTTTTATAGTTTCCGAGATATGGGCTATCGACATCTTACAATATTGGCTCTGCTTCTAACTTGTGCCAGAATTGTAAAATGGTCTTATGGATTAGCGATTTCGTACCAATTCACATTCCAAGTAACATTGGGCATGCTAATTACGTTGCCGATTGCCAAATTGTATTATCTCTTATAGTTTCCGAGATATGGGCAATCGAAATTTTACACCTTAGTGTCTGTTTCTAACTGGGGTCAAAATTGTTAAATGGTCTTATGAATTAGTGGTTTCGTTCCAATTCACATTCCAAGTAATATTCGGCATGCTAATTACATTGCCGATTGCCAAATTGCATTATCTCTTATAGTTTCCGAGATATGGGCAATCGAAATTTTACACCTTAGTGTCTGTTTCTAACTTGGGTCAAAATGTAAAATGGTCTTATGAATTAGCGATTTTGCTCCAATTCACATTCCGAGTAATATTTGGCATGATAATTACGTTGCCGATTGCCAAATTGCATTATCTTTTATAGTTTCCGAGATATGGGCTATCGACATCTTACAATATTGGCTCTGCTTCTAACTTGTGCCAGAATTGTAAAATGGTCTTATGAATTAGCGATTTCGTTCCAATTCACATTCCAAGTAACATTCGGCATGCTAATTACGTTGCCGATTGCCAAATTGTATTATCTCTTATAGTTTCCGAGATATGGGCAATCGAAATTTTACACCTTAGAGTCTGTTTCTAACTTGGGTCAAAATTGTAAAATGGTCTTATGAATTAGCGATTTCGCTCCAATTCACATTCCAAGTAATATTCGGCATGCTAATTACATTGCCGATTGCCAAATTGCATTATCCCTTATAGTTTCCGAGATATGGACTATCGATATCTGACAATATTAGCTCTGCTTCTAACTTGGGCCAGAATTGTAAAATGGTTTTATGAATTAGCGATTTCGTTCCAATTCACATTCCAAGTAATATTCGGAATGCTAATTACGTTGCCGATTGCCAAATTGCATTATCTCATATAGTTTCCGAGATATGGACTATCGACATCTTACAATATTGGCTGTGCTTCTAACTTGGGCCAAAATTGTAAAATGGTCTTATGAATTAGCGATTTCGTTCCAATTCACATTCAAAGTAATATTCGGCATTGATAATTACGTTGCCGATTGCCAAATTGCATTATCTCTTGTAGTTTCCGAGATATGGGCAATCGAAATTTTACACCTTATAGTCTGTTTCTAACTTGGGTCAAAATTGTAAAATGGTCTTATGAATTTGCGATTTCGCTCCAATTCACATTCCAAGTAATATTCGGCATGCTAATTACATTGCCGATTGCCAAATTGCATTATCCCTTATAGTTTCCGAGATATGGACTATCGACATCTGACAATATTAGCTCTGCTTCTAACTTGGGCCAGAATTGTAAAATGGTCTTATGAATTAGCGATTTCGTTCCAATTCACATTCAAAGTAATATTCGGCATTGATAATTACGTTGCCGATTGCCAAATTGCATTATCTCTTGTAGTTTCCGAGATATGGGCAATCGAAATTTTACACCTTATAGTCTGTTTCTAACTTGGGTCAAAATTGTAAAATGGTCTTATGAATTTGCGATTTCGCTCCAATTCACATTCCAAGTAATATACGGCATGCTAATTACATTGTCGATTGCCAAATTGCATTATCTCTTATAGTTTCTGAGATATGGACTATCGACATCTTACAATATTGGCTCTGCTTCTAACTTGGAACAAAATTGTAAAATGGCCTTATGAATTAGCCATTTCGTTCCAATTCACATTCCAAGTAATATTCGGCATGCTACTTACGTTGTCGATTGCCAAATTGCATTATCTCTTATAGTTTCCGAGATATGGGCAATCGAAATTTTACACTTTAGTGTCTGTTTCTAACTGGGGTCAAAATTGATAAATGGTCTTATGAATTAGTGATTTCGTTCCAATTCACATTCCAAGTAATATTCGGCATGCTAATTACATTGCCGATTGCCAAATTGCATTATCTCTTATAGTTTCCGAGATATGGGCAATTGAAATTTTAAAATGGTCTTATGAATTAGCGATTTTGCTCCAATTCACATTCCGAGTAATATTCGGCATGCTAATTATATTGCCGATTGCCAAATTGCATTATCTCCTATAGTTTCCAAGATATGGACTATCGACATCTTACAATATTGGCTCTGCTTCTAACTTGGGCCAAAATTGTAAAATGGTCTTATGAATTAGCGATTTCGTTCCAATTCACATTCCAAGTAATATTCGGCATGCTAATTACGTTGCCGATTGCCAAATTGCGTTATCTCTTGTAGTTTCCGAGATATGGGCAATCGAAATTTTACACCTTAGAGTCTGTTTCTAAGTTGGGTCAAAAATGTAAAATGGTCTTATGAATTAGCGATTTCGTAACAATTCACATTCCAAGTAATACTCGACATGCTAATTACATCGCCGATTGCCAAATTGCATTATCTCTTATAGTTTCCGGGATATGGACTATCAACATCTGACAATATTGGCTCTGCTTCTTACTTGGGCCAGAATTGTAAAATTGTCTTATGAATTAGCGATTTCGTTCCAATTCACATTCCAAGTAATATTCGGCATGGTAATTACATTGCCGATTGCCAAGTTGCATTATCTCTTATAGTTTCCGGGATATGGGAATCGAAATTTTACACCTTAGTGTCTGTTTCTTAATTGGGTCAAAATTGTAAAATGGTCTCATGAATTAGCGATTTTGCTCCAATTCACATTCCAAGTAATATTCGGCATGCTAATTACATTGCCGATTGCCAAATTGCATTACCTCCTATAGTTTCCAAGATATGGTCTATCGACATCTTACAATATTGGCTCTGCTTCTAACTTGTGCTAGAATTGTGAAATGGTCTTATGAATTAGCGATATCGTTCCAATTCACATTCCAAGTAACATTCGGCATGCTAATTATGTTGCCGATTGCCAAATTGTATTATCTCTTATAGTTTCCGAGATATGGGCAATAGAAATTTTACAAATTAGAGTCTGTTTCTAACTTGGGTCAAAATTGTAAAATGGTCTTACGAATTAGCGATTTCGCTCCAATTCACATTCCAATTAATATTCGGCATGCTAATTACATTGCCGATTGCCAAATTGCGTTATCCCTTATAGAATTGTAAAATGGTCTTATGAATTAGCAATTTCGTTCCAATTCACATTCCAAGTAATATTCGGCATGGTAATTACATTGCCGATTGCCAAATTGCATTATCTCTTATAGTTTCCGGGATATGGGATCGAAATTTTACACCTTAGTGTCTGTTTCTAAATTGGGTTAAAATTGTAAAATGGTCTCATGAATTAGCGATTTTGCTCCAATTCACATTCCAAGTAATATTCGGCATGCTAATTACATTGCCGATTGCCAAATTACATTACCTCCTATAGTTTCCAAGATATGGTCTATCGACATCTTACAATATTGGCTCTGCTTCTAACTTGGGCCAAAATTGTAAAATGCTCTTATGAATTAGCGATTTCGTTCCAATTCACATTCAAAGAAATATTCGGCATGCTAATTACGTTGCCTGTTGCCAAATTGCATTATCTCTTATAGTTACCGAAATATGGACTATCGACATCTTACAATATTGGCTCTGCTTCTAACTTGGGCCAAAATTGTAAAATGGTCTTATGAATTAGTGATTTCGTTCCAATTCACATTCCAAGTAATATTCGGCATGCTAATTACATTGGCGATTGCCAAGTTGCATTATCTCTTATAGTTTCGGAGATATGGACTATAGACATCTTACAATATTGGCTCTGCTTCTAACTTGGGCCAGAATTGTAAAATGGTCTTATGAATTAGCGATTTCGTTCCAATTCACATTCCAAGTAATATTCGGCATGCTAATTACGTTGCCGATTGCCAAATTGTATTATCTCATATAGTTTCCGAGATATGGACTATCGACATCTTACAATATTGGCTGAGCTTCTAACTTGGGCCAAAATTGTAAAATGGACTTATGAATTAGCGATTTTGCTCCAATTCACGTTCCGAGTAATATTTGGCATGCTAATTACGTTGCCGATTGCCAAATTGCATTATCTTTTGTAGTTTCCGAGATATGTTCTATCGACATCTTACAATATTGGCTCTGCTTCTAACTTGTGCCAGAATTGTAAAATGGTCTTATGAATTAGCGATTTCGTTCCAATTCACATTCCAAGTAATATTCGGCATGCTAATTACGTTGCCGATTGCCAAATTGCATTACCTCTTATAGTTTCTGAGATATGCGCAATCGAAATTTTACACCTTAGTGTCTGTTTCTAACTTGGGTCAAAATTGTAAAATGGTCTTATGAATTATCGATTTTGCTCCAATTCACATTCCAAGTAATATTCGGCAAGCTAATTACGTTGCCGATTGCCAAATTGCATTATCTCTTATAGTTTCCGAGATATGGGCAATCGAAATTTTACACCTTAGAGTCAGTTTCTAACTTGGGTCAAAATTGTAAAATGGTCTTATGAATTAGCGATTTTGCTCCAATTCACATTCCGAGTAATATTCGGCATGCTAATTACGTTGCCGATTGCCATATTGCATTATCTTTTATAGTTTCGGAGATATGGGCTATCGACAGCTTACAATATTGGCTCTGCTTCTAACTTGTGCCAGAATTGTAAAATGGTCTTATGAATTAGCGATTTCGTACCAATTCACATTCCAAGTAATATTCGGCATGCTAATTACGTGGCCGACTGCCAAATTGCAATATCTCTTATAGTATCCGAGATATGGGCAATCGAAATTTTACACCTTAGAGTCTGTTTCTAACTTGGGTCAAAATTGTAAAATGTTCTTATGAATTAGCGATTTCGTTCCAATTCACATTCCAAGTAATATTCGGCATGCTAATTACGTTGCCGATTGCCAAATTGCATTATCTCATATAGTTTCCGAGATATGGACTATCGACATCTTACAATATTGGCTGTGCTCTAACTTGGGCCAAAATTGTAAAATGGATTTATGAATTAGCGATTTTGCTCCAATTCACGTTCCGAGTAATATTTGGCATGCTAATTACTTTGCCGATTGCCAAATTGCATTATCTTTTGTAGTTTCCGAGATATGGGCTATCGACATCTTACAATATTGGCTCTGCTTCTAACTTGTGCCAGAATTGTAAAATGGTCTTATGAATTAGCGATTTCGTTCCAATTCACATTCCAAGTAATATTCGGCATGCTAATTACGTTGCCGATTGCCAAATTGCATTACCTCTTATAGTTTCTGAGATATGCGCAATCGAAATTTTACACCTTAGTGTCTGTTTCTAACTTGGGTCAAAATTGTAAAATGATCTTATGAATTATCGATTTTGCTCCAATTCACATTCCAAGTAATATTCGGCATGCTAATTACGTTGCCGATGGCCAAATTGCATTATCTCTTATAGTTTCCGAGATATGGGCAATCGAAATTTTACACCTTAGAGTCAGTTTCTAACTTGGGTCAAAATTGTAAAATGGTCTTATGAATTAGCGATTTCGCTCCAATTCACATTCCAAGTAATATTCGGCATGCTAATTGCATTGCCGATTGTCAAGTTGCATTATCTCTTATAGTTTCGGAGATATGGACTATAGACATCTTACAATAATGGCTCTGCTTCTAACTTGGGCCAGAATTGTAAAATGGTCTTATCAATTAGCGATTTCGTTCCAATTCACATTCCAAGTAATATTCGGCATGCTAATTACGTTGCCGATTGCCAAATTGCATTATCTCATATAGTTTCCGAGATATGGACTATCGACATCTTACAATATTGGCTGTGCTTCTAACTTGGGCCAAAATTGTAAAATGGACTTATGAATTAGCGATTTTGCTTCAATTCACATTCCGAGTAATATTCGGCATGCTAATTACGTTGCCGATTGCCAAATTGTATTATCCCTTATAGTTTCCGAGATATGGACTATCGACATCTTACAATATTGGCTCTTCTTCTAACTTGGGCCACAATTGTAAAATGGTCTTTTGGATTAGCGATTTCGGTCCAATTCACATTCCAAGTAATATTTGGCATGCTAATTACGTTGCCGATGGCCAACTCGCATTATCTCGTTTAGTTTCCGAGATATGTACTATCGACATCTTACAATATTGGCTCTGCTTCTATCTTGGACCAAAATTGTAAAATGGCCTTATGAATTAGCAATTTCGTTCCAATTCACATTCCAAGTAATATTCGGCATGCTAATTACGTTGCCGATTGCCAAATTGCATTATCTCTTATAGTTTCCGAGATATGGGCAATCGAAATTTTACACCTTAGTGTCTGTTTCTAACTGGGGTCAAAAGTGTTAAATGGTCTTATGAATTAGTGATTTCGTTCCAATTCACATTCCAAGTAATATTCGGCATGCTAATTACGTTGCCGATTGCCAAATTGCATTATCTCTTATAGTTTCCGAGATATGGGCAATCGAAATTTTACACCTTAGTGTCTGTTTCTAACTTGGGTCAAAATTGTAAAATGGTCTTATGAATTAGCGATTTTGCTCCAATTCACATTCCGAGTAATATTCGGCATGCTAATTACATTGCCGATCGCCAAATTGCATTATCTCATATAGTTTACGAGATATGGATTATCGGCATCTTACAATATTGGCTGTGTTTCTAACTTGTTCCAACATTGTAAAACGGTCTTATGAATTAGCGATTTCGTTCCAATTCACATTCCAAGTAATATTCGGCATGCTAATTACATTGCCGATTGCCAAATTGCATTATCTCCTATAGTTTCCTAGATATGGACTATCGACATCTTACAATATTGGCTCTGCTTCTAACTTGGGCCAAAATTGTAAAATGGTTTTATGAATTAGCGATTTCGTTCCAATTCACATTCCAAGTAATATTCGGCATGCTAATTACGTTGCCGATTGCCAAATTGCATTATCTCTTATAGTTTCCGAGATATGTGCAAACGAAATTTTACACCTTTGAATCTGTTTCTAACTTGGGTCAAAAATGTAAAATGGTCTTATGAATTAGCGATTTCGTTCCAATTCACATTCCGAGTAATATTCGACATGCTAATTACATTGCCGATTGCCAAATTGCATTATCTCTTATAGTTTCCGAGATATGGACTATCGACATCTGACAATATTGGCTCTACTTCTAACTTGGGACAGAATTGTAAAATGGTCTTAGGAATTAGCGATTTCGTTCCAATTCACATTCCAAGTAATATTCGTCATGCTAATTACGGTGACGATTGCCGAATTGCATTATCTCTTATAGTTTCCGAGATATGGACTATCGACATTTTGCAATATTGGCTCTGCTTCTAACTTGGGTTAAAATTGTAAAATGGTCTTATGAATTAGCGATTTCGTTCCAATTCACATTCCAAGTAATATTCGTCATGCTAATTACGGTGACGATTGCCGAATTGCATTATCTCTTATGGTTTCCGAGATATGGACTATCGACATTTTACAATATTGGCTCTGCTTCTAACTTGGGCTAAAATTGTAAAATGGTCTTATGAATCAGCGATTTCGTTAAAATTCACATTCCAAGTAATATTCGGCATGCTAATTACGTTGCCGTTTGCCAAATTGCATTATCTCTTATAGTTTCCAAGATATGGACTATCGACATCTTACAATATTGGCTCTGCTTCTAACTTGGGTTAAAATTGTAAAATGGTCTTATGAATCAGCGATTTCGTTAAAATTCACATTCCAAGTAATATTCGGCATGCTAATTACGTTGCCGATTGCTAAATTGCATTATCCCTTATAGTTTTCGAGATATGGGGATTCGAAATTTTACACCTTAGAGTCTGTTTCTAACTTGGGTCAAAATTGTAAAATGGTCTTATGAATCAGCGATTTCGTTCAAATTCACATTCCAAGTAATATTCGGCATGCTAATTACGTTGCCGGTAGCCAAATTGCATTATCTCTTATAGTTTCCAAGATATGGACTATCGACATCTTACAATATTGGCTCTGCAGCTAACTTGGGTTAAAATTGTAAAATGGTCTTATGAATCAGCGATTTCGTTAAAATTCACATTCCAAGTAATATTCGGCATGCTAATTACGTTGCCGGTTGCCAAATTGGATTATCTCTTATAGTTTCCAAGATATGGACTATCGACATCTTACAGTATTGGCTCTGCTTCTAACTTGGGTTAAAATTGTAAAATGGTCTTATGAATCAGCGATTTCGTTAAAATTCACATTCCAAGTAATATTCGGCATGCTAATTACGTTGCCGGTTGCCAAATTGGATTATCTCTTATAGTTTCCAAGATATGGACTATCGACATCTTACAATATTGGCTCTGCTTCTAACTTGGACCAAAATTGTAAAATGGCCTTATGAATTAGCGATTTCGTTCCAATTCACATTCCAAGTAATATTCGGCATGCTAATTACGTTGCCGATTGCCAAATTGCATTATCTCTTATAGTTTCCGAGATATGGGCAATCGAAATTTTACACCTTAGTGTCTGTTTCTAACTGGGGTCAAAATTATTTAATGGTCTTATGAATTAGTGATTTCGTTCCAATTTACATTCCAAGTAATATTCGGCATGCTAATTACATTGCCGATTGCCAAATTGCATTACCTCTTATAGTTTCCGAAATATGGGCAATCGAAATTTTACACCTTAGTGTCTGTTTCTAACTGGGGTCAAAATTGTTAAATGGTCTTATGAATTAGTGATTTCGTTCCAATTTACATTCCAAGTAATATTCGTCATGCTAATTACGGTGACGATTGCCGAATTGCATTATCTCTTATAGTTTCCGAGATATGGACTATCGACATTTTGCAATATTGGCTTTGCTTCTAACTTGGGTTAAAATTGTAAAATGGTCTTATGAATTAGCGATTTCGTTCCAATTCACATTCCAAGTAATATTCGTCATGCTAATTACGGTGACGATTGCCGAATTGCATTATCTCTTATGGTTTCCGAGATATGGACTATCGACATTTTACAATATTGGCTCTGCTTCTAACTTGGGTTAAAATTGTAAAATGGTCTTATGAATCAGCGATTTCGTTAAAATTCACATTCCAAGTAATATTTGGCATGCTAATTACGTTGCCCATTGCCAAATTGCATTATCCCTTATAGTTTTCGAGATATGGGGAATCGAAATTTTACACCTTAGAGTCTGTTTCTAACTTGGGTCAAAATTGTAAAATGGTCTTATGAATCAGCGATTTCGTTCAAATTCACATTCCAAGTAATATTCGGCATGCTAATTACGTTGCCGGTTGCCAAATTGCATTATCTCTTATAGTTTCCGAGATATGTGCAAACGAAATTTTACACCTTTGAATCTGTTTCTAACTTGGGTCAAAAATGTAAAATGGTCTTATGAATTAGCGATTTCGTTCCAATTCACATTCCAAGTAATATTCGGCATGCTAATTACGTTGCCAATTGCCAAATTGCATTATCTCTTATAGTTTCCGAGATATATGCAAACGAAATTTTACACCTTTGAATCTGTTTCTAACTTGGGTCAAAAATGTAAAATGGTCTTATGGATTAGCGATTTCGTTCCAATTCACATTCCAAGTAATATTCGGCATGCTAATTACGTTGCCGATTGCCAAATTGCATTATCTCTTATAGTTTCCGAGATATATGCAAACGAAATTTTACACCTTTGAATCTGTTTCTAACTTGGGTCAAAAATGTAAAATGGTCTTATGAATTAGCGATTTCGTTCCAATTCACATTCAAAGTAATATTCGGCATTGATAATTACGTTGCCGATTGCCAAATTGCATTATCTTTTATAGTTTCCGAGATATGGACTATCGACATCTGACAATATTAGCTCTGCTTCTAACTTGGGCCAGAATTGTAAAATGGTGTTATGAATTAGCGATTTCGTTCCAATACACATTCCAAGTAATATTCGGCATGCTAATTACGTCTCCGATTGCCAAATTGCATTATCCCTTATAGTTTCCGAGATATGGGCAATCGAAATTTTACACCTTAGAATCTGTTTCTAACTTGGGTCAAAAATGTAAAATGGTCTTATGGATTAGCGATTTCGTTCCATTTCACATTCCAAGTAACATTCGGCATGCTAATTACGTTGCCGATTGCCAAATTGTATTATCTCTTATAGTTTCCGAGATATGGGCAATCGAAATTTTACACCGTAGTGTCTGTTTCTAACTGGGGTCAAAATTGTTAAATGGTCTTATGAATTAGTCATTTCGTTCCAATTCACATTCCAAGTAATATTCGGCATGCTAATTACATTGCCGATTGCCAAATTGCATTATCTCTTATAGTTTCCGAGATATGGGCAATCGAAATTTTACACCTTAGTGTCTGTTTCTAACTTGGGTCAAAATTGTAAAATGGTCTTATGAATTAGCGATTTTGCTCCAATTCACATTCCGAGTAATATTTGGCATGATAATTACGTTGCCGATTGCCAAATTGCATTATCTTTTATAGTTTCCGAGATATGGGCTATCGACATCTTACAATATTGGCTCTGCTTCTAACTTGGGCCAGAATTGTAAAATGGTCTTATGAATTAGCGATTTCGTTCCAATTCACATTCCAAGTAACATTCGGCATGCTAATTACGTTGCCAATTGCCAAATTGTATTATCTCTTATAGTTTCCGAGATATGGGCAATCGAAATTTTACACCTTAGAGTCTGTTTCTAACTTGGGTCAAAATTGTAAAATGGTCTTACGAATTAGCGATTTCGCTCCAATTCACATTCCAAGTAATATTCGGCATGCTAATTACATTGCCGATTGCCAAATTGCATTATCCCTTATAGTTTCCGAGATATGGACTATCGACATCTGACAATATTAGCTCTGCTTCTAACTTGGGCCAGAATTGTAAAATGGTTTTATGAATTAGCGATTTCGTTCCAATTCACATTCCAAGTAATATTCGGAATGCTAATTACGTTGCCGATTGCCAAATTGCATTATCTCATATAGTTTCCTAGATATGGACTATCGACATCTTACAATATTGGCTGTGCTTCTAACTTGGGCCAAAATTGTAAAATGGTCTTATGAATTAGCGATTTCGTTCCAATTCACATTCAAAGTAATATTCGGCATTGATAATTACGTTGCCGGTTGCCAAATTGCATTATCTCTTGTAGTTTCCGAGATATGGGCAATCGAAATTTTACACCTTAGAGTCTGTTTCTAACTTGGGTCAAAATTGTAAAATGGTCTTATGAATTTGCGATTTCGCTCCAATTCACATTCCAAGTAATATTCGGCATGCTAATTACATTGCCGATTGCCAAATTGCATTATCTCTTATAGTTTCTGAGATATGGACTATCGACATCTTACTATATTGGCTCTTCTTCTAACTTGGGCCAGAATTGTAAAATGGTCTTTTGGATTAGCGATTTCGGTCCAATTCACATTCCAAGTAATATTCGGCATGCTAATTACATTGCCGATTGCCAAAATGCATTATCTCTTATAGTTTCCGAGATATGGACTATCGACATCTTACAATATTGGCTCTGCTTCTAACTTGGACCAAAATTGTAAAATGGCCTTATGAATTAGCGATTTCGTTCCAATTCACATTCCAAGTAATATTCGGCATGCTACTTACGTTGCCGATTGCCAAATTGCATCATCTCTTATAGTTTCCGAGATATGGGCAATCGAAATTTTACACCTTAGTCTCTGTTTCTAACTGGGGTCAAAATTGTTAAATGGTCTTATGAATTAGCGATTTCGTTCCAATACACATTCCAAGTAATATTCGGCATGCTAATTACGTCGCCGATTGCCAAATTGCATTATCATTTATAGTTTCCGAGATATGGGCTATCGACATCTTACAATATTGGCTCTTCTTCTAACTTGGGCCAGAATTGTAAAATGGTCTTTTGGATTAGCGATTTCGCTCCAATTCACATTCCAAGTAATATTCGGCATGCTAATTACATTGCCGATTGCCAAATTGCATTATCTCTTATAGTTTCTGAGTTATGGACTATCGACATCTTACTATATTGGCTCTTCTTCTAACTTGGGCCAAAATTGTAAAATGGTCTTTTGGATTAGCGATTTCGCTCCAATTCACATTCCAAGTAATATTCGGCATGCTAATTACATTGCCGATTGCCAAAATGCATTATCTCTTATAGTTTCCGAGATATGGACTATCGACTTCTTACAATATTGGCTCTGCTTCTAACTTGGACCAAAATTGTAAAATGGCCTTATGAATTAGCGATTTCGTTCCAATTCACATTCCAAGTAATATTCGGCATGCTACTTACGTTGCCGATTGCCAACTTGCATCATCTCTTATAGTTTCCGAGATATGGGCAATCGAAATTTTACACCTTAGTCTCTGTTTCTAACTGGGGTCAAAATTGTTAAATGGTCTTATGAATTAGCGATTTCGTTCCAATACACATTCCAAGTAATATTCGGCATGCTAATTACGTCGCCGATTGCCAAATTGCATTATCATTTATAGTTTCCGAGATATGGGCTATCGACATCTTACAATATTGGCTCTTCTTCTAACTTGGGCCAGAATTGTAAAATGGTCTTTTGGATTAGCGATTTCGGTCCAATTCACATTCCAAGTAATATTTGGCATGCTAATTACGTTGCCGATGGCCAACTCGCATTATCTCGTTTAGTTTCCGAGATATGTACTATCGACATCTTACAATATTGGCTCTGCTTCTAACTTGGACCAAAATTGTAAAATGGCCTTATGAATTAGCGATTTCGTTCCAATTCACATTCCAAGTAATATTCGGCATGCTAATTACGTTGCCGATTGCCAAATTGCATTATCTCTTATAGTTTCCGAGATACGGGCAATCGAAATTTTACACCTTAGTGTCTGTTTCTAACTGGGGTCAAAATTGTTAAATAGTCTTATGAATTAGTGATTTCGTTCCAATTTACATTCCAAGTAATATTCGGCATGCTAATTACATTGCCGATTGCCAAATTGCATTATCTCTTATAGTTTCCGAAATATGGGCAATCGAAACTTTACACCTTAGTGTCTGTTTCTAACTGGGGTCAAAATTGTTAAATGGTCTTATGAATTAGTGATTTCGTTCCAATTTACATTCCAAGTAATATTCGTCATGCTAATTACGGTGACGATTGCCGAATTGCATTATCTCTTATAGTTTCCGAGATATGGACTATCGACATTTTGCAATATTGGCTCTACTTCTAACTTGGGTTAAAATTGTAAAATGGTCTTATGAATTAGCGATTTCGTTCCAATTCACATTCCAAGTAATATTCGGCATGCTAATTACATTGCCGATTGCCAAATTGCATTATCTCTTATAGTTTCCGAGATATGGACTATCGACATTTTACAATATTGGCTCTGCTTCTAACTTGGGTTAAAATTGTAAAATGGTCTTATGAATCAGCGATTTCGTTAAAATTCACATTCCAAGTAATATTCGGCATGCTAATTACGTTGCCGGTTGCCAAATTGCATTATCTCTTATAGTTTCCAAGATATGGACTATCGACATCTTACAATATTGGCTCTGCTTCTAACTTGGGTTAAAATTGTAAAATGGTCTTATGAATCAGCGATTTCGTTAAAATTCACATTCCAAGTAATATTCGGCATGCTAATTACGTTGCCGATTGCCAAATTGCATTATCCCTTATAGTTTTCGAGATATGGGGAATCGAAATTTTACACCTTAGAGTCTGTTTCTAACTTGGGTCAAAAATGTAAAATGGTCTTATGAATTAGCGATTTCGTTCCAATTCACATTCCAAGTAATATTCGGCATGCTAATTACGTTGCCGATTGCCAAATTGCATTATCTCTTATAGTTTCCGAGATATATGCAAACGAAATTTTACACCTTTGAATCTGTTTCTAACTTGGGTCAAAAATGTAAAATGGTCTTATGAATTAGCGATTTCGTTCCAATTCACATTACAAGTAATATTCGACATGCTAATTACATTGCCGACTGCCAAATTGCATTATCTCTTATAGTTTCCGAGATATGGACTATCGATATCTGACAATATTGGCTCTACTTCTAACTTGGGACAGAATTGTAAAATGGTCTTAGGAATTAGCGATTTCGTTCCAATTCACATTCCAAGTAATATTCGTCATGCTAATTACGGTGACGATTGCCGAATTGCATTATCTCTTATGGTTTCCGAGATATGGACTATCGACATTTTACAATATTGGCTCTGCTTCTAGATTGGGTTAAAATTGTAAAATGGTCTTATGAATTAGCGATTTCGTTCAAATTCACATTCCAAGTAATATTCGGCATGCTAATTACGTTGCCGGTTGCCAAATTGCATTATCTCTTATAGTTTCCAAGATATGGACTATTGACATCTTACAATATTGGCTCTGCTTCTAACTTGGGTTAAAATTGTAAAATGGTCTTATGAATCAGCGATTTCGTTAAAATTCACATTCCAAGTAATATTCGGCATGCTAATTACGTTGCCGATTGCCAAATTGCATTATCTTTTATAGTTTCCGAGATATGGACTATCGACATCTGACAATATTGGCTCTGCTTCTAACTTGGGCCAGAATTGTAAAATGGTGTTATGAATTAGCGATTTCGTTCCAATACACATTCCAAGTAATATTCGGCATGCTAATTACGTCTCCGAATGCCAAATTGCATTATCCCTTATAGTTTCCGAGATATGGGCAATCGAAATTTTACACCTTAGAATCTGTTTCTAACTTGGGTCAAAAATGTAAAATGGTCTTATGGATTAGCGATTTCGTTCCATTTCACATTCCAAGTAACATTCGGCATGCTAATTACGTTGCCGATTGCCAAATTGTATTATCTCTTATAGTTTCCGAGATATGGGCAATCGAAATTTTACACCTTAGTGTCTGTTTCTAACTGGGGTCAAAATTGTTAAATGGTCTTATGAATTAGTGATTTCGTTCCAATTCACATTCCAAGTAATATTCGGCATGCTAATTACATTGCCGATTGCCAAATTGCATTATCTTTTATAGTTTCCGAGATATGGGCAATCGAAATTTTACACCTTAGTGTCTGTTTCTAACTTGGGTCAAAATTGTAAAATGGTCTTATGAATTAGCGATTTTGCTCCAATTCACATTCCGAGTAATATTTGGCATGATAATTACGTTGCCGATTGCCAAATTGCATTATCTTTTATAGTTTCCGAGATATATGCTATCGACATCTTACAATATTGGCTCTGCTTCTAACTTGTGCCAGAATTGTAAAATGGTCTTATGAATTAGCGATTTCGTTCCAATTCACATTCCAAGTAACATTCGGCATGCTAATTACGTTGCCGATTGCCAAATTTTATTATCTCTTATAGTTTCCGAGATATGGGCAATCGAAATTTTACACCTTAGAGTCTGTTTCTAACTTGGGTCAAAATTGTAAAATGGTCTTACGAATTAGCGATTTCGCTCCAATTCACATTCCAAGTAATATTCGGCATGCTAATTACATTGCCGATTGCCAAATTGCATTATCCCTTATAGTTTCCGAGATATGGACTATCGACATCTGACAATATTAGTTCTGCTTCTAACTTGGGCCAGAATTGTAAAATGGTTTTATGAATTAGCGATTTCGTTCCAATTCACAATCCAAGTAATATTCGGAATGCTAATTAAGTTGCCGATTGCCAAATTGCATTATCTCATATAGTTTCCGAGATATGGACTATCGACATCTTACAATATTGGCTGTGCTTCTAACTTGGGCCAAAATTGTAAAATGGTCTTATGAATTAGCGATTTCGTTCCAATTCACATTCAAAGTAATATTCGGCATTGATAATTACGTTGCCGATTGCCAAATTGCATTATCTCTTGTAGTTTCCGAGATATGGGCAATCGAAATTTTACACCTTAGAGTCTGTTTCTAACTTGGGTCAAAATTGTAAAATGGTCTTATGAATTTGCGATTTCGCTCCAATTCACAATCCAAGTAATATTCGGCATGCTAATTACATTGCCGATTGCGAAAATGCATTATCTCTTATAGTTTCCGAGATATGGACTATCGACATCTTACAATATTGGCTCTGCTTCTAACTTGGACCAAAATTGTAAAATGGCCTTATGAATTAGCGATTTCGTTCCAATTCACATTCCAAGTAATATTCGGCATGCTACTTACGTTGCCGATTGCCAAATTGCATCATCTCTTATAGTTTCCGAGATATGGGCAATCGAAATTTTACACCTTAGTGTCTGTTTCTAACTGGGGTCAAAATTGTTAAATGGTCTTATGAATTAGTGATTTCGTTCCAATTCACATTCCAAGTAATATTCGGCATGCTAATTACATTGCCGATTACCAAATTGCATTATCTCTTATAGTTTCCGAGATATGGGCTATTGAAATTTTACACCTTAGTGTCTGTTTCTAACTTGGGTCAAAATTGTAAAATGGTCTTATGAATTAGCGATTTTGCTACAATTCACATTCCGAGTAATATTCGGCATGCTAATTATATTGCCGATTGCCAAATTGCATTATATCCTATAGTTTCCAAGATATGGACTATCGACATCTTACAATATTGGCTCTGCTTCTAACTTGGGCCAAAATTGTAAAATGGTCTTATGAATTAGCGATTTCGTTCCAATTCACATTCCAAGTAATATTCGGCATGCTAATTACGTTGCCGATTGCCAAATTGCATTACCTCCTATAGTTTCCAAGATATGGTCTATCGACATCTTACAATATTGGCTCTGCTTCTAACTTGGGCCAAAATTGTAAAATGCTCTTATGAATTAGCGATTTCGTTCCAATTCACATTCAAAGAAATATTCGGCATGCTAATTACGTTGCCTGTTGCCAAATTGCATTATCTCGTTTAGTTTCCGAGATATGTACTATCGATATCTTACAATATTGGCTCTGCTTCTAACTTGGACCAAAATTGTAAAATGGCCTTATGAATTAGCGATTTCGTTCCAATTCACATTCCAAGTAATATTCGGCATGCTAATTACGTTGCCGATTGCCAAATTGCATTATCTCTTATAGTTTCCGAGATATGGGCAATCGAAATTTTACACCTTAGTGTCTGTTTCTAACTGGGGTCAAAATTGTTAAATGGTCTTATGAATTAGTGATTTCGTTCCAATTTACATTCCAAGTAATATTCGGCATGCTAATTACATTGCCGATTGCCAAATTGCATTATCTCTTATAGTTTCCGAAATATGGGCAATCGAAATTTTACACCTTAGTGTCTGTTTCTAACTGGGGTCAAAATTGTTAAATGGTCTTATGAATTAGTGATTTCGTTCCAATTTACATTCCAAGTAATATTCGTCATGCTAATTACGGTGACGATTGCCGAATTGCATTATCTCTTATAGTTTCCGAGATATGGACTATCGACATTTTGCAATATTGGCTCTGCTTCTAACTTGGGTTAAAATTGTAAAATGGTCTTATGAATCAGCGATTTCGTTAAAATTCACATTCCAAGTAATATTCGGCATGCTAATTACGTTGCCGGTTGCCAAATTGCATTATCTCTTATAGTTTCCAAGATATGGACTATCGACATCTTACAATATTGGCTCTGCTTCTAACTTGGGTTAAAATTGTAAAATGGTCTTATGAATCAGCGATTTCGTTAAAATTCACATTCCAAGTAATATTCGGCATGCTAATTACGTTGCCGATTGCCAAATTGCATTATCCCTTATAGTTTTCGAGATATGGGGAATCGAAATTTTACACCTTAGAGTCTGTTTCTAACTTGGGTCAAAATTGTAAAATGGTCTTATGAATCAGCGATTTCGTTCAAATTCACATTCCAAGTAATATTCGGCATGCTAATTACGTTGCCGGTTGCCAAATTGCATTATCTCTTATAGTTTCCGAGATATGTGCAAACGAAATTTTACACCTTTGAATCTGTTTCTAACTTGGGTCAAAAATGTAAAATGGTCTTATGAATTAGCGATTTCGTTCCAATTCACATTCCAAGTAATATTCGGCATGCTAATTACGTTGCCGATTGCCAAATTGCATTATCTCTTATAGTTTCCGAGATATATGCAAACGAAATTTTACACCTTTGAATCTGTTTCTAACTTGGGTCAAAAATGTAAAATGATCTTATGAATTAGCGATTTCGTTCCAATTCACATTCCAAGTAATATTCGACATGCTAATTACATTGCCGACTGCCAAATTGCATTATCTCTTATAGTTTTCGAGATATGGACTATCGACATCTGACAATATTGGCTCTACTTCTAACTTGGGACAGAATTGTAAAATGGTCTTAGGAATTAGCGATTTCGTTCCAATTCACATTCCAAGTAATATTCGTCATGCTAATTACGGTGACGATTGCCGAATTGCATTATCTCTTATGGTTTCCGAGATATGGACTATCGACATTTTACAATATTGGCTCTGCTTCTAGCTTGGGTTAAAATTGTAAAATGGTCTTATGAATTAGCGATTTCGTTCAAATTCACATTCCAAGTAATATTCGGCATGCTAATTACGTTGCCGGTTGCCAAATTGCATTATCTCTTATAGTTTCTGAGATATGCGAAATCGAAATTTTACACCTTAGGGTCCGTTTCTAACTTGGGTCAAAATTGTAAAATGGTCTTATGAATTAGCGATTTTGCTCCAATTCACATTCCGAGTAATATTCGGCATGCTAATTAGGTTGCCGATTGCCATATTGCATTATCTTTTATAGTTTCCGAGATATGGACTATCGACATCTGATAATATTGGCTCTGCTTCTAACTTGGGCCAGAATTGTAAAATGGTTTTATGAATTAGCGATTTCGTTCCAATTCACAATCCAAGTAATATTCGGAATGCTAATTACGTTGCCGATTGCCAAATTGCATTATCTCATATAGTTTCCGAGATATGGACTATCGACATCTTACAATATTGGCTGTGCTTCTAACTTGGGCCAAAATTGTAAAATGGTCTTATGAATTAGTGATTTCGTTCCAATTCACATTCCAAGTAATATTCGGCATGCTAATTACATTGACGATTGCCAAATTGCATTATCTCTTATAGTTTCTGAGATATGCGAAATCGAAATTTTACACCTTAGGGTCCGTTTCTAACTTGGGTCAAAATTGTAAAATGGTCTTATGAATTAGCGATTTTGCTCCAATTCACATTCCGAGTAATATTCGGCATGCTAATTAGGTTGCCGATTGCCATATTGCATTATCTTTTATAGTTTCGGAGATATGGGCTATCGACAGCTTACAATATTGGCTCTGCTTCTAACTTGTGCCAGAATTGTAAAATGGTCTTATGAATTAGCGATTTCGTACCAATTCACATTCCAAGTAATATTCGGCATGCTAATTACGTTGCCGACTGCCAAATTGCATTATCTCTTATAGTATCCGAGATATGGGCAATCGAAGTTTTACACCTTAGAGTCTGTTTCTAACTTGGGTCAAAATTGTAAAATGGTCTTATGAATTAGCGATTTCGCTCCAATTCACATTCCAAGTAATATTCGGCATGCTAATTACATTGCCGATTGCCAAGTTGCATTATCTCTTATAGTTTCGGAGATATGGACTATAGACATCTTACAATAATGGCTCTGCTTCTAACTTGGGCCAGGATTGTAAAATGGTCTTATGAATTAGCGATTTCGTTCCAATTCACATTCCAAGTAATATTCGGCATGCTAATTACGTTGCCGATTGCCAAATTGCATTATCTCATATAGTTTCCGAGATATGGACTATCGACATCTTACAATATTGGCTGTGCTTCTAACTTGGGCCAAAATTGTAAAATGGACTTATGAATTAGCGATTTTGCTCCAATTCACGTTCCGAGTAATATTTGGCATGCTAATTACGTTGCCGATTGCCAAATTGCATTATCTTTTGTAGTTTCCGAGATATGGGCTATCGACATCTTACAATATTGGCTCTGTTTCTAACTTGTGCCAGAATTGTAAAATGGTCTTATGAATTAGCGATTTCGTTTCAATTCACATTCCAAGTAATATTCGGCATGCTAATTACGTTGCCGATTGCCAAATTGCATTACCTCTTATAGTTTCTGAGATATGCGCAATCGAAATTTTACACCTTAGGGTCCGTTTCTAACTTGGGTCAAAATTGTAAAATGGTCTTATGAATTAGCGATATCGTTCCAATTCACATTCCAAGTAATATTCGGCATGATAATTACGTTGCCGATTGCCAAATTGCATTACCACTTATAGTTTCCGAGATATGGGCAATTGAAATTTTACACCTTAGTGTCTGTTTCTAACTTGGGACAAAATTGTAAAATGGTCTTATGAATTAGCGATTTTGCTCCAATTCACATTCCAAGTAATATTCGGCATGCTAATTACGTTGCCGATTGCCAAATTGCATTATCTCTTATAGTTTCCGAGATATGGGCAATCGAAATTTTACACCTTAGAGTCAGTTTCTAACTTGGGTCAAAATTGTAAAATGGTCTTATGAATCAGCGATTTCGTTAAAATTCACATTCCAAGTAATATTCGCCATGCTAATTACGTTGCCGATTGCCAAATTGCATTATCCCTTATAGTTTTCGAGATATGGGGAATCGAAATTTTACACCTTAGAGTCTGTTTCTAACTTGGGTCAAAATTGTAAAATGGTCTTATGAATTAGCGATTTCGCTCCTATTCACATTCCAAGTAATATTCGGCATGCTAATTACGTTGCCGATTGCCAAATTGCATTATCTTTTATAGTTTCCGAGATATGGACTATCGACATCTGATAATATTGGCTCTACTTCTAACTTGGGCCAGAATTGTAAAATGGTCTTATGAATTAGCGATTTTGCTCCAATTCACATTCCAAGTAATATTCGGCATGCTAATTACGTTGCCGATTGCCAAATTGCATTATCTCTTATAGTTTCCGAGATATGGGCAATCGAAATTTTACACCTTAGAGTCAGTTTCTAACTTGGGTCAAAATTGTAAAATGGTCTTATGAATCAGCGATTTCGTTAAAATTCACATTCCAAGTAATATTCGCCATGCTAATTACGTTGCCGATTGCCAAATTGCATTATCCCTTATAGTTTTCGAGATATGGGGAATCGAAATTTTACACCTTAGAGTCTGTTTCTAACTTGGGTCAAAATTGTAAAATGGTCTTATGAATTAGCGATTTCGCTCCTATTCACATTCCAAGTAATATTCGGCATGCTAATTACGTTGCCGATTGCCAAATTGCATTATCTTTTATAGTTTCCGAGATATGGACTATCGACATCTGATAATATTGGCTCTTCTTCTAACTTGGGCCAGAATTGTAAAATGGTCTTTTGGATTAGCGATTTCGGTCCAATTCACATTCCAAGTAATATTTGGCATGCTAATTACGTTGCCGATGGCCAACTCGCATTATCTCGTTTAGTTTCCGAGATATGTACTATCGACATCTTACAATATTGGCTCTGCTTCTAACTTGGACCAAAATTGTAAAATGGCCTTATGAATTAGCGATTTCGTTCCAATTCACATTCCAAGTAATATTCGGCATGCTAATTACGTTGCCGATTGCCAAATTGCATTATCTCTTATAGTTTCCGAGATATGGGCAATCGAAATTTTACACCTTAGTGTCTGTTTCTAACTGGGGTCAAAATTGTTAAATGGTCTTATGAATTAGTGATTTCGTTCCAATTTACATTCCAAGTAATATTCGGCATGCTAATTACATTGCCAATTGCCAAATTGCATTATCTCTTATAGTTTCCGAAATATGGGCAATCGAAATTTTACACCTTAGTGTCTGTTTCTAACTGGGGTCAAAATTGTTAAATGGTCTTATGAATTAGTGATTTCGTTCCAATTTACATTCCAAGTAATATTCGTCATGCTAATTACGGTGACGATTGCCGAATTGCATTATCTCTTATAGTTTCCGAGATATGGACTATCGACATTTTGCAATATTGGCTCTGCTTCTAACTTGGGTTAAAATTGTAAAATGGTCTTATGAATTAGCGATTTCGTTCCAATTCACATTCCAAGTAATATTCGTCATGCTAATTACGGTGACGATTGCGAATTGCATTATCTCTTATGGTTTCCGAGATATGGACTATCGACATTTTACAATATTGGCTCTGCTTCTAACTTGGGTTAAAATTGTAAAATGGTATTATGAATCAGCGATTTCGTTAAAATTCACATTCCAAGTAATATTCGGCATGCTAATTACGTTGCCGATTGCCAAATTGCATTATCCCTTATAGTTTTCGAGATATGGGGAATCGAAATTTTACACCTGAGAGTCTGTTTCTAACTTGGGTCAAAATTGTAAAATGGTCTTATGAATCAGCGATTTCGTTCAAATTCACATTCCAAGTAATATTCGGCATGCTAATTACGTTGCCGGTTACCAAATTGCATTATCTCTTATAGTTTCCGAGATATGTGCAAACGAAATTTTACACCTTTGAATCTGTTTCTAACTTGGGTCAAAAATGTAAAATGGTCTTATGAATTAGCGATTTCGTTCCAATTCACATTCCAAGTAATATTCGGCATGCTAATTACGTTGCCGATTGCCAAATTGCATTATCTCTTATAGTTTCCGAGATATGTGCAAACGAAATTTTACACCTTTGAATCTGTTTCTAACTTGGGTCAAAAATGTAAAATGGTCTTATGAATTAGCGATTTCGTTCCAATTCACATTCCAAGTAATATTCGGCATGCTAATTACGTTGCCGGTTGCCAAATTGCATTATCTCTTATAGTTTCCAAGATATGGACTATCGACATCTTACAATATTGGCTCTGCTTCTAACTTGGGTTAAAATTGTAAAATGGTCTTATGAATCAGCGATTTCGTTAAAATTCACATTCCAAGTAATATTCGGCATGCTAATTAAGTTGCCGATTGCCAAATTGCATTATCTTTTATAGTTTCCGAGATATGGACTATCGACATCTGACAATATTGGCTCTGCTTCTAACTCGGGCCAGAATTGTAAAATGGTGTTATGAATTAGCGATTTCGTTCCAATACACATTCCAAGTAATATTCGGCATGCTAATTACGTCTCCGATTGCCAAATTGCATTATCCCTTATAGTTTCCGAGATATGGGCAATCGAAATTTTACACCTTAGAATCTGTTTCTAACTTGGGTCAAAAAGGTAAAATGGTCTTATGGATTAGCCATTTCGTTCCATTTCACATTCCAAGTAACATTCGGCATGCTAATTACGTTGCCGATTGCCAAATTGTATTATCTCTTATAGTTTCCGAGATATGGGCAATCGAAATTTTACACCTTAGTGTCTGTTTCTAACTGGGGTCAAAATTGTTAAATGGTCTTATGAATTAGTGACTTCGTTCCAATTCACATTCCAAGTAATATTCGGCATGCTAATTACATTTCCGATTGCCAAATTGCATTATCTCTTATAGTTTCCGAGATATGGGCAATCGAAATTTTACACCTTAGTGTCTGTTTCTAACTGGGATCAAAATTGTTAAATGGTCTTATGAATTAGTGATTTCGTTCCAATTTACATTCCAAGTAATATTCGGCATGCTAATTACATTGCCAATTGCCAAATTGCATTATCTCTTATAGTTTCCGAAATATGGGCAATCGAAATTTTACACCTTAGTGTCTGTTTCTAACTGGGGTCAAAATTGTTAAATGGTCTTATGAATTAGTGATTTCGTTCCAATTTACATTCCAAGTAATATTCGTCATGCTAATTACGGTGACGATTGCCGAATTGCATTATCTCTTATAGTTTCCGAGATATGGACTATCGACATTTTGCAATATTGGCTCTGCTTCTAACTTGGGTTAAAATTGTAAAATGGTCTTATGAATTAGCGATTTCGTTCCAATTCACATTCCAAGTAATATTCGTCATGCTAATTACGGTGACGATTGCGAATTGCATTATCTCTTATGGTTTCCGAGATATGGACTATCGACATTTTACAATATTGGCTCTGCTTCTAACTTGGGTTAAAATTGTAAAATGGTCTTATGAATCAGCGATTTCGTTAAAATTCACATTCCAAGTAATATTCGGCATGCTAATTACGTTGCCGATTGCCAAATTGCATTATCTCTTATAGTTTCCGAGATATGTGCAAACGAAATTTTACACCTTTGAATCTGTTTCTAACTTGGGTCAAAAATGTAAAATGGTCTTATGGATTAGCGATTTCGTTCCAATTCACATTCCAAGTAATATTCGGCATGCTAATTACGTTGCCGATTGCCAAATTGCATTATCTCTTATAGTTTCCGAGATATGTGCAAACGAAATTTTACACCTTTGAATCTGTTTCTAACTTGGGTCAAAAATGTAAAATGGTCTTATGAATCAGCGATTTCGTTCAAATTCACATTCCAAGTAATATTCGGCATGCTAATTACGTTGCCGGTTACCAAATTGCATTATCTCTTATAGTTTCCGAGATATGTGCAAACGAAATTTTACACCTTTGAATCTGTTTCTAACTTGGGTCAAAAATGTAAAATGGTCTTATGAATTAGCGATTTCGTTCCAATTCACATTCCAAGTAATATTCGGCATGCTAATTACGTTGCCGATTGCCAAATTGCATTATCTCTTATAGTTTCCGAGATATGTGCAAACGAAATTTTACACCTTTGAATCTGTTTCTAACTTGGGTCAAAAATGTAAAATGGTCTTATGAATTAGCGATTTCGTTCCAATTCACATTCCAAGTAATATTCGACATGCCAATTAGATTGCCGACTGCCAAATTGCATTATCTCTTATAGTTTCCGAGATATGGACTATCGACATCTGACAATATTGGCTCTACTTCTAACTTGGGACAGAATTGTAAAATGGTCTTAGGAATTAGCGATTTCGTTCCAATTCACATTCCAAGTAATATTCGTCATGCTAATTACGGTGACGATTGCCGAATTGCATTATCTCTTATGGTTTCCGAGATATGGACTATCGACATTTTACAATATTGGCTCTGCTTCTAGCTTGGGTTAAAATTGTAAAATGGTCTTATGAATTAGCGATTTCGTTCAAATTCACATTCCAAGTAATATTCGGCATGCTAATTACGTTGCCGGTTGCCAAATTGCATTATCTCTTATAGTTTCCAAGATATGGACTATCGACATCTTACAATATTGGCTCTGCTTCTAACTTGGGTTAAAATTGTAAAATGGTCTTATGAATCAGCGATTTCGTTAAAATTCACATTCCAAGTAATATTCGGCATGCTAATTAAGTTGCCGATTGCCAAATTGCATTATCTTTTATAGTTTCCGAGATATGGACTATCGACATCTGACAATATTGGCTCTGCTTCTAACTTGGGCCAGAATTGTAAAATGGTGTTATGAATTAGCGATTTCGTTCCAATACACATTCCAAGTAATATTCGGCATGCTAATTACGTCTCCGATTGCCAAATTGCATTATCCCTTATAGTTTCCGAGATATGGGCAATCGAAATTTTACACCTTAGAATCTGTTTCTAACTTGGGTCAAAAAGGTAAAATGGTCTTATGGATTAGCCATTTCGTTCCATTTCACATTCCAAGTAACATTCGGCATGCTAATTACGTTGCCGATTGCCAAATTGTATTATCTCTTATAGTTTCCGAGATATGAGCAATCGAAATTTTACACCTTAGTGTCTGTTTCTAACTGGGGTCAAAATTGTTAAATGGTCTTATGAATTAGTGATTTCGTTCCAATTCACATTCCAAGTAATATTCGGCATGCTAATTACATTTCCGATTGCCAAATTGCATTATCTCTTATAGTTTCCGAGATATGGGCAATCGAAATTTTACACCTTAGTGTCTGTTTCTAACTTGGGTCAAAATTGTAAAATGGTCTTATGAATTAGCGATTTTGCTCCAGTTCACATTCCGAGTAATATTTGGCATGATAATTACGTTGCCGATTGCCAAATTGCATTATCTTTTATAGTTTCCGAGATATGGGCTATCGACATCTTACAATATTGGCTCTGCTTCTAACTTGTGCCAGAATTGTAAAATGGTCCTATGAATTAGCGATTTCGTTCCAATTCACATTCCAACTAATATTCGGCATGCTAATTACGTTGCCGATTGCCAAATTGCATTACCTCTTATAGTTTCTGAGATATGCGCAATCGAAATTTTACACTTTAGTGTCTGTTTCTAACTTGGGTCAAAATTGTAAAATGATCTTATGAATTATCGATTTTGCTCCAATTCACATTCCAAGTAATATTCGGCATGCTAATTACGTTGCCGATGGCCAAATTGCATTATCTCTTATAGTTTCCGAGATATGGGCAATCGAAATTTTACACCTTAGAGTCAGTTTCTAACTTGGGTCAGAATTGTAAAATGGTCTTATGAATTAGCGATTTCGCTCCAATTCACATTCCAAGTAATATTCGGCATGCTAATTGCATTGCCGATTGTCAAGTTGCATTATCTCTTATAGTTTCGGAGATATGGACTATAGACATCTTACAATAATGGCTCTGCTTCTAACTTGGGCCAGAATTGTAAAATGGTCTTATCAATTAGCGATTTCGTTCCAATTCACATTCCAAGTAATATTCGGCATGCTAATTACGTTGCCGATTGCCAAATTGCATTATCTCATATAGTTTCCGAGATATGGACTATCGACATCTTACAATATTGGCTGTGCTTCTAACTTGGGCCAAAATTGTAAAATGGACTTATGAATTAGCGATTTTGCTTCAATTCACATTCCGAGTAATATTTGGCATGCTAATTACGTTGCCGATTGCCAAATTTCATTATCTTTTATAGTTTCCGAGATATGGACTATCGACATCTTACAATATTGGCTGTGCTTCTAACTTGGGCCAAAATTGTAAAATGGTCTTATGAATTAGCGATTTCGTTCCAACTCACATTCAAAGTAATATTCGGCATTGCTAATTACGTTGCCGATTGCCAAATTGCATTATCTTTTATAGTTTCCGAGATATGGGCTATCGACATCTTACAATATTGGCTCTGCTTCTAACTTGTGCCAGAATTGTAAAATGGTCTTATGAATTAGCGATTTCGTTCCAATTCACATTCCAAGTAATATTCGGCATGCTAATTACGTTGCCGATTGCCAAATTGTATTATCCCTTATAGTTTCCGAGATATGGACTATCGACATCTTACAATATTGGCTGTGCTTCTAACTTGGGCCAAAATTGTAAAATGGTCTTATGAATTAGCGATTTCGTTCCAACTCACATTCAAAGTAATATTCGGCATTGCTAATTACGTTGCCGATTGCCAAATTGCATTATCTTTTATAGTTTCCGAGATATGGGCTATCGACATCTTACAATATTGGCTCTTCTTCTAACTTGGGCCACAATTGTTAAATGGTCTTTTGGATTAGCGATTTCTGTCCAATTCACATTCCAAGTAATATTTGGCATGCTAATTACGTTGCCGATGGCCAACTCGCATTATCTCGTTTAGTTTCCGAGATATGGGCAATCGAAATTTTACACCTTAGTGTCTGTTTCTAACTGGGGTCAAAAGTGTTAAATGGTCTTATGAATTAGTGATTTCGTTCCAATTCACATTCCAAGTAATATTCGGCATGCTAATTACGTTGCCGATTGCCAAATTGCATTATCTCTTATAGTTTCCGAGATATGGGCAATCGAAATTTTACACCTTAGTGTCTGTTTCTAACTTGGGTCAAAATTGTAAAATGGTCTTATGAATTAGCGATTTTGCTCCAATTCACATTCCGAGTAATATTCGGCATGCTAATTACATTGCCGATCGCCAAATTGCATTATCTCATATAGTTTACGAGATATGGATTATCGGCATCTTACAATATTGGCTGTGTTTATAACTTGTTCCAACATTGTAAAACGGTCTTATGAATTAGCGATTTCGTTCCAATTCACATTCCAAGTAATATTCGGCATGCTAATTACATTGCCGATTGCCAAATTGCATTATCTCCTATAGTTTCCAAGATATGGACTATCGACATCTTACAATATTGGCTCTGCTTCTAACTTGGGCCAAAATTGTAAAATGGTTTTATGAATTAGCGATTTCGTTCCAATTCACATTCCAAGTAATATTCGGCATGCTAATTACGTTGCCGATTGCCAAATTGCATTATCTCTTATAGTTTCCGAGATATGTGCAAACGAAATTTTACACCTTTGAATCTGTTTCTAACTTGGGTCAAAAATGTAAAATGGTCTTATGAATTAGCGATTTCGTTCCAATTCACATTCCGAGTAATATTCGGCATGCTAATTACATTGCCGATCGCCAAATTGCATTATCTCATATAGTTTACGAGATATGGATTATCGGCATCTTACAATATTGGCTGTGTTTCTAACTTGTTCCAACATTGTAAAACGGTCTTATGAATTAGCGATTTCGTTCCAATTCACATTCCAAGTAATATTCGGCATGCTAATTACATTGCCGATTGCCAAATTGCATTATCTCCTATAGTTTCCAAGATATGGACTATCGACATCTGACAATATTGGCTCTACTTCTAACTTGGGACAGAATTGTAAAATGGTCTTAGGAATTAGCGATTTCGTTCCAATTCACATTCCAAGTAATATTCGTCATGCTAATTACGGTGACGATTGCCGAATTGCATGATCTCTTATTGTTTCCGAGATATGGACTATCGACATTTTGCAATATTGGCTCTGCTTCTAACTTGGGTTAAAATTGTAAAATGGTCTTATGAATTAGCGATTGCGTTCCAATTCACATTCCAAGTAATATTCGTCATGCTAATTACGGTGACGATTGCCGAATTGCATTATCTCTTATGGTTTCCGAGATATGGACTATCGACATTTTACAATATTGGCTCTGCTTCTAACTTGGGCTAAAATTGTAAAATGGTCTTATGAATCAGCGATTTCGTTAAAATTCACATTCCAAGTAATATTCGGCATGCTAATTACGTTGCCGTTTGCCAAATTGCATTATCTCTTATAGTTTCCAAGATATGGACTATCGACATCTTACAATATTGGCTCTGCTTCTAACTTGGGTTAAAATTGTAAAATGGTCTTATGAATCAGCGATTTCGTTAAAATTCACATTCCAAGTAATATTCGGCATGCTAATTACGTTGCCGATTGCTAAATTGCATTATCCCTTATAGTTTTTGAGATATGGGGATTCGAAATTTTACACCTTAGAGTCTGTTTCTAACTTGGGTCAAAATTGTAAAATGGTCTTATGAATCAGCGATTTCGTTCAAATTCACATTCCAAGTAATATTCGGCATGCTAATTACGTTGCCGGTTGCCAA
Organism: Rhynchophorus ferrugineus; assembly: GCF_030347505.1. Lineage (NCBI taxonomy): Eukaryota > Metazoa > Arthropoda > Insecta > Coleoptera > Curculionidae > Rhynchophorus > Rhynchophorus ferrugineus. Next base: position 24,015,786 of record NW_027472586.1, on the reverse strand, counting down.
ATTGCATTATCTCTTATAGTTTCCAAGATATGGACTATCGACATCTTACAATATTGGCTCTGCTTCTAACTTGGGTTAAAATTGTAAAATGGTCTTATGAATCAGCGATTTCGTTAAAATTCACATTCCAAGTAATATTCGGCATGCTAGTTACGTTGCCGATTGCCAAATTGCATTATCCCTTATAGTTTTCGAGATATGGGGAATCGAAATTTTACACATTAGAGTCTGTTTCTAACTTGGGTCAAAATTGTAAAATGGTCTTATGAATTAGCGATTTCGCTCTTATTCACATTCCAAGTAATATTCGGCATGCTAATTACGTCGCCGATTGCCAAATTGCATTATCATTTATAGTTTCCGAGATATGGGCTATCGACATCTTACAATATTGGCTCTTCTTCTAACTTGGGCCAGAATTGTAAAATGGTCTTTTGGATTAGCGATTTCGGTCCAATTCACATTCCAAGTAATATTTGGCATGCTAATTACGTTGCCGATATCCAACTCGCATTATCTCGTTTAGTTTCCGAGATATGTACTATCGACATCTTACAATATTGGCTCTGCTTCTAACTTGGGCCAAAATTGTAAAATGGCCTTATGAATTAGCGATTTCGTTCCAATTCACATTCCAAGTAATATTCGGCATGCTAATTACGTTGCCGATTGCCAAATTGCATTATCTCTTATAGTTTCCGAGATATGGGCAATCGAAATTTTACACCTTAGTGTCTGTTTCTAACTGGGGTCAAAATTGTTAAATGGTCTTATCAATTAGTGATTTCGTTCCAATTTACATTCCAAGTAATATTCGGCATGCTAATTACATTGCCGATTGCCAAATTGCATTACCTCTTATAGTTTCCGAAATATGGGCAATCGAAATTTTACACCTTAGTGTCTGTTTCTAACTGGGGTCAAAATTGTTAAATGGTCTTATGAATTAGTGATTTCGTTCCAATTTACATTCCAAGTAATATTCGTCATGCTAATTACGGTGACGATTGCCGAATTGCATTATCTCTTATAGTTTCCGAGATATGGACTATCGACATTTTGCAATATTGGCTTTGCTTCTAACTTGGGTTAAAATTGTAAAATGGTCTTATGAATTAGCGATTTCGTTCCAATTCACATTCCAAGTAATATTCGTCATGCTAATTACGGTGACGATTGCCGAATTGCACTATCTCTTATGGTTTCCGAGATATGGACTATCGACATTTTACAATATTGGCTCTGCTTCTAACTTGGGTTAAAATTGTAAAATGGTCTTATGAATCAACGATTTCGTTAAAATTCACATTCCAAGTAATATTCGGCATGCTAATTACGTTGCCGGTTGCCAAATTGCATTATCTCTTATAGTTTCCAAGATATGGACTATCGACATCTTACAATATTGGCTCTGCTTCTAACTTGGGTTAAAATTGTAAAATGGTCTTATGAATCAGCGATTTCGTTAAAATTCACATTCCTAGTAATATTCGGCATGCTAATTACGTTGCCCATTGCCAAATTGCATTATCCCTTATAGTTTTCGAGATATGGGGAATCGAAATTTTACACCTTAGAGTCTGTTTCTAACTTGGGTCAAAATTGTAAAATGGTCTTATGAATCAGCGATTTCGTTCAAATTCACATTCCAAGTAATATTCGGCATGCTAATTACGTTGCCGGTTGCCAAATTGCATTATCTCTTATAGTTTCCGAGATATGTGCAAACGAAATTTTACACCTTTGAATCTGTTTCTAACTTGGGTCAAAAATGTAAAATGGTCTTATGAATTAGCGATTTCGTTCCAATTCACATTCCAAGAAATATTCGGCATGCTAATTACGTTGCCGATTGCCAAATTGCATTATCTCTTATAGTTTCCGAGATATATGCAAACGAAATTTTACACCTTAGTGTCTGTTTCTAACTTGGGTCAAAAATGTAAAATGGTCTTATGGATTAGCGATTTCGTTCCAATTCACAATCCAAGTAATATTCGGCATGCTAATTACGTTGCCGATTGCCAAATTGCATTATCTCTTATAGTTTCCGAGATATATGCAAACGAAATTTTACACCTTTGAATCTGTTTCTAACTTGGGTCAAAAATGTAAAATGGTCTTATGAATTAGCGATTTCGTTCCAATTCACATTCAAAGTAATATTCGGCATTGATAATTACGTTGCCGATTGCCAAATTGCATTATCTTTTATAGTTTCCGAGATATGGACTATCGACATATGACAATATTGGCTCTGCTTCTAACTTGGGCCAGAATTGTAAAATGGTGTTATGAATTAGCGATTTCGTTCCAATACACATTCCAAGTAATATTCGGCATGCTAATTACGTCTCCGATTGCCAAATTGCATTATCCCTTATAGTTTCCGAGATATGGGCAATCGAAATTTTACACCTTAGAATCTGTTTCTAACTTGGGTCAAAAATGTAAAATGGTCTTATGGATTAGCGATTTCGTTCCATTTCACATTCCAAGTAACATTCGGCATGCTAATTACGTTGCCGATTGCCAAATTGTATTATCTCTTATAGTTTCCGAGATATGGGCAATCGAAATTTTACACCGTAGTGTCTGTTTCTAATTGGGGTCAAAATTGTTAAATGGTCTTATGAATTAGCGATTTTGCTCCAATTCACATTCCGAGTAATATTTGGCATGATAATTACGTTGCCGATTGCCAAATTGCATTATCTTTTATAGTTTCCGAGATATGGGCTATCGACATCTTACAATATTGGCTCTGCTTCTAACTTGTGCCAGAATTGTAAAATGGTCTTATGAATTAGCGATTTCGTTCCAATTCACATTCCAAGTAACATTCGGCATGCTAATTACGTTGCCGATTGCCAAATTGTATTATCTCTTATAGTTTCCGAGATATGGGCAATCGAAATTTTACACCTTAGAGTCTGTTTCTAACTTGGGTCAAAATTGTAAAATGGTCTTACGAATTAGCGATTTCGCTCCAATTCACATTCCAAGTAATATTCGGCATGCTAATTACATTGCCGATTGCCAAATTGCATTATCCCTTATAGTTTCCGAGATATGGACTATCGATATCTGACAATATTAGCTCTGCTTCTAACTTGGGCCAGAATTGTAAAATGGTTTTATGAATTAGCGATTTCGTTCCAATTCACATTCCAAGTAATATTCGGAATGCTAATTACGTTGCCGATTGCCAAATTGCATTATCTCATATAGTTTCCGAGATATGGACTATCGACATCTTACAATATTGGCTGTGCTTCTAACTTGGGCCAAAATTGTAAAATGGTCTTATGAATTAGCGATTTCGTTCCAATTCACATTCAAAGTAATATTCGGCATTGATAATTACGTTGCCGGTTGCCAAATTGCATTATCTCTTGTAGTTTCCGAGATATGGGCAATCGAAATTTTACACCTTAGAGTCTGTTTCTAACTTGGGTCAAAATTGTAAAATGGTCTTATGAATTTGCGATTTCGCTCCAATTCACATTCCAAGTAATATTCGGCATGCTAATTACATTGCCGATTGCCAAATTGCATTATCTCTTATAGTTTCTGAGATATGGACTATCGACATCTTACTATATTGGCTCTTCTTCTAACTTGGGCCAGAATTGTAAAATGGTCTTTTGGATTAGCGATTTCGGTCCAATTCACATTCCAAGTAATATTCGGCATGCTAATTACATTGCCGATTGCCAAAATGCATTATCTCTTATAGTTTCCGAGATATGGACTATCGACATCTTACAATATTGGCTCTGCTTCTAACTTGGACCAAAATTGTAAAATGGCCTTATGAATTAGCGATTTCGTTCCAATTCACATTCCAAGTAATATTCGGCATGCTACTTGCGTTGCCGATTGCCAAATTGCATCATCTCTTATAGTTTCCGAGATATGGGCAATCGAAATTTTACACCTTAGTCTCTGTTTCTAACTGGGGTCAAAATTGTTAAATGGTCTTATGAATTAGCGATTTTGCTCCAATTCACATTCCGAGTAATATTTGGCATGATAATTACGTTGCCGATTGCCAAATTGCATTATCTTTTATAGTTTCCGAGATATGGGCTATCGACATCTTACAATATTGGCTCTGCTTCTAACTTGTGCCAGAATTGTAAAATGGTCTTATGAATTAGCGATTTCGTTCCAATTCACATTCCAAGTAACATTCGGCATGCTAATTACGTTGCCGATTGCCAAATTGTATTATCTCTTATAGTTTCCGAGATATGGGCAATCGAAATTTTACACCTTAGAGTCTGTTTCTAACTTGGGTCAAAATTGTAAAATGGTCTTACGAATTAGCGATTTCGCTCCAATTCACATTCCAAGTAATATTCGGCATGCTAATTACGTTGCCGATTGCCAAATTGTATTATCTCTTATAGTTTCCGAGATATGGGCAATCGAAATTTTACACCGTAGTGTCTGTTTCTAACTGGGGTCAAAATTGTTAAATGGTCTTATGAATTAGTCATTTCGTTCCAATTCACATTCCAAGTAATATTCGGCATGCTAATTACATTGCCGATTGCCAAATTGCATTATCTCTTATAGTTTCCGAGATATGGGCAATCGAAATTTTACACCTTAGTGTCTGTTTCTAACTTGGGTCAAAATTGTAAAATGGTCTTATGAATTAGCGATTTTGCTCCAATTCACATTCCGAGTAATATTTGGCATGATAATTACGTTGCCGATTGCCAAATTGCATTATCTTTTATAGTTTCCGAGATATGGGCTATCGACATCTTACAATATTGGCTCTGCTTCTAACTTGTGCCAGAATTGTAAAATGGTCTTATGAATTAGCGATTTCGTTCCAATTCACATTCCAAGTAACATTCGGCATGCTAATTACGTTGCCGATTGCCAAATTGTATTATCTCTTATAGTTTCCGAGATATGGGCAATCGAAATTTTACACCTTAGAGTCTGTTTCTAACTTGGGTCAAAATTGTAAAATGGTCTTACGAATTAGCGATTTCGCTCCAATTCACATTCCAAGTAATATTCGGCATGCTAATTACATTGCCGATTGCCAAATTGCATTATCCCTTATAGTTTCCGAGATATGGACTATCGACATCTGACAATATTAGCTCTGCTTCTAACTTGGGCCAGAATTGTAAAATGGTTTTATGAATTAGCGATTTCGTTCCAATTCACATTCCAAGTAATATTCGGAATGCTAATTACGTTGCCGATTGCCAAATTGCATTATCTCATATAGTTTCCGAGATATGGACATCGACATCTTACAATATTGGCTGTGCTTCTAACTTGGGCCAAAATTGTAAAATGGTCTTATGAATTAGCGATTTCGTTCCAATTCACATTCAAAGTAATATTCGGCATTGATAATTACGTTGCCGGTTGCCAAATTGCATTATCTCTTGTAGTTTCCGAGATATGTTCAATCGAAATTTTACACCTTAGAGTCTGTTTCTAACTTGGGTCAAAATTGTAAAATGGTCTTATGAATTTGCGATTTCGCTCCAATTCACATTCCAAGTAATATTCGGCATGCTAATTACATTGCCGATTGCCAAATTGCATTATCTCATATAGTTTCCGAGATATGGACTATCGACATCTTACAATATTGGCTGTGCTTCTAACTTGGGCCAAAATTGTAAAATGGTCTTATGAATTAGCGATTTCGTTCCAATTCACATTCAAAGTAATATTCGGCATTGATAATTACGTTGCCGGTTGCCAAATTGCATTATCTCTTGTAGTTTCCGAGATATGGGCAATCGAAATTTTACACCTTAGAGTCTGTTTCTAACTTGGGTCAAAATTGTAAAATGGTCTTATGAATTTGCGATTTCGCTCCAATTCACATTCCAAGTAATATTCGGCATGCTAATTACATTGCCGATTGCCAAATTGCATTATCTCTTATAGTTTCTGAGATATGGACTATCGACATCTTACTATATTGGCTCTTCTTCTAACTTGGGCCAGAATTGTAAAATGGTCTTTTGGATTAGCGATTTCGGTCCAATTCACATTCCAAGTAATATTCGGCATGCTAATTACATTGCCGATTGCCAAAATGCATTATCTCTTATAGTTTCCGAGATATGGACTATCGACATCTTACAATATTGGCTCTGCTTCTAACTTGGACCAAAATTGTAAAATGGCCTTATGAATTAGCGATTTCGTTCCAATTCACATTCCAAGTAATATTCGGCATGCTACTTGCGTTGCCGATTGCCAAATTGCATCATCTCTTATAGTTTCCGAGATATGGGCAATCGAAATTTTACACCTTAGTCTCTGTTTCTAACTGGGGTCAAAATTGTTAAATGGTCTTATGAATTAGCGATTTTGCTCCAATTCACATTCCGAGTAATATTTGGCATGATAATTACGTTGCCGATTGCCAAATTGCATTATCTTTTATAGTTTCCGAGATATGGGCTATCGACATCTTACAATATTGGCTCTGCTTCTAACTTGTGCCAGAATTGTAAAATGGTCTTATGAATTAGCGATTTCGTTCCAATTCACATTCCAAGTAACATTCGGCATGCTAATTACGTTGCCGATTGCCAAATTGTATTATCTCTTATAGTTTCCGAGATATGGGCAATCGAAATTTTACACCTTAGAGTCTGTTTCTAACTTGGGTCAAAATTGTAAAATGGTCTTACGAATTAGCGATTTCGCTCCAATTCACATTCCAAGTAATATTCGGCATGCTAATTACGTTGCCGATTGCCAAATTGTATTATCTCTTATAGTTTCCGAGATATGGGCAATCGAAATTTTACACCGTAGTGTCTGTTTCTAACTGGGGTCAAAATTGTTAAATGGTCTTATGAATTAGTCATTTCGTTCCAATTCACATTCCAAGTAATATTCGGCATGCTAATTACATTGCCGATTGCCAAATTGCATTATCTCTTATAGTTTCCGAGATATGGGCAATCGAAATTTTACACCTTAGTGTCTGTTTCTAACTTGGGTCAAAATTGTAAAATGGTCTTATGAATTAGCGATTTTGCTCCAATTCACATTCCGAGTAATATTTGGCATGATAATTACGTTGCCGATTGCCAAATTGCATTATCTTTTATAGTTTCCGAGATATGGGCTATCGACATCTTACAATATTGGCTCTGCTTCTAACTTGTGCCAGAATTGTAAAATGGTCTTATGAATTAGCGATTTCGTTCCAATTCACATTCCAAGTAACATTCGGCATGCTAATTACGTTGCCGATTGCCAAATTGTATTATCTCTTATAGTTTCCGAGATATGGGCAATCGAAATTTTACACCTTAGAGTCTGTTTCTAACTTGGGTCAAAATTGTAAAATGGTCTTACGAATTAGCGATTTCGCTCCAATTCACATTCCAAGTAATATTCGGCATGCTAATTACATTGCCGATTGCCAAATTGCATTATCCCTTATAGTTTCCGAGATATGGACTATCGACATCTGACAATATTAGCTCTGCTTCTAACTTGGGCCAGAATTGTAAAATGGTTTTATGAATTAGCGATTTCGTTCCAATTCACATTCCAAGTAATATTCGGAATGCTAATTACGTTGCCGATTGCCAAATTGCATTATCTCATATAGTTTCCGAGATATGGACATCGACATCTTACAATATTGGCTGTGCTTCTAACTTGGGCCAAAATTGTAAAATGGTCTTATGAATTAGCGATTTCGTTCCAATTCACATTCAAAGTAATATTCGGCATTGATAATTACGTTGCCGGTTGCCAAATTGCATTATCTCTTGTAGTTTCCGAGATATGTTCAATCGAAATTTTACACCTTAGAGTCTGTTTCTAACTTGGGTCAAAATTGTAAAATGGTCTTATGAATTTGCGATTTCGCTCCAATTCACATTCCAAGTAATATTCGGCATGCTAATTACATTGCCGATTGCCAAATTGCATTATCTCATATAGTTTCCGAGATATGGACTATCGACATCTTACAATATTGGCTGTGCTTCTAACTTGGGCCAAAATTGTAAAATGGTCTTATGAATTAGCGATTTCGTTCCAATTCACATTCAAAGTAATATTCGGCATTGATAATTACGTTGCCGGTTGCCAAATTGCATTATCTCTTGTAGTTTCCGAGATATGGGCAATCGAAATTTTACACCTTAGAGTCTGTTTCTAACTTGGGTCAAAATTGTAAAATGGTCTTATGAATTTGCGATTTCGCTCCAATTCACATTCCAAGTAATATTCGGCATGCTAATTACATTGCCGATTGCCAAATTGCATTATCTCTTATAGTTTCTGAGATATGGACTATCGACATCTTACTATATTGGCTCTTCTTCTAACTTGGGCCAGAATTGTAAAATGGTCTTTTGGATTAGCGATTTCGGTCCAATTCACATTCCAAGTAATATTCGGCATGCTAATTACATTGCCGATTGCCAAAATGCATTATCTCTTATAGTTTCCGATATATGGACTATCGACATCTTACAATATTGGCTCTGCTTCTAACTTGGACCAAAATTGTAAAATGGCCTTATGAATTAGCGATTTCGTCCCAATTCACATTCCAAGTAATATTCGGCATGCTACTTGCGTTGCCGATTGCCAAATTGCATCATCTCTTATAGTTTCCGAGATATGGGCAATCGAAATTTTACACCTTAGTCTCTGTTTCTAACTGGGGTCAAAATTGTTAAATGGTCTTATGAATTAGCGATTTTGCTCCAATTCACATTCCGAGTAATATTTGGCATGATAATTACGTTGCCGATTGCCAAATTGCATTATCTTTTATAGTTTCCGGGATATGGGCTATCGACATCTTACAATATTGGCTCTGCTTCTAACTTGTGCCAGAATTGTAAAATGGTCTTATGAATTAGCGATTTCGTTCCAATTCACATTCCAAGTAACATTCGGCATGCTAATTACGTTGCCGATTGCCAAATTGTATTATCTCTTATAGTTTCCGAGATATGGGCAATCGAAATTTTACACCGTAGTGTCTGTTTCTAACTGGGGTCAAAATTGTTAAATGGTCTTATGAATTAGTCATTTCGTTCCAATTCACATTCCAAGTAATATTCGGCATGCTAATTACATTGCCGATTGCCAAATTGCATTATCTCTTATAGTTTCCGAGATATGGGCAATCGAAATTTTACACCTTAGTGTCTGTTTCTAACTTGGGTCAAAATTGTAAAATGGTCTTATGAATTAGCGATTTTGCTCCAATTCACATTCCGAGTAATATTTGGCATGATAATTACGTTGCCGATTGCCAAATTGCATTATCTTTTATAGTTTCCGAGATATGGGCTATCGACATCTTACAATATTGGCTCTGCTTCTAACTTGTGCCAGAATTGTAAAATGGTCTTATGAATTAGCGATTTCGTTCCAATTCACATTCCAAGTAACATTCGGCATGCTAATTACGTTGCCGATTGCCAAATTGTATTATCTCTTATAGTTTCCGAGATATGGGCAATCGAAATTTTACACCTTAGAGTCTGTTTCTAACTTGGGTCAAAATTGTAAAATGGTCTTACGAATTAGCGATTTCGCTCCAATTCACATTCCAAGTAATATTCGGCATGCTAATTACATTGCCGATTGCCAAATTGCATTATCCCTTATAGTTTCCGAGATATGGACTATCGACATCTGACAATATTAGCTCTGCTTCTAACTTGGGCCAGAATTGTAAAATGGTTTTATGAATTAGCGATTTCGTTCCAATTCACATTTCAAGTAATATTCGGAATGCTAATTACGTTGCCGATTGCCAAATTGCATTATCTCATATAGTTTCCGAGATATGGACTATCGACATCTTACAATATTGGCTGTGCTTCTAACTTGGGCCAAAATTGTAAAATGGTCTTATGAATTAGCGATTTCGTTCCAATTCACATTCCAAGTAATATTCGGCATGCTAATTACATTGCCGATTGCCAAATTGCATTATCTCTTATAGTTTCTGAGATATGGACTATCGACATCTTACTATATTGGCTCTTCTTCTAACTTGGGCCAGAATTGTAAAATGGTCTTTTGGATTAGCGATTTCGGTCCAATTCACATTCCAAGTAATATTCGGCATGCTAATTACATTGCCGATTGCCAAAATGCATTATCTCTTATAGTTTCCGAGATATGGACTATCGACATCTTACAATATTGGCTCTGCTTCTAACTTGGACCAAAATTGTAAAATGGCCTTATGAATTAGCGATTTCGTTCCAATTCACATTCCAAGTAATATTCGGCATGCTACTTGCGTTGCCGATTGCCAAATTGCATCATCTCTTATAGTTTCCGAGATATGGGCAATCGAAATTTTACACCTTAGTCTCTGTTTCTAACTGGGGTCAAAATTGTTAAATGGTCTTATGAATTAGCGATTTCGTTCCAATACACATTCCAAGTAATATTCGGCATGCTAATTACGTCGCCGATTGCCAAATTGCATTATCATTTATAGTTTCCGAGATATGGGCTATCGACATCTTACAATATTGGCTCTTCTTCTAACTTGGGCCAGAATTGTAAAATGGTCTTTTGGATTAGCGATTTCGGTCCAATTCACATTCCAAGTAATATTCGGCATGCTAATTACATTGCCGATTGCCAAATTGCATTATCCCTTATAGTTTCCGAGATATGGACTATCGACATCTGACAATATTAGCTCTGCTTCTAACTTGGGCCAGAATTGTAAAATGGTTTTATGAATTAGCGATTTCGTTCCAATTCACATTCCAAGTAATATTCGGAATGCTAATTACGTTGCCGATTGCCAAATTGCATTATCTCATATAGTTTCCGAGATATGGACTATCGACATCTTACAATATTGGCTGTGCTTCTAACTTGGGCCAAAATTGTAAAATGGTCTTATGAATTAGCGATTTCGTTCCAATTCACATTCAAAGTAATATTCGGCATTGATAATTACGTTGCCGGTTGCCAAATTGCATTATCTCTTGTAGTTTCCGAGATATGGGCAATCGAAATTTTACACCTTAGCCTCTGTTTCTAACTGGGGTCAAAATTGTTAAATGGTCTTATGAACTAGCGATTTCGTTCCAATACACATTCCAAGTAATATTCGGCATGCTAATTACGTCGCCGATTGCCAAATTGCATTATCATTTATAGTTTCCGAGATATGGGCTATCGACATCTTACAATATTGGCTCTTCTTCTAACTTGGGCCAGAATTGTAAAATGGTCTTTTGGATTAGCGATTTCGGTCCAATTCACATTCCAAGTAATATTTGGCATGCTAATTACGTTGCCGATGGCCAACTCGCATTATCTCGTTTAGTTTCCGAGATATGTACTATCGACATCTTACAATATTGGCTCTGCTTCTAACTTGGACCAAAATTGTAAAATGGCCTTATGAATTAGCGATTTCGTTCCAATTCACATTCCAAGTAATATTCGGCATGCTACTTGCGTTGCCGATTGCCAAATTGCATCATCTCTTATAGTTTCCGAGATATGGGCAATCGAAATTTTACACCTTAGCCTCTGTTTCTAACTGGGGTCAAAATTGTTAAATGGTCTTATGAACTAGCGATTTCGTTCCAATACACATTCCAAGTAATATTCGGCATGCTAATTACGTCGCCGATTGCCAAATTGCATTATCATTTATAGTTTCCGAGATATGGGCTATCGACATCTTACAATATTGGCTCTTCTTCTAACTTGGGCCAGAATTGTAAAATGGTCTTTTGGATTAGCGATTTCGGTCCAATTCACATTCCAAGTAATATTTGGCATGCTAATTACGTTGCCGATGGCCAACTCGCATTATCTCGTTTAGTTTCCGAGATATGTACTATCGACATCTTACAATATTGGCTCTGCTTCTAACTTGGACCAAAATTGTAAAATGGCCTTATGAATTAGCGATTTCGTTCCAATTCACATTCCAAGTAATATTCGGCATGCTACTTGCGTTGCCGATTGCCAAATTGCATCATCTCTTATAGTTTCCGAGATATGGGCAATCGAAATTTTACACCTTAGAGTCTGTTTCTAACTTGGGTCAAAATTGTAAAATGGTCTTATGAATTTGCGATTTCGCTCCAATTCACATTCCAAGTAATATTCGGCATGCTAATTACATTGCCGATTGCCAAATTGCATTATCTCTTATAGTTTCTGAGATATGGACTATCGACATCTTACTATATTGGCTCTTCTTCTAACTTGGGCCAGAATTGTAAAATGGTCTTTTGGATTAGCGATTTCGGTCCAATTCACATTCCAAGTAATATTCGGCATGCTAATTACATTGCCGATTGCCAAAATGCATTATCTCTTATAGTTTCCGAGATATGGACTATCGACATCTTACAATATTGGCTCTGCTTCTAACTTGGACCAAAATTGTAAAATGGCCTTATGAATTAGCGATTTCGTTCCAATTCACATTCCAAGTAATATTCGGCATGCTACTTGCGTTGCCGATTGCCAAATTGCATCATCTCTTATAGTTTCCGAGATATGGGCAATCGAAATTTTACACCTTAGTCTGTGTTTCTAACTGGGGTCAAAATTGTTAAATGGTCTTATGAATTAGCGATTTCGTTCCAATACACATTCCAAGTAATATTCGGCATGCTAATTACGTCTCCGAATGCCAAATTGCATTATCCCTTATAGTTTCCGAGATATGGGCAATCGAAATTTTACACCTTAGAATCTGTTTCTAACTTGGGTCAAAAATGTAAAATGGTCTTATGGATTAGCGATTTCGTTCCATTTCACATTCCAAGTAACATTCGGCATGCTAATTACGTTGCCGATTGCCAAATTGTATTATCTCTTATAGTTTCCGAGATATGGGCAATCGAAATTTTACACCTTAGTGTCTGTTTCTAACTGGGGTCAAAATTGTTAAATGGTCTTATGAATTAGTGATTTCGTTCCAATTCACATTCCAAGTAATATTCGGCATGCTAATTACATTGCCGATTGCCAAATTGCATTATCTTTTATAGTTTCCGAGATATGGGCAATCGAAATTTTACACCTTAGTGTCTGTTTCTAACTTGGGTCAAAATTGTAAAATGGTCTTATGAATTAGCGATTTTGCTCCAATTCACATTCCGAGTAATATTTGGCATGATAATTACGTTGCCGATTGCCAAATTGCATTATCTTTTATAGTTTCCGAGATATATGCTATCGACATCTTACAATATTGGCTCTGCTTCTAACTTGTGCCAGAATTGTAAAATGGTCTTATGAATTAGCGATTTCGTTCCAATTCACATTCCAAGTAACATTCGGCATGCTAATTACGTTGCCGATTGCCAAATTTTATTATCTCTTATAGTTTCCGAGATATGGGCAATCGAAATTTTACACCTTAGAGTCTGTTTCTAACTTGGGTCAAAATTGTAAAATGGTCTTACGAATTAGCGATTTCGCTCCAATTCACATTCCAAGTAATATTCGGCATGCTAATTACATTGCCGATTGCCAAATTGCATTATCCCTTATAGTTTCCGAGATATGGACTATCGACATCTGACAATATTAGTTCTGCTTCTAACTTGGGCCAGAATTGTAAAATGGTTTTATGAATTAGCGATTTCGTTCCAATTCACATTCCAAGTAATATTCGGCATGCTACTTGCGTTGCCGATTGCCAAATTGCATCATCTCTTATAGTTTCCGAGATATGGGCAATCGAAATTTTACACCTTAGTCTCTGTTTCTAACTGGGGTCAAAATTGTTAAATGGTCTTATGAATTAGCGATTTCGTTCCAATACACATTCCAAGTAATATTCGGCATGCTAATTACGTCGCCGATTGCCAAATTGCATTATCATTTATAGTTTCCGAGATATGGGCTATCGACATCTTACAATATTGGCTCTTCTTCTAACTTGGGCCAGAATTGTAAAATGGTCTTTTGGATTAGCGATTTCGGTCCAATTCACATTCCAAGTAATATTCGGCATGCTAATTACATTGCCGATTGCCAAATTGCATTATCCCTTATAGTTTCCGAGATATGGACTATCGACATCTGACAATATTAGCTCTGCTTCTAACTTGGGCCAGAATTGTAAAATGGTTTTATGAATTAGCGATTTTGTTCCAATTCACATTCCAAGTAATATTCGGAATGCTAATTACGTTGCCGATTGCCAAATTGCATTATCTCATATAGTTTCCGAGATATGGACTATCGACATCTTACAATATTGGCTGTGCTTCTAACTTGGGCCAAAATTGTAAAATGGTCTTATGAATTAGCGATTTCGTTCCAATTCACATTCAAAGTAATATTCGGCATTGATAATTACGTTGCCGGTTGCCAAATTGCATTATCTCTTGTAGTTTCCGAGATATGGGCAATCGAAATTTTACACCTTAGCCTCTGTTTCTAACTGGGGTCAAAATTGTTAAATGGTCTTATGAACTAGCGATTTCGTTCCAATACACATTCCAAGTAATATTCGGCATGCTAATTACGTCGCCGATTGCCAAATTGCATTATCATTTATAGTTTCCGAGATATGGGCTATCGACATCTTACAATATTGGCTCTTCTTCTAACTTGGGCCAGAATTGTAAAATGGTCTTTTGGATTAGCGATTTCGGTCCAATTCACATTCCAAGTAATATTTGGCATGCTAATTACGTTGCCGATGGCCAACTCGCATTATCTCGTTTAGTTTCCGAGATATGTACTATCGACATCTTACAATATTGGCTCTGCTTCTAACTTGGACCAAAATTGTAAAATGGCCTTATGAATTAGCGATTTCGTTCCAATTCACATTCCAAGTAATATTCGGCATGCTACTTGCGTTGCCGATTGCCAAATTGCATCATCTCTTATAGTTTCCGAGATATGGGCAATCGAAATTTTACACCTTAGCCTCTGTTTCTAACTGGGGTTAAAATTGTTAAATGGTCTTATGAACTAGCGATTTCGTTCCAATACACATTCCAAGTAATATTCGGCATGCTAATTACGTCGCCGATTGCCAAATTGCATTATCATTTATAGTTTCCGAGATATGGGCTATCGACATCTTACAATATTGGCTCTTCTTCTAACTTGGGCCAGAATTGTAAAATGGTCTTTTGGATTAGCGATTTCGGTTCAATTCACATTCCAAGTAATATTTGGCATGCTAATTACGTTGCTGATGGCCAACTCGCATTATCTCGTTTAGTTTCCGAGATATGTACTATCGACATCTTACAATATTGGCTCTGCTTCTAACTTGGACCAAAATTGTAAAATGGCCTTATGAATTAGCGATTTCGTTCCAATTCACATTCCAAGTAATATTCGGCATGCTAATTACGTTGCCGATTGCCAAATTGCATTATCTCTTATAGTTTCCGAGATACGGGCAATCGAAATTTTACACCTTAGTGTCTGTTTCTAACTGGGGTCAAAATTGTTAAATGGTCTTATGAATTAGTGATTTCGTTACAATTTACATTCCAAGTAATATTCGGCATGCTAATTACATTGCCGATTGCCAAATTGCATTATCTCTTATAGTTTCCGAAATATGGGCAATCGAAATTTTACACCTTAGTGTCTGTTTCTAACTGGGGTCAAAATTGTTAAATGGTCTTATGAATTAGTGATTTCGTTCCAATTTACATTCCAAGTAATATTCGTCATGCTAATTACGGTGACGATTGCCGAATTGCATTATCTCTTATAGTTCCCGAGATATGGACTATCGACATTTTGCAATATTGGCTCTACTTCTAACTTGGGTTAAAATTGTAAAATGGTCTTATGAATTAGCGATTTCGTTCCAATTCACATTCCAAGTAATATTCGTCATGCTAATTACGGTGACGATTGCCGAATTGCATTATCTCTTATGGTTTCCGAGATATGGACTATCGACATTTTACAATATTGGCTCTGCTTCTAACTTGGGTTAAAATTGTAAAATGGTCTTATGAATCAGCGATTTCGTTAAAATTCACAATCCAAGTAATATTCGGCATGCTAATTACGTTGCCGGTTGCCAAATTGCATTATCTCTTATAGTTTCCAAGATATGGACTATCGACATCTTACAATATTGGCTCTGCTTCTAACTTGGGTTAAAATTGTAAAATGGTCTTATGAATCAGCGATTTCGTTAAAATTCACATTCCAAGTAATATTCGGCATGCTAATTACGTTGCCGATTGCCAAATTGCATTATCTTTTATAGTTTCCGAGATATGGACTATCGACATCTGACAATATTGGCTCTGCTTCTAACTTGGGCCAGAATTGTAAAATGGTGTTATGAATTAGCGATTTCGTTCCAATACACATTCCAAGTAATATTCGGCATGCTAATTACGTCTCCGAATGCCAAATTGCATTATCCCTTATAGTTTCCGAGATATGGGCAATCGAAATTTTACACCTTAGAATCTGTTTCTAACTTGGGTCAAAAATGTAAAATGGTCTTATGGATTAGCGATTTCGTTCCATTTCACATTCCAAGTAACATTCGGCATGCTAATTACGTTGCCGATTGCCAAATTGTATTATCTCTTATAGTTTCCGAGATATGGGCAATCGAAATTTTACACCTTAGTGTCTGTTTCTAACTGGGGTCAAAATTGTTAAATGGTCTTATGAATTAGTGATTTCGTTCCAATTCACATTCCAAGTAATATTCGGCATGCTAATTACATTGCCGATTGCCAAATTGCATTATCTTTTATAGTTTCCGAGATATGGGCTATCGACATCTTACAATATTGGCTCTGCTTCTAACTTGTGCCAGAATTGTAAAATGGTCCTATGAATTAGCGATTTCGTTCCAATTCACATTCCAACTAATATTCGGCATGCTAATTACGTTGCCGATTGCCAAATTGCATTACCTCTTATAGTTTCTGAGATATGCGCAATCGAAATTTTACACTTTAGTGTCTGTTTCTAACTTGGGTCAAAATTGTAAAATGATCTTATGAATTATCGATTTTGCTCCAATTCACATTCCAAGTAATATTCGGCATGCTAATTACGTTGCCGATGGCCAAATTGCATTATCTCTTATAGTTTCCGAGATATGGGCAATCGAAATTTTACACCTTAGAGTCAGTTTCTAACTTGGGTCAAAATTGTAAAATGGTCTTATGAATTAGCGATTTCGCTCCAATTCACATTCCAAGTAATATTCGGCATGCTAATTGCATTGCCGATTGTCAAGTTGCATTATCTCTTATAGTTTCGGAGATATGGACTATAGACATCTTACAATAATGGCTCTGCTTCTAACTTGGGCCAGAATTGTAAAATGGTCTTATCAATTAGCGATTTCGTTCCAATTCACATTCCAAGTAATATTCGGCATGCTAATTACGTTGCCGATTGCCAAATTGCATTATCTCATATAGTTTCCGAGATATGGACTATCGACATCTTACAATATTGGCTGTGCTTCTAACTTGGGCCAAAATTGTAAAATGGACTTATGAATTAGCGATTTTGCTTCAATTCACATTCCGAGTAATATTTGGCATGCTAATTACGTTGCCGATTGCCAAATTTCATTATCTTTTATAGTTTCCGAGATATGGACTATCGACATCTTACAATATTGGCTGTGCTTCTAACTTGGGCCAAAATTGTAAAATGGTCTTATGAATTAGCGATTTCGTTCCAACTCACATTCAAAGTAATATTCGGCATTGCTAATTACGTTGCCGATTGCCAAATTGCATTATCTTTTATAGTTTCCGAGATATGGGCTATCGACATCTTACAATATTGGCTCTGCTTCTAACTTGTGCCAGAATTGTAAAATGGTCTTATGAATTAGCGATTTCGTTCCAATTCACATTCCAAGTAATATTCGGCATGCTAATTACGTTGCCGATTGCCAAATTGTATTATCCCTTATAGTTTCCGAGATATGGACTATCGACATCTTACAATATTGGCTCTTCTTCTAACTTGGGCCACAATTGTTAAATGGTCTTTTGGATTAGCGATTTCGGTCCAATTCACATTCCAAGTAATATTTGGCATGCTAATTACGTTGCCGATGGCCAACTCGCATTATCTCGTTTAGTTTCCGAGATATGGGCAATCGAAATTTTACACCTTAGTGTCTGTTTCTAACTGGGGTCAAAAGTGTTAAATGGTCTTATGAATTAGTGATTTCGTTCCAATTCACATTCCAAGTAATATTCGGCATGCTAATTACGTTGCCGATTGCCAAATTGCATTATCTCTTATAGTTTCCGAGATATGGGCAATCGAAATTTTACACCTTAGTGTCTGTTTCTAACTTGGGTCAAAATTGTAAAATGGTCTTATGAATTAGCGATTTTGCTCCAATTCACATTCCGAGTAATATTCGGCATGCTAATTACATTGCCGATCGCCAAATTGCATTATCTCATATAGTTTACGAGATATGGATTATCGGCATCTTACAATATTGGCTGTGTTTATAACTTGTTCCAACATTGTAAAACGGTCTTATGAATTAGCGATTTCGTTCCAATTCACATTCCAAGTAATATTCGGCATGCTAATTACATTGCCGATTGCCAAATTGCATTATCTCCTATAGTTTCCAAGATATGGACTATCGACATCTTACAATATTGGCTCTGCTTCTAACTTGGGCCAAAATTGTAAAATGGTTTTATGAATTAGCGATTTCGTTCCAATTCACATTCCAAGTAATATTCGGCATGCTAATTACGTTGCCGATTGCCAAATTGCATTATCTCTTATAGTTTCCGAGATATGTGCAAACGAAATTTTACACCTTTGAATCTGTTTCTAACTTGGGTCAAAAATGTAAAATGGTCTTATGAATTAGCGATTTCGTTCCAATTCACATTCCGAGTAATATTCGGCATGCTAATTACATTGCCGATCGCCAAATTGCATTATCTCATATAGTTTACGAGATATGGATTATCGGCATCTTACAATATTGGCTGTGTTTCTAACTTGTTCCAACATTGTAAAACGGTCTTATGAATTAGCGATTTCGTTCCAATTCACATTCCAAGTAATATTCGGCATGCTAATTACATTGCCGATTGCCAAATTGCATTATCTCCTATAGTTTCCAAGATATGGACTATCGACATCTGACAATATTGGCTCTACTTCTAACTTGGGACAGAATTGTAAAATGGTCTTAGGAATTAGCGATTTCGTTCCAATTCACATTCCAAGTAATATTCGTCATGCTAATTACGGTGACGATTGCCGAATTGCATGATCTCTTATTGTTTCCGAGATATGGACTATCGACATTTTGCAATATTGGCTCTGCTTCTAACTTGGGTTAAAATTGTAAAATGGTCTTATGAATTAGCGATTGCGTTCCAATTCACATTCCAAGTAATATTCGTCATGCTAATTACGGTGACGATTGCCGAATTGCATTATCTCTTATGGTTTCCGAGATATGGACTATCGACATTTTACAATATTGGCTCTGCTTCTAACTTGGGCTAAAATTGTAAAATGGTCTTATGAATCAGCGATTTCGTTAAAATTCACATTCCAAGTAATATTCGGCATGCTAATTACGTTGCCGTTTGCCAAATTGCATTATCTCTTATAGTTTCCAAGATATGGACTATCGACATCTTACAATATTGGCTCTGCTTCTAACTTGGGTTAAAATTGTAAAATGGTCTTATGAATCAGCGATTTCGTTAAAATTCACATTCCAAGTAATATTCGGCATGCTAATTACGTTGCCGATTGCTAAATTGCATTATCCCTTATAGTTTTTGAGATAAGGGGATTCGAAATTTTACACCTTAGAGTCTGTTTCTAACTTGGGTCAAAATTGTAAAATGGTCTTATGAATCAGCGATTTCGTTCAAATTCACATTCCAAGTAATATTCGGCATGCTAATTACGTTGCCGGTTGCCAAATTGCATTATCTCTTATAGTTTCCAAGATATGGACTATCGACATCTTACAATATTGGCTCTGCTTCTAACTTGGGTTAAAATTGTAAAATGGTCTTATGAATCAGCGATTTCGTTAAAATTCACATTCCAAGTAATATTCGGCATGCTAGTTACGTTGCCGATTGCCAAATTGCATTATCCCTTATAGTTTTCGAGATATGGGGAATCGAAATTTTACACATTAGAGTCTGTTTCTAACTTGGGTCAAAATTGTAAAATGGTCTTATGAATTAGCGATTTCGCTCTTATTCACATTCCAAGTAATATTCGGCATGCTAATTACGTCGCCGATTGCCAAATTGCATTATCATTTATAGTTTCCGAGATATGGGCTATCGACATCTTACAATATTGGCTCTTCTTCTAACTTGGGCCAGAATTGTAAAATGGTCTTTTGGATTAGCGATTTCGGTCCAATTCACATTCCAAGTAATATTTGGCATGCTAATTACGTTGCCGATGGCCAACTCGCATTATCTCGTTTAGTTTCCGAGATATGTACTATCGACATCTTACAATATTGGCTCTGCTTCTAACTTGGACCAAAATTGTAAAATGGCCTTATGAATTAGCGATTTCGTTCCAATTCACATTCCAAGTAATATTCGGCATGCTAATTACGTTGCCGATTGCCAAATTGCATTATCTCTTATAGTTTCCGAGATATGGACAATCGAAATTTTACACCTTAGTGTCTGTTTCTAACTGGGGTCAAAATTGTTAAATGGTCTTATCAATTAGTGATTTCGTTCCAATTTACATTCCAAGTAATATTCGGCATGCTAATTACATTGCCGATTGCCAAATTGCATTACCTCTTATAGTTTCCGAAATATGGGCAATCGAAATTTTACACCTTAGTGTCTGTTTCTAACTGGGGTCAAAATTGTTAAATGGTCTTATGAATTAGTGATTTCGTTCCAATTTACATTCCAAGTAATATTCGTCATGCTAATTACGGTGACGATTGCCGAATTGCATTATCTCTTATAGTTTCCGAGATATGGACTATCGACATTTTGCAATATTGGCTTTGCTTCTAACTTGGGTTAAAATTGTAAAATGGTCTTATGAATTAGCGATTTCGTTCCAATTCACATTCCAAGTAATATTCGTCATGCTAATTACGGTGACGATTGCCGAATTGCACTATCTCTTATGGTTTCCGAGATATGGACTATCGACATTTTACAATATTGGCTCTGCTTCTAACTTGGGTTAAAATTGTAAAATGGTCTTATGAATCAACGATTTCGTTAAAATTCACATTCCAAGTAATATTCGGCATGCTAATTACGTTGCCGGTTGCCAAATTGCATTATCTCTTATAGTTTCCAAGATATGGACTATCGACATCTTACAATATTGGCTCTGCTTCTAACTTGGGTTAAAATTGTAAAATGGTCTTATGAATCAGCGATTTCGTTCAAATTCACATTCCAAGTAATATTCGGCATGCTAATTACGTTGCCGGTTGCCAAATTGCATTATCTCTTATAGTTTCCGAGATATGTGCAAACGAAATTTTACACCTTTGAATCTGTTTCTAACTTGGGTCAAAAAT
Source organism: Rhynchophorus ferrugineus (assembly GCF_030347505.1). NCBI lineage: Eukaryota > Metazoa > Arthropoda > Insecta > Coleoptera > Curculionidae > Rhynchophorus > Rhynchophorus ferrugineus. The sequence continues at coordinate 23,994,233 of NW_027472586.1, read as the reverse complement.
GTAAAATGGTCTTATGAATTAGCGATTTCGTTCCAATTCACATTCCAAGAAATATTCGGCATGCTAATTACGTTGCCGATTGCCAAATTGCATTATCTCTTATAGTTTCCGAGATATATGCAAACGAAATTTTACACCTTTGAATCTGTTTCTAACTTGGGTCAAAAATGTAAAATGGTCTTATGGATTAGCGATTTCGTTCCAATTCACAATCCAAGTAATATTCGGCATGCTAATTACGTTGCCGATTGCCAAATTGCATTATCTCTTATAGTTTCCGAGATATATGCAAACGAAATTTTACACCTTTGAATCTGTTTCTAACTTGGGTCAAAAATGTAAAATGGTCTTATGAATTAGCGATTTCGTTCCAATTCACATTCAAAGTAATATTCGGCATTGATAATTACGTTGCCGATTGCCAAATTGCATTATCTTTTATAGTTTCCGAGATATGGACTATCGACATATGACAATATTGGCTCTGCTTCTAACTTGGGCCAGAATTGTAAAATGGTGTTATGAATTAGCGATTTCGTTCCAATACACATTCCAAGTAATATTCGGCATGCTAATTACGTCTCCGATTGCCAAATTGCATTATCCCTTATAGTTTCCGAGATATGGGCAATCGAAATTTTACACCTTAGAATCTGTTTCTAACTTGGGTCAAAAATGTAAAATGGTCTTATGGATTAGCGATTTCGTTCCATTTCACATTCCAAGTAACATTCGGCATGCTAATTACGTTGCCGATTGCCAAATTGTATTATCTCTTATAGTTTCCGAGATATGGGCAATCGAAATTTTACACCGTAGTGTCTGTTTCTAACTGGGGTCAAAATTGTTAAATGGTCTTATGAATTAGCGATTTTGCTCCAATTCACATTCCGAGTAATATTTGGCATGATAATTACGTTGCCGATTGCCAAATTGCATTATCTTTTATAGTTTCCGAGATATGGGCTATCGACATCTTACAATATTGGCTCTGCTTCTAACTTGTGCCAGAATTGTAAAATGGTCTTATGAATTAGCGATTTCGTTCCAATTCACATTCCAAGTAACATTCGGCATGCTAATTACGTTGCCGATTGCCAAATTGTATTATCTCTTATAGTTTCCGAGATATGGGCAATCGAAATTTTACACCTTAGAGTCTGTTTCTAACTTGGGTCAAAATTGTAAAATGGTCTTATGAATTAGCGATTTCGCTCCAATTCACATTCCAAGTAATATTCGGCATGCTAATTACGTTGCCGATTGCCAAATTGCATTATCCCTTATAGTTTCCGAGATATGGACTATCGATATCTGACAATATTAGCTCTGCTTCTAACTTGGGCCAGAATTGTAAAATGGTTTTATGAATTAGCGATTTCGTTCCAATTCACATTCCAAGTAATATTCGGAATGCTAATTACGTTGCCGATTGCCAAATTGCATTATCTCATATAGTTTCCGAGATATGGACTATCGACATCTTACAATATTGGCTGTGCTTCTAACTTGGGCCAAAATTGTAAAATGGTCTTATGAATTAGCGATTTCGTTCCAATTCACATTCAAAGTAATATTCGGCATTGATAATTACGTTGCCGGTTGCCAAATTGCATTATCTCTTGTAGTTTCCGAGATATGGGCAATCGAAATTTTACACCTTAGAGTCTGTTTCTAACTTGGGTCAAAATTGTAAAATGGTCTTATGAATTTGCGATTTCGCTCCAATTCACATTCCAAGTAATATTCGGCATGCTAATTACATTGCCGATTGCCAAATTGCATTATCTCTTATAGTTTCTGAGATATGGACTATCGACATCTTACTATATTGGCTCTTCTTCTAACTTGGGCCAGAATTGTAAAATGGTCTTTTGGATTAGCGATTTCGGTCCAATTCACATTCCAAGTAATATTCGGCATGCTAATTACATTGCCGATTGCCAAAATGCATTATCTCTTATAGTTTCCGAGATATGGACTATCGACATCTTACAATATTGGCTCTGCTTCTAACTTGGACCAAAATTGTAAAATGGCCTTATGAATTAGCGATTTCGTTCCAATTCACATTCCAAGTAATATTCGGCATGCTACTTGCGTTGCCGATTGCCAAATTGCATCATCTCTTATAGTTTCCGAGATATGGGCAATCGAAATTTTACACCTTAGTCTCTGTTTCTAACTGGGGTCAAAATTGTTAAATGGTCTTATGAATTAGCGATTTTGCTCCAATTCACATTCCGAGTAATATTTGGCATGATAATTACGTTGCCGATTGCCAAATTGCATTATCTTTTATAGTTTCCGAGATATGGGCTATCGACATCTTACAATATTGGCTCTGCTTCTAACTTGTGCCAGAATTGTAAAATGGTCTTATGAATTAGCGATTTCGTTCCAATTCACATTCCAAGTAACATTCGGCATGCTAATTACGTTGCCGATTGCCAAATTGTATTATCTCTTATAGTTTCCGAGATATGGGCAATCGAAATTTTACACCTTAGAGTCTGTTTCTAACTTGGGTCAAAATTGTAAAATGGTCTTACGAATTAGCGATTTCGCTCCAATTCACATTCCAAGTAATATTCGGCATGCTAATTACGTTGCCGATTGCCAAATTGTATTATCTCTTATAGTTTCCGAGATATGGGCAATCGAAATTTTACACCGTAGTGTCTGTTTCTAACTGGGGTCAAAATTGTTAAATGGTCTTATGAATTAGTCATTTCGTTCCAATTCACATTCCAAGTAATATTCGGCATGCTAATTACATTGCCGATTGCCAAATTGCATTATCTCTTATAGTTTCCGAGATATGGGCAATCGAAATTTTACACCTTAGTGTCTGTTTCTAACTTGGGTCAAATTTGTAAAATGGTCTTATGAATTAGCGATTTTGCTCCAATTCACATTCCGAGTAATATTTGGCATGATAATTACGTTGCCGATTGCCAAATTGCATTATCTTTTATAGTTTCCGAGATATGGGCTATCGACATCTTACAATATTGGCTCTGCTTCTAACTTGTGCCAGAATTGTAAAATGGTCTTATGAATTAGCGATTTCGTTCCAATTCACATTCCAAGTAACATTCGGCATGCTAATTACGTTGCCGATTGCCAAATTGTATTATCTCTTATAGTTTCCGAGATATGGGCAATCGAAATTTTACACCTTAGAGTCTGTTTCTAACTTGGGTCAAAATTGTAAAATGGTCTTACGAATTAGCGATTTCGCTCCAATTCACATTCCAAGTAATATTCGGCATGCTAATTACATTGCCGATTGCCAAATTGCATTATCCCTTATAGTTTCCGAGATATGGACTATCGACATCTGACAATATTAGCTCTGCTTCTAACTTGGGCCAGAATTGTAAAATGGTTTTATGAATTAGCGATTTCGTTCCAATTCACATTCCAAGTAATATTCGGAATGCTAATTACGTTGCCGATTGCCAAATTGCATTATCTCATATAGTTTCCGAGATATGGACTATCGACATCTTACAATATTGGCTGTGCTTCTAACTTGGGCCAAAATTGTAAAATGGTCTTATGAATTAGCGATTTCGTTCCAATTCACATTCAAAGTAATATTCGGCATTGATAATTACGTTGCCGGTTGCCAAATTGCATTATCTCTTGTAGTTTCCGAGATATGGGCAATCGAAATTTTACACCTTAGAGTCTGTTTCTAACTTGGGTCAAAATTGTAAAATGGTCTTATGAATTTGCGATTTCGCTCCAATTCACATTCCAAGTAATATTCGGCATGCTAATTACATTGCCGATTGCCAAATTGCATTATCTCATATAGTTTCCGAGATATGGACTATCGACATCTTACAATATTGGCTGTGCTTCTAACTTGGGCCAAAATTGTAAAATGGTCTTATGAATTAGCGATTTCGTTCCAATTCACATTCAAAGTAATATTCGGCATTGATAATTACGTTGCCGGTTGCCAAATTGCATTATCTCTTGTAGTTTCCGAGATATGGGCAATCGAAATTTTACACCTTAGAGTCTGTTTCTAACTTGGGTCAAAATTGTAAAATGGTCTTATGAATTTGCGATTTCGCTCCAATTCACATTCCAAGTAATATTCGGCATGCTAATTACATTGCCGATTGCCAAATTGCATTATCTCTTATAGTTTCTGAGATATGGACTATCGACATCTTACTATATTGGCTCTTCTTCTAACTTGGGCCAGAATTGTAAAATGGTCTTTTGGATTAGCGATTTCGGTCCAATTCACATTCCAAGTAATATTCGGCATGCTAATTACATTGCCGATTGCCAAAATGCATTATCTCTTATAGTTTCCGATATATGGACTATCGACATCTTACAATATTGGCTCTGCTTCTAACTTGGACCAAAATTGTAAAATGGCCTTATGAATTAGCGATTTCGTCCCAATTCACATTCCAAGTAATATTCGGCATGCTACTTGCGTTGCCGATTGCCAAATTGCATCATCTCTTATAGTTTCCGAGATATGGGCAATCGAAATTTTACACCTTAGTCTCTGTTTCTAACTGGGGTCAAAATTGTTAAATGGTCTTATGAATTAGCGATTTTGCTCCAATTCACATTCCGAGTAATATTTGGCATGATAATTACGTTGCCGATTGCCAAATTGCATTATCTTTTATAGTTTCCGAGATATGGGCTATCGACATCTTACAATATTGGCTCTGCTTCTAACTTGTGCCAGAATTGTAAAATGGTCTTATGAATTAGCGATTTCGTTCCAATTCACATTCCAAGTAACATTCGGCATGCTAATTACGTTGCCGATTGCCAAATTGTATTATCTCTTATAGTTTCCGAGATATGGGCAATCGAAATTTTACACCGTAGTGTCTGTTTCTAACTGGGGTCAAAATTGTTAAATGGTCTTATGAATTAGTCATTTCGTTCCAATTCACATTCCAAGTAATATTCGGCATGCTAATTACATTGCCGATTGCCAAATTGCATTATCTCTTATAGTTTCCGAGATATGGGCAATCGAAATTTTACACCTTAGTGTCTGTTTCTAACTTGGGTCAAAATTGTAAAATGGTCTTATGAATTAGCGATTTTGCTCCAATTCACATTCCGAGTAATATTTGGCATGATAATTACGTTGCCGATTGCCAAATTGCATTATCTTTTATAGTTTCCGAGATATGGGCTATCGACATCTTACAATATTGGCTCTGCTTCTAACTTGTGCCAGAATTGTAAAATGGTCTTATGAATTAGCGATTTCGTTCCAATTCACATTCCAAGTAACATTCGGCATGCTAATTACGTTGCCGATTGCCAAATTGTATTATCTCTTATAGTTTCCGAGATATGGGCAATCGAAATTTTACACCTTAGAGTCTGTTTCTAACTTGGGTCAAAATTGTAAAATGGTCTTACGAATTAGCGATTTCGCTCCAATTCACATTCCAAGTAATATTCGGCATGCTAATTACATTGCCGATTGCCAAATTGCATTATCCCTTATAGTTTCCGAGATATGGACTATCGACATCTGACAATATTAGCTCTGCTTCTAACTTGGGCCAGAATTGTAAAATGGTTTTATGAATTAGCGATTTCGTTCCAATTCACATTCCAAGTAATATTCGGAATGCTAATTACGTTGCCGATTGCCAAATTGCATTATCTCATATAGTTTCCGAGATATGGACTATCGACATCTTACAATATTGGCTGTGCTTCTAACTTGGGCCAAAATTGTAAAATGGTCTTATGAATTAGCGATTTCGTTCCAATTCACATTCCAAGTAATATTCGGCATGCTAATTACATTGCCGATTGCCAAATTGCATTATCTCTTATAGTTTCTGAGATATGGACTATCGACATCTTACTATATTGGCTCTTCTTCTAACTTGGGCCAGAATTGTAAAATGGTCTTTTGGATTAGCGATTTCGGTCCAATTCACATTCCAAGTAATATTCGGCATGCTAATTACATTGCCGATTGCCAAAATGCATTATCTCTTATAGTTTCCGAGATATGGACTATCGACATCTTACAATATTGGCTCTGCTTCTAACTTGGACCAAAATTGTAAAATGGCCTTATGAATTAGCGATTTCGTTCCAATTCACATTCCAAGTAATATTCGGCATGCTACTTGCGTTGCCGATTGCCAAATTGCATCATCTCTTATAGTTTCCGAGATATGGGCAATCGAAATTTTACACCTTAGTCTCTGTTTCTAACTGGGGTCAAAATTGTTAAATGGTCTTATGAATTAGCGATTTCGTTCCAATACACATTCCAAGTAATATTCGGCATGCTAACTACGTCGCCGATTGCCAAATTGCATCATCATTTATAGTTTCCGAGATATGGGCTATCGACATCTTACAATATTGGCTCTTCTTCTAACTTGGGCCAGAATTGTAAAATGGTCTTTTGGATTAGCGATTTCGGTCCAATTCACATTCCAAGTAATATTCGGCATGCTAATTACATTGCCGATTGCCAAATTGCATTATCCCTTATAGTTTCCGAGATATGGACTATCGACATCTGACAATATTAGCTCTGCTTCTAACTTGGGCCAGAATTGTAAAATGGTTTTATGAATTAGCGATTTCGTTCCAATTCACATTCCAAGTAATATTCGGAATGCTAATTACGTTGCCGATTGCCAAATTGCATTATCTCATATAGTTTCCGAGATATGGACTATCGACATCTTACAATATTGGCTGTGCTTCTAACTTGGGCCAAAATTGTAAAATGGTCTTATGAATTAGCGATTTCGTTCCAATTCACATTCAAAGTAATATTCGGCATTGATAATTACGTTGCCGGTTGCCAAATTGCATTATCTCTTGTAGTTTCCGAGATATGGGCAATCGAAATTTTACACCTTAGCCTCTGTTTCTAACTGGGGTCAAAATTGTTAAATGGTCTTATGAACTAGCGATTTCGTTCCAATACACATTCCAAGTAATATTCGGCATGCTAATTACGTCGCCGATTGCCAAATTGCATTATCATTTATAGTTTCCGAGATATGGGCTATCGACATCTTACAATATTGGCTCTTCTTCTAACTTGGGCCAGAATTGTAAAACGGTCTTTTGGATTAGCGATTTCGGTCCAATTCACATTCCAAGTAATATTTGGCATGCTAATTACGTTGCCGATGGCCAACTCGCATTATCTCGTTTAGTTTCCGAGATATGTACTATCGACATCTTACAATATTGGCTCTGCTTCTAACTTGGACCAAAATTGTAAAATGGCCTTATGAATTAGCGATTTCGTTCCAATTCACATTCCAAGTAATATTCGGCATGCTACTTGCGTTGCCGATTGCCAAATTGCATCATCTCTTATAGTTTCCGAGATATGGGCAATCGAAATTTTACACCTTAGCCTCTGTTTCTAACTGGGGTCAAAATTGTTAAATGGTCTTATGAACTAGCGATTTCGTTCCAATACACATTCCAAGTAATATTCGGCATGCTAATTACGTCGCCGATTGCCAAATTGCATTATCATTTATAGTTTCCGAGATATGGGCTATCGACATCTTACAATATTGGCTCTTCTTCTAACTTGGGCCAGAATTGTAAAATGGTCTTTTGGATTAGCGATTTCGGTCCAATTCACATTCCAAGTAATATTTGGCATGCTAATTACGTTGCCGATGGCCAACTCGCATTATCTCGTTTAGTTTCCGAGATATGTACTATCGACATCTTACAATATTGGCTCTGCTTCTAACTTGGACCAAAATTGTAAAATGGCCTTATGAATTAGCGATTTCGTTCCAATTCACATTCCAAGTAATATTCGGCATGCTACTTGCGTTGCCGATTGCCAAATTGCATCATCTCTTATAGTTTCCGAGATATGGGCAATCGAAATTTTACACCTTAGAGTCTGTTTCTAACTTGGGTCAAAATTGTAAAATGGTCTTATGAATTTGCGATTTCGCTCCAATTCACATTCCAAGTAATATTCGGCATGCTAATTACATTGCCGATTGCCAAATTGCATTATCTCTTATAGTTTCTGAGATATGGACTATCGACATCTTACTATATTGGCTCTTCTTCTAACTTGGGCCAGAATTGTAAAATGGTCTTTTGGATTAGCGATTTCGGTCCAATTCACATTCCAAGTAATATTCGGCATGCTAATTACATTGCCGATTGCCAAAATGCATTATCTCTTATAGTTTCCGAGATATGGACTATCGACATCTTACAATATTGGCTCTGCTTCTAACTTGGACCAAAATTGTAAAATGGCCTTATGAATTAGCGATTTCGTTCCAATTCACATTCCAAGTAATATTCGGCATGCTACTTGCGTTGCCGATTGCCAAATTGCATCATCTCTTATAGTTTCCGAGATATGGGCAATCGAAATTTTACACCTTAGTCTCTGTTTCTAACTGGGGTCAAAATTGTTAAATGGTCTTATGAATTAGCGATTTCGTTCCAATACACATTCCAAGTAATATTCGGCATGCTAATTACGTCTCCGAATGCCAAATTGCATTATCCCTTATAGTTTCCGAGATATGGGCAATCGAAATTTTACACCTTAGAATCTGTTTCTAACTTGGGTCAAAAATGTAAAATGGTCTTATGGATTAGCGATTTCGTTCCATTTCACATTCCAAGTAACATTCGGCATGCTAATTACGTTGCCGACTGCCAAATTGTATTATCTCTTATAGTTTCCGAGATATGGGCAATCGAAATTTTACACCTTAGTGTCTGTTTCTAACTGGGGTCAAAATTGTTAAATGGTCTTATGAATTAGTGATTTCGTTCCAATTCACATTCCAAGTAATATTCGGCATGCTAATTACATTGCCGATTGCCAAATTGCATTATCTTTTATAGTTTCCGAGATATGGGCAATCGAAATTTTACACCTTAGTGTCTGTTTCTAACTTGGGTCAAAATTGTAAAATGGTCTTATGAATTAGCGATTTTGCTCCAATTCACATTCCGAGTAATATTTGGCATGATAATTACGTTGCCGATTGCCAAATTGCATTATCTTTTATAGTTTCCGAGATATATGCTATCGACATCTTACAATATTGGCTCTGCTTCTAACTTGTGCCAGAATTGTAAAATGGTCTTATGAATTAGCGATTTCGTTCCAATTCACATTCCAAGTAACATTCGGCATGCTAATTACGTTGCCGATTGCCAAATTTTATTATCTCTTATAGTTTCCGAGATATGGGCAATCGAAATTTTACACCTTAGAGTCTGTTTCTAACTTGGGTCAAAATTGTAAAATGGTCTTACGAATTAGCGATTTCGCTCCAATTCACATTCCAAGTAATATTCGGCATGCTAATTACATTGCCGATTGCCAAATTGCATTATCCCTTATAGTTTCCGAGATATGGACTATCGACATCTGACAATATTAGTTCTGCTTCTAACTTGGGCCAGAATTGTAAAATGGTTTTATGAATTAGCGATTTCGTTCCAATTCACATTCCAAGTAATATTCGGCATGCTACTTGCGTTGCCGATTGCCAAATTGCATCATCTCTTATAGTTTCCGAGATATGGGCAATCGAAATTTTACACCTTAGTCTCTGTTTCTAACTGGGGTCAAAATTGATAAATGGTCTTATGAATTAGCGATTTCGTTCCAATACACATTCCAAGTAATATTCGGCATGCTAATTACGTCGCCGATTGCCAAATTGCATTATCATTTATAGTTTCCGAGATATGGGCTATCGACATCTTACAATATTGGCTCTTCTTCTAACTTGGGCCAGAATTGTAAAATGGTCTTTTGGATTAGCGATTTCGGTCCAATTCACATTCCAAGTAATATTCGGCATGCTAATTACATTGCCGATTGCCAAATTGCATTATCCCTTATAGTTTCCGAGATATGGACTATCGACATCTGACAATATTAGCTCTGCTTCTAACTTGGGCCAGAATTGTAAAATGGTTTTATGAATTAGCGATTTCGTTCCAATTCACATTCCAAGTAATATTCGGAATGCTAATTACGTTGCCGATTGCCAAATTGCATTATCTCATATAGTTTCCGAGATATGGACTATCGACATCTTACAATATTGGCTGTGCTTCTAACTTGGGCCAAAATTGTAAAATGGTCTTATGAATTAGCGATTTCGTTCCAATTCACATTCAAAGTAATATTCGGCATTGATAATTACGTTGCCGGTTGCCAAATTGCATTATCTCTTGTAGTTTCCGAGATATGGGCAATCGAAATTTTACACCTTAGCCTCTGTTTCTAACTGGGGTCAAAATTGTTAAATGGTCTTATGAACTAGCGATTTCGTTCCAATACACATTCCAAGTAATATTCGGCATGCTAATTACGTCGCCGATTGCCAAATTGCATTATCATTTATAGTTTCCGAGATATGGGCTATCGACATCTTACAATATTGGCTCTTCTTCTAACTTGGGCCAGAATTGTAAAATGGTCTTTTGGATTAGCGATTTCGGTCCAATTCACATTCCAAGTAATATTTGGCATGCTAATTACGTTGCCGATGGCCAACTCGCATTATCTCGTTTAGTTTCCGAGATATGTACTATCGACATCTTACAATATTGGCTCTGCTTCTAACTTGGACCAAAATTGTAAAATGGCCTTATGAATTAGCGATTTCGTTCCAATTCACATTCCAAGTAATATTCGGCATGCTACTTGCGTTGCCGATTGCCAAATTGCATCATCTCTTATAGTTTCCGAGATATGGGCAATCGAAATTTTACACCTTAGCCTCTGTTTCTAACTGGGGTCAAAATTGTTAAATGGTCTTATGAACTAGCGATTTCGTTCCAATACACATTCCAAGTAATATTCGGCATGCTAATTACGTCGCCGATTGCCAAATTGCATTATCATTTATAGTTTCCGAGATATGGGCTATCGACATCTTACAATATTGGCTCTTCTTCTAACTTGGGCCAGAATTGTAAAATGGTCTTTTGGATTAGCGATTTCGGTTCAATTCACATTCCAAGTAATATTTGGCATGCTAATTACGTTGCTGATGGCCAACTCGCATTATCTCGTTTAGTTTCCGAGATATGTACTATCGACATCTTACAATATTGGCTCTGCTTCTAACTTGGACCAAAATTGTAAAATGGCCTTATGAATTAGCGATTTCGTTCCAATTCACATTCCAAGTAATATTCGGCATGCTAATTACGTTGCCGATTGCCAAATTGCATTATCTCTTATAGTTTCCGAGATACGGGCAATCGAAATTTTACACCTTAGTGTCTGTTTCTAACTGGGGTCAAAATTGTTAAATGGTCTTATGAATTAGTGATTTCGTTACAATTTACATTCCAAGTAATATTCGGCATGCTAATTACATTGCCGATTGCCAAATTGCATTATCTCTTATAGTTTCCGAAATATGGGCAATCGAAATTTTACACCTTAGTGTCTGTTTCTAACTGGGGTCAAAATTGTTAAATGGTCTTATGAATTAGTGATTTCGTTCCAATTTACATTCCAAGTAATATTCGTCATGCTAATTACGGTGACGATTGCCGAATTGCATTATCTCTTATAGTTTCCGAGATATGGACTATCGACATTTTGCAATATTGGCTCTACTTCTAACTTGGGTTAAAATTGTAAAATGGTCTTATGAATTAGCGATTTCGTTCCAATTCACATTCCAAGTAATATTCGTCATGCTAATTACGGTGACGATTGCCGAATTGCATTATCTCTTATGGTTTCCGAGATATGGACTATCGACATTTTACAATATTGGCTCTGCTTCTAACTTGGGTTAAAATTGTAAAATGGTCTTATGAATCAGCGATTTCGTTAAAATTCACAATCCAAGTAATATTCGGCATGCTAATTACGTTGCCGGTTGCCAAATTGCATTATCTCTTATAGTTTCCAAGATATGGACTATCGACATCTTACAATATTGGCTCTGCTTCTAACTTGGGTTAAAATTGTAAAATGGTCTTATGAATCAGCGATTTCGCTAAAATTCACATTCCAAGTAATATTCGGCATGCTAATTACGTTGCCGATTGCCAAATTGCATTATCTTTTATAGTTTCCGAGATATGGACTATCGACATCTGACAATATTGGCTCTGCTTCTAACTTGGGCCAGAATTGTAAAATGGTGTTATGAATTAGCGATTTCGTTCCAATACACATTCCAAGTAATATTCGGCATGCTAATTACGTCTCCGAATGCCAAATTGCATTATCCCTTATAGTTTCCGAGATATGGGCAATCGAAATTTTACACCTTAGAATCTGTTTCTAACTTGGGTCAAAAATGTAAAATGGTCTTATGGATTAGCGATTTCGTTCCATTTCACATTCCAAGTAACATTCGGCATGCTAATTACGTTGCCGATTGCCAAATTGTATTATCTCTTATAGTTTCCGAGATATGGGCAATCGAAATTTTACACCTTAGTGTCTGTTTCTAACTGGGGTCAAAATTGTTAAATGGTCTTATGAATTAGTGATTTCGTTCCAATTCACATTCCAAGTAATATTCGGCATGTTAATTACATTGCCGATTGCCAAATTGCATTATCTTTTATAGTTTCCGAGATATGGGCAATCGAAATTTTACACCTTAGTGTCTGTTTCTAACTTGGGTCAAAATTGTAAAATGGTCTTATGAATTAGCGATTTTGCTCCAATTCACATTCCGAGTAATATTTGGCATGATAATTACGTTGCCGATTGCCAAATTGCATTATCTTTTATAGTTTCCGAGATATATGCTATCGACATCTTACAATATTGGCTCTGCTTCTAACTTGTGCCAGAATTGTAAAATGGTCTTATGAATTAGCGATTTCGTTCCAATTCACATTCCAAGTAACATTCGGCATGCTAATTACGTTGCCGATTGCCAAATTTTATTACCTCTTATTGTTTCCGAGATATGGGCAATCGAAATTTTACACCTTAGAGTCTGTTTCTAACTTGGGTCAAAATTGTAAAATGGTCTTACGAATTAGCGATTTCGCTCCAATTCACATTCCAAGTAATATTCGGCATGCTAATTACATTGCCGATTGCCAAATTGCATTATCCCTTATAGTTTCCGAGATATGGACTATCGACATCTGACAATATTAGTTCTGCTTCTAACTTGGGCCAGAATTGTAAAATGGTTTTATGAATTAGCGATTTCGTTCCAATTCACAATCCAAGTAATATTCGGAATGCTAATTACGTTGCCGATTGCCAAATTGCATTATCTCATATAGTTTCCGAGATATGGACTATCGACATCTTACAATATTGGCTGTGCTTCTAACTTGGGCCAAAATTGTAAAATGGTCTTATGAATTAGCGATTTCGTTCCAATTCACATTCAAAGTAATATTCGGCATTGATAATTACGTTGCCGATTGCCAAATTGCATTATCTCTTGTAGTTTCCGAGATATGGGCAATCGAAATTTTACACCTTAGAGTCTGTTTCTAACTTGGGTCAAAATTGTAAAATGGTCTTATGAATTTGCGATTTCGCTCCAATTCACAATCCAAGTAATATTCGGCATGCTAATTACATTGCCGATTGCGAAAATGCATTATCTCTTATAGTTTCCGAGATATGGACTATCGACATCTTACAATATTGGCTCTGCTTCTAACTTGGACCAAAATTGTAAAATGGCCTTATGAATTAGCGATTTCGTTCCAATTCACATTCCAAGAAATATTCGGCATGCTACTTACGTTGCCGATTGCCAAATTGCATCATCTCTTATAGTTTCCGAGATATGGGCAATCGAAATTTTACACCTTAGTGTCTGTTTCTAACTGGGGTCAAAATTGTTAAATGGTCTTATGAATTAGTGATTTCGTTCCAATTCACATTCCAAGTAATATTCGGCATGCTAATTACATTGCCGATTACCAAATTGCATTATCTCTTATAGTTTCCGAGATATGGGCAATTGAAATTTTACACCTTAGTGTCTGTTTCTAACTTGGGTCAAAATTGTAAAATGGTCTTATGAATTAGCGATTTTGCTCCAATTCACATTCCGAGTAATATTCGGCATGCTAATTATATTGCCGATTGCCAAATTGCATTATATCCTATAGTTTCCAAGATATGGACTATCGACATCTTACAATATTGGCTCTGCTTCTAACTTGGGCCAAAATTGTAAAATGGTCTTATGAATTAGCGATTTCGTTCCAATTCACATTCCAAGTAATATTCGGCATGCTAATTACGTTGCCGATTGCCAAATTGCATTACCTCCTATAGTTTCCAAGATATGGTCTATCGACATCTTACAATATTGGCTCTGCTTCTAACTTGGGCCAAAATTGTAAAATGCTCTTATGAATTAGCGATTTCGTTCCAATTCACATTCAAAGAAATATTCGGCATGCTAATTACGTTGCCTGTTGCCAAATTGCATTATCTCGTTTAGTTTCCGAGATATGTACTATCGATATCTTACAATATTGGCTCTGCTTCTAACTTGGACCAAAATTGTAAAATGGCCTTATGAATTAGCGATTTCGTTCCAATTCACATTCCAAGTAATATTCGGCATGCTAATTACATTGCCGATTGCCAAATTGCATTATCTCTTATAGTTTCCGAGATATGGGCAATCGAAATTTTACACCTTAGTGTCTGTTTCTAACTGGGGTCAAAATTGTTAAATGGTCTTATGAATTAGTGATTTCGTTCCAATTTACATTCCAAGTAATATTCGGCATGCTAATTACATTGCCGATTGCCAAATTGCATTATCTCTTATAGTTTCCGAAATATGGGCAATCGAAATTTTACACCTTAGTGTCTGTTTCTAACTGGGGTCAAAATTGTTAAATGGTCTTATGAATTAGTGATTTCGTTCCAATTTACATTCCAAGTAATATTCGTCATGCTAATTACGGTGACGATTGCCGAATTGCATTATCTCTTATAGTTTCCGAGATATGGACTATCGACATTTTGCAATATTGGCTCCGCTTCTAACTTGGGTTAAAATTGTAAAATGGTCTTATGAATCAGCGATTTCGTTAAAATTCACATTCCAAGTAATATTCGGCATGCTAATTACGTTGCCGGTTGCCAAATTGCATTATCTCTTATAGTTTCCAAGATATGGACTATCGACATCTTACAATATTGGCTCTGCTTCTAACTTGGGTTAAAATTGTAAAATGGTCTTATGAATCAGCGATTTCGTTAAAATTCACATTCCAAGTAATATTCGGCATGCTAATTACGTTGCCGATTGCCAAATTGCATTATCCCTTATAGTTTTCGAGATATGGGGAATCGAAATTTTACACCTTAGAGTCTGTTTCTAACTTGGGTCAAAATTGTAAAATGGTCTTATGAATAAGCGATTTCGTTCAAATTCACATTCCAAGTAATATGCGGCATGCTAATTACGTTGCCGGTTGCCAAATTGCATTATCTCTTATAGTTTCCGAGATATGTGCAAACGAAATTTTACACCCTTGAATCTGTTTCTAACTTGGGTCAAAAATGTAAAATGGTCTTATGAATTAGCGATTTCGTTCCAATTCACATTCCAAGTAATATTCGGCATGCTAATTACGTTGCCGATTGCCAAATTGCATTATCTCTTATAGTTTCCGAGATATATGCAAACGAAATTTTACACCTTTGAATCTGTTTCTAACTTGGGTCAAAAATATAAAATGGTCTTATGAATTAGCGATTTCGTTCCAATTCACATTCCAAGTAATATTCGACATGCTAATTACATTGCCGACTGCCAAATTGCATTATCTCTTATAGTTTTCGAGATATGGACTATCGACATCTGACAATATTGGCTCTACTTCTAACTTGGGACAGAATTGTAAAATGGTCTTAGGAATTAGCGATTTCGTTCCAATTCACATTCCAAGTAATATTTGTCATGCTAAATACGGTGACGATTGCCGAATTGCATTATCTCTTATGGTTTCCGAGATATGGACTATCGACATTTTACAATATTGTCTCTGCTTCTAGTTTGGGTTAAAATTGTAAAATGGTCTTATGAATTAGCGATTTCGTTCAAATTCACATTCCAAGTAATATTCGGCATGCTAATTACGTTGCCGGTTGCCAAATTGCATTATCTTTTATAGTTTCCGAGATATGGACTATCGACATCTGACAATATTGGCTCTGCTTCTAACTTGGGCCAGAATTGTAAAATGGTGTTATGAATTAGCGATTTCGTTCCAATACACATTCCAAGTAATATTCGGCATGCTAATTACGTCTCCGAATGCCAAATTGCATTATCCCTTATAGTTTCCGAGATATGGGCAATCGAAATTTTACACCTTAGAATCTGTTTCTAACTTGGGTCAAAAATGTAAAATGGTCTTATGGATTAGCGATTTCGTTCCATTTCACATTCCAAGTAACATTCGGCATGCTAATTACGTTGCCGATTGCCAAATTGTATTATCTCTTATAGTTTCAGAGATATGGGCAATCGAAATTTTACACCTTAGTGTCTGTTTCTAACTGGGGTCAAAATTGTTAAATGGTCTTATGAATTAGTGATTCCGTTCCAATTCACATTCCAAGTAATATTCGGCATGCTAATTACATTGCCGATTGCCAAATTGCATTATCTATTATAGTTTCCGAGATATGGGCAATCGAAATTTTACACCTTAGTGTCTGTTTCTAACTTGGGTCAAAATTGTAAAATGGTCTTATGAATTAGCGATTTTGCTCCAATTCACATTCCGAGTAATATTTGGCATGATAATTACGTTGCCGATTGCCAAATTGCATTATCTTTTATAGTTTCCGAGATATATGCTATCGACATCTTACAATATTTTCTCTGCTTCTAACTTGTGCCAGAATTGTAAAATGGTCTTATGAATTAGCGATTTCGTTCCAATTCACATTCCAAGTAACATTCGGCATGCTAATTACGTTGCCGATTGCCAAATTGTATTATCTCTTATAGTTTCCGAGATATGGGCAATCGAAATTTTACACCTTAGAGTCTGTTTCTAACTTGGGTCAAAATTGTAAAATGGTCTTACGAATTAGCGATTTCGCTCCAATTCACATTCCAAGTAATATTCGGCATGCTAATTACATTGCCGATTGCCAAATTGCATTATCCCTTATAGTTTCCGAGATATGGACTATCGACATCTGACAATATTAGCTCTGCTTCTAATTTGGGCCAGAATTGTAAAATGGTTTTATGAATTAGCGATTTCGTTCCAATTCACAATCCAAGTAATATTCGGAATGCTAATTACGTTGCCGATTGCCAAATTGCATTATCTCATATAGTTTCCGAGATATGGACTATCGACATCTTACAATATTGGCTGTGCTTCTAACTTGGGCCAAAATTGTAAAATGGTCTTATGAATTAGCGATTTCGTTCCAATTCACATTCAAAATAATATTCGGCATTGATAATTACGTTGCCGATTGCCAAATTGCATTATCTCTAGTAGTTTCCGAGATATGGGCAATCGAAATTTTACACCTTAGAGTCTGTTTCTAACTTGGGCCAAAATTGTAAAATGGTCTTATGAATTTGCGATTTCGCTCCAATTCACAATCCAAGTAATATTCGGCATGCTAATTACATTGCCGATTGCCAAATTGCATTATCTCTTATAGTTTCTGAGATATGGACTATCGATATCTTACTATATTGGCTCTTCTTCTAACTTGGGCCAGAATTGTAAAATGGTCTTTGGATTAGCGATTTCGGTCCAATTCACATTCCAAGTAATATTCGGCATGCTAATTACATTGCCGATTGCGAAAATGCATTATCTCTTATAGTTTCCGAGATATGGACTATCGACATCTTACAATATTGGCTCTGCTTCTAACTTGGACCAAAATTGTAAAATGGCCTTATGAATTAGCGATTTCGTTCCAATTCACATTCCAAGTAATATTCGGCATGCTACTTACGTTGCCGATTGCCAAATTGCATCATCTCTTATAGTTTCCGAGATATGGGCAATCGAAGTTTTACACCTTAGTGTCTGTTTCTAACTGGGGTCAAAATTGTTAAATGGTCTTATGAATTAGTGATTTCGTTCCAATTCACATACCAAGTAATATTCGGCATGCTGATTACATTGCCGATTACCAAATTGCATTATCTCTTATAGTTTCCGAGATATGGGCAATTGAAATTTTACACCTTAGTGTCTGTTTCTAACTTGGGCCAAAATTGTAAAATGGTCTTATGAATTAGCGATTTTGCTCCAATTCACATTCCGAGTAATATTCGGCATGCTAATTATATTGCCGATTGCCAAATTGCATTATATCCTATAGTTTCCAAGATATGGACTATCGACATCTTACAATATTGGCTCTGCTTCTAACATGGGCCAAAATTGTAAAATGGTCTTATGAATTAGCGATTTCGTTCCAATTCACATTCCAAGTAATATTCGGCATGCTAATTACGTTGCCGATTGCCAAATTGCATTACCTCCTATAGTTTCCAAGATATGGTCTATCGACATCTTACAATATTGGCTCTGCTTCTAACTTGGGCCAAAATTGTAAAATGCTCTTATGAATTAGCGATTTCGTTCCAATTCACATTCAAAGAAATATTCGGCATGCTAATTACGTTGCCTGTTGCCAAATTGCATTATCTCATATAGTTTCCGAAATATGGACTATCGACATCTTACAATATTGGCTCTGCTTCTAACTTGGGCCAAAATTGTAAAATGGTCTTATGAATTAGTGATTTCGTTCCAATTCACATTCCAAGTAATATTCGGCATGCTAATTACATTGACGATTGCCAAATTGCATTATCTCTTATAGTTTCTGAGATATGCGCAATCGAAATTTTACACCTTAGGGTCCGTTTCTAACTTGGGTCAAAATTGTAAAATGGTCATATGAATTAGCGATTTTGCTCCAATTCACATTCCGAGTAATATTCGGCATGCTAATTACGTTGCCGATTGCCATATTGCATTATCTTTTATTGTTTCGGAGATATATGCTATCGACAGCTTACAATATTGGCTCTGCTTCTAACTTGTGCCAGAATTGTAAAATGGTCTTATGAATTAGCGATTTCGTACCAATTCACATTCCAAGTAATATTCGGCATGCTAATTACGTTGCCGACTGCCAAATTGCATTATCTCTTATAGTATCCGAGATATGGGCAATCAAAGTTTTACACCTTAGAGTCTGTTTCTAACTTGGGTCAAAATTGTAAAATGGTCTTATGAATTAGCGATTTCGCTCCAATTCACATTCCAAGTAATATTCGGCATGCTAATTACATTGCCGATTGCCAAGTTGCATTATCTCTTATAGTTTCGGAGATATGGACTATAGACATCTTACAATATTGGCTCTGCTTCTAACTTGGGCCAGGATTGTAAAATGGTCTTATGAATTAGCGATTTCGTTCCAATTCACATTCCAAGTAATATTCGGCATGCTAATTACGTTGCCGATTGCCAAATAGCATTATCTCATATAGTTTCCGAGATATGGACTATCGACATCTTACAATATTGGCTGTGCTTCTAACTTTTGCCAAAATTGTAAAATGGACTTATGAATTAGCGATTTTGCTCCAATTCACGTTCCGAGTAATATTTGGCATGCTAATTACGTTGCCGATTGCCAAATTGCATTATCTTTTGTAGTTTCCGAGATATGGGCTATCGACATCTTACAATATTGGCTCTGCTTCTAACTTGTGCCAGAATTGTAAAATGGTCTTATGAATTAGCGATTTCGTTTCAATTCACATTCCAAGTAATATTCGGCATGCTAATTACGTTGCCGATTGCCAAATTGCATTACCTCTTATAGTTTCTGAGATATGCGCAATCGAAATTTTACACCTTAGGGTCCGTTTCTAACTTGGGTCAAAATTGTAAAATGGTCTTATGAATTAGCGATATCGTTCCAATTCACATTCCAAGTAATATTCGGCATGATAATTACGTTGCCGATTGCCAAATTGCATTACCACTTATAGTTTCCGAGATATGGGCAATTGAAATTTTACACCTTAGTGTCTGTTTCTAACTTGGGTCAAAATTGTAAAATGGTCTTATGAATTAGCGATTTTGCTCCAATTCACATTCCAAGTAATATTCGGCATGCTAATTACGTTGCCGATTGCCAAATTGCATTATCTCTTATAGTTTCCGAGATATGGGCTATCGAAATTTTACACCTTAGAGTCAGTTTCTAACTTGGGTCAAAATTGTAAAATGGTCTTATGAATCAGCGATTTCGTTAAAATTCACATTCCAAGTAATATTCGCCATGCTAATTACGTTGCCGATTGCCAAATTGCATTATCCCTTATAGTTTTCGAGATATGGGGAATCGAAATTTTACACCTTAGAGTCTGTTTCTAACTTGGGTCAAAATTGTAAAATGGTCTTATGAATTAGCGATTTCGCTCCTATTCACATTCCAAGTAATATTCGGCATGCTAATTACGTTGCCGATTGCCAAATTGCATTATCTTTTATAGTTTCCGAGATATGGACTATCGACATCTGACAATATTGGCTCTGCTTCTAACTTGGGCCAGAATTGTAAAATGGTCTTATGAATTAGCGATTTCGTTCCAATACACATTCCAAGTAATATTCGGCATGCTAATTACGTCGCCGATTGCCAAATTGCATTATCTTTTATAGTTTCCGAGATATGGGCTATCGACATCTTACAATATTGGCTCTTCTTCTAACTTGGGCCAGAATTGTAAAATGGTCTTTTGGATTAGCGATTTCGGTCCAATTCACATTCCAAGTAATATTTGGCATGCTAATTACGTTGCCGATGGCCAACTCGCATTATCTCGTTTAGTTTCCGAGATATGTACTATCGACATCTTACAATATTGGCTCTGCTTCTAACTTGGACCAAAATTGTAAAATGGCCTTATGAATTAGCGATTTCGTTCCAATTCACATTCCAGGTAATATTCGGCATGCTAATTACGTTGCCGATTGCCAAATTGCATTATCTCTTATAGTTTCCGAGATATGGGCAATCGAAATTTTACACCTTAGTGTCTGTTTCTAACTGGGGTCAAAATTGTTAAATGGTCTTATGAATTAGTGATTTCGTTCCAATTTACATTCCAAGTAATATTCGGCATGCTAATTACATTGCCGATTGCTAAATTGCATTATCTCTTATAGTTTCCGAAATATGGGCAATCGAAATTTTACACCTTAGTGTCTGTTTCTAACTGGGGTCAAAATTGTTAAATGGTCTTATGAATTAGTGATTTCGTTCCAATTTACATTCCAAGTAATATTCGTCATGCTAATTACGGTGACGATTGCCGAATTGCATTATCTCTTATAGTTTCCGAGATATGGACTATCGACATTTTGCAATATTGGCTCTGCTTCTAACTTGGGTTAAAATTGTAAAATTGTCTTATGAATTAGCGATTTCGTTCCAATTCACATTCCAAGTAATATTCGTCATGCTAATTACGGTGACGCTTGCCGAATTGCATTATCTCTTATGGTTTCCGAGATATGGACTATC
Organism: Rhynchophorus ferrugineus; assembly: GCF_030347505.1. NCBI lineage: Eukaryota > Metazoa > Arthropoda > Insecta > Coleoptera > Curculionidae > Rhynchophorus > Rhynchophorus ferrugineus. The sequence goes on along the minus strand of NW_027472586.1, from coordinate 23,972,638 downwards.
GACATTTTACAATATTGGCTCTGCTTCTAACTTGGGTTAAAATTGTAAAATGGTCTTATGAATCAGCGATTTCGTTAAAATTCACATTCCAAGTAATATGCGGCATGCTAATTACGTTGCCGATTGCCAAATTGCATTATCCCTTATAGTTTTCGAGATATGGGGAATCGAAATTTTACACCTTAGAGTCTGTTTCTAACTTGGGTCAAAATTGTAAAATGGTCTTATGAATCAGCGATTTCGTTCAAATTCACATTCCAAGTAATATTCGGCATGCTAATTACGTTGCCGATTGCCAAATTGCATTATCTCTTATAGTTTCCGAGATATGTGCAAACGAAATTTTACACCTTTGAATCTGTTTCTAACTTGGGTCAAAAATGTAAAATGGTCTTATGAATTAGCGATTTCGTTCCAATTCACATTCCAAGTAATATTCGGCATGCTAATTACGTTGCCGATTGCCAAATTGCATTATCTCTTATAGTTTCCGAGATATGTGCAAACGAAATTTTACACCTTTGAATCTGTTTCTAACTTGGGTCAAAAATGTAAAATGGTCTTATGAATTAGCGATTTCGTTCCAATTCACATTCCAAGTAATATTAGACATGCTAATTAGATTGCCGACTGCCAAATTGCATTATCTCTTATAGTTTCCGAGATATGGACTATCGACATCTGACAATATTGGCTCTACTTCTAACTTGGGACAGAATTGTAAAATGGTCTTAGGAATTAGCGATTTCGTTCCAATTCACATTCCAAGTAATATTCGTCATGCTAATTACGGTGACGATAGCCGAATTACATTATCTCTTATGGTTTCCGAGATATGGACTATCGACATTTTACAATATTGGCTCTGCTTCTAGCTTGGGTTAAAATTGTAAAATGGTCTTATGAATTAGCGATTTCGTTCAAATTCACATTCCAAGTAATATTCGGCATGCTAATTACGTTGCCGGTTGCCAAATTGCATTATCTCTTATAGTTTCCAAGATATGGACTATCGACATCTTACAATATTGGCTCTGCTTCTAACTTGGGTTAAAATTGTAAAATGGTCTTATGAATCAGCGATTTCGCTAAAATTCACATTCCAAGTAATATTCGGCATGCTAATTAAGTTGCCGATTGCCAAATTGCATTATCTTTTATAGTTTCCGAGATATGGACTATCGACATCTGGCAATATTGGCTCTGCTTCTAACTTGGGCCAGAATTGTAAAATGGTGTTATGAATTAGCGATTTCGTTCCAATACACATTCCAAGTAATATTCGGCATGCTAATTGCGTCTCCGATTGCCAAATTGCATTATCCCTTATAGTTTCCGAGATATGGGCAATCGAAATTTTACACCTTAGAATCTGTTTCTAACTTGGGTCAAAAAGGTAAAATGGTCTTATGGATTAGCCATTTCGTTCCATTTCACATTCCAAGTAACATTCGGCATGCTAATTACGTTGCCGATTGCCAAATTGCATTATCCCTTATAGTTTCCGAGATATGGACTATCGACCTCTGACAATATTAGCTCTGCTTCTAACTTGGACCAGAATTGTAAAATGGTTTTATGAATTAGCGATTTCGTTCCAATTCACATTCCAAGTAATATTCGGCATGCTAATTACGTCTCCGATTGCCAAATTGCATTATCTCTTATAGTTTCCGAGATATGGGCAATCGAAACTTTACACCTTAGTGTCTGTTTCTAACTGGGGTCAAAATTGTTAAATGGTCTTATGAATTAGAGATTTCGTTCCAATTCACATTCCAAGTAATATTCGGCATGCTAATTACATTTCCGATTGCCAAATTGCATTATCTCTTATAGTTTCCGAGATATGGGCAATCGAAATTTTACACCTTAGTGTCTGTTTCTAACTTGGGTCAAAATTGTAAAATGGCCTTATGAATTAGCGATTTTGCTCCAATTCACATTCCGAGTAATATTTGGCATGATAATTACGTTGCCGATTGCCAAATTGCATTATCTTTTATAGTTTCCGAGATATGGGCTATCGACATCTTACAATATTGGCTCTGCTTCTAACTTGTGCCAGAATTGTAAAATGGTCTTATGAATTAGCGATTTCGTTCCACTTCACATTCCAAGTAACATTCGGCATGCTAATTACGTTGCCGATTGCCAAATTGTATTATCTCTTATAGTTTCCGAGATATGGGCAATCGAAATTTTACACCTTAGAGTCTGTTTCTAACTTGGGTCAAAATTGTAAAATGGTCTTACGAATTAGCGATTTCGCTCCAATTCACATTCCAAGTAATATTCGGCATGCTAATTACGTTGCCGATTGCCAAATTGCATTATCCCTTATAGTTTCCGAGATATGGACTATCGACCTCTGACTATATTAGCTCTGCTTCTAACTTGGACCAGAATTGTAAAATGGTTTTATGAATTAGCGATTTCGTTCCAATTCACATTCCAAGTAATATTCGGAATGATAATTACGTTGCCGATTGCCAAATTGCATTATCTCATATAGTTTCCGAGATATGGACTATCGACATCTTACAATATTGGCTGTGCTTCTAACTTGGGCCAAAATTGTAAAATGGTCTTATGAATTAGTGATTTCGTTCCAATTCACATTCCAAGTAATATTCGGCATGCTAATTACATTGCCGATTACCAAATTGCATTATCTCTTATAGTTTCCGAGATATGGGCAATTGAAGTTTTACACCTTAGTGTCTGTTTCTAACTTGGGTCAAAATTGTAAAATGGTCTTATGAATTAGCGATTTTGCTCCAATTCACATTCCGAGTAATAGTCGGCATGCTAATTATATTGCCGATTGCCAAATTGCATTATATCCTATAGTTTCCAAGATATGGACTATCGACATCTTACAATATTGGCTCTGCTTCTAACTTGGGCCAAAATTGTAAAATGGTCTTATGAATTAGCGATTTCGTTCCAATTCACATTCCAAGTAATTTTCGGCATGCTAATTACGTTGCCGATTGCCAAATTGCATTACCTCCTATAGTTTCCAAGATATGGTCTATCGACATCTTACAATATTGGCTCTGCTTCTAACTTGGGCCAAAATTGTAAAATGCTCTTATGAATTAGCGATTTCGTTCCAATTCACATTCAAAGAAATATTCGGCATGCTAATTAGGTTGCCTGTTGCCAAATTGCATTATCTCTTATAATTTCCGAAATATGGACTATCGACATCTTACAATATTGGCTCTGCTTCTAACTTGGGAAAAAATTGTAAAATGGTCTTATGAATTAGTGATTTCGTTCCAATTCACATTCCAAGTAATATTCGGCATGCTAATTACATTGGTGATTGCCAAATTGCATTATCTCTTATAGTTTCTGAGATATGCGCAATCGAAATTTTACACCTTAGGGTCCGTTTCTAACTTGGGTCAAAATTGTAAAATGGTCTTATGAATTAGCGATTTTGCTCCAATTCACATTCCGAGTAATATTCGGCATGCTAATTACGTTGCCGATTGCCAAATTGCATTATCTTTTATAGTTTCGGAGATATGGGCTATCGACATCTTACAATATTGGCTCTGCTTCTAACTTGGGTTAAAATTGTAAAATGGTCTTATGAATCAGCGATTTCGTTAAAATTCACATTCCAAGTAATATTCGGCATGCTAATTACGTTGCCGATTGCCAAATTGCATTATCTTTTATAGTTTCCGAGATATGGACTATCGACATCTGATAATATTGGCTCTGCTTCTAACTTGGGCCAGAATTGTAAAATGGTGTTATGAATTAGCGATTTCGTTCCAATACACATTCCAAGTAATATTCGGCATGCTAATTACGTCTCCGATTGCCAAATTGCATTATCCCTTATAGTTTCCGAGATATGGGCAATCGAAATTTTACACCTTAGAATCTGTTTCTAACTTGGGTCAAAAAGGTAAAACGGTCTTATGGATTAGCGATTTCGTTCCATTTCACATTCCAAGTAACATTCGGCATGCTAATTACGTTGCCGATTGCCAAATTGTATTATCTCTTATAGTTTTCGAGATATGGGCAATCAAAATTTTACACCTTAGTGTCTGTTTCTAACTGGGGTCAAAATTGTTAAATGGTCTTATGAATTAGTGATTTCGTTCCAATTCACATTCCAAGTAATATTCGGCATGCTAATTACATTGCCGATTGCCAAATTGCATTATCTCTTATAGTTTCCTAGATATGGGCAATCGAAATTTTACACCTTAGTGTCTGTTTCTAACTTGGGTCAAAATTGTAAAATGGTCTTATGAATTAGCGATTTTGCTCCAATTCACATTCCGAGTAATATTTGGCATGATAATTACGTTGCCGATTGCCAAATTGCATTATCTTTTATAGTTTCCGAGATATGGGCTATCGACATCTTACAATATTGGCTCTGCTTCTAACTTGTGCCAGAATTGTAAAATGGTCTTATGAATTAGCGATTTCGTTCCAATTCACATTCCAAGTAACATTCGGCATGCTAATTACGTTGCCGATTGTCAAATTGTATTATCTCTTATAGTTTCCGAGATATGGGCAATCGAAATTTTACACCTTAGAGTCTGTTTCTAACTTGAGTCAAAATTGTAAAATGGTCTTACGAATTAGCGATTTCGCTCCAATTCGCATTCCAAGTATTATTCGGCATGCTAATTACGTTGCCGATTGCCAAATTGCATTATCCCTTATAGTTTCCGAGATATGGACTATCGACATCTGACAATATTAGCTCTGCTTCTAACTTGGGCCAGAATTGTAAAATGGTTTTATGAATTAGCGATTTCGTTCCAATTCACATTCCAAGTAATATTCGGAATGCTAATTACGTTGCCGATTGCCAAATTGCATTATCTCATATAGTTTCCGAGATATGGCCTATCGACATCTTACAATATTGGCTGTGCTTCTAACTTGGGCCAAAATTGTAAAATGGTCTTATGAATTAGCGATTTCGTTCCAATTCACATTCAAAGTAATATTCGACATTGATAATTACGTTGCCGATGGCCAAATTGCATTATCTCTTGTAGTTTCCGAGATATGGGCAATCGAAATTTTACACCTTAGAGTCTGTTTCTAACTTGGGTCAAAATTGTAAAATGGTCTTATGAATTTGCGATTTCGCTCCAATTCACATTCCAAGTAATATTCGGCATGCTAATTACATTGCCGATTGCCAAATTGCATTATCTCTTATAGTTTCTGAGATATGGACTATCGACATCTTACTATATTGGCTCTTCTTCTAACTTGGGCCAGAATTGTAAAATGGTCTTATGAATTAGCGATTTCGTTCCAATTCACATTCCAAGTAATTTTCGGCATGCTAATTATATTGCCGATTGCCAAATTGCATTATATCCTATAGCTTCCAAGATATGGATTATCGACATCTTACAATATTGGCTCTGCTTCTAACTTGGGCCAAAATTGTAAAATGCTCTTATGAATTAGCGATTTCGTTCCAATTCACATTCAAAGAAATATTCGGCATGCTAATTACGTTGCCTGTTGCCAAATTGCATTATCTCTTATAGTTTCCGAAATATGGACTATCGACATCTTACAATATTGGCTCGGCTTCTAACTTGGGCCAAAATTGTAAAATGGTCTTATGAATTAGTGATTTCGTTCCAATTCACATTCCAAGTAATATTCGGCATGCTAATTACATTGGCGATTGCCAAATTGCATTATCTCTTATAGTTTCTGAGATATGCGCAATCGAAATTTTACACCTTAGGGTCCGTTTCTAACTTGGGTCAAAATTGTAAAATGGTCTTATGAATTAGCGATTTTGCTCCAATTCACATTCCGAGTAATATTCGGCATGCTAATTACGTTGCCGATTACCAAATTGCATTATCTCTTATAGTTTCCGAGATATGGGCAATTGAAATTTTACACCTTAGTGTCTGTTTCTAACTTGGGTCAAAATTGTAAAATGGTCTTATGAATTAGCGATTTTGCTCCAATTCACATTCCGAGTAATATTCGGCATGCTAATTATATGGCCGATTGCCAAATTGCATTATATCCTATAGCTTCCAAGATATGGACTATCGACATCTTACAATATTGGCTCTGCTTCTAACTTGGGCCAAAATTGTAAAATGGTCTTATGAATTAGCGATTTCGTTCCAATTCACATTCCAAGTAATTTTCGGCATGCTAATTACGTTGCCGATTGCCAAATTGCTTTACCTCCTATAGTTTCCAAGATATGGTCTATCGACATCTTACAATATTGGCTCTGCTTCTAACTTGGGCCAAAATTGTAAAATGCTCTTATGAATTAGCGATTTCGTTCCAATTCACATTCAAAGAAATATTCGGCATGCTAATTACGTTGCCTGTTGCCAAATTGCATTAACTCTTATAGTTTCCGAAATATGGACTATCGACATCTTACCATATTGGCTCTGCTTCTAACTTGGGCCAAAATTGTAAAATGGTCTTATGAATTAGTGATTTCGTTCCAATTCACATTCCAAGTAATATTCGGCATGCTAATTACATTGCGATTGCCAAATTGCATTATCTCTTATAGTTTCTGAGATATGCGCAATCGAAATTTTACACCTTAGGGTCCGTTTCTAACTTGGGTCAAAATTGTAAAATGGTCTTATGAATTAGCGATTTTGCTCCAATTCACATTCCGAGTAATATTCGGCATGCTAATTACGTTGCCGATTGCCATATTGCATTATCTTTTATAGTTTCGGAGATATGGGCTATCGACAGCTTACAATATTGGCTCTGTTTCTAACTTGGGCCAAAATTGTAAAATGGCCTTATGAATTAGTGATTTCGTTCCTATTCACATTCCAAGTAATATTCGGCATGCTAATGACGTTGCCAACTGCCAAATTGCATTATCTCTTATAGTATCCGAGATATGGGCAATCGAAATTTTACACCTTAGAGTCTGTTTCTAACTTGGGTCAAAATTGTAATATGGTCTTATGAATTAGCGATTTCGCTCCAATTCACATTCCAAGTAATATTCGGCATGCTAATTACATTGCCGATAGCCAAGTTGCATTATCTCTTATAGTTTCGGAGATATGGACTATAGACATCTTACAATATTGGCTCTGCTTCTAACTTGGGCCAGAATTGTAAAATGGTCTTATGAATTAGCGATTTCGTTTCAATTCACATTCCAAGTAATATTCGGCATGCTAATTACGTTGCCGATTGCCAAATTGCATTACCTCTTATAGTATCCGAGATATGGGCAATCGAAATTTTACAAGTTAGAGTCTGTTTCTAACTTGGGTCAAAATTGTAAAATGGTCTTATGAATTAGCGATTTCGGTCCAATTCACATTCCAAGTAATATTCGGCATGCTAATTACATTGCCGATTGCCAAGTTGCATTATCTCTTATAGTTTCGGAGATATGGACTATAGACATCTTACAATATTGGCTGTGCTTCTAACTTGGGCCAAAATTGTAAAATGGACTTATGAATTAGCGATTTTGCTCCAATTCACGTTCCGAGTATTATTTGGCATGCTAATTACGTTGCCGATTGCCAAATTTCATTATCTTTTATAGTTTCCGAGATATGGACTATTGACATCTTACAATATTGGCTGTGCTTCTAACTTGGGCCAAAATTGTAAAATGGTCTTATGAATTAGCGATTTCGTTCCAATTCACATTCAAAGTAATATTCGGCATTGCTAATTACGTTGCCGATTACCAAATTGCATTATCTTTTATAGTTTCCGAGATATGGGCTATCGACATCTTACAATATTGGCTCTGCTTCTAACTTGTGCCAGAATTGTAAAATGGTCTTATGAATTAGCGATTTCGTTCCAATTCACACTCCAAGTAATATTCGGCATGCTAATTACGTTGCCGATTGCCAAATTGCATTACCTCTTATAGTTTCTGAGATATGCGCAATCGAAATTTTACACCTTAGGGTCCGTTTCTAACTTGGGTCAAAATTGTAAAATGGTCTTATGAATTAGCGATTTCGTTCCAATTCACATTCCAAGTAATATTCGGCATGATAATTACGCTGCCGATTGCCAAATTGCATTACCTCTTATAGTTTCCGAGATATGGGCAATTGAAATTTTACACCTAAGTGTCTGTTTCTAACTTGGGTCAAAATTGTAAAATGGTCTTATGAATTAGCGATTTTGCTCCAATTCACATTCCAAGTAATATTCGGCATGCTAATTACGTTGCCGATTGCCAAATTGCATTATCTCTTATAGTTTCCGAGATATGGGCAATCGAAATTTTACACCTTAGAGTCAGTTTCTAACTTGGGTCAAAATTGTAAAATGGTCTTATGAATAAGCGATTTCGCTCCAATTCACATTCCAAGTAATATTCGGCATGCTAATAACATCGCCGATTGCCAAGTTGCATTATCTCTTATAGTTTCGGAGATATGGACTATAGACATCTTACAATAATGGCTCTGCTTCTAACTTGGGCCAGAATTGTAAAATGGTCTTATGAATTAGCGATTTCGTTCCAATTCACATTCCAAGTAATATTCGGCATGCTAATTACGTTGCCGATTGCCAAATTGCATTATCTCATATAGTTTCCGAGATATGGACTATCGACATCTTACAATATTGGCTGTGCTTCTAACTTGGGCCAAAATTGTAAAATGGACTTATGAATTAGCGATTTTGCTTCAATTCACATTCCGAGTAATATTTGGCATGCTAATTACGTTGCCGATTGCCAAATTTCATTATCTTTTATAGTTTCCGAGATATGGACTATCGACATCTTACAATATTGGCTGTGCTTCTAACTTGGGCCAAAATTGTAAAATGGTCTTATGAATTAGCGATTTCGTTCCAATTCACATTCAAAGTAATATTCGGCATTGCTAATTACGTTGCCGATTGCCAAATTGCATTATCTTTTATAGTTTCCGAGATATGGGCTATCGACATCTTACAATATTGGCTCTGCTTCTAACTTGTGCCAGAATTGTAAAATGGTCTTATGAATTAGCGATTTCGTTCCAATTCACACTCCAAGTAATATTCGGCATGCTAATTACGTTGCCGATTGCCAAATTGCATTATCCCTTATAGTTTCCGAGATATGGACTATCGACATCTTACAATATTGGCTCTTCTTCTAACTTGGGCCAGAATTGTAAAATGGTCTTTTGGATTAGCGATTTCGGTCCAATTCACATTCCAAGTAATATTTGGCATGCTAATTACGTTGCCGATGGCCAACTCGCATTATCTCGTTTAGTTTCCGAGATATGTACTATCGACATCTTACAATATTGGCTCTGCTTCTATCTTGGACCAAAATTGTAAAATGGCCCTATGAATTAGCGATTTCTTTAAAATTCACATTCCAAGTAATATTCGGCATGCTAATTACGTTGCCGATTGCCAAATTGCATTATCTCTTATAGTTTCCGAGATATGGGCAATCGAAATTTTACACCTTAGTGTCTGTTTCTAACTGGGGTCAAAAGGGTTAAATGGTCTTATGAATTAGTGATTTCGTTCCAATTCACATTCCAAGTAATATTCGGCATGCTAATTACGTTGCCGATTGCCAAATTGCATTATCTCTTATAGTTTCCGAGATATGGGCAATCGAAATTTTACACCTTAGTGTCTGTTTCTAACTTGGGTCAAAATTGTAAAATGGTCTTATGAATTAGCGATTTTGCTCCAATTCACATTCCGAGTAATATTCGGCATGCTAATTACATTGCCGATCGCCAAATTGCATTATCTCATATAGTTTCCAAGATATGGTCTATCGACATCTTACAATATTGGCTCTGCTTCTAACTTGGGCCAAAATTGTAAAATGCTCTTATGAATTAGCGATTTCGTTCCAATTCACATTCAAAGAAATATTCGGCATGCTAATTACGTTGCCTGTTGCCAAATTGCATTATCTCTTATAGTTTCCGAAATATGGACTATCGACATCTTACCATATTGGCTCTGCATCTAACTTGGGCCAAAATTGTAAAATGGTCTTATGAATTAGTGATTTCGTTCCAATTCACATTCCAAGTAATATTCGGCATGCTAATTACATTGGCGATTGCCAAATTGCATTATTTCTTATAGTTTCTGAGATATGCGCAATCGAAATTTTACACCTTAGGGTCCGTTTCTAACTTGGGTCAAAATTGTAAAATGGTCTTATGAATTAGCGATTTTGCTCCAATTCACATTCCGAGTAATATTCGGCATGCTAATTACGTTGCCGATTGCCATATTGCATTATCTTTTATAGTTTCGGAGATATGGGCTATCGACAGCTTACAATATTGGCTCTGTTTCTAACTTGGGCCAAAATTGTAAAATGGCCTTATGAATTAGTGATTTCGTTCCTATTCACATTCCAAGTAATATTCGGCATGCTAATGACGTTGCCAACTGCCAAATTGCATTATCTCTTATAGTATCCGAGATATGGGCAATCGAAATTTTACACCTTAGAGTCTGTTTCTAACTTGGGTCAAAATTGTAATATGGTCTTATGAATTAGCGATTTCGCTCCAATTCACATTCCAAGTAATATTCGGCATGCTAATTACATTGCCGATTGCCAAGTTGCATTATCTCTTATAGTTTCGGAGATATGGACTATAGACATCTTACAATATTGGCTCTGCTTCTAACTTGGGCCAGAATTGTAAAATGGTCTTATGAATTAGCGATTTCGTTTCAATTCACATTCCAAGTAATATTCGGCATGCTAATTACGTTGCCGATTGCCAAACTGCATTACCTCTTATAGTATCCGAGATATGGGCAATCGAAATTTTACAAGTTAGAGTCTGTTTCTAACTTGGGTCAAAATTGTAATATGGTCTTATGAATTAGCGATTTCGCTCCAATTCACATTCCAAGTAATATTCGGCATGCTAATTACATTGCCGATTGCCAAGTTGCATTATCTCTTATAGTTTCGGAGATATGGACTATAGACATCTTACAATATTGGCTCTGCTTCTAACTTGGGCCAAAATTGTAAAATGGTCTTATGAATTAGCGATTTCGTTCCAATTCACATTCCAAGTAATTTTCGGCATGCTAATTACGTTGCCGATTGCCAAATTGCATTACCTCCTATAGTTTCCAAGATATGGTCTATCGACATCTTACAATATTGGCTCTGCTTCTAACTTGGGCCAAAATTGTAAAATGCTCTTATGAATTAGCGATTTCGTTCCAATTCACATTCAAAGAAATATTCGGCATGCTAATTAGGTTGCCTGTTGCCAAATTGCATTATCTCTTATAATTTCCGAAATATGGACTATCGACATCTTACAATATTGGCTCTGCTTCTAACTTGGGAAAAAATTGTAAAATGGTCTTATGAATTAGTGATTTCGTTCCAATTCACATTCCAAGTAATATTCGGCATGCTAATTACATTGGTGATTGCCAAATTGCATTATCTCTTATAGTTTCTGAGATATGCGCAATCGAAATTTTACACCTTAGGGTCCGTTTCTAACTTGGGTCAAAATTGTAAAATGGTCTTATGAATTAGCGATTTTGCTCCAATTCACATTCCGAGTAATATTCGGCATGCTAACTACGTTGCCGATTGCCATATTGCATTATCTTTTATAGTTTCGGAGATATGGGCTATCGACATCTTACAATATTGGCTCTGCTTCTAACTTGGGTTAAAATTGTAAAATGGTCTTATGAATCAGCGATTTCGTTAAAATTCACATTCCAAGTAATATTCGGCATGCTAATTACGTTGCCGATTGCCAAATTGCATTATCTTTTATAGTTTCCGAGATATGGACTATCGACATCTGATAATATTGGCTCTGCTTCTAACTTGGGCCAGAATTGTAAAATGGTGTTATGAATTAGCGATTTCGTTCCAATACACATTCCAAGTAATATTCGGCATGCTAATTACGTCTCCGATTGCCAAATTGCATTATCCCTTATAGTTTCCGAGATATGGGCAATCGAAATTTTACACCTTAGAATCTGTTTCTAACTTGGGTCAAAAAGGTAAAACGGTCTTATGGATTAGCGATTTCGTTCCATTTCACATTCCAAGTAACATTCGGCATGCTAATTACGTTGCCGATTGCCAAATTGTATTATCTCTTATAGTTTTCGAGATATGGGCAATCAAAATTTTACACCTTAGTGTCTGTTTCTAACTGGGGTCAAAATTGTTAAATGGTCTTATGAATTAGTGATTTCGTTCCAATTCACATTCCAAGTAATATTCGGCATGCTAATTACATTGCCGATTGCCAAATTGCATTATCTCTTATAGTTTCCTAGATATGGGCAATCGAAATTTTACACCTTAGTGTCTGTTTCTAACTGGGGTCAAAATTGTTAAATGGTCTTATGAATTAGTGATTTCGTTCCAATTCACATTCCGAGTAATATTTGGCATGATAATTACGTTGCCGATTGCCAAATTGCATTATCTTTTATAGTTTCCGAGATATGGGCTATCGACATCTTACAATATTGGCTCTGCTTCTAACTTGTGCCAGAATTGTAAAATGGTCTTATGAATTAGCGATTTCGTTCCAATTCACATTCCAAGTAACATTCGGCATGCTAATTACGTTGCCGATTGCCAAATTGTATTATCTCTTATAGTTTCCGAGATATGGGCAATCGAAATTTTACACCTTAGAGTCTGTTTCTAACTTGAGTCAAAATTGTAAAATGGTCTTACGAATTAGCGATTTCGCTCCAATTCGCATTCCAAGTATTATTCGGCATGCTAATTACGTTGCCGATTGCCAAATTGCATTATCCCTTATAGTTTCCGAGATATGGACTATCGACATCTGACAATATTAGCTCTGCTTCTAACTTGGGCCAGAATTGTAAAATGGTTTTATGAATTAGCGATTTCGTTCCAATTCACATTCCAAGTAATATTCGGATTGCTAATTACGTTGCCGATTGCCAAATTGCATTATCTCATATAGTTTCCGAGATATGGCCTATCGACATCTTACAATATTGGCTGTGCTTCTAACTTGGGCCAAAATTGTAAAATGGTCTTATGAATTAGCGATTTCGTTCCAATTCACATTCAAAGTAATATTCGACATTGATAATTACGTTGCCGATGGCCAAATTGCATTATCTCTTGTAGTTTCCGAGATATGGGCAATCGAAATTTTACACCTTAGAGTCTGTTTCTAACTTGGGTCAAAATTGTAAAATGGTCTTATGAATTTGCGATTTCGCTCCAATTCACATTCCAAGTAATATTCGGCATGCTAATTACATTGCCGATTGCCAAATTGCATTATCTCTTATAGTTTCTGAGATATGGACTATCGACATCTTACTATATTGGCTCTTCTTCTAACTTGGGCCAGAATTGTAAAATGGTCTTATGAATTAGCGATTTCGTTCCAATTCACATTCCAAGTAATTTTCGGCATGCTAATTATATTGCCGATTACCAAATTGCATTATATCCTATAGCTTCCAAGATATGGATTATCGACATCTTACAATATTGGCACTGCTTCTAACTTGGGCCAAAATTGTAAAATGCTCTTATGAATTAGCGATTTCGTTCCAATTCACATTCAAAGAAATATTCGGCATGCTAATTACGTTGCCTGTTGCCAAATTGCATTATCTCTTATAGTTTCCGAAATATGGACTATCGACATCTTACAATATTGGCTCGGCTTCTAACTTGGGCCAAAATTGTAAAATGGTCTTATGAATTAGTGATTTCGTTCCAATTCACATTCCAAGTAATATTCGGCATGCTAATTACATTGGCGATTGCCAAATTGCATTATCTCTTATAGTTTCTGAGATATGCGCAATCGAAATTTTACACCTTAGGGTCCGTTTCTAACTTGGGTCAAAATTGTAAAATGGTCTTATGAATTAGCGATTTTGCTCCAATTCACATTCCGAGTAATATTCGGCATGCTAATTACGTTGCCGATTACCAAATTGCATTATCTCTTATAGTTTCCGAGATATGGGCAATTGAAATTTTACACCTTAGTGTCTGTTTCTAACTTGGGTCAAAATTGTAAAATGGTCTTATGAATTAGCGATTTTGCTCCAATTCACATTCCGAGTAATATTCGGCATGCTAATTATATGGCCGATTGCCAAATTGCATTATATCCTATAGCTTCCAAGATATGGACTATCGACATCTTACAATATTGGCTCTGCTTCTAACTTGGGCCAAAATTGTAAAATGGTCTTATGAATTAGCGATTTCGTTCCAATTCACATTCCAAGTAATTTTCGGCATGCTAATTACGTTGCCGATTGCCAAATTGCTTTACCTCCTATAGTTTCCAAGATATGGTCTATCGACATCTTACAATATTGGCTCTGCTTCTAACTTGGGCCAAAATTGTAAAATGCTCTTATGAATTAGCGATTTCGTTCCAATTCACATTCAAAGAAATATTCGGCATGCTAATTACGTTGCCTGTTGCCAAATTGCATTATCTCTTATAGTTTCCGAAATATGGACTATCGACATCTTACCATATTGGCTCTGCTTCTAACTTGGGCCAAAATTGTAAAATGGTCTTATGAATTAGTGATTTCGTTCCAATTCACATTCCAAGTAATATTCGGCATGCTAATTACATTGGCGATTGCCAAATTGCATTATCTCTTATAGTTTCTGAGATATGCGCAATCGAAATTTTACACCTTAGGGTCCGTTTCTAACTTGGGTCAAAATTGTAAAATGGTCTTATGAATTAGCGATTTTGCTCCAATTCACATTCCGAGTAATATTCGGCATGCTAATTACGTTGCCGATTGCCATATTGCATTATCTTTTATAGTTTCGGAGATATGGGCTATCGACAGCTTACAATATTGGCTCTGTTTCTAACTTGGGCCAAAATTGTAAAATGGCCTTATGAATTAGTGATTTCGTTCCTATTCACATTCCAAGTAATATTCGGCATGCTAATGACGTTGCCAACTGCCAAATTGCATTATCTCTTATAGTATCCGAGATATGGGCAATCGAAATTTTACACCTTAGAGTCTGTTTCTAACTTGGGTCAAAATTGTAATATGGTCTTATGAATTAGCGATTTCGCTCCAATTCACATTCCAAGTAATATTCGGCATGCTAATTACATTGCCGATTGCCAAGTTGCATTATCTCTTATAGTTTCGGAGATATGGACTATAGACATCTTACAATATTGGCTCTGCTTCTAACTTGGGCCAGAATTGTAAAATGGTCTTATGAATTAGAGATTTCGTTTCAATTCACATTCCAAGTAATATTCGGCATGCTAATTACGTTGCCGATTGCCAAATTGCATTACCTCTTATAGTATCCGAGATATGGGCAATCGAAATTTTACAAGTTAGAGTCTGTTTCTACCTTGGGTCAAAATTGTAAAATGGTCTTATGAATTAGCGATTTCGCTCCAATTCACATTCCAAGTAATATTCGGCATGCTAATTACATTGCCGATTGCCAAGTTGCATTATCTCTTATAGTTTCGGAGATATGGACTATAGACATCTTACAATATTGGCTGTGCTTCTAACTTGGGCCAAAATTGTAAAATGGACTTATGAATTAGCGATTTTGCTCCAATTCACGTTCCGAGTATTATTTGGCATGCTAATTACGTTGCCGATTGCCAAATTTCATTATCTTTTATAGTTTCCGAGATATGGACTATTGACATCTTACAATATTGGCTGTGCTTCTAACTTGGGCCAAAATTGTAAAATGGTCTTATGAATTAGCGATTTCGTTCCAATTCACATTCAAAGTAATATTCGGCATTGCTAATTACGTTGCCGATTACCAAATTGCATTATCTTTTATAGTTTCCGAGATATGGGCTATCGACATCTTACAATATTGGCTCTGCTTCTAACTTGTGCCAGAATTGTAAAATGGTCTTATGAATTAGCGATTTCGTTCCAATTCACACTCCAAGTAATATTCGGCATGCTAATTACGTTGCCGATTGCCAAATTGCATTACCTCTTATAGTTTCTGAGATATGCGCAATCGAAATTTTACACCTTAGGGTCCGTTTCTAACTTGGGTCAAAATTGTAAAATGGTCTTATGAATTAGCGATTTCGTTCCAATTCACATTCCAAGTAATATTCGGCATGATAATTACGCTGCCGATTGCCAAATTGCATTACCTCTTATAGTTTCCGAGATATGGGCAATTGAAATTTTACACCTAAGTGTCTGTTTCTAACTTGGGTCAAAATTGTAAAATGGTCTTATGAATTAGCGATTTTGCTCCAATTCACATTCCAAGTAATATTCGGCATGCTAATTACGTTGCCGATTGCCAAATTGCATTATCTCTTATAGTTTCCGAGATATGGGCAATCGAAATTTTACACCTTAGAGTCAGTTTCTAACTTGGGTCAAAATTGTAAAATGGTCTTATGAATAAGCGATTTCGCTCCAATTCACATTCCAAGTAATATTCGGCATGCTAATAACATCGCCGATTGCCAAGTTGCATTATCTCTTATAGTTTCGGAGATATGGACTATAGACATCTTACAATAATGGCTCTGCTTCTAACTTGGGCCAGAATTGTAAAATGGTCTTATGAATTAGCGATTTCGTTCCAATTCACATTCCAAGTAATATTCGGCATGCTAATTACGTTGCCGATTGCCAAATTGCATTATCTCATATAGTTTCCGAGATATGGACTATCGACATCTTACAATATTGGCTGTGCTTCTAACTTGGGCCAAAATTGTAAAATGGACTTATGAATTAGCGATTTTGCTTCAATTCACATTCCGAGTAATATTTGGCATGCTAATTACGTTGCCGATTGCCAAATTTCATTATCTTTTATAGTTTCCGAGATATGGACTATCGACATCTTACAATATTGGCTGTGCTTCTAACTTGGGCCAAAATTGTAAAATGGTCTTATGAATTAGCGATTTCGTTCCAATTCACATTCAAAGTAATATTCGGCATTGCTAATTACGTTGCCGATTGCCAAATTGCATTATCTTTTATAGTTTCCGAGATATGGGCTATCGACATCTTACAATATTGGCTCTGCTTCTAACTTGTGCCAGAATTGTAAAATGGTCTTATGAATTAGCGATTTCGTTCCAATTCACACTCCAAGTAATATTCGGCATGCTAATTACGTTGCCGATTGCCAAATTGCATTATCCCTTATAGTTTCCGAGATATGGACTATCGACATCTTACAATATTGGCTCTTCTTCTAACTTGGGCCAGAATTGTAAAATGGTCTTTTGGATTAGCGATTTCGGTCCAATTCACATTCCAAGTAATATTTGGCATGCTAATTACGTTGCCGATGGCCAACTCGCATTATCTCGTTTAGTTTCCGAGATATGTACTATCGACATCTTACAATATTGGCTCTGCTTCTATCTTGGACCAAAATTGTAAAATGGCCCTATGAATTAGCGATTTCTTTAAAATTCACATTCCAAGTAATATTCGGCATGCTAATTACGTTGCCGATTGCCAAATTGCATTATCTCTTATAGTTTCCGAGATATGGGCAATCGAAATTTTACACCTTAGTGTCTGTTTCTAACTGGGGTCAAAAGGGTTAAATGGTCTTATGAATTAGTGATTTCGTTCCAATTCACATTCCAAGTAATATTCGGCATGCTAATTACGTTGCCGATTGCCAAATTGCATTATCTCTTATAGTTTCCGAGATATGGGCAATCGAAATTTTACACCTTAGTGTCTGTTTCTAACTTGGGTCAAAATTGTAAAATGGTCTTATGAATTAGCGATTTTGCTCCAATTCACATTCCGAGTAATATTCGGCATGCTAATTACATTGCCGATCGCCAAATTGCATTATCTCATATAGTTTCCAAGATATGGTCTATCGACATCTTACAATATTGGCTCTGCTTCTAACTTGGGCCAAAATTGTAAAATGCTCTTATGAATTAGCGATTTCGTTCCAATTCAAATTCAAAGAAATATTCGGCATGCTAATTACGTTGCCTGTTGCCAAATTGCATTATCTCTTATAGTTTCCGAAATATGGACTATCGACATCTTACCATATTGGCTCTGCTTCTAACTTGGGCCAAAATTGTAAAATGGTCTTATGAATTAGTGATTTCGTTCCAATTCACATTCCAAGTAATATTCGGCATGCTAATTACATTGGCGATTGCCAAATTGCATTATCTCTTATAGTTTCTGAGATATGCGCAATCGAAATTTTACACCTTAGGGTCCGTTTCTAACTTGGGTCAAAATTGTAAAATGGTCTTATGAATTAGCGATTTTGCTCCAATTCACATTCCGAGTAATATTCGGCATGCTAATTACGTTGCCGATTGCCATATTGCATTATCTTTTATAGTTTCGGAGATATGGGCTATCGACAGCTTACAATATTGGCTCTGTTTCTAACTTGGGCCAAAATTGTAAAATGGCCTTATGAATTAGTGATTTCGTTCCTATTCACATTCCAAGTAATATTCGGCATGCTAATGACGTTGCCAACTGCCAAATTGCATTATCTCTTATAGTATCCGAGATATGGGCAATCGAAATTTTACACCTTAGAGTCTGTTTCTAACTTGGGTCAAAATTGTAATATGGTCTTATGAATTAGCGATTTCGCTCCAATTCACATTCCAAGTAATATTCGGCATGCTAATTACATTGCCAATTGCCAAGTTGCATTATCTCTTATAGTTTCGGAGATATGGACTATAGACATCTTACAATATTGGCTCTGCTTCTAACTTGGGCCAGAATTGTAAAATGGTCTTATGAATTAGCGATTTCGTTTCAATTCACATTCCAAGTAATATTCGGCATGCTAATTACGTTGCCGATTGCCAAATTGCATTACCTCTTATAGTATCCGAGATATGGGCAACCGAAATTTTACAAGTTAGAGTCTGTTTCTAACTTGGGTCAAAATTGTAAAATGGTCTTATGAATTAGCGATTTCGCTCCAATTCACATTCCAAGTAATATTCGGCATGCTAATTACATTGCCGATTGCCAAGTTGCATTATCTCTTATAGTTTCGGAGATATGGACTATAGACATCTTACAATATTGGCTGTGCTTCTAACTTGGGCCAAAATTGTAAAATGGACTTATGAATTAGCGATTTTGCTCCAATTCACGTTCCGAGTATTATTTGGCATGCTAATTACGTTGCCGATTGCCAAATTTCATTATCTTTTATAGTTTCCGAGATATGGACTATTGACATCTTACAATATTGGCTGTGCTTCTAACTTGGGCCAAAATTGTAAAATGGTCTTATGAATTAGCGATTTCGTTCCAATTCACATTCAAAGTAATATTCGGCATTGCTAATTACGTTGCCGATTACCAAATTGCATTATCTTTTATAGTTTCCGAGATATGGGCTATCGACATCTTACAATATTGGCTCTGCTTCTAACTTGTGCCAGAATTGTAAAATGGTCTTATGAATTAGCGATTTCGTTCCAATTCACACTCCAAGTAATATTCGGCATGCTAATTACGTTGCCGATTGCCAAATTGCATTACCTCTTATAGTTTCTGAGATATGCGCAATCGAAATTTTACACCTTAGGGTCCGTTTCTAACTTGGGTCAAAATTGTAAAATGGTCTTATGAATTAGCGATTTCGTTCCAATTCACATTCCAAGTAATATTCGGCATGATAATTACGCTGCCGATTGCCAAATTGCATTATCTCTTATAGTTTCCGAAATATGGGCAATCGAAATTTTACACCTTAGTGTCTGTTTCTAACTGGGGTCAAAATTGTTAAATGGTCTTATGAATTAGTGATTTCGTTCCAATTTACATTCCAAGTAATATTCGTCATGCTAATTACGGTGACGATTGCCGAATTGCATTATCTCTTATAGTTTCCGAGATATGGACTATCGACATTTTGCAATATTGGCTCTGCTTCTAACTTGGGTTAAAATTGTAAAATTGTCTTATGAATTAGCGATTTCGTTCCAATTCACATTCCAAGTAATATTCGTCATGCTAATTACGGTGACGCTTGCCGAATTGCATTATCTCTTATGGTTTCCGAGATATGGACTATCGACATTTTACAATATTGGCTCTGCTTCTAACTTGGGTTAAAATTGTAAAATGGTCTTATGAATCAGCGATTTCGTTAAAATTCACATTCCAAGTAATATTCGGCATGCTAATTACGTTGCCGATTGCCAAATTGCATTATCCCTTATAGTTTTCGAGATATGGGGAATCGAAATTTTACACCTTAGAGTCTGTTTCTAACTTGGGTCAAAATTGTAAAATGGTCTTATGAATCAGCGATTTCGTTCAAATTCACATTCCAAGTAATATTCGGCATGCTAATTACGTTGCCGATTGCCAAATTGCATTATCTCTTATAGTTTCCGAGATATGTGCAAACGAAATTTTACACCTTTGAATCTGTTTCTAACTTGGGTCAAAAATGTAAAATGGTCTTATGAATTAGCGATTTCGTTCCAATTCACATTCCAAGTAATATTCGGCATGCTAATTACGTTGCCGATTGCCAAATTGCATTATCTCTTATAGTTTCCGAGATATGTGCAAACGAAATTTTACACCTTTGAATCTGTTTCTAACTTGGGTCAAAAATGTAAAATGGTCTTATGAATTAGCGATTTCGTTCCAATTCACATTCCAAGTAATATTAGACATGCTAATTAGATTGCCGACTGCCAAATTGCATTATCTCTTATAGTTTCCGAGATATGGACTATCGACATCTGACAATATTGGCTCTACTTCTAACTTGGGACAGAATTGTAAAATGGTCTTAGGAATTAGCGATTTCGTTCCAATTCACATTCCAAGTAATATTCGTCATGCTAATTACGGTGACGATTGCCGAATTGCATTATCTCTTATGGTTTCCGAGATATGGACTATCGACATTTTACAATATTGGCTCTGCTTCTAGCTTGGGTTAAAATTGTAAAATGGTCTTATGAATTAGCGATTTCGTTCAAATTCACATTCCAAGTAATATTCGGCATGCTAATTACGTTGCCGGTTGCCAAATTGCATTATCTCTTATAGTTTCCAAGATATGGACTATCGACATCTTACAATATTGGCTCTGCTTCTAACTTGGGTTAAAATTGTAAAATGGTCTTATGAATCAGCGATTTCGCTAAAATTCACATTCCAAGTAATATTCGGCATGCTAATTAAGTTGCCGATTGCCAAATTGCATTATCTTTTATAGTTTCCGAGATATGGACTATCGACATCTGGCAATATTGGCTCTGCTTCTAACTTGGGCCAGAATTGTAAAATGGTGTTATGAATTAGCGATTTCGTTCCAATACACATTCCAAGTAATATTCGGCATGCTAATTACGTCTCCGATTGCCAAATTGCATTATCCCTTATAGTTTCCGAGATATGGGCAATCGAAATTTTACACCTTAGAATCTGTTTCTAACTTGGGTCAAAAAGGTAAAATGGTCTTATGGATTAGCCATTTCGTTCCATTTCACATTCCAAGTAACATTCGGCATGCTAATTACGTTGCCGATTGCCAAATTGTATTATCTCTTATAGTTTCCGAGATATGGGCAATCGAAATTTTACACCTTAGTGTCTGTTTCTAACTGGGGTCAAAATTGTTAAATGGTCTTATGAATTAGAGATTTCGTTCCAATTCACATTCCAAGTAATATTCGGCATGCTAATTACATTTCCGATTGCCAAATTGCATTATCTCTTATAGTTTCCGAGATATGGGCAATCGAAATTTTACACCTTAGTGTCTGTTTCTAACTTGGGTCAAAATTGTAAAATGGTCTTATGAATTAGCGATTTTGCTCCAATTCACATTCCGAGTAATATTTGGCATGATAATTACGTTGCCGATTGCCAAATTGCATTATCTTTTATAGTTTCCGAGATATGGGCTATCGACATCTTACAATATTGGCTCTGCTTCTAACTTGTGCCAGAATTGTAAAATGGTCTTATGAATTAGCGATTTCGTTCCAATTCACATTCCAAGTAACATTCGGCATGCTAATTACGTTGCCGATTGCCAAATTGTATTATCTCTTATAGTTTCCGAGATATGGGCAATCGAAATTTTACACCTTAGAGTCTGTTTCTAACTTGGGTCAAAATTGTAAAATGGTCTTACGAATTAGCGATTTCGCTCCAATTCACATTCCAAGTAATATTCGGCATGCTAATTACGTTGCCGATTGCCAAATTGCATTATCCCTTTTAGTTTCCGAGATATGGACTATCGACCTCTGACAATATTAGCTCTGCTTCTAACTTGGACCAGAATTGTAAAATAGTTTTATGAATTAGCGATTTCGTTCCAATTCACATTCCAAGTAATATTCGGAATGCTAATTACGTTGCCGATTGCCAAATTGCATTATCTCATATAGTTTCCGAGATATGGACTATCGACATCTTACAATATTGGCTGTGCTTCTAACTTGGGCCAAAATTGTAAAATGGTCTTATGAATTAGTGATTTCGTTCCAATTCACATTCCAAGTAATATTCGGCATGCTAATTACATTGCCGATTACCAAATTGCATTATCTCTTATAGTTTCCGAGATATGGGCAATTGAAGTTTTACACCTTAGTGTCTGTTTCTAACTTGGGTCAAAATTGTAAAATGGTCTTATGAATTAGCGATTTTGCTCCAATTCACATTCCGAGTAATAGTCGGCATGCTAATTATATTGCCGATTGCCAAATTGCATTATATCCTATAGTTTCCAAGATATGGACTATCGACATCTTACAATATTGGCTCTGCTTCTAACTTGGGCCAAAATTGTAAAATGGTCTTATGAATTAGCGATTTCGTTCCAATTCACATTCCAAGTAATTTTCGGCATGCTAATTACGTTGCCGATTGCCAAATTGCATTACCTCCTATAGTTTCCAAGATATGGTCTATCGACATCTTACAATATTGGCTCTGCTTCTAACTTGGGCCAAAATTGTAAAATGCTCTTATGAATTAGCGATTTCGTTCCAATTCACATTCAAAGAAATATTCGGCATGCTAATTAGGTTGCCTGTTGCCAAATTGCATTATCTCTTATAATTTCCGAAATATGGACTATCGACATCTTACAATATTGGCTCTGCTTCTAACTTGGGAAAAAATTGTAAAATTGTCTTATGAATTAGTGATTTCGTTCCAATTCACATTCCAAGTAATATTCGGCATGCTAATTACATTGGTGATTGCCAAATTGCATTATCTCTTATAGTTTCTGAGATATGCGCAATCGAAATTTTACACCTTAGGGTCCGTTTCTAACTTGGGTCAAAATTGTAAAATGGTCTTATGAATTAGCGATTTTGCTCCAATTCACATTCCGAGTAATATTCGGCATGCTAATTACGTTGCCGATTGCCATATTGCATTATCTTTTATAGTTTCGGAGATATGGGCTATCGACATCTTGCAATATTGGCTCTGCTTCTAACTTGGGTTAAAATTGTAAAATGGTCTTATGAATCAGCGATTTCGTTAAAATTCACATTCCAAGTAATATTCGGCATGCTAATTACGTTGCCGATTGCCAAATTGCATTATCTTTTATAGTTTCCGAGATATGGACTATCGACATCTGACAATATTGGCTCTGCTTCTAACTTGGGCCAGAATTGTAAAATGGTGTTATGAATTAGCGATTTCGTTCCAATACACATTCCAAGTAATATTCGGCATGCTAATTACGTCTCCGATTGCCAAATTGCATTATCCCTTATAGTTTCCGAGATATGGGCAATCGAAATTTTACACCTTAGAATCTGTTTCTAACTTGGGTCAAAAAGGTAAAACGGTCTTATGGATTAGCGATTTCGTTCCATTTCACATTCCAAGTAACATTCGGCATGCTAATTACGTTGCCGATTGCCAAATTGTATTATCTCTTATAGTTTTCGAGATATGGGCAATCAAAATTTTACACCTTAGTGTCTGTTTCTAACTGGGGTCAAAATTGTTAAATGGTCTTATGAATTAGTGATTTCGTTCCAATTCACATTCCAAGTAATATTCGGCATGCTAATTACATTGCCGATTGCCAAATTGCATTATCTCTTATAGTTTCCTAGATATGGGCAATCGAAATTTTACACCTTAGTGTCTGTTTCTAACTTGGGTCAAAATTGTAAAATGGTCTTATGAATTAGCGATTTTGCTCCAATTCACATTCCGAGTAATATTTGGCATGATAATTACGTTGCCGATTGCCAAATTGCATTATCTTTTATAGTTTCCGAGATATGGGCTATCGACATCTTACAATATTGGCTCTGCTTCTAACTTGTGCCAGAATTGTAAAATGGTCTTATGAATTAGCGATTTCGTTCCAATTCACATTCCAAGTAACATTCGGCATGCTAATTACGTTGCCGATTGCCAAATTGTATTATCTCTTATAGTTTCCGAGATATGGGCTATCGAAATTTTACACCTTAGAGTCTGTTTCTAACTTTAGTCAAAATTGTAAAATGGTCTTACGAATTAGCGATTTCGCTCCAATTCGCATTCCGAGTGATATTTGGCATGATAATTACGTTGCCGATTGCCAAATTGCATTATCCCTTATAGTTTCCGAGATATGGACTATCGACATCTGACAATATTAGCTCTGCTTCTAACTTGGGCCAGAATTGTAAAATGGTTTTATGAATTAGCGATTTCGTTCCAATTCACATTCCAAGTAATATTCGGAATGCTAATTACGTTGCCGATTGCCAAATTGCATTATCTCATATAGTTTCCGAGATATGGCCTATCGACATCTTACAATATTGGCTGTGCTTCTAACTTGGGCCAAAATTGTAAAATGGTCTTATGAATTAGCGATTTCGTTCCAATTCACATTCAAAGTAATATTCGACATTGATAATTACGTTGCCGATGGCCAAATTGCATTATCTCTTGTAGTTTCCGAGATATGGGCAATCGAAATTTTACACCTTAGAGTCTGTTTCTAACTTGGGTCAAAATTGTAAAATGGTCTTATGAATTTGCGATTTCGCTCCAATTCACATTCCAAGTAATATTCGGCATGCTAATTACATTGCCGATTGCCAAATTGCATTATCTCTTATAGTTTCTGAGATATGGACTATCGACATCTTACTATATTGGCTCTTCTTCTAACTTGGGCCAGAATTGTAAAATGGTCTTATGAATTAGCGATTTCGTTCCAATTCACATTCCAAGTAATTTTCGGCATGCTAATTATATTGCCGATTGCCAAATTGCATTATATCCTATAGCTTCCAAGATATGGATTATCAACATCTTACAATATTGGCTCTGCTTCTAACTTGGGCCAAAATTGTAAAATGCTCTTATGAATTAGCGATTTCGTTCCAATTCACATTCAAAGAAATATTCGGCATGCTAATTACGTTGCCTGTTGCCAAATTGCATTATCTCTTATAGTTTCCGAAATATGGACTATCGACATCTTACCATATTGGCTCTGCTTCTAACTTGGGCCAAAATTGTAAAATGGTCTTATGAATTAGTGATTTCGTTCCAATTCACATTCCAAGTAATATTCGGCATGCTAATTACATTGGCGATTGCCAAATTGCATTATCTCTTATAGTTTCTGAGATATGCGCAATCGAAATTTTACACCTTAGGGTCCGTTTCTAACTTGGGTCAAAATTGTAAAATGGTCTTATGAATTAGCGATTTTGCTCCAATTCACATTCCGAGTAATATTCGGCATGCTAATTACGTTGCCGATTGCCATATTGCATTATCTTTTATAGTTTCGGAGATATGGGCTATCGACAGCTTACAATATTGGCTCTGTTTCTAACTTGGGCCAAAATTGTAAAATGGCCTTATGAATTAGTGATTTCGTTCCTATTCACATTCCAAGTAATATTCGGCATGCTAATGACGTTGCCAACTGCCAAATTGCATTATCTCTTATAGTATCCGAGATATGGGCAATCGAAATTTTACACCTTAGAGTCTGTTTCTAACTTGGGTCAAAATTGTAATATGGTCTTATGAATTAGCGATTTCGCTCCAATTCACATTCCAAGTAATATTCGGCATGCTAATTACATTGCCGATTGCCAAGTTGCATTATCTCTTATAGTTTCGGAGATATGGACTATAGTCATCTTACAATATTGGCTCTGCTTCTAACTTGGGCCAGAATTGTAAAATGGTCTTATGAATTAGCGATTTCGTTTCAATTCACATTCCAAGTAATATTCGGCATGCTAATTACGTTGCCGATTGCCAAATTGCATTACCTCTTATAGTATCCGAGATATGGGCAATCGAAATTTTACAAGTTAGAGTCTGTTTCTAACTTGGGTCAAAATTGTAAAATGGTCTTATGAATTAGCGATTTCGCTCCAATTCACATTCCAAGTAATATTCGGCATGCTAATTACATTGCCGATTGCCAAGTTGCATTATCTCTTATAGTTTCGGAGATATGGACTATAGACATCTTACAATATTGGCTGTGCTTCTAACTTGGGCCAAAATTGTAAAATGGACTTATGAATTAGCGATTTTGCTCCAATTCACGTTCCGAGTATTATTTGGCATGCTAATTACGTTGCCGATTGCCAAATTTCATTATCTTTTATAGTTTCCGAGATATGGACTATTGACATCTTACAATATTGGCTGTGCTTCTAACTTGGGCCAAAATTGTAAAATGGTCTTATGAATTAGCGATTTCGTTCCAATTCACATTCAAAGTAATATTCGGCATTGCTAATTACGTTGCCGATTACCAAATTGCATTATCTTTTATAGTTTCCGAGATATGGGCTATCGACATCTTACAATATTGGCTCTGCTTCTAACTGGTGCCAGAATTGTAAAATGGTCTTATGAATTAGCGATTTCGTTCCAATTCACACTCCAAGTAATATTCGGCATGCTAATTACGTTGCCGATTGCCAAATTGCATTACCTCTTATAGTTTCTGAGATATGCGCAATCGAAATTTTACACCTTAGGGTCCGTTTCTAACTTGGGTCAAAATTGTAAAATGGTCTTATGAATTAGCGATTTCGTTCCAATTCACATTCCAAGTAATATTCGGCATGATAATTACGCTGCCGATTGCCAAATTGCATTACCTCTTATAGTTTCCGAGATATGGGCAATTGAAATTTTACACCTAAGTGTCTGTTTCTAACTTGGGTCAAAATTGTAAAATGGTCTTATGAATTAGCGATTTTGCTCCAATTCACATTCCAAGTAATATTCGGCATGCTAATTACGTTGCCGATTGCCAAATTGCATTATCTCTTATAGTTTCCGAGATATGGGCAATCGAAATTTTACACCTTAGAGTCAGTTTCTAACTTGGGTCAAAATTGTAAAATGGTCTTATGAATAAGCGATTTCGCTCCAATTCACATTCCAAGTAATATTCGGCATGCTAATAACATCGCCGATTGCCAAGTTGCATTATCTCTTATAGTTTCGGAGATATGGACTATAGACATCTTACAATAATGGCTCTGCTTCTAACTTGGGCCAGAATTGTAAAATGGTCTTATGAATTAGCGATTTCGTTCCAATTCACATTCCAAGTAATATTCGGCATGCTAATTACGTTGCCGATTGCCAAATTGCATTATCTCATATAGTTTCCGAGATATGGACTATCGACATCTTACAATATTGGCTGTGCTTCTAACTTGGGCCAAAATTGTAAAATGGACTTATGAATTAGCGATTTCGTTCCAATTCACATTCAAAGTAATATTCGGCATTGCTAATTACGTTGCCGATTGCCAAATTGCATTATCTCTTATAGTTTCCGAGATATGGACTATCGACATCTTGCAATATTGGCTCTGCTTCTAACTTGGGCCAGAATTGTAAAATGGTCTTATGAATTAGCGATTTCGTTGTAATTCACATTCCAAGTAATATTCGGCATGCTAATTACGTTGCCGATTGCCAAATTGCATTATCTCTTATAGTTTCCGAGATATGGGCAATCGAAATTTTACACCTTAGTGTCTGTTTCTAACTTGGGTCAAAATTGTAAAATGGTCTTATGAATTAGCGATTTTGCTCCAATTCACATTCCGAGTAATATTCGGCATGCTAATTACATTGCCGATCGCCAAATTGCATTATCTCATATAGTTTCCAAGATATGGTCTATCGACATCTTACAATATTGGCTCTGCTTCTAACTTGGGCCAAAATTGTAAAATGCTCTTATGAATTAGCGATTTCGTTCCAATTCACATTCAAAGAAATATTCGGCATGCTAATTACGTTGCCTGTTGCCAAATTGCATTATCTCTTATAGTTTCCGAAATATGGACTATCGACATCTTACCATATTGGCTCTGCTTCTAACTTGGGCCAAAATTGTAAAATGGTCTTATGAATTAGTGATTTCGTTCCAATTCACATTCCAAGTAATATTCGGCATGCTAATTACATTGGCGATTGCCAAATTGCATTATCTCTTATAGTTTCTGAGATATGCGCAATCGAAATTTTACACCTTAGGGTCCGTTTCTAACTTGGGTCAAAATTGTAAAATGGTCTTATGAATTGGCGATTTTGCTCCAATTCACATTCCGAGTAATATTCGGCATGCTAATTACGTTGCCGATTGCCATATTGCATTATCTTTTATAGTTTCGGAGATATGGGCTATCGACAGCTTACAATATTGGCTCTGTTTCTAACTTGGGCCAAAATTGTAAAATGGCCTTATGAATTAGTGATTTCGTTCCTATTCACATTCCAAGTAATATTCGGCATGCTAATGACGTTGCCAACTGCCAAATTGCATTATCTCTTATAGTATCCGAGATATGGGCAATCGAAATTTTACACCTTAGAGTCTGTTTCTAACTTGGGTCAAAATTGTAATATGGCCTTATGAATTAGCGATTTCGCTCCAATTCACATTCCAAGTAATATTCGGCATGCTAATTACATTGCCGATTGCCAAGTTGCATTATCTCTTATAGTTTCGGAGATATGGACTATAGACATCTTACAATATTGGCTCTGCTTCTAACTTGGGCCAGAATTGTAAAATGGTCTTATGAATTAGCGATTTCGTTTCAATTCACATTCCAAGTAATATTCGGCATGCTAATTACGTTGCCGATTGCCAAATTGCATTACCTCTTATAGTATCCGAGATATGGGCAATCGAAATTTTACAAGTTAGAGTCTGTTTCTAACTTGGGTCAAAATTGTAAAATGGTCTTATGAATTAGCGATTTCGCTCCAATTCACATTCCAAGTAATATTCGGCATGCTAATTACATTGCCGATTGCCAAGTTGCATTATCTCTTATAGTTTCGGAGATATGGACTATAGACATCTTACAATATTGGCTGTGCTTCTAACTTGGGCCAAAATTGTAAAATGGACTTATGAATTAGCGATTTTGCTCCAATTCACGTTCCGAGTATTATTTGGCATGCTAATTACGTTGCCGATTGCCAAATTTCATTATCTTTTATAGTTTCCGAGATATGGACTATTGACATCTTACAATATTGGCTGTGCTTCTAACTTGGGCCAAAATTGTAAAATGGTCTTATGAATTAGCGATTTCGTTCCAATTCACATTCAAAGTAATATTCGGCATTGCTAATTACGTTGCCGATTACCAAATTGCATTATCTTTTATAGTTTCCGAGATATGGGCTATCGACATCTTACAATATTGGCTCTGCTTCTAACTTGTGCCAGAATTGTAAAATGGTCTTATGAATTAGCGATTTCGTTCCAATTCACACTCTAAGTAATATTCGGCATGCTAATTACGTTGCCGATTGCCAAATTGCATTACCTCTTATAGTTTCTGAGATATGCGCAATCGAAATTTTACACCTTAGGGTCCGTTTCTAACTTGGGTCAAAATTGTAAAATGGTCTTATGAATTAGCGATTTCGTTCCAATTCACATTCCAAGTAATATTCGGCATGATAATTACGCTGCCGATTGCCAAATTGCATTACCTCTTATAGTTTCCGAGATATGGGCAATTGAAATTTTACACCTAAGTGTCTGTTTCTAACTTGGGTCAAAATTGTAAAATGGTCTTATGAATTAGCGATTTTGCTCCAATTCACATTCCAAGTAATATTCGGCATGCTAATTACGTTGCCGATTGCCAAATTGCATTATCTCTTATAGTTTCCGAGATATGGGCAATCGAAATTTTACACCTTAGAGTCAGTTTCTAACTTGGGTCAAAATTGTAAAATGGTCTTATGAATAAGCGATTTCGCTCCAATTCACATTCCAAGTAATATTCGGCATGCTAATAACATCGCCGATTGCCAAGTTGCATTATCTCTTATAGTTTCGGAGATATGGACTATAGACATCTTACAATAATGGCTCTGCTTCTAACTTGGGCCAGAATTGTAAAATGGTCTTATGAATTAGCGATTTTGCTCCAATTCACATTCCGAGTAATATTCGGCATGCTAATTACATTGCCGATCGCCAAATTGCATTATCTCATATAGTTTACGAGATATGGATTATCGGCATCTTACAATATTGGCTCTGCTTCTAACTTGGGCCAAAATTGTAAAATGGTCTTATGAATTAGCGATTTTGCTCCAATTCACATTCCGAGTAATATTCGGCATGCTAATTACATTGCCGATCGCCAAATTGCATTATCTCATATAGTTTACGAGATATGGATTATCGGCATCTTACAATATTGGCTCTGCTTCTAACTTGGGCCAAAATTGTAAAATGGTCTTATGAATTAGCGATTTCGTTCCAATTCACATTCCAAGTAATATTCGGCATGCTAATTACGTTGCCGATTGCCAAATTGCATTATCTCTTATAGTTTCCGAGATATGTGCAAACGAAATTTTACACCTTTGAATCTGTTTCTAACTTGGGTCAAAAATGTAAAATGGTCTTATGAATTAGCGATTTCGTTCCAATTGACATTCCAAGTAATATTCGGCATGCTAGTTACATTGCCGATTGCCAAATTGCATTATCTCCTATAGTTTCCAAGATATGGACTATCGACATCTTACAATATTGGCTCTGCTTCTAACTTGGGCCAAAATTGTAAAATGGTCTTATGAATTAGCGATTTCGTTCCAATTCACATTCCAAGTAATATTCGGCATGCTAATTACGTTGCCGATTGCCAAATTGCATTATCTCTTATAGTTTCCGAGATATGTGCAAACGAAATTTTACACCTTTGAATCTGTTTCTAACTTGGGTCAAAATTGTAAAATGGTCTTATGAATTAGCGATTTTGCTCCAATTCACATTCCGAGTAATATTCGGCATGCTAATTATATTGCCGATTGCCAAATTGCATTATATCCTATAGTTTCCAAGATATGGACTATCGACATCTTACAATATTGGCTCTACTTCTAACTTGGGACAGAATTGTAAAATGGTCTTAGGAATTAGCGATTTCGTTCCAATTCACATTCCAAGTAATATTCGTCATGCTAATTACGGTGACGATTGCCGAATTGCATTATCTCTTATGGTTTCCGAGATATGGACTATCGACATCTTACAATATTGGCTCTGCTTCTAACTTGGGCCAAAATTGTAAAATGGTCTTATGAATTAGTGATTTCGTTCCAATTCACATTCCAAGTAATTTTCGGCATGCTAATTACGTTGCCGATTGCCAAATTGCTTTACCTCCTATAGTTTCCAAGATATGGTCTATCGACATCTTACAATATTGGCTCTGCTTCTAACTTGGGCCA
The DNA here is from genome assembly GCF_030347505.1 of Rhynchophorus ferrugineus. Lineage (NCBI taxonomy): Eukaryota > Metazoa > Arthropoda > Insecta > Coleoptera > Curculionidae > Rhynchophorus > Rhynchophorus ferrugineus. Next base: position 23,940,817 of record NW_027472586.1, on the reverse strand, counting down.
AAATTGTAAAATGCTCTTATGAATTAGCGATTTCGTTCCAATTCACATTCAAAGAAATATTCGGCATGCTAATTACGTTGCCTGTTGCCAAATTGCATTATCTCTTATAGTTTCCGAAATATGGACTATCGACATCTTACCATATTGGCTCTGCTTCTAACTTGGGCCAAAATTGTAAAATGGTCTTATGAATTAGTGATTTCGTTCCAATTCACATTCCAAGTAATATTCGGCATGCTAATTACATTGGCGATTGCCAAATTGCATTATCTCTTATAGTTTCTGAGATATGCGCAATCGAAATTTTACACCTTAGGGTCCGTTTCTAACTTGGGTCAAAATTGTAAAATGGTCTTATGAATTAGCGATTTTGCTCCAATTCACATTCCGAGTAATATTCGGCATGCTAATTACGTTGCCGATTGCCATATTGCATTATCTTTTATAGTTTCGGAGATATGGGCTATCGACAGCTTACAATATTGGCTCTGTTTCTAACTTGGGCCAAAATTGTAAAATGGCCTTATGAATTAGTGATTTCGTTCCTATTCACATTCCAAGTAATATTCGGCATGCTAATGACGTTGCCAACTGCCAAATTGCATTATCTCTTATAGTATCCGAGATATGGGCAATCGAAATTTTACACCTTAGAGTCTGTTTCTAACTTGGGTCAAAATTGTAATATGGTCTTATGAATTAGCGATTTCGCTCCAATTCACATTCCAAGTAATATTCGGCATGCTAATTACATTGCCGATTGCCAAGTTGCATTATCTCTTATAGTTTCGGAGATATGGACTATAGACATCTTACAATATTGGCTCTGCTTCTAACTTGGGCCAGAATTGTAAAATGGTCTTATGAATTAGCGATTTCGTTTCAATTCACATTCCAAGTAATATTCGGCATGCTAATTACGTTGCCGATTGCCAAATTGCATTACCTCTTATAGTATCCGAGATATGGGCAATCGAAATTTTACAAGTTAGAGTCTGTTTCTAACTTGGGTCAAAATTGTAAAATGGTCTTATGAATTAGCGATTTCGCTCCAATTCACATTCCAAGTAATATTCGGCATGCTAATTACATTGCCGATTGCCAAGTTGCATTATCTCTTATAGTTTCGGAGATATGGACTATAGACATCTTACAATATTGGCTGTGCTTCTAACTTGGGCCAAAATTGTAAAATGGACTTATGAATTAGCGATTTTGCTCCAATTCACGTTCCGAGTATTATTTGGCATGCTAATTACGTTGCCGATTGCCAAATTTCATTATCTCTTATAGTTTCCGAGATATGGGCAATCGAAATTTTACACCTTAGTGTCTGTTTCTAACTGGGGTCAAAAGGGTTAAATGGTCTTATGAATTAGTGATTTCGTTCCAATTCACATTCCAAGTAATATTCGGCATGCTAATTACATTGCCGATTGCCAAGTTGCATTATCTCTTATAGTTTCGGAGATATGGACTATAGACATCTTACAATATTGGCTCTGCTTCTAACTTGGGCCAGAATTGTAAAATGGTCTTATGAATTAGCGATTTCGTTTCAATTCACATTCCAAGTAATATTCGGCATGCTAATTACGTTGCCGATTGCCAAATTGCATTACCTCTTATAGTATCCGAGATATGGGCAATCGAAATTTTACAAGTTAGAGTCTGTTTCTAACTTGGGTCAAAATTGTAAAATGGTCTTATGAATTAGCGATTTCGCTCCAATTCACATTCCAAGTAATATTCGGCATGCTAATTACATTGCCGATTGCCAAGTTGCATTATCTCTTATAGTTTCGGAGATATGGACTATAGACATCTTACAATATTGGCTGTGCTTCTAACTTGGGCCAAAATTGTAAAATGGACTTATGAATTAGCGATTTTGCTCCAATTCACGTTCCGAGTATTATTTGGCATGCTAATTACGTTGCCGATTGCCAAATTTCATTATCTTTTATAGTTTCCGAGATATGGACTATTGACATCTTACAATATTGGCTGTGCTTCTAACTTGTGCCAAAATTGTAAAATGGTCTTATGAATTAGCGATTTCGTTCCAATTCACATTCAAAGTAATATTCGGCATTGCTAATTACGTTGCCGATTGCCAAATTGCATTATCTCTTATAGTTTCCGAGATATGGGCAATCGAAATTTTACACCTTAGTGTCTGTTTCTAACTTGGGTCAAAATTGTAAAATGGTCTTATGAATTAGCGATTTTGCTCCAATTCACATTCCGAGTAATATTCGGCATGCTAATTACATTGCCGATCGCCAAATTGCATTATCTCATATAGTTTACGAGATATGGATTATCGGCATCTTACAATATTGGCTCTGCTTCTAACTTGGGCCAAAATTGTAAAATGGTCTTATGAATTAGCGATTTCGTTCCAATTCACATTCCAAGTAATATTCGGCATGCTAATTACGTTGCCGATTGCCAAATTGCATTATCTCTTATAGTTTCCGAGATATGGGCAATCGAAATTTTACACCTTAGAGTCAGTTTCTAACTTGGGTCAAAATTGTAAAATGGTCTTATGAATAAGCGATTTCGCTCCAATTCACATTCCAAGTAATATTCGGCATGCTAATAACATCGCCGATTGCCAAGTTGCATTATCTCTTATAGTTTCGGAGATATGGACTATAGACATCTTACAATAATGGCTCTGCTTCTAACTTGGGCCAGAATTGTAAAATGGTCTTATGAATTAGCGATTTTGCTCCAATTCACATTCCGAGTAATATTCGGCATGCTAATTACATTGCCGATCGCCAAATTGCATTATCTCATATAGTTTACGAGATATGGATTATCGGCATCTTACAATATTGGCTCTGCTTCTAACTTGGGCCAAAATTGTAAAATGGTCTTATGAATTAGCGATTTTGCTCCAATTCACATTCCGAGTAATATTCGGCATGCTAATTACATTGCCGATCGCCAAATTGCATTATCTCATATAGTTTACGAGATATGGATTATCGGCATCTTACAATATTGGCTCTGCTTCTAACTTGGGCCAAAATTGTAAAATGGTCTTATGAATTAGCGATTTCGTTCCAATTCACATTCCAAGTAATATTCGGCATGCTAATTACGTTGCCGATTGCCAAATTGCATTATCTCTTATAGTTTCCGAGATATGTGCAAACGAAATTTTACACCTTTGAATCTGTTTCTAACTTGGGTCAAAAATGTAAAATGGTCTTATGAATTAGCGATTTCGTTCCAATTGACATTCCAAGTAATATTCGGCATGCTAGTTACATTGCCGATTGCCAAATTGCATTATCTCCTATAGTTTCCAAGATATGGACTATCGACATCTTACAATATTGGCTCTGCTTCTAACTTGGGCCAAAATTGTAAAATGGTCTTATGAATTAGCGATTTCGTTCCAATTCACATTCCAAGTAATATTCGGCATGCTAATTACGTTGCCGATTGCCAAATTGCATTATCTCTTATAGTTTCCGAGATATGTGCAAACGAAATTTTACACCTTTGAATCTGTTTCTAACTTGGGTCAAAATTGTAAAATGGTCTTATGAATTAGCGATTTTGCTCCAATTCACATTCCGAGTAATATTCGGCATGCTAATTATATTGCCGATTGCCAAATTGCATTATATCCTATAGTTTCCAAGATATGGACTATCGACATCTTACAATATTGGCTCTACTTCTAACTTGGGACAGAATTGTAAAATGGTCTTAGGAATTAGCGATTTCGTTCCAATTCACATTCCAAGTAATATTCGTCATGCTAATTACGGTGACGATTGCCGAATTGCATTATCTCTTATGGTTTCCGAGATATGGACTATCGACATCTTACAATATTGGCTCTGCTTCTAACTTGGGCCAAAATTGTAAAATGGTCTTATGAATTAGTGATTTCGTTCCAATTCACATTCCAAGTAATTTTCGGCATGCTAATTACGTTGCCGATTGCCAAATTGCTTTACCTCCTATAGTTTCCAAGATATGGTCTATCGACATCTTACAATATTGGCTCTGCTTCTAACTTGGGCCAAAATTGTAAAATGCTCTTATGAATTAGCGATTTCGTTCCAATTCACATTCAAAGAAATATTCGGCATGCTAATTACGTTGCCTGTTGCCAAATTGCATTATCTCTTATAGTTTCCGAAATATGGACTATCGACATCTTACCATATTGGCTCTGCTTCTAACTTGGGCCAAAATTGTAAAATGGTCTTATGAATTAGTGATTTCGTTCCAATTCACATTCCAAGTAATATTCGGCATGCTAATTACATTGGCGATTGCCAAATTGCATTATCTCTTATAGTTTCTGAGATATGCGCAATCGAAATTTTACACCTTAGGGTCCGTTTCTAACTTGGGTCAAAATTGTAAAATGGTCTTATGAATTAGCGATTTTGCTCCAATTCACATTCCGAGTAATATTCGGCATGCTAATTACGTTGCCGATTGCCATATTGCATTATCTTTTATAGTTTCGGAGATATGGGCTATCGACAGCTTACAATATTGGCTCTGTTTCTAACTTGGGCCAAAATTGTAAAATGGCCTTATGAATTAGTGATTTCGTTCCTATTCACATTCCAAGTAATATTCGGCATGCTAATGACGTTGCCAACTGCCAAATTGCATTATCTCTTATAGTATCCGAGATATGGGCAATCGAAATTTTACACCTTAGAGTCTGTTTCTAACTTGGGTCAAAATTGTAATATGGTCTTATGAATTAGCGATTTCGCTCCAATTCACATTCCAAGTAATATTCGGCATGCTAATTACATTGCCGATTGCCAAGTTGCATTATCTCTTATAGTTTCGGAGATATGGACTATAGACATCTTACAATATTGGCTCTGCTTCTAACTTGGGCCAGAATTGTAAAATGGTCTTATGAATTAGCGATTTCGTTTCAATTCACATTCCAAGTAATATTCGGCATGCTAATTACGTTGCCGATTGCCAAATTGCATTACCTCTTATAGTATCCGAGATATGGGCAATCGAAATTTTACAAGTTAGAGTCTGTTTCTAACTTGGGTCAAAATTGTAAAATGGTCTTATGAATTAGCGATTTCGCTCCAATTCACATTCCAAGTAATATTCGGCATGCTAATTACATTGCCGATTGCCAAGTTGCATTATCTCTTATAGTTTCGGAGATATGGACTATAGACATCTTACAATATTGGCTGTGCTTCTAACTTGGGCCAAAATTGTAAAATGGACTTATGAATTAGCGATTTTGCTCCAATTCACGTTCCGAGTATTATTTGGCATGCTAATTACGTTGCCGATTGCCAAATTTCATTATCTCTTATAGTTTCCGAGATATGGGCAATCGAAATTTTACACCTTAGTGTCTGTTTCTAACTGGGGTCAAAAGGGTTAAATGGTCTTATGAATTAGTGATTTCGTTCCAATTCACATTCCAAGTAATATTCGGCATGCTAATTACATTGCCGATTGCCAAGTTGCATTATCTCTTATAGTTTCGGAGATATGGACTATAGACATCTTACAATATTGGCTCTGCTTCTAACTTGGGCCAGAATTGTAAAATGGTCTTATGAATTAGCGATTTCGTTTCAATTCACATTCCAAGTAATATTCGGCATGCTAATTACGTTGCCGATTGCCAAATTGCATTACCTCTTATAGTATCCGAGATATGGGCAATCGAAATTTTACAAGTTAGAGTCTGTTTCTAACTTGGGTCAAAATTGTAAAATGGTCTTATGAATTAGCGATTTCGCTCCAATTCACATTCCAAGTAATATTCGGCATGCTAATTACATTGCCGATTGCCAAGTTGCATTATCTCTTATAGTTTCGGAGATATGGACTATAGACATCTTACAATATTGGCTGTGCTTCTAACTTGGGCCAAAATTGTAAAATGGACTTATGAATTAGCGATTTTGCTCCAATTCACGTTCCGAGTATTATTTGGCATGCTAATTACGTTGCCGATTGCCAAATTTCATTATCTTTTATAGTTTCCGAGATATGGACTATTGACATCTTACAATATTGGCTGTGCTTCTAACTTGTGCCAAAATTGTAAAATGGTCTTATGAATTAGCGATTTCGTTCCAATTCACATTCAAAGTAATATTCGGCATTGCTAATTACGTTGCCGATTGCCAAATTGCATTATCTCTTATAGTTTCCGAGATATGGGCAATCGAAATTTTACACCTTAGTGTCTGTTTCTAACTTGGGTCAAAATTGTAAAATGGTCTTATGAATTAGCGATTTTGCTCCAATTCACATTCCGAGTAATATTCGGCATGCTAATTACATTGCCGATCGCCAAATTGCATTATCTCATATAGTTTACGAGATATGGATTATCGGCATCTTACAATATTGGCTCTGCTTCTAACTTGGGCCAAAATTGTAAAATGGTCTTATGAATTAGCGATTTCGTTCCAATTCACATTCCAAGTAATATTCGGCATGCTAATTACGTTGCCGATTGCCAAATTGCATTATCTCTTATAGTTTCCGAGATATGTGCAAACGAAATTTTACACCTTTGAATCTGTTTCTAACTTGGGTCAAAAATGTAAAATGGTCTTATGAATTAGCGATTTCGTTCCAATTGACATTCCAAGTAATATTCGGCATGCTAGTTACATTGCCGATTGCCAAATTGCATTATCTCCTATAGTTTCCAAGATATGGACTATCGACATCTTACAATATTGGCTCTGCTTCTAACTTGGGCCAAAATTGTAAAATGGTCTTATGAATTAGCGATTTCGTTCCAATTCACATTCCAAGTAATATTCGGCATGCTAATTACGTTGCCGATTGCCAAATTGCATTATCTCTTATAGTTTCCGAGATATGTGCAAACGAAATTTTACACCTTTGAATCTGTTTCTAACTTGGGTCAAAATTGTAAAATCTTCTTATGAATTAGCGATTTTGCTCCAATTCACATTCCGAGTAATATTCGGCATGCTAATTATATTGCCGATTGCCAAATTGCATTATATCCTATAGTTTCCAAGATATGGACTATCGACATCTTACAATATTGGCTCTACTTCTAACTTGGGCCAAAATTGTAAAATGGTCTTATGAATTAGCGATTTCGTTCCAATTCACATTCCAAGTAATTTTCGGCATGCTAATTACGTTGCCGATTGCCAAATTGCTTTACCTCCTATAGTTTCCAAGATATGGTCTATCGACATCTTACAATATTGGCTCTGCTTCTAACTTGGGCCAAAATTGTAAAATGCTCTTATGAATTAGCGATTTCGTTCCAATTCACATTCAAAGAAATATTCGGCATGCTAATTACGTTGCCTGTTGCCAAATTGCATTATCTCTTATAGTTTCCGAAATATGGACTATCGACATCTTACCATATTGGCTCTGCTTCTAACTTGGGCCAAAATTGTAAAATGGTCTTATGAATTAGTGATTTCGTTCCAATTCACATTCCAAGTAATTTTCGGCATGCTAATTACGTTGCCGATTGCCAAATTGCTTTACCTCCTATAGTTTCCAAGATATGGTCTATCGACATCTTACAATATTGGCTCTGCTTCTAACTTGGGCCAAAATTGTAAAATGCTCTTATGAATTAGCGATTTCGTTCCAATTCACATTCAAAGAAATATTCGGCATGCTAATTACGTTGCCTGTTGCCAAATTGCATTATCTCTTATAGTTTCCGAAATATGGACTATCGACATCTTACCATATTGGCTCTGCTTCTAACTTGGGCCAAAATTGTAAAATGGTCTTATGAATTAGTGATTTCGTTCCAATTCACATTCCAAGTAATATTCGGCATGCTAATTACATTGGCGATTGCCAAATTGCATTATCTCTTATAGTTTCTGAGATATGCGCAATCGAAATTTTACACCTTAGGGTCCGTTTCTAACTTGGGTCAAAATTGTAAAATGGTCTTATGAATTAGCGATTTTGCTCCAATTCACATTCCGAGTAATATTCGGCATGCTAATTACGTTGCCGATTGCCATATTGCATTATCTTTTATAGTTTCGGAGATATGGGCTATCGACAGCTTACAATATTGGCTCTGTTTCTAACTTGGGCCAAAATTGTAAAATGGCCTTATGAATTAGTGATTTCGTTCCTATTCACATTCCAAGTAATATTCGGCATGCTAATGACGTTGCCAACTGCCAAATTGCATTATCTCTTATAGTATCCGAGATATGGGCAATCGAAATTTTACACCTTAGAGTCTGTTTCTAACTTGGGTCAAAATTGTAATATGGTCTTATGAATTAGCGATTTCGCTCCAATTCACATTCCAAGTAATATTCGGCATGCTAATTACATTGCCGATTGCCAAGTTGCATTATCTCTTATAGTTTCGGAGATATGGACTATAGACATCTTACAATATTGGCTCTGCTTCTAACTTGGGCCAGAATTGTAAAATGGTCTTATGAATTAGCGATTTCGTTTCAATTCACATTCCAAGTAATATTCGGCATGCTAATTACGTTGCCGATTGCCAAATTGCATTACCTCTTATAGTATCCGAGATATGGGCAATCGAAATTTTACAAGTTAGAGTCTGTTTCTAACTTGGGTCAAAATTGTAAAATGGTCTTATGAATTAGCGATTTCGCTCCAATTCACATTCCAAGTAATATTCGGCATGCTAATTACATTGCCGATTGCCAAGTTGCATTATCTCTTATAGTTTCGGAGATATGGACTATAGACATCTTACAATATTGGCTGTGCTTCTAACTTGGGCCAAAATTGTAAAATGGACTTATGAATTAGCGATTTTGCTCCAATTCACGTTCCGAGTATTATTTGGCATGCTAATTACGTTGCCGATTGCCAAATTTCATTATCTTTTATAGTTTCCGAGATATGGACTATTGACATCTTACAATATTGGCTGTGCTTCTAACTTGTGCCAAAATTGTAAAATGGTCTTATGAATTAGCGATTTCGTTCCAATTCACATTCAAAGTAATATTCGGCATTGCTAATTACGTTGCCGATTGCCAAATTGCATTATCTCTTATAGTTTCCGAGATATGGGCAATCGAAATTTTACACCTTAGTGTCTGTTTCTAACTTGGGTCAAAATTGTAAAATGGTCTTATGAATTAGCGATTTTGCTCCAATTCACATTCCGAGTAATATTCGGCATGCTAATTACATTGCCGATCGCCAAATTGCATTATCTCATATAGTTTACGAGATATGGATTATCGGCATCTTACAATATTGGCTCTGCTTCTAACTTGGGCCAAAATTGTAAAATGGTCTTATGAATTAGCGATTTCGTTCCAATTCACATTCCAAGTAATATTCGGCATGCTAATTACGTTGCCGATTGCCAAATTGCATTATCTCTTATAGTTTCCGAGATATGTGCAAACGAAATTTTACACCTTTGAATCTGTTTCTAACTTGGGTCAAAAATGTAAAATGGTCTTATGAATTAGCGATTTCGTTCCAATTGACATTCCAAGTAATATTCGGCATGCTAGTTACATTGCCGATTGCCAAATTGCATTATCTCCTATAGTTTCCAAGATATGGACTATCGACATCTTACAATATTGGCTCTGCTTCTAACTTGGGCCAAAATTGTAAAATGGTCTTATGAATTAGCGATTTCGTTCCAATTCACATTCCAAGTAATATTCGGCATGCTAATTACGTTGCCGATTGCCAAATTGCATTATCTCTTATAGTTTCCGAGATATGTGCAAACGAAATTTTACACCTTTGAATCTGTTTCTAACTTGGGTCAAAATTGTAAAATCTTCTTATGAATTAGCGATTTTGCTCCAATTCACATTCCGAGTAATATTCGGCATGCTAATTATATTGCCGATTGCCAAATTGCATTATATCCTATAGTTTCCAAGATATGGACTATCGACATCTTACAATATTGGCTCTACTTCTAACTTGGGCCAAAATTGTAAAATGGTCTTATGAATTAGCGATTTCGTTCCAATTCACATTCCAAGTAATTTTCGGCATGCTAATTACGTTGCCGATTGCCAAATTGCTTTACCTCCTATAGTTTCCAAGATATGGTCTATCGACATCTTACAATATTGGCTCTGCTTCTAACTTGGGCCAAAATTGTAAAATGCTCTTATGAATTAGCGATTTCGTTCCAATTCACATTCAAAGAAATATTCGGCATGCTAATTACGTTGCCTGTTGCCAAATTGCATTATCTCTTATAGTTTCCGAAATATGGACTATCGACATCTTACCATATTGGCTCTGCTTCTAACTTGGGCCAAAATTGTAAAATGGTCTTATGAATTAGTGATTTCGTTCCAATTCACATTCCAAGTAATATTCGGCATGCTAATTACATTGGCGATTGCCAAATTGCATTATCTCTTATAGTTTCTGAGATATGCGCAATCGAAATTTTACACCTTAGGGTCCGTTTCTAACTTGGGTCAAAATTGTAAAATGGTCTTATGAATTAGCGATTTTGCTCCAATTCACATTCCGAGTAATATTCGGCATGCTAATTACGTTGCCGATTGCCATATTGCATTATCTTTTATAGTTTCGGAGATATGGGCTATCGACAGCTTACAATATTGGCTCTGTTTCTAACTTGGGCCAAAATTGTAAAATGGCCTTATGAATTAGTGATTTCGTTCCTATTCACATTCCAAGTAATATTCGGCATGCTAATGACGTTGCCAACTGCCAAATTGCATTATCTCTTATAGTATCCGAGATATGGGCAATCGAAATTTTACACCTTAGAGTCTGTTTCTAACTTGGGTCAAAATTGTAATATGGTCTTATGAATTAGCGATTTCGCTCCAATTCACATTCCAAGTAATATTCGGCATGCTAATTACATTGCCGATTGCCAAGTTGCATTATCTCTTATAGTTTCGGAGATATGGACTATAGACATCTTACAATATTGGCTCTGCTTCTAACTTGGGCCAGAATTGTAAAATGGTCTTATGAATTAGCGATTTCGTTTCAATTCACATTCCAAGTAATATTCGGCATGCTAATTACGTTGCCGATTGCCAAATTGCATTACCTCTTATAGTATCCGAGATATGGGCAATCGAAATTTTACAAGTTAGAGTCTGTTTCTAACTTGGGTCAAAATTGTAAAATGGTCTTATGAATTAGCGATTTCGCTCCAATTCACATTCCAAGTAATATTCGGCATGCTAATTACATTGCCGATTGCCAAGTTGCATTATCTCTTATAGTTTCGGAGATATGGACTATAGACATCTTACAATATTGGCTGTGCTTCTAACTTGGGCCAAAATTGTAAAATGGACTTATGAATTAGCGATTTTGCTCCAATTCACGTTCCGAGTATTATTTGGCATGCTAATTACGTTGCCGATTGCCAAATTTCATTATCTTTTATAGTTTCCGAGATATGGACTATTGACATCTTACAATATTGGCTGTGCTTCTAACTTGGGCCAAAATTGTAAAATGGTCTTATGAATTAGCGATTTCGTTCCAATTCACATTCAAAGTAATATTCGGCATTGCTAATTACGTTGCCGATTGCCAAATTGCATTATCTTTTATAGTTTCCGAGATATGGGCTATCGACATCTTACAATATTGGCTCTGCTTCTAACTTGTGCCAGAATTGTAAAATGGTCTTATGAATTAGCGATTTCGTTCCAATTCACACTCCAAGTAATATTCGGCATGCTAATTACGTTGCCGATTGCCAAATTGCATTACCTCTTATAGTTTCTGAGATATGCGCAATCGAAATTTTACACCTTAAGGTCCGTTTCTAACTTGGGTCAAAATTGTAAAATGGTCTTATGAATTAGCGATTTCGTTCCAATTCACATTCCAAGTAATATTCGGCATTATAATTACGCTGCCGATTGCCAAATTGCATTACCTCTTATAGTTTCCGAGATATGGGCAATTGAAATTTTACACCTAAGTGTCTGTTTCTAACTTGGGTCAAAATTGTAAAATGGTCTTATGAATTAGCGATTTTGCTCCAATTCACATTCCAAGTAATATTCGGCATGCTAATTACGTTGCCGATTGCCAAATTGCATTATCTCTTATAGTTTCCGAGATATGGGCAATCGAAATTTTACACCTTAGAGTCAGTTTCTAACTTGGGTCAAAATTGTAAAATGGTCTTATGAATAAGCGATTTCGCTCCAATTCACATTCCAAGTAATATTCGGCATGCTAATTACATCGCCGATTGCCAAGTTGCATTATCTCTTATAGTTTCGGAGATATGGACTATAGACATCTTACAATAATGGCTCTGCTTCTAACTTGGGCCAGAATTGTAAAATGGTCTTATGAATTAGCGATTTCGTTCCAATTCACATTCCAAGTAATATTCGGCATGCTAATTACGTTGCCGATTGCCAAATTGCATTATCTCATATAGTTTCCGAGATATGGACTATCGACATCTTACAATATTGGCTGTGCTTCTAACTTGGGCCAAAATTGTAAAATGGACTTATGAATTAGCGATTTTGCTTCAATTCACATTCCGAGTAATATTTGGCATGCTAATTACGTTGCCGATTGCCAAATTTCATTATCTTTTATAGTTTCCGAGATATGGACTATCGACATCTTACAATATTGGCTGTGCTTCTAACTTGGGCCAAAATTGTAAAATGGTCTTATGAATTAGCGATTTCGTTCCAATTCACATTCAAAGTAATATTCGGCATTGCTAATTACGTTGCCGATTGCCAAATTGCATTATCTTTTATAGTTTCCGAGATATGGGCTATCGACATCTTACAATATTGGCTCTGCTTCTAACTTGTGCCAGAATTGTAAAATGGTCTTATGAATTAGCGATTTCGTTCCAATTCACACTCCAAGTAATATTCGGCATGCTAATTACGTTGCCGATGGCCAACTCGCATTATCTCGTTTAGTTTCCGAGATATGTACTATCGACATCTTACAATATTGGCTCTGCTTCTATCTTGGACCAAAATTGTAAAATGGCCCTATGAATTAGCGATTTCTTTAAAATTCACATTCCAAGTAATATTCGGCATGCTAATTACGTTGCCGATTGCCAAATTGCATTATCTCTTATAGTTTCCGAGATATGGGCAATCGAAATTTTACACCTTAGTGTCTGTTTCTAACTGGGGTCAAAAGGGTTAAATGGTCTTATGAATTAGTGATTTCGTTCCAATTCACATTCCAAGTAATATTCGGCATGCTAATTACGTTGCCGATTGCCAAATTGCATTATCTCTTATAGTTTCCGAGATATGGGCAATCGAAATTTTACACCTTAGTGTCTGTTTCTAACTTGGGTCAAAATTGTAAAATGGTCTTATGAATTAGCGATTTTTCTCCAATTCACATTCCGAGTAATATTCGGCATGCTAATTACATTGCCGATCGCCAAATTGCATTATCTCATATAGTTTACGAGATATGGATTATCGGCATCTTACAATATTGGCTCTGCTTCTAACTTGGGCCAAAATTGTAAAATGGTCTTATGAATTAGCGATTTTGCTCCAATTCACATTCCGAGTAATATTCGGCATGCTAATTACATTGCCGATCGCCAAATTGCATTATCTCATATAGTTTACGAGATATGGATTATCGGCATCTTACAATATTGGCTCTGCTTCTAACTTGGGCCAAAATTGTAAAATGGTCTTATGAATTAGCGATTTCGTTCCAATTCACATTCCAAGTAATATTCGGCATGCTAATTACGTTGCCGATTGCCAAATTGCATTATCTCTTATAGTTTCCGAGATATGTGCAAACGAAATTTTACACCTTTGAATCTGTTTCTAACTTGGGTCAAAAATGTAAAATGGTCTTATGAATTAGCGATTTCGTTCCAATTCACATTCCAAGTAATATTCGGCATGCTAGTTACATTGCCGATTGCCAAATTGCATTATCTCCTATAGTTTCCAAGATATGGACTATCGACATCTTACAATATTGGCTCTGCTTCTAACTTGGGCCAAAATTGTAAAATGGTCTTATGAATTAGCGATTTCGTTCCAATTCACATTCCAAGTAATATTCGGCATGCTAATTACGTTGCCGATTGCCAAATTGCATTATCTCTTATAGTTTCCTAGATATGTGCAAACGAAATTTTACACCTTTGAATCTGTTTCTAACTTGGGTCAAAATTGTAAAATGGTCTTATGAATTAGCGATTTTGCTCCAATTCACATTCCGAGTAATATTCGGCATGCTAATTATATTGCCGATTGCCAAATTGCATTATATCCTATAGTTTCCAAGATATGGACTATCGACATCTTACAATATTGGCTCTACTTCTAGCTTGGGTTAAAATTGTAAAATGGTCTTATGAATTAGCGATTTCGTTCAAATTCACATTCCAAGTTATATTCGGCATGCTAATTACGTTGCCGGTTGCCAAATTGCATTATCTCTTATAGTTTCCAAGATATGGACTATCGACATCTTACAATATTGGCTCTGCTTCTAACTTGGGTTAAAATTGTAAAATGGTCTTATGAATCAGCGATTTCGTTAAAATTCACATTCCAAGTAATATTCGGCATGCTAATTAAGTTGCCGATTGCCAAATTGCATTATCTTTTATAGTTTCCGAGATATGGACTATCGACATCTGACAATATTGGCTCTGCTTCTAACTTGGGCCAGAATTGTAAAATGGTGTTATGAATTAGCGATTTCGTTCCAATACACATTCCAAGTAATATTCGGCATGCTAATTACGTCTCCGATTGCCAAATTGCATTATCCCTTATAGTTTCCGAGATATGGGCAATCGAAATTTTACACCTTAGAATCTGTTTCTAACTTGGGTCAAAAAGGTAAAATTTTCTTATGGATTAGCCATTTCGTTCCATTTCACATTCCAAGTAACATTCGGCATGCTAATTACGTTGCCGATTGCCAAATTGTATTATCTCTTATAGTTTCCGAGATATGGGCAATCGAAGTTTTACACCTTAGTGTCTGTTTCTAACTGGGGTCAAAATTGTTAAAT
The DNA here is from genome assembly GCF_030347505.1 of Rhynchophorus ferrugineus. Classification (NCBI taxonomy): domain Eukaryota; kingdom Metazoa; phylum Arthropoda; class Insecta; order Coleoptera; family Curculionidae; genus Rhynchophorus; species Rhynchophorus ferrugineus. Next base: position 23,925,759 of record NW_027472586.1, on the reverse strand, counting down.
GGTCTTATGAATTAGTGATTTCGTTCCAATTCACATTCCAAGTAATATTCGGCATGCTAATTACATTTCCGATTGCCAAATTGCATTATCTCTTATAGTTTCCGAGATATGGGCAATCGAAATTTTACACCTTAGTGTCTGTTTCTAACTTGGGTCAAAATTGTAAAATGGTCTTATGAATTAGCGATTTTGCTCCAATTCACATTCCGAGTAATATTTGGCATGATAATTACGTTGCCGATTGCCAAATAGCATTATCTTTTATAGTTTCCGAGATATGGGCTATCGACATCTTACAATATTGGCTCTGCTTCTAACTTGTGCCAGAATTGTAAAATGGTCTTATGAATTAGCGATTTCGTTCCAATTCACATTCCAAGTAACATTCGGCATTACGTTGCCGATTGCCAAATTGTATTATCTCTTATAGTTTCCGAGATATGGGCAATCGAAATTTTACACCTTAGAGTCTGTTTCTAACTTGGGTCAAAATTGTAAAATGGTCTTACGAATTAGCGATTTCGCTCCAATTCACATTCCAAGTAATATTCGGCATGCTAATTACGTTGCCGATTGCCAAATTGCATTATCTCTTATAGTTTCCGAGATATGGACTATCGACCTCTGACAATATTAGCTCTGCTTCTAACTTGGACCAGAATTGTAAAATGGTTTTATGAATTAGCGATTTCGTTCCAATTCACATTCCAAGTAATATTCGGAATGCTAATTACGTTGCCGATTGCCAAATTGCATTATTTCATATAGTTTCCGAGATATGGACTATCGACATCTTACAATATTGGCTGTGCTTCTAACTTGGGCCAAAATTGTAAAATGGTCTTATGAATTAGTGATTTCGTTCCAATTCACATTCCAAGTAATATTCGGCATGCTAATTACATTGCCGATTACCAAATTGCATTATCTCTTATAGTTTCCGAGATATGGGCAGTTGAAGTTTTACACCTTAGTGTCTGTTTCTAACTTGGGTCAAAATTGTAAAATGGTCTTATGAATTAGCGATTTTGCTCCAATTCACATTCCGAGTAATATTCGGCATGCTAATTATATTGCCGATTGCCAAATTGCATTATATCCTATAGTTTCCAAGATATGGACTATCGACATCTTACAATATTGGCTCTGCTTCTAACTTGGGCCAAAATTGTAAAATGGTCTTATGAATTAGCGATTTCGTTCCAATTCACATTCCAAGTAATTTTCGGCATGCTAATTACGTTGCCGATTGCCAAATTGCATTACCTCCTATAGTTTCCAAGATATGGTCTATCGACATCTTACAATATTGGCTCTGCTTCTAACTTGGACCAAAATTGTAAAATGCTCTTATGAATTAACGATTTCGTTCCAATTCACATTCAAAGAAATATTCGGCATGCTAATTACGTTGCCTGTTGCCAAATTGCATTATCTCTTATAATTTCCGAAATATGGACTATCGACATCTTACAATATTGGCTCTGCTTCTAACTTGGGAAAAAATTGTAAAATGGTCTTATGAATTAGTGATTTCGTTCCAATTCACATTCCAAGTAATATTCGGCATGCTAATTACATTGGCGATTGCCAAATTGCATTATCTCTTATAGTTTCTGAGATATGCGCAATCGAAATTTTACACCTTAGGGTCCGTTTCTAACTTGGGTCAAAATTGTAAAATGGTCTTATGAATTAGCGATTTTGCTCCAATTCACATTCCGAGTAATACTCGGCATGCTAATTACGTTGCCGATTGCCATATTGCATTATCTTTTATAGTTTCGGAGATATGGGCTATCGACATCTTACAATATTGGCTCTGCTTCTAACTTGGGTTAAAATTGTAAAATGGTCTTATGAATCAGCGATTTCGTTAAAATTCACATTCCAAGTAATATTCGGCATGCTAATTACGTTGCCGATTGCCAAATTGCATTATCTTTTATAGTTTCCGAGATATGGACTATCGACATCTGACAATATTGGCTCTGCTTCTAACTTGGGCCAGAATTGTAAAATGGTGTTATGAATTAGCGATATCGTTCCAATACACATTACAAGTAATATTCGGCATGCTAATTACGTCTCCGATTGCCAAATTGCATTATCCCTTATAGTTTCCGAGATATGGGCAATCGAAATTTTACACCTTAGAATCTGTTTCTAACTTGGGTCAAAAAGGTAAAACGGTCTTATGGATTAGCGATTTCGTTCCATTTCACATTCCAAGTAACATTCGGCATGCTAATTACGTTGCCGATTGCCAAATTGTATTATCTCTTATAGTTTTCGAGATATGGGCAATCAAAATTTTACACCTTAGTGTCTGTTTCTAACTGGGGTCAAAATTGTTAAATGGTCTTATGAATTAGTGATTTCGTTCCAATTCACATTCCAAGTAATATTCGGCATGCTAATTACATTGCCGATTGCCAAATTGCATTATCTCTTATAGTTTCCTAGATATGGGCAATCGAAATTTTACACCTTAGTGTCTGTTTCTAACTTGGGTCAAAATTGTAAAATGGTCTTATGAATTAGCGATTTTGCTCCAATTCACATTCCGAGTAATATTTGGCATGATAATTACGTTGCCGATTGCCAAATTGCATTATCTTTTATAGTTTCCGAGATATGGGCTATCGACATCTTACAATATTGGCTCTGCTTCTAACTTGTGCCAGAATTGTAAAATGGTCTTATGAATTAGCGATTTCGTTCCAATTCACATTCCAAGTACCATTCGGCATGCTAATTACGTTGCCGATTGCCAAATTGTATTATCTCTTATAGTTTCCGAGATATGGGCAATCGAAATTTTACACCTTAGAGTCTGTTTCTAACTTGAGTCAAAATTGTAAAATGGTCTTACGAATTAGCGATTTCGCTCCAATTCGCATTCCAAGTATTATTCGGCATGCTAATTACGTTGCCGATTGCCAAATTGCATTATCCCTTATAGTTTCCGAGATATGGACTATCGACATCTGACAATATTAGCTCTGCTTCTAACTTGGGCCAGAATTGTAAAATGGTTTTATGAATTAGCGATTTCGTTCCAATTCACATTCCAAGTAATATTCGGAATGCTAATTACGTTGCCGATTGCCAAATTGCATTATCTCATATAGTTTCCGAGATATGGCCTATCGACATCTTACAATATTGGCTGTGCTTCTAACTTGGGCCAAAATTGTAAAATGGTCTTATGAATTAGCGATTTCGTTCCAATTCACATTCAAAGTAATATTCGACATTGATAATTACGTTGCCGATGGCCAAATTGCATTATCTCTTGTAGTTTCCGAGATATGGGCAATCGAAATTTTACACCTTAGAGTCTGTTTCTAACTTGAGTCAAAATTGTAAAATGGTCTTACGAATTAGCGATTTCGCTCCAATTCGCATTCCAAGTATTATTCGGCATGCTAATTACGTTGCCGATTGCCAAATTGCATTATCCCTTATAGTTTCCGAGATATGGACTATCGACATCTGACAATATTAGCTCTGCTTCTAACTTGGGCCAGAATTGTAAAATGGTTTTATGAATTAGCGATTTCGTTCCAATTCACATTCCAAGTAATATTCGGAATGCTAATTACGTTGCCGATTGCCAAGTTGCATTATCTCTTATAGTTTCGGAGATATGGACTATAGACATCTTACAATATTGGCTCTGCTTCTAACTTGGGCCAGAATTGTAAAATGGTCTTATGAATTAGCGATTTCGTTCCAATTCACATTCCAAGTAATTTTCGGCATGCTAATTATATTGCCGATTGCCAAATTGCATTATATCCTATAGCTTCCAAGATATGGATTATCGACATCTTACAATATTGGCTCTGCTTCTAACTTGGGCCAAAATTGTAAAATGCTCTTATGAATTAGCGATTTCGTTCCAATTCACATTCAAAGAAATATTCGGCATGCTAATTACGTTGCCTGTTGCCAAATTGCATTATCTCTTATAGTTTCCGAAATATGGACTATCGACATCTTACAATATTGGCTCGGCTTCTAACTTGGGCCAAAATTGTAAAATGGTCTTATGAATTAGTGATTTCGTTCCAATTCACATTCCAAGTAATATTCGGCATGCTAATTACATTGGCGATTGCCAAATTGCATTATCTCTTATAGTTTCTGAGATATGCGCAATCGAAATTTTACACCTTAGGGTCCGTTTCTAACTTGGGTCAAAATTGTAAAATGGTCTTATGAATTAGCGATTTTGCTCCAATTCACATTCCGAGTAATATTCGGCATGCTAATTACGTTGCCGATTACCAAATTGCATTATCTCTTATAGTTTCCGAGATATGGGCAATTGAAATTTTACACCTTAGTGTCTGTTTCTAACTTGGGTCAAAATTGTAAAATGGTCTTATGAATTAGCGATTTTGCTCCAATTCACATTCCGAGTAATATTCGGCATGCTAATTATATGGCCGATTGCCAAATTGCATTATATCCTATAGCTTCCAAGATATGGACTATCGACATCTTACAATATTGGCTCTGCTTCTAACTTGGGCCAAAATTGTAAAATGGTCTTATGAATTAGCGATTTCGTTCCAATTCACATTCCAAGTAATTTTCGGCATGCTAATTACGTTGCCGATTGCCAAATTGCTTTACCTCCTATAGTTTCCAAGATATGGTCTATCGACATCTTACAATATTGGCTCTGCTTCTAACTTGGGCCAAAATTGTAAAATGCTCTTATGAATTAGCGATTTCGTTCCAATTCACATTCAAAGAAATATTCGGCATGCTAATTACGTTGCCTGTTACCAAATTGCATTATCTCTTATAGTTTCCGAAATATGGACTATCGACATCTTACAATATTGGCTCTGCTTCTAACTTGGGCCAAAATTGTAAAATGGTCTTATGAATTAGTGATTTCGTTCCAATTCACATTCCAAGTAATATTCGGAATGCTAATTACATTGGCGATTGCCAAATTGCATTATCTCTTATAGTTTCTGAGATATGCGCAATCGAAATTTTACGCCTTAGGGTCCGTTTCTAACTTGGGTCAAAATTGTAAAATGGTCTTATGAATTAGCGATTTTGCTCCAATTCACATTCCGAGTAGTATTCGGCATGCTAATTACGTTGCCGATTGCCATATTGCATTATCTTTTATAGTTTCGGAGATATGGGCTATCGACAGCTTACAATATTGGCTCGGTTTCTAACTTGGGCCAAAATTGTAAAATGGCCTTATGAATTAGTGATTTCGTTCCTATTCACATTCCAAGTAATATTCGGCATGCTAATGACGTTGCCAACTGCCAAATTGCATTATCTCTTATAGTATCCGAGATATAGGCAATCGAAATTTTACACCTTAGAGTCTGTTTCTAACTTGGGTCAAAATTGTAATATGGTCTTATGAATTAGCGATTTCGCTCCAATTCACATTCCAAGTAATATTCGGCATGCTAATTACATTGCCGATTGCCAAGTTGCATTATCTCTTATAGTTTCGGAGATATGGACTATAGACATCTTACAATATTGGCTCTGCTTCTAACTTGGGCCAGAATTGTAAAATGGTCTTATGAATTAGCGATTTCGTTTCAATTCACATTCCAAGTAATATTCGGCATGCTAATTACGTTGCCGATTGCCAAATTGCATTACCTCTTATAGTATCCGAGATATGGGCAATCGAAATTTTACAAGTTAGAGTCTGTTTCTAACTTGGGTCAAAATTGTAAAATGGTCTTATGAATTAGCGATTTCGTCCCAATTCACACTCCAAGTAATATTCGGCATGCTAATTACGTTGCCGATTGCCAAATTGCATTATCCCTTATAGTTTCCGAGATATGGACTATCGACATCTTACAATATTGGCTCTTCTTCTAACTTGAGCCAGAATTGTAAAATGGTCTTTTGGATTAGCGATTTCGGTCCAATTCACATTCCAAGTAATATTTGGCATGCTAATTACGTTGCCGATGGCCAACTCGCATTATCTCGTTTAGTTTCCGAGATATGTACTATCGACATCTTACAATATTCGCTCTGCTTCTATCTTGGACCAAAATTGTAAAATGGCCCTATAAATTAGCGATTTCTTTAAAATTCACATTCCAAGTAATATTCGGCATGCTAATTACGTTGCCGATTGCCAAATTGCATTATCTCTTATAGTTTCCGAGATATGGGCAATCGAAATTTTACACCTTAGTGTCTGTTTCTAACTGGGGTCAAAAGGGTTAAATGGTCTTATGAATTAGTGATTTTGCTCCAATTCACATTCCGAGTAATATTCGGCATGCTAATTACATTGCCGATCGCCAAATTGCATTATCTCATATAGTTTACGAGATATGGATTATCGGATTCTTACAATATTGGCTCTGCTTCTAACTTGGGCCAAAATTGTAAAATGGTCTTATGAATTAGCGATTTTGCTCCAATTCACATTCCGAGTAATATTCGGCATGCTAATTACATTGCCGATCGCCAAATTGCATTATCTCATATAGTTTACGAGATATGGATTATCGGCATCTTACAATATTGGCTCTGCTTCTAACTTGGGCCAAAATTGTAAAATGGTCTTATGAATTAGCGATTTCGTTCCAATTCACATTCCAAGTAATATTCGGCATGCTAATTACGTTGCCGATTGCCAAATTGCATTATCTCTTATAGTTTCCGAGATATGTGCAAACGAAATTTTACACCTTTGAATCTGTTTCTAACTTGGGTCAAAAATGTAAAATGGTCTTATGAATTAGCGATTTCGTTCCAATTCACATTCCAAGTAATATTCGGCATGCTAGTTACATTGCCGATTGCCAAATTGCATTATCTCCTATAGTTTCCAAGATATGGACTATCGACATCTTACAATATTGGCTCTGCTTCTACCTTGGGCCAAAATTGTAAAATGGTCTTATGAATTAGCGATTTCGTTCCAATTCACATTCCAAGTAATATTCGGCATGCTAATTACGTTGCCGATTGCCAAATTGCATTATCTCTTATAGTTTCCGAGATATGTGCAAACGAAATTTTACACCTTTGAATCTGTTTCTAACTTGGGTCAAAAATGTAAAATGGTCTTATGAATTAGCGATTTCGTTCCAATTCACATTCCGAGTAATATTCGACAGGCTAATTACATTGCCGATTGCCAAATTGCATTATCTCTTATAGTTTTCGAGATATGGACTATCGACATCTGACAATATTGGCTCTACTTCTAACTTGGGACAGAATTGTAAAATGGTCTTAGGAATTAGCGATTTCGTTCCAATTCACATTCCAAGTAATATTCGTCATGCTAATTACGGTGACGATTGCCGAATTGCATTATCTCTTATAGTTTCCGAGATATGGACTATCGACATTTTACAATATTGGCTCTGCTTCTAACTTGGGTTAAAATTGTAAAATGGTCTTATGAATTAGCGATTTCGTTCCAATTCACATTCCAAGTAATATTCGTCATGCTAATTACGGTGACGATTGCCGAATTGCATTATCTCTTATGGTTTCCGAGATATGGACTATCGACATTTTACAATATTGGCTCTGCTTCTAACTTGGGTTAAAATTGTAAAATGGTCTTATGAATCAGCGATTTCGTTCAAATTCACATTCCAAGTAATATTCGGCATGCTAATTACGTTGCCGGTTGCCAAATTGCATTATCTCTTATAGTTTCCAAGATATGGACTATCGACATCTTACAATATTGGCTCTGCTTCTAACTTGGGTTAAAATTGTAAAATGGTCTTATGAATCAGCGATTTCGTTAAAATTCACATTCCAAGTAATATTCGGCATGCTAATTACGTTGCCGGTTGCCAAATTGGATTATCTCTTATAGTTTCCAAGATATGCACTATCGACATCTTACAATATTGGCTCTGCTTCTAACTTGGGTTAACATTGTAAAATGGTCTTATGAATCAGCGATTTCGTTAAAATTCACATTCCAAGTAATATTCGGCATGCAAATTACGTTGCCGATTGCCAAATTGCATTATCCCTTATAGTTTTCGAGATATGGGGAATCGAAATTTTACACCTTAGAGTCTGTTTCTAACTTGGGTCAAAATTGTAAAATGGTCCTATGAATTAGCGATTTCGCTCCTATTCAATTCCAAGTAATATTCGGCATGCTAATTACGTTGCCGATTGCCAAATTGCTTTATCTTTTATAGTTTCCGAGATATGGACTATCGACATCTGACAATATTGGCTCTGCTTCTAACTTGGGCCAGAATTGTTAAATGGTCTTATGAATTAGCGATTTCGTTCCAATACACATTCCAAGTAATATTCGGCATGCTAATTACATTGCCGATCGCCAAATTGCATTATCTCATATAGTTTACGAGATATGGATTATCGGCATCTTACAATATTGGCTGTTTTTCTAACTTGGGCCAACATTGTAAAATGGTCTTATGAATTAGCGATTTCGTTCCAATTCACATTCCAAGTAATATTCGGCATGCTAATTACATTGCCGATTGCCAAATTGCATTATCTCCTATAGTTTCCAAGATATGGACTATCGACATCTTACAATATTGGCTCTGCTTCTAACTTGGGCCAAAATTGTAAAATGGTCTTATGAATTAGCGATTTCGTTCCAATTCACATTCCAAGTAATATTCGGCATGCTAATTACATCGCCGATTGCCAAATTGCATTATCTCTTATAGTTTCCGAGATATGGACTATCGACATCTGACAATATTGGCTCTACTTCTAACTTGGGACAGAATTGTAAAATGGTCTTAGGAATTAGCGATTTCGTTCCAATTCACAATCCAAGTAATATTCGTCATGCGAATTACGGTGACAATTGCCGAATTGTATTATCTCTTATGGTTTCCGAGATATGGACTATCGACATTTTACTATATTGGCTCTGCTTCTAGCTTGGGTTAGAATTGTAAAATGGTCTTATGAATTAGCGATTTCGTTCAAATTCACATTCCAAGTAATATTCGGCATGCTAATTACGCTGCCGGTTGCCAAATTGCATTATCTCTTATAGTTTCCAAGATATGGACTATCGACATCTTACAATATTGGCTCTGCTTCTAACTTGGGTTAAAATTGTAAAATGGTCTTATGAATCAGCGATTTCGTTAAAATTCACATTCCAAGTAATATTCGGCATGCTAATTACGTTGCCGATTGCCAAATTGCATTATCTTTTATAGTTTCCGAGATATGGACTATCGACATCTCACAATATTGGCTCTGCTTCTAACTTGGGCCAGAATTGTAAAATGGTGTTATGAATTAGCGATTTCGTTCCAATACACATTCCAAGTAATATTCGGCGTGCTAATTACGTCTCCGATTGCCAAATTGCATTATCCCTTATAGTTTCCGAGATATGGGCAATCGAAATTTTACACCTTAGAATCTGTTTCTAACTTGGGTCAAAAATGTAAAATGGTCTTATGAATTAGCGATTTCGTTCCAATTCACATTCAAAGTAATATTCGGCATTGCTAATTACGTTGCCGATTGCCAAATTGTATTATCTTTTATAGTTTCCGAGATATGGGCTATCGACATCTTACAATATTGGCTCTGCTTCTAACTTGTGCTAGAATTGTAAAATGGTCTTATGAATTAGCGATTTCGTTCCAATTCACATTCCAAGTAATATTCGGCATGCTAATTACGTTGCCGATTGCCAAATTGCATTATCTTTTATAGTTTCCGAGATATGGGCTATCGACATCTTACAATATTGGCTCTTCTTCTAATTTGGGCCAGAATTGTAAAATGGTCTTTTGGATTAGCGATTTCGGTCCAATTCACATTCCAAGTAATATTTGGCATGCTAATTACGTTGCCGATGGCCGACTCGCATTATCTCGTTTAGTTTCCGAGATATGTACTATCGACATCTTACAATATTGGCTCTGCTTCTAACTTGGACCAAAATTGTAAAATGGCCTTATGAATTAGCGATTTCGTTCCAACTCACATTCCAAGTAATATTCGGCATGCTAATTACGTTGCCGATTGCCAAATTGCATTATCTCTTATAGTTTCCGAGATATGGGCAATCGAAATTTTACACCTTAGTGTCTGTTTCTAACTGGGGTCAAAATTGTTAAATGGTCTTATGAATTAGCGATTTCGTTCCAATTCACATTCCAAGTAATATTCGGCATGCTAATTACGTTGCCGATTGCCAAATTGCATTATCTCTTATAGTTTCCGAGATATGGGCTATCGACATCTTACAATATTGGCTCTGCTTCTAACTTGTGCCAGTATTGTAAAATGGTCTTATGAATTAGCGATTTCGTTCCAATTCACATTCCAAGTAATATTCGGCATGCTAATTACGTTGCCGATTGCCAAATTGTATTATCTCTTATAGTTTCCGAGATATGGGCAATCGAAATTTTACACCTTAGAGTCTGTTTCTAACTTGAGTCAAAATTGTAAAATGGTCTTACGAATTAGCGATTTCGCTCCAATTCGCATTCCAAGTATTATTCGGCATGCTAATTACGTTGCCGATTGCCAAATTGCATTATCCCTTATAGTTTCCGAGATATGGACTATCGACATCTGACAATATTAGCTCTGCTTCTAACTTGGGCCAGAATTGTAAAATGGTTTTATGAATTAGCGATTTCGTTCCAATTCACATTCCAAGTAATATTCGGAATGCTAATTACGTTGCCGATTGCCAAATTGCATTATCTCATATAGTTTCCGAGATATGGCCTATCGACATCTTACAATATTGGCTGTGCTTCTAACTTGGGCCAAAATTGTAAAATGGTCTTATGAATTAGCGATTTCGTTCCAATTCACATTCAAAGTAATATTCGACATTGATAATTACGTTGCCGATGGCCAAATTGCATTATCTCTTGTAGTTTCCGAGATATGGGCAATCGAAATTTTACACCTTAGAGTCTGTTTCTAACTTGGGTCAAAATTGTAAAATGGTCTTATGAATTTGCGATTTCGCTCCAATTCACATTCCAAGTAATATTCGGCATGCTAATTACATTGCCGATTGCCAAATTGCATTATCTCTTATAGTTTCTACAATATTGGCTCTTCTTCTAACTTGGGCCAGAATTGTAAAATGGTCTTATGAATTAGCGATTTCGTTCCAATTCACATTCCAAGTAATTTTCGGCATGCTAATTATATTGCCGATTGCCAAATTGCATTATATCCTATAGCTTCCAAGATATGGATTATCGACATCTTACAATATTGGCTCTGCTTCTAACTTGGGCCAAAATTGTAAAATGCTCTTATGAATTAGCGATTTCGTTCCAATTCACATTCAAAGAAATATTCGGCATGCTAATTACGTTGCCTGTTGCCAAATTGCATTATCTCTTATAGTTTCCGAAATATGGACTATCGACATCTTACAATATTGGCTCGGCTTCTAACTTGGGCCAAAATTGTAAAATGGTCTTATGAATTAGTGATTTCGTTCCAATTCACATTCCAAGTAATATTCGGCATGCTAATTACATTGGCGATTGCCAAATTGCATTATCTCTTATAGTTTCTGAGATATGCGCAATCGAAATTTTACACCTTAGGGTCCGTTTCTAACTTGGGTCAAAATTGTAAAATGGTCTTATGAATTAGCGATTTTGCTCCAATTCACATTCCGAGTAATATTCGGCATGCTAATTACGTTGCCGATTACCAAATTGCATTATCTCTTATAGTTTCCGAGATATGGGCAATTGAAATTTTACACCTTAGTGTCTGTTTCTAACTTGGGTCAAAATTGTAAAATGGTCTTATGAATTAGCGATTTTGCTCCAATTCACATTCCGAGTAATATTCGGCATGCTAATTATATGGCCGATTGCCAAATTGCATTATATCCTATAGCTTCCAAGATATGGACTATCGACATCTTACAATATTGGCTCTGCTTCTAACTTGGGCCAAAATTGTAAAATGGTCTTATGAATTAGCGATTTCGTTCCAATTCACATTCCAAGTAATTTTCGGCATGCTAATTACGTTGCCGATTGCCAAATTGCTTTACCTCCTATAGTTTCCAAGATATGGTCTATCGACATCTTACAATATTGGCTCTGCTTCTAACTTGGGCCAAAATTGTAAAATGCTCTTATGAATTAGCGATTTCGTTCCAATTCACATTCAAAGAAATATTCGGCATGCTAATTACGTTGCCTGTTGCCAAATTGCATTATCTCTTATAGTTTCCGAAATATGGACTATCGACATCTTACAATATTGGCTCTGCTTCTAACTTGGGCCAAAATTGTAAAATGGTCTTATGAATTAGTGATTTCGTTCCAATTCACATTCCAAGTAATATTCGGCATGCTAATTACATTGGCGATTGCCAAATTGCATTATCTCTTATAGTTTCTGAGATATGCGCAATCGAAATTTTACACCTTAGGGTCCGTTTCTAACTTGGGTCAAAATTGTAAAATGGTCTTATGAATTAGCGATTTTGCTCCAATTCACATTCCGAGTAATATTCGGCATGCTAATTACGTTGCCGATTGCCATATTGCATTATCTTTTATAGTTTCGGAGATATGGGCTATCGACAGCTTACAATATTGGCTCGGTTTCTAACTTGGGCCAAAATTGTAAAATGGCCTTATGAATTAGTGATTTCGTTCCTATTCACATTCCAAGTAATATTCGGCATGCTAATGACGTTGCCAACTGCCAAATTGCATTATCTCTTATAGTATCCGAGATATGGGCAATCGAAATTTTACACCTTAGAGTCTGTTTCTAACTTGGGTCAAAATTGTAATATGGTCTTATGAATTAGCGATTTCGCTCCAATTCACATTCCAAGTAATATTCGGCATGCTAATTACATTGCCGATTGCCAAGTTGCATTATCTCTTATAGTTTCGGAGATATGGACTATAGACATCTTACAATAATGGCTCTGCTTCTAACTTGGGCCAGAATTGTAAAATGGTCTTATGAATTAGCGATTTCGTTTCAATTCACATTCCAAGTAATATTCGGCATGCTAATTACGTTGCCGATTGCCAAATTACATTACCTCTTATAGTATCCGAGATATGGGCAATCGAAATTTTACAAGTTAGAGTCTGTTTCTAACTTGGGTCAAAATTGTAAAATGGTCTTATGAATTAGCGATTTCGCTCCAATTCACATTCCAAGTAATATTCGGCATGCTAATTACATTGCCGATCGCCAAGTTGCATTATCTCTTATAGTTTCGGAGATATGGACTATAGACATCTTACAATATTGGCTGTGCTTCTAACTTGGGCCAAAATTGTAAAATGGACTTATGAATTAGCGATTTTGCTCCAATTCACGTTCCGAGTATTATTTGGCATGCTAATTACGTTGCCGATTGCCAAATTTCATTATCTTTTATAGTTTCCGAGATATGGACTATTGACATCTTACAATATTGGCTGTGCTTCTAACTTGGGCCAAAATTGTAAAATGGTCTTATGAATTAGCGATTTCGTTCCAATTCACATTCAAAGTAATATTCGGCATTGCTAATTACGTTGCCGATTGCCAAATTGCATTATCTTTTATAGTTTCCGAGATATGGGCTATCGACATCTTACAATATTGGCTCTGCTTCTAACTTGTGCCAGAATTGTAAAATGGTCTTATGAATTAGCGATTTCGTTCCAATTCACACTCCAAGTAATATTCGGCATGCTAATTACGTTGCCGATTGCCAAATTGCATTATCCCTTATAGTTTCCGAGATATGGACTATCGACATCTTACAATATTGGCTCTTCTTCTAACTTGGGCCAGAATTGTAAAATGGTCTTTTGGATTAGCGATTTCGGTCCAATTCACATTCCAAGTAATATTTGGCATGCTAATTACGTTGCCGATGGCCAACTCGCATTATCTCGTTTAGTTTCCGAGATATGTACTATCGACATCTTACAATATTGGCTCTGCTTCTATCTTGGACCAAAATTGTAAAATGGCCCTATGAATTAGCGATTTCTTTAAAATTCACATTCCAAGTAATATTCGGCATGCTAATTACGTTGCCGATTGCCAAATTGCATTATCTCTTATAGTTTCCGAGATATGGGCAATCGAAATTTTACACCTTAGTGTCTGTTTCTAACTGGGGTCAAAAGGGTTAAATGGTCTTATGAATTAGTGATTTCGTTCCAATTCACATTCCAAGTAATATTCGGCATGCTAATTACGTTGCCGATTGCCAAATTGCATTATCTCTTATAGTTTCCGAGATATGGGCAATCGAAATTTTACACCTTAGTGTCTGTTTCTAACTTGGGTCAAAATTGTAAAATGGTCTTATGAATTAGCGATTTTGCTCCAATTCACATTCCGAGTAATATTCGGCATGCTAATTACATTGCCGATCGCCAAATTGCATTATCTCATATAGTTTACGAGATATGGATTATCGGCATCTTACAATATTGGCTCTGCTTCTAACTTGGGCCAAAATTGTAAAATGGTCTTATGAATTAGCGATTTTGCTCCAATTCACATTCCGAGTAATATTCGGCATGCTAATTACATTGCCGATCGCCAAATTGCATTATCTCATATAGTTTACGAGATATGGATTATCGGCATCTTACAATATTGGCTCTGCTTCTAACTTGGGCCAAAATTGTAAAATGGTCTTATGAATTAGCGATTTCGTTCCAATTCACATTCCAAGTAATATTCGGCATGCTAATTACGTTGCCGATTGCCAAATTGCATTATCTCTTATAGTTTCCGAGATATGTGCAAACGAAATTTTACACCTTTGAATCTGTTTCTAACTTGGGTCAAAATGGTAAAATGGTCTTATGAATTAGCGATTTCGTTCCAATTCACATTCCAAGTAATATTCGGCATGCTAGTTACATTGCCGATTGCCAAATTGCATTATCTCCTATAGTTTCCAAGATATGGACTATCGACATCTTACAATATTGGCTCTGCTTCTAACTTGGGCCAAAATTGTAAAATGGTCTTATGAATTAGCGATTTCGTTCCAATTCACATTCCAAGTAATACTCGGCATGCTAATTACGTTGCCGATTGCCAAATTGCATTATCTCTTATAGTTTCCGAGATATGTGCAAACGAAATTTTACACCTTTGAATCTGTTTCTAACTTGGGTCAAAAATGTAAAATGGTCTTATGAATTAGCGATTTCGTTCCAATTCACATTCCGAGTAATATTCGACAGGCTAATTACATTGCCGATTGCCAAATTGCATTATCTCTTATAGTTTTCGAGATATGGACTATCGACATCTGACAATATTGGCTCTACTTCTAACTTGGGACAGAATTGTAAAATGGTCTTAGGAATTAGCGATTTCGTTCCAATTCACATTCCAAGTATATTCGTCATGCTAATTACGGTGACGATTGCCGAATTGCATTATCTCTTATAGTTTCCGAGATATGGACTATCGACATTTTACAATATTGGCTCTGCTTCTAACTTGGGTTAAAATTGTAAAATGGTCTTATGAATTAGCGATTTCGTTCCAATTCACATTCCAAGTAATATTCGTCATGCTAATTACGGTGACGATTTCCGAATTGCATTATCTCTTATGGTTTCCGAGATATGGACTATCGACATTTTACAATATTGGCTCTGCTTCTAACTTGGGTTAAAATTGTAAAATGGTCTTATGAATCAGCGATTTCGTTCAAATTCACATTCCAAGTAATATTCGGCATGCTAATTACGTTGCCGGTTGCCAAATTGCATTATCTCTTATAGTTTCCAAGATATGGACTATCGACATCTTACAATATTGGCTCTGCTTCTAACTTGGGTTAAAATTGTAAAATGGTCTTATGAATCAGCGATTTCGTTAAAATTCACATTCCAAGTAATATTCGGCATGCTAATTACGTTGCCGGTTGCCAAATTGGATTATCTCTTATAGTTTCCAAGATATGCACTATCGACATCTTACAATATTGGCTCTGCTTCTAACTTGGGTTAACATTGTAAAATGGTCTTATGAATCAGCGATTTCGTTAAAATTCACATTCCAAGTAATATTCGGCATGCAAATTACGTTGCCGATTGCCAAATTGCATTATCCCTTATAGTTTTCGAGATATGGGGAATCGAAATTTTACACCTTAGAGTCTGTTTCTAACTTGGGTCAAAATTGTAAAATGGTCTTATGAATTAGCGATTTCGCTCCTATTCAATTCCAAGTAATATTCGGCATGCTAATTACGTTGCCGATTGCCAAATTGCTTTATCTTTTATAGTTTCCGAGATATGGACTATCGACATCTGACAATATTGGCTCTGCTTCTAACTTGGGCCAGAATTGTTAAATGGTCTTATGAATTAGCGATTTCGTTCCAATACACATTCCAAGTAATATTCGGCATGCTAATTACATTGCCGATCGCCAAATTGCATTATCTCATATAGTTTACGAGATATGGATTATCGGCATCTTACAATATTGGCTGTTTTTCTAACTTGGGCCAACATTGTAAAATGGTCTTATGAATTAGCGATTTCGTTCCAATTCACATTCCAAGTAATATTCGGCATGCTAATTACATTGCCGATTGCCAAATTGCATTATCTCCTATAGTTTCCAAGATATGGACTATCGACATCTTACAATATTGGCTCTGCTTCTAACTTGGGCCAAAATTGTAAAATGGTCTTATGAATTAGCGATTTCGTTCCAATTCACATTCCAAGTAATATTCGGCATGCTAATTACATCGCCGATTGCCAAATTGCATTATCTCTTATAGTTTCCGAGATATGGACTATCGACATCTGACAATATTGGCTCTACTTCTAACTTGGGACAGAATTGTAAAATGGTCTTAGGAATTAGCGATTTCGTTCCAATTCACAATCCAAGTAATATTCGTCATGCTAATTACGGTGACAATTGCCGAATTGTATTATCTCTTATGGTTTCCGAGATATGGACTATCGACATTTTACAATATTGGCTCTGCTTCTAGCTTGGGTTAGAATTGTAAAATGGTCTTATGAATTAGCGATTTCGTTCAAATTCACATTCCAAGTAATATTCGGCATGCTAATTACGTTGCCGGTTGCCAAATTGCATTATCTCTTATAGTTTCCAAGATATGGACTATCGACATCTTACAATATTGGCTCTGCTTCTAACTTGGGTTAAAATTGTAAAATGGTCTTATGAATCAGCGATTTCGTTAAAATTCACATTCCAAGTAATATTCGGCATGCTAATTACGTTGCCGATTGCCAAATTGCATTATCTTTTATAGTTTCCGAGATATGAACTATCGACATCTGACAATATTGGCTCTGCTTCTAACTTGGGCCAGAATTGTAAAATGGTGTTATGAATTAGCGATTTCGTTCCAATACACATTCCAAGTAATATTCGGCGTGCTAATTACGTCTCCGATTGCCAAATTGCATTATCCCTTATAGTTTCCGAGATATGGGCAATCGAAATTTTACACCTTAGAATCTGTTTCTAACTTGGGTCAAAAATGTAAAATGGTCTTATGAATTAGCGATTTCGTTCCAATTCACATTCAAAGTAATATTCGGCATTGCTAATTACGTTGCCGATTGCCAAATTGTATTATCTTTTATAGTTTCCGAGATATGGGCTATCGACATCTTACAATATTGGCTCTGCTTCTAACTTGTGCTAGAATTGTAAAATGGTCTTATGAATTAGCGATTTCGTTCCAATTCACATTCCAAGTAATATTCGGCATGCTAATTACGTTGCCGATTGCCAAATTGCATTATCTTTTATAGTTTCCGAGATATGGGCTATCGACATCTTACAATATTGGCTCTTCTTCTAATTTGGGCCAGAATTGTAAAATGGTCTTTTGGATTAGCGATTTCGGTCCAATTCACATTCCAAGTAATATTTGGCATGCTAATTACGTTGCCGATGGCCAACTCGCATTATCTCGTTTAGTTTCCGAGATATGTACTATCGACATCTTACAATATTGGCTCTGCTTCTAACTTGGACCAAAATTGTAAAATGGCCTTATGAATTAGCGATTTCGTTCCAACTCACATTCCAAGTAATATTCGGCATGCTAATTACGTTGCCGATTGCCAAATTGCATTATCTCTTATAGTTTCCGAGATATGGGCAATCGAAATTTTACACCTTAGTGTCTGTTTCTAACTGGGGTCAAAATTGTTAAATGGTCTTATGAATTAGTGATTTCGTTCCAATTCACATTCCAAGTAATATTCGGCATGCTAATTACGTTGCCGATTGCCAAATTGCATTATCTCTTATAGTTTCCGAGATATTTGCAAACGAAATTTTACACCTTTGAATCTGTTTCTAACTTGGGTCAAAAATGTAAAATGGTCTTATGAATTAGCGATTTGGTTCCAATTCACATTCCAAGTAACATGCGATATGCTAATTACATTGCCGATTGCCAAATTGCATTATCTCTTATAGTTTCCGAGATATGGACTATCGATATCTGACAATATTGGCTCTACTTCTAACTTGGGCCAGAAATGTAAAATGGTCTTATGAATTGGCGATTTCGTTCCAATTCACATTCCAAGTAATATTCGGCATGCTAATTACATTGCCGATTGCCAAATTGCATTATCTCTTGTAGTTTCCGAGATATGGGCAATCGAAATTTTACACCTTAAAGTCTGCTTCTAACTTGGGTCGAAAATGTAAAATGGTCTTATGAATTAGCGATTTCGTCCCAATTCACATTCCAAGTAATATTCGACTTGCTAATTACATTGCCGATTGCCAAATTGCATTATCTCTTATAGTTTCCGAGATATGGACTATCGACATCTAACAATATTGGCTCTGCTTCTAACTTGGGCCAGAATTGTAAAATGGTCTTATGAATTAGCGATTTCGTTCCAATTCACATTCCAAGTAATATTCGGCATGCTAATTACGTTGCCGATTGCCAAATTGCATTATCTCTTATAGTTTCCGAGATATGGACTATCGACATCCTGCAATATTGGCTCTGTTTCTAACTTGGGTCAAAAATGTTAAATAGTCTTATGAATTAGCGATTTCGTTCCAATTCACATTCCAAGTAATATTCGGCATGTTAATTACATTGCCGATTGCCAAATTGCATTACCTCTTATAGTTTCCGAGATATGGGCAATCGAAATTTTACACCTTAGAGTCTGTTTCTAACTTGGGTCAAAATTGTAAAATGGTCTTATGAATTAGCGATTTCGCTAAAATTCACATTCCAAGTAATATTCGGCATGCTAATTACATTGCCGATTGCTAAGTTGCATTATCTGTTATAGTTTCGGAGATATGGACTATAGACATCTGACAATATTGGCTCTGCTTCTAACTTGGGCCAGAATTGTAAAATGGTCTTATGAATTAGCGATTTCGTTCCAATTCACATTCCAAGTAATATTCGGCATGCTAATTACGTGGCCGATTGCCAAATTACATTATCTCATATTGTTTCCGAGATATGGACTATCGGCATCTTACAATATTGGCTGTGCTTCTAACTTGGGCCAAAATTGTTAAATGGTCTTATGAATTAGCGATTTCGTCCTAATTCACATTCCAAGTATTATTCGGCATGCTAATTACATTGCCGATTGCCAAATTGCATTATCTCTTGTAGTTTCCGAGATATGGGCAATCGAAATTTTACACCTTAGAGTCTGTTTCTAACTTTGGTCAAAAATGTAAAATGGTCTTATGAATTGGCGATTTCGTTCCATTTCACATTCCAAGTAATATTCGACTTGCTAATTACATTGCCGATTGCCAAATTGCATTATCTCTTATAGTTTCCGAGATATGGACTATCGACATCTGACAATATTGGCTCTGCTTCTAACTTGGGCCAGAATTGTAAAATGGTCTTATGAATTAGCGATTTCGTTGTAATCCACATTCCAAGTAATATTCGGCATGCTAATTACGTTGCCGATTGCCAAATTGCGTTATCTCTTATAGTTTCCGAGATATGGACTATCGACATCTTGCAATATTGGCTCTGTTTCTAACTTGGGTCAAAAATGTTAAATAGTCTTATGAATTAGCGATTTCGTTCCAATTCACATTCCAAGTAATATTCGGCATGCTAATTATATTGCCGATTGCCAAATTGCATTATCTCTTATAGTTTCCGAGATACGGGCAACCGCAATTTTACCCCTTAGAGTCTGTTTCTAACTTGGGTCAAAATTGTCAAATGGTCTTATGAATTAGCGATTTCGCTCCAATTCACATTACAAGTAATATTCGGCATGCCAATTACATTGCCGATTGCTAAGTTGCATTATCTGTTATAGTTTCGGAGATATGGACTATAGACATCTGACAATATTGGCTCTGCTTCTAACTTGGGCCAGAATTGTAAAATGGTCTTATGAATTAGCGATTTCGTTCCAATTCACATTCCAAGTAATATTCGGCATGCTAATTACGCTGCCGATTGCCAAATTGCATTATCTCATATAGTTTCCGAGATATGGACTATCGACATCTTACAATATTGGCTGTGCTTCTAACTTGGGCCAAAATTGTAAAATGGTCTTATGAATTAGCGATTTTGCTCCAATTCACATTCCGAGTAATATTTGGCATGATAATTACGTTGCCGATTGCCAAATTGCATTATCTTCTATAGTTTCCGAGATATGGGCTATCGACATCTTACAATATTGGCTCTGCTTCTAACTTGTGCCAAAATTGTAAAATGGTCTTATGAATTAGCGATTTTGCTCCAATTCACATTCCGAGTAATATTTGGCATGCTAATTACGTTGCCGATTGCCAAATTGCATTATCTCTTATAGTTTCCGAGATATGGGCAATCGAAATTTTACACCTTAGGGTCTGTTTCTAACTTGTGTCAAAATTGTAAAATGGTCTTATGAATTAGCGATTTCGCTCCAATTCACATTCCAAGTAATATTCGCCATGCTAATTACATTGCCGATGGCCATTTTGCATTATCTCTTATAGTTTCGGAGATATGCACTATCGACATCTGCCAATATTGGCTCTGCTTCTAACTTGGGCCAGAATTGTAAAATGGTCTTATGAATTAGCGATTTTGCTCCAATTCACATTCCAAGTAATATTCGGCATGCTAATTACGTTGCCGATCGCCAAATTGCATTATCTCATATAGTTTACGAGATATGGACTATCAGCATCTTACAATATTGGCTGTGCTTCTAACTTGGGCCAAAATTTTTAAATGGTCTTATGAATTAGCGATTTCGTCCCAATTCACATTCCAAGTATTATTCGGCATGCTAATTACATTGCCGATTGCCAAATTGCATTATCTCTTGTAGTTTCCGAGATATGGGCAATCGAAATTTTACACCTTAGAGTCTGTTTCTAACTTTGGTCCAAAATGTAAAATGGTCTTATGAATTAGCGATTTCGTTCCAATTCACATTCCAAGTAATATTCGACTTGCTAATTACATTGCCGATTGCCAAATTGCATTATCTCTTATAGTTTCCGAGATATGGGCAATCGAAATTTTACACCTTAGTGTCTGTTTCTAACTGGGGTCAAAATTGTTAAATGGTCTTATGAATTAGTGATTTCGTTCCAATTCACATTCCAAGTAATATTCGGCATGCTAATTACATTGCCGATTGCCAAATTGCATTATCTCTTATAGTTTCCGAGATATGGGCAATCGAAATTTTACACCTTAGTGTCTGTTTCTAACTGGGGTCAAAATTGTTAAATGGTCTTATGAATTAGTGATTTCGTTCCAATTCACATTCCAAGTAATATTCGGCATGCTAATTACATTGCCGATTGCCAAATTGCATTATCTCTTATAGTTTCCGAGATATGGGCAATCGAAATGTTACACCTTAGTGTCTGTTTCTAACTTGGGTCAAAATTGTAAAATGGTCTTATGAAATAGCGATTTTGCTCCAATTCACATTCCGAGTAATATTCGGCATGCTAATTACATTGCCGATCGCCAAATTGCATTATCTCTTATAGTTTCCGAGATATGTGCAAACGAAATTTTACACCTTTGAATCTGTTCCTAACTTGGGTCAAAAATGTAAAATGGTCTTATGAATTAGCGATTTCGTTCCAATTCACATTCCAAGTAATATTCGATATGCTAATTACATTGCCGATTGCCAAATTGCATTATCTCTTATAGTTTCCGAGATATGGACTATCGATATCTGACAATATTGGCTCTGCTTCTAACTTGGGCCAGAAATGTAAAATGGTCTTATGAATTAGCGATTTCGTTCCAATTCACATTCCAAGTAATATTCGGCATGCTAATTACGTTGCCGATTGCCAAATTGCATTATCTCTTATAGTTTCCGAGATATGGACTATCGACATCTTACAATATTGGCTCTGCTTCTAACTTGGGCCAAAATTGCAAAATGGTCTTATGAATTAGCGATTTCGTTCCAATTCACACTCCAAGTAATATTCGGCATGCTAATTACGTTGCCGATTGCCAAATTGCATTATATCTTATAGTTTCCGAGATATGTGCAAACGAAATTTTACACCTTTGAATCTGTTCCTAACTTGGGTCAAAAATGTAAAATGGTCTTATGAATTAGCGATTTCGTTCCAATTCACATTCCAAGTAATATTCGATATGCTAATTACATTGCCGATTGCCAAATTGCATTATCTCTTATAGTTTCCGAGATATGGACTATCGATATCTGACAATATTGGCTCTACTTCTAACTTGGGCCAGAAATGTAAAATGGTCTTATGAATTAGCGATTTCGTTCCAATTCACATTCCAAGTAATATTCGGCATGCTAATTACGTTGCCGATCGCCAAATTGCATTATCTCATATAGTTTACGAGATATGGACTATCGGCATCTTACAATATTGGCTGTGCTTCTAACTTGGGCCAAAATTGCTAAATGGTCTTATGAATTAGCGATTTCGTCCCAATTCACATTCCAAGTATTATTCGGCATGCTAATTACATTGCCGATTGCCAAATTGCATTATCTCTTGTAGTTTCCGAGATATGGGCAATCGAAATTTTACACCTTAGAGTCTGTTTCTAACTTGGGTCGAAAATGTAAAATGGTCTTATGAATTAGCGATTTCGTCCCAATTCACATTCCAAGTAATATTCGACTTGCTAATTTCATTGCCGATTGCCAAATTGCATTATCTCTTATAGTTTCCGAGTTATGGACTATCGACATCTAACAATATTGGCTCTGCTTCTAACTTGGGCTAAAATTGTAAAATGGTCTTATGAATTAGCGATTTCGTTCCAATTCACATTCCAAGTAATATTCGGCATGCTAATTACGTTGCCGATTGCCAAATTGCATTATCTCTTGTAGTTTCCGAGATATGGGCAATCGAAATTTTACACCTTAAAGTCTGCTTCTAACTTGGGTCGAAAATGTAAAATGGTCTTATGAATTAGCGATTTCGTCCCAATTCACATTCCAAGTAATATTCGACTTGCTAATTACATTGCCGATTGCCAAATTGCATTATCTCTTATAGTTTCCGAGATATGGACTATCGACATCTAACAATATTGGCTCTGCTTCTAACTTGGGCCAGAATTGTAAAATGGTCTTATGAATTAGCGATTTCGTTCCAATTCACATTCCAAGTAATATTCGGCATGCTAATTACGTTGCCGATTGCCAAATTGCATTATCTCTTATAGTTTCCGAGATATGGACTATCGACATCCTGCAATATTGGCTCTGTTTCTAACTTGGGTCAAAAATGTTAAATAGTCTTATGAATTAGCGATTTCGTTCCAATTCACATTCCAAGTAATATTCGGCATGTTAATTACATTGCCGATTGCCAAATTGCATTACCTCTTATAGTTTCCGAGATATGGGCAATCGAAATTTTACACCTTAGAGTCTGTTTCTAACTTGGGTCAAAATTGTAAAATGGTCTTATGAATTAGCGATTTCGCTAAAATTCACATTCCAAGTAATATTCGGCATGCTAATTACATTGCCGATTGCTAAGTTGCATTATCTGTTATAGTTTCGGAGATATGGACTATAGACATCTGACAATATTGGCTCTGCTTCTAACTTGGGCCAGAATTGTAAAATGGTCTTATGAATTAGCGATTTCGTTCCAATTCACATTCCAAGTAATATTCGGCATGCTAATTACGTGGCCGATTGCCAAATTACATTATCTCATATTGTTTCCGAGATATGGACTATCGGCATCTTACAATATTGGCTGTGCTTCTAACTTGGGCCAAAATTGTTAAATGGTCTTATGAATTAGCGATTTCGTCCTAATTCACATTCCAAGTATTATTCGGCATGCTAATTACATTGTCGATTGCCAAATTGCATTATCTCTTGTAGTTTCCGAGATATGGGCAATCGAAATTTTACACCTTAGAGTCTGTTTCTAACTTTGGTCAAAAATGTAAAATGGTCTTATGAATTGGCGATTTCGTTCCATTTCACATTCCAAGTAATATTCGACTTGCTAATTACATTGCCGATTGCCAAATTGCATTATCTCTTATAGTTTCCGAGATATGGACTATCGACATCTGACAATATTGGCTCTGCTTCTAACTTGGGCCAGAATTGTAAAATGGTCTTATGAATTAGCGATTTCGTTGTAATCCACATTCCAAGTAATATTCGGCATGCTAATTACGTTGCCGATTGCCAAATTGCGTTATCTCTTATAGTTTCCGAGATATGGACTATCGACATCTTGCAATATTGGCTCTGTTTCTAACTTGGGTCAAAAATGTTAAATAGTCTTATGAATTAGCGATTTCGTTCCAATTCACATTCCAAGTAATATTCGGCATGCTAATTATATTGCCGATTGCCAAATTGCATTATCTCTTATAGTTTCCGAGATACGGGCAACCGAAATTTTACACCTTAGAGTCTGTTTCTAACTTGGGTCAAAATTGTCAAATGGTCTTATGAATTAGCGATTTCGCTCCAATTCACATTACAAGTAATATTCGGCATGCCAATTACATTGCCGATTGCTAAGTTGCATTATCTGTTATAGTTTCGGAGATATGGACTATAGACATCTGACAATATTGGCTCTGCTTCTAACTTGGGCCAGAATTGTAAAATGGTCTTATGAATTAGCGATTTCGTTCCAATTCACATTCCAAGTAATATTCGGCATGCTAATTACGCTGCCGATTGCCAAATTGCATTATCTCATATAGTTTCCGAGATATGGACTATCGACATCTTACAATATTGGCTGTGCTTCTAACTTGGGCCAAAATTGTAAAATGGTCTTATGAATTAGCGATTTTGCTCCAATTCACATTCCGAGTAATATTTGGCATGATAATTACGTTGCCGATTGCCAAATTGCATTATCTTCTATAGTTTCCGAGATATGGGCTATCGACATCTTACAATATTGGCTCTGCTTCTAACTTGTGCCAAAATTGTAAAATGGTCTTATGAATTAGCGATTTTGCTCCAATTCACATTCCGAGTAATATTTGGCATGCTAATTACGTTGCCGATTGCCAAATTGCATTATCTCTTATAGTTTCCGAGATATGGGCAATCGAAATTTTACACCTTAGGGTCTGTTTCTAACTTGTGTCAAAATTGTAAAATGGTCTTATGAATTAGCGATTTCGCTCCAATTCACATTCCAAGTAATATTCGCCATGCTAATTACATTGCCGATGGCCATTTTGCATTATCTCTTATAGTTTCGGAGATATGCACTATCGACATCTGCCAATATTGGCTCTGCTTCTAACTTGGGCCAGAATTGTAAAATGGTCTTATGAATTAGCGATTTTGCTCCAATTCACATTCCAAGTAATATTCGGCATGCTAATTACGTTGCCGATCGCCAAATTGCATTATCTCATATAGTTTACGAGATATGGACTATCGGCATCTTACAATATTGGCTGTGCTTCTAACTTGGGCCAAAATTTTTAAATGGTCTTATGAATTAGCGATTTCGTCCCAATTCACATTCCAAGTATTATTCGGCATGCTAATTACATTGCCGATTGCCAAATTGCATTATCTCTTGTAGTTTCCGAGATATGGGCAATCGAAATTTTACACCTTAGAGTCTGTTTCTAACTTTGGTCCAAAATGTAAAATGGTCTTATGAATTAGCGATTTCGTTCCAATTCACATTCCAAGTAATATTCGACTTGCTAATTACATTGCCGATTGCCAAATTGCATTATCTCTTATAGTTTCCGAGATATGGGCAATCGAAATTTTACACCTTAGTGTCTGTTTCTAACTGGGGTCAAAATTGTTAAATGGTCTTATGAATTAGTGATTTCGTTCCAATTCACATTCCAAGTAATATTCGGCATGCTAATTACATTGCCGATTGCCAAATTGCATTATCTCTTATAGTTTCCGAGATATGGGCAATCGAAATTTTACACCTTAGTGTCTGTTTCTAACTGGGGTCAAAATTGTTAAATGGTCTTATGAATTAGTGATTTCGTTCCAATTCACATTCCAAGTAATATTCGGCATGCTAATTACATTGCCGATTGCCAAATTGCATTATCTCTTATAGTTTCCGAGATATGGGCAATCGAAATGTTACACCTTAGTGTCTGTTTCTAACTTGGGTCAAAATTGTAAAATGGTCTTATGAAATAGCGATTTTGCTCCAATTCACATTCCGAGTAATATTCGGCATGCTAATTACATTGCCGATCGCCAAATTGCATTATCTCTTATAGTTTCCGAGATATGTGCAAACGAAATTTTACACCTTTGAATCTGTTCCTAACTTGGGTCAAAAATGTAAAATGGTCTTATGAATTAGCGATTTCGTTCCAATTCACATTCCAAGTAATATTCGATATGCTAATTACATTGCCGATTGCCAAATTGCATTATCTCTTATAGTTTCCGAGATATGGACTATCGATATCTGACAATATTGGCTCTGCTTCTAACTTGGGCCAGAAATGTAAAATGGTCTTATGAATTAGCGATTTCGTTCCAATTCACATTCCAAGTAATATTCGGCATGCTAATTACGTTGCCGATTGCCAAATTGCATTATCTCTTATAGTTTCCGAGATATGGACTATCGACATCTTACAATATTGGCTCTGCTTCTAACTTGGGCCAAAATTGTAAAATGGTCTTATGAATTAGCGATTTCGTTCCAATTCACACTCCAAGTAATATTCGGCATGCTAATTACGTTGCCGATTGCCAAATTGCATTATATCTTATAGTTTCCGAGATATGTGCAAACGAAATTTTACACCTTTGAATCTGTTCCTAACTTGGGTCAAAAATGTAAAATGGTCTTATGAATTAGCGATTTCGTTCCAATTCACATTCCAAGTAATATTCGATATGCTAATTACATTGCCGATTGCCAAATTGCATTATCTCTTATAGTTTCCGAGATATGGACTATCGATATCTGACAATATTGGCTCTACTTCTAACTTGGGCCAGAAATGTAAAATGGTCTTATGAATTAGCGATTTCGTTCCAATTCACATTCCAAGTAATATTCGGCATGCTAATTACGTTGCCGATCGCCAAATTGCATTATCTCATATAGTTTACGGAGAGATATGGACTATCGGCATCTTACAATATTGGCTGTGCTTCTAACTTGGGCCAAAATTGCTAAATGGTCTTATGAATTAGCGATTTCGTCCCAATTCACATTCCAAGTATTATTCGGCATGCTAATTACATTGCCGATTGCCAAATTGCATTATCTCTTGTAGTTTCCGAGATATGGGCAATCGAAATTTTACACCTTAGAGTCTGTTTCTAACTTGGGTCGAAAATGTAAAATGGTCTTATGAATTAGCGATTTCGTCCCAATTCACATTCCAAGTAATATTCGACTTGCTAATTTCATTGCCGATTGCCAAATTGCATTATCTCTTATAGTTTCCGAGTTATGGACTATCGACATCTAACAATATTGGCTCTGCTTCTAACTTGGGCTAAAATTGTAAAATGGTCTTATGAATTAGCGATTTCGTTCCAATTCACATTCCAAGTAATATTCGGCATGCTAATTACGTTGCCGATTGCCAAATTGCATTATCTCTTGTAGTTTCCGAGATATGGGCAATCGAAATTTTACACCTTAGAGTCTGTTTCTAACTTGGGTCGAAAATGTAAAATGGTCTTATGAATTAGCGATTTCGTCCCAATTCACATTCCAAGTAATATTCGACTTGCTAATTACATTGCCGATTGCCAAATTGCATTATCTCTTATAGTTTCCGAGTTATGGACTATCGACATCTAACAATATTGGCTCTGTTTCTAACTTGGGTCAAAAATGTTAAATAGTCTTATGAATTAGCGATTTCGTTCCATTTCACATTCCAAGTAATATTCGGCATGTTAATTACATTGCCGATTGCCAAATTGCATTATCTCTTATAGTTTCCGAGATATGGGCAATCGAAATTTTACACCTTAGAGTCTGTTTCTAACTTGGGTCAAAATTGTAAAATGGTCTTATGAATTAGCGATTTCGCTCCAATTCACATTCCAAGTAATATTCGGCATGCTAATTACATTGCCGATTGCCAAATTGCATTATCTCTTATAGTTTCCGAGATATGGGCAATCGAAATTTTACACCTTAGGGTCTGTTTCTAACTTGGGTCAAAATTGTAAAATGGTCTTATGAATTAGCGATTTCGCTCCAATTCACATTCCAAGTAATATTCGCCATGCTAATTACGTTGCCGATCGCCAAATTGCATTATCTCATATAGTTTACGAGATATGGACTATCGGCATCTTACAATATTGGCTGTGCTTCTAACTTGGGCCAAAATTGTTAAATGGTCTTATGAATTAGCGATTTCGTCCCAATTCACATTCCAAGTATTATTCGGCATGCTAATTACATTGCCGATTGCCAAATTGCATTATCTCTTGTAGTTTCCGAGATATGGGCAATCGAAATTTTACACCTTAGAGTCTGTTTCTAACTTTGGTCCAAAATGTAAAATGGTCTTATGAATTAGCGATTTCGTTCCAATTCACATTCCAAGTAATATTCGACTTGCTAATTACGTTGCCGATTGCCAAATTGCGTTATCTCTTATAGTTTCCGAGATATGGACTATCGACATCTTGCAATATTGGCTCTGTTTCTAACTTGGGTCAAAAATGTTAAATAGTCTTATGAATTAGCGATTTCGTTCCAATTCACATTCCAAGTAATATTCGACATGCTAATTACATTGCCGATTGCCAAATTGCATTATCTCTTATAGTTTCCGAAATATGGACTATCGACATCTGACAATATTGGCTCTGCTTCTAACTTGTGCCAGAATTGTAAAATGGTCTTATGGATTAGCGATTTCGTAACAATTCACATTCCAAGTAACATTCGGCATGCTAATTACGTTGCCGATTGCCAAATTGTATTATCTCTTATAGTTTCCGAGATATGGGCAATCGAAATTTTACACCTTAGTGTCTGTTTCTAACTGGGGTCAAAATTGTTAAATGGTCTTATAAATTAGTGGTTTCGTTCCAATTCACATTCCAAGTAATATTCGGCATGCTAATTACATTGCCGATTGCCAAATTGCATTATCTCTTATAGTTTCCGAGATATGGGCAATCGAAATTTTACACCTTAGTGTCTGTTTCTAACTTGGGTCAAAATGTAAAATGGTCTTATGAATTAGCGATTTTGCTCCAATTTACATTCCGAGTAATATTTGGCATGAAAATTACGTTGCCGATTGCCAAATTTCATTATCTTTTATAGTTTCCGAGATATGGGCTATCGACATCTTACAATATTGGCTCTGCTTCTAACTTGTGCCAGAATTGTAAAATGGTCTTATGAATTAGCGATTTCGTTCCAATTCACATTCCAAGTAACATTCGGCATGCTAATTACGTTGCCGATTGCCAAATTGTATTATCTCTTATAGTTTCCGAGATATGGGCAATCGAAATTTTACACCTTAGTGTCTGTTTCTAACTTGGGTCAAAATGTAAAATGGTCTTATGAATTAGCGATTTTGCTCCAATTTACATTCCGAGTAATATTTGGCATGATAATTACGTTGCCGATTGCCAAATTGCATTATCTTTTATAGTTTCCGAGATATGGGCTATCGACATCTTACAATATTGGCTCTGCTTCTAACTTGTGCCAGAATTGTAAAATGGTCTTATGAATTAGCGATTTCGTTCCAATTCACATTCCGAGTAATATTTGGCATGATAATTACGTTGCCGATTGCCAAATTGCATTATCTTTTATAGTTTCCGAGATATGGGCTATCGACATCTTACAATATTGTCTCTGCTTCTAACTTGTGCCAGAATTGTAAAATGGTCTTATGAATTAGCGATTTCGCTCCAATTCACATTCCAAGTAATATTCGGCATGCTAATTACATTGCCGATTGCCAAATTGCATTATCCCTTATAATTTCCGAGATATGGACTATCGACATCTGACAATATTAGCTCTGCTTCTAACTTGGGCCAGAATTGTAAAATGGTTTTATGAATTAGCGATTTCGTTCCAATTCACATTCCAAGTAATATTCGGAATACTAATTACGTTGCCGATTGCCAAATTGCATTATCTCATATAGTTTCCGAGATATGGACTATCGACATCTTACAATATTGGCTGTGCTTCTAACTTGGGCCAAAATTGTAAAATGGTCTTATGAATTAGCGATTTCGTTCCAATTCACATTCAAAGTAATATTCGGCATTGATAATTACGTTGCCGATTGCCAAATTGCATTATCTCTTGTAGTTTCCGAGATATGGGCAATCGAAATTTTACACCTTATAGTCTGTTTCTAACTTGGGTCAAAATTGTAAAATGGTCTTATGAATTTGCGATTTCGCTCCAATTCACATTCCAAGTAATATTCGGCATGCTAATTACATTGCCGATTGCCAAATTGCATTATCTCTTATAGTTTCTGAGATATGGACTATCGACATCTTAGAATATTGGCTCTTCTTCTAACTTGGGCCAGAATTGTAAAATGGTCTTTTGGATTAGCGATTTCGGTCCAATTCACATTCCAAGTAATATTCGGCATGCTAATTACATTGCCGATTGCCAAATTGCATTATCTCTTATAGTTTCCGAGATATGTACTATCGACATCTTACAATATTGGCTCTGCTTCTATCTTGGACCAAAATTGTAAAATGGCCTTATGAATTAGCGATTTCGTTCCAATTCACATTCCAAGTAATATTCGGCATGCTACTTACGTCGCCGATTGCCAAATTGCATTATCTCTTATAGTTTCCGAGATATGGGCAATCGAAATTTTACACCTTAGTGTCTGTTTCTAACTGGGGTCAAAATTGTTAAATGGTCTTATGAATTAGTGATTTCGTTCCAATTCACTTTCCAAGTAATATTCGGCATGCTAATTACACTGCCGATTGCCAAATTGCATTATCTCTTATAGTTTCCGAGATATGGGCAATTGAAATTTTACACCTTAGTGTCTGTTTCTAACTTGGGTCAAAATTGTAAAATGGTCTTACGAATTAGCGATTGTGCTCCAATTCACATTCCGAGTAATATTCGGCATGCTAATTATATTGCCGATTGCCAAATTGCATTATCTCCTATAGTTTCCAAGATATGGACTATCGACATCTTACAATATTGGCTCTGCTTCTAACTTGGGCCAAAATTGTAAAATGGTCTTATGAATTAGCGATTTCGTTCCAATTCACATTCCAAGTAATATTCGGCATGCTAATAACGTTGCCGATTGCCAAATTGCATTATCTCTTGTAGTTTCCGAGATATGGGCAATCGAAATTTTACACCTTAGAGTCTGTTTCTAAGTTGGGTCAAAAATGTAAAATGGTCTTATGAATTAGCGATTTCGTTCCAATTCACATTCCAAGTAATACTCGACATGCTAATTACATTGCCGATTGCCAAATTGCATTATCTCTTATAGTTTCCGAGATATGGGCAATCGAAATTTTACACCTTAGTGTCTGTTTCTAACTGGGGTCAAAATTGTTAAATGGTCTTATGAATTAGTGATTTCGTTCCAATTCACATTCCAAGTAATATTCGGCATGCTAATTACATTGCCGATTGCCAAATTGCATTATCTCTTATAGTTTCCGAGATATGGACTATCGATATCTGACAATATTGGCTCTACTTCTAACTTGGGCCAGAAATGTAAAATGGTCTTATGAATTAGCGATTTCGTTCCAATTCACATTCCAAGTAATATTCGGCATGCTAATTACGTTGCCGATTGCCAAATTGCATTATCTCTTGTAGTTTCCGAGATATGGGCAATCGAAATTTTACACCTTAGAGTCTGTTTCTAAGTTGGGTCAAAAATGTAAAATGGTCTTATGAATTAGCGATTTCGTTCCAATTCACATTCCAAGTAATACTCGACATGCTAATTACATTGTCGATTGCCAAATTGCATTATCTCTTATAGTTTCCGGGATATGGGAATCGAAATTTTACACCTTAGTGTCTGTTTCTAAATTGGGTCAAAATTGTAAAATGGTCTCATGAATTAGCGATTTTGCTCCAATTCACATTCCAAGTAATATTCGGCATGCTAATTACGTTGCCGATTGCCAAATTGCATTATCTCTTGTAGTTTCCGAGATATGGGCAATCGAAATTTTACACCTTAGAGTCTGTTTCTAAGTTGGGTCAAAAATGTAAAATGGTCTTATGAATTAGCGATTTCGTTCCAATTCACATTCCAAGTAATACTCGACATGCTAATTACATTGTCGATTGCCAAATTGCATTATCTCTTATAGTTTCCGGGATATGGGAATCGAAATTTTACACCTTAGTGTCTGTTTCTAAATTGGGTCAAAATTGTAAAATGGTCTCATGAATTAGCGATTTTGCTCCAATTCACATTCCAAGTAATATTCGGCATGCTAATTACATTGCCGATTGCTAAGTTGCATTATCTGTTATAGTTTCGGAGATATGGACTATAGACATCTGACAATATTGGCTCTGCTTCTAACTTGGGCCAGAATTGTAAAATGGTCTTATGAATTAGCGATTTCGTTCCAATTCACATTCCAAGTAATATTCGGCATGCTAATTACGCTGCCGATTGCCAAATTGCATTATCTCATATAGTTTCCGAGATATGGACTATCGACATCTTACAATATTGGCTGTGCTTCTAACTTGGGCCAAAACTGTAAAATGGTCTTATGAATTAGCGATTTTGCTCCAATTCACATTTCGAGTAATATTTGGCATGATAATTACGTTGCCGATTGCCAAATTGCATTATCTTCTATAGTTTCCGAGATATGGGCTATCGACATCTTACAATATTGGCTCTGCTTCTAACTTGTGCCAGAATTGTAAAAGGGTCTTATGAATTAGCGATTTCGTTCAAATTCACATTCCAAGTAATATTCGGCATGCTAATTACGTTGCCGATTGCCAAATTGCATTATCTCTTATAGTTTCCGAGATATGGGCAATCGAAATTTTACACCGTAGGGTCTGTTTCTAACTTGGGTCAAAATTGTAAAATGGTCTTATGAATTAGCGATTTCGCTCCAATTCACATTCCAAGTAATATTCGCCATGCTAATTACATTGCCGATGGCCAATTTGCATTATCTCTTATAGTTTCGGAGATATGCACTATCGACATCTGACAATATTGGCTCTGCTTCTAACTTGGGCCAGAATTGTAAAATGGTCTTATGAATTAGCGAATTCGTTCCAATTCACATTCCAAGTAATATTCGGCATGCTAATTACGTTGCCGATCGCCAAATTGCATTATCTCATATAGTTTACGAGATATGGACTATCGGCATCTTACAATATTGGCTGTACTTCTAACTTGGGCCAAAATGTAAAATGGTCTTATGAATTAGCGATTTCGTTCCAATTCACATTCCAAGTAATATTCGACTTGCTAATTACATTGCCGATTGCCAAATTGCATTATCTCTTATAGTTTCCGAGATATGGGCAATCGAAATTTTACACCTTAGTGTCTGTTTCTAACTGGGGTCAAAATTGTTAAATGGTCTTATGAATTAGTGATTTCGTTCCAATTCACATTCCAAGTAATATTCGGCATGCTAATTACATTGCCGATTGCCAAATTGCATTATCTCTTATAGTTTCCGAGATATGGGCAATCGAAATTTTACACCTTAGTGTCTGTTTCTAACTGGGGTCAAAATTGTTAAATGGTCTTATGAATTAGTGATTTCGTTCCAATTCACATTCCAAGTAATATTCGGCATGCTAATTACATTGCCGATTGCCAAATTGCATTATCTCTTATAGTTTCCGAGATATGGACTATCGATATCTGACAATATTGGCTCTACTTCTAACTTGGGCCAGAAATGTAAAATGGTCTTATGAATTAGCGATTTCGTTCCAATTCACATTCCAAGTAATATTCGGCATGCTAATTACATTGCCGATTGCCAAATTGCATTATCTCTTATAGTTTCCGAGATATGGGCAATCGAAATTTTACACCTTAGTGTCTGTTTCTAACTTGGGTCAAAATTGTAAAATGGTCTTATGAATTAGCGATTTTGCTCCAATTCACATTCCGAGTAATATTCGGCATGCTAATT
This sequence comes from Rhynchophorus ferrugineus, assembly GCF_030347505.1. Taxonomy (NCBI): domain Eukaryota; kingdom Metazoa; phylum Arthropoda; class Insecta; order Coleoptera; family Curculionidae; genus Rhynchophorus; species Rhynchophorus ferrugineus. Next base: position 23,891,080 of record NW_027472586.1, on the reverse strand, counting down.
ACATTGCCGATCGCCAAATTGCATTATCTCATATAGTTTACGAGATATGGATTATCGGCATCTTACAATATTGTCTGTGTTTCTAACTTGGGCCAACATTGTAAAATGGTCTTATGAATTAGCGATTTCGTTCCAATTCACATTCCAAGTAATATTCGGCATGCTAATTACATTGCCGATTGCCAAATTGCATTATCTCCTTTAGTTTCCAAGATATGGACTATCGACATCTTGCAATATTGGCTCTGTTTCTAACTTGGGTCAAAAATGTTAAATAGTCTTATGAATTAGCGATTTCGTTCCAATTCACATTCCAAGTAATATTCGGCATGTTAATTACATTGCCGATTGCCAAATTGCATTATCTCTTATAGTTTCCGAGATATGGGCAATCGAAATTTTACACCTTAGAGTCTGTTTCTAACTTGGGTCAAAATTGTAAAATGGTCTTATGAATTAGCGATTTCGCTCCAATTCACATTCCAAGTAATATTCGGCATGCTAATTACATTGCCGATTGCCAAATTGCATTATCTCTTATAGTTTCCGAGATATGGGCAATCGAAATTTTACACCTTAGGGTCTGTTTCTAACTTGGGTCAAAATTGTAAAATGGTCTTATGAATTAGCGAATTCGTTCCAATTCACATTCCAAGTAATATTCGGCATGCTAATTACGTTGCCGATCGCCAAATTGCATTATCTCATATAGTTTACGAGATATGGACTATCGGCATCTTACAATATTGGCTGTGCTTCTAACTTGGGCCAAAATTGTTAAATGGTCTTATGAATTAGCGATTTCGTCCCAATTCACATTCCAAGTATTATTCGGCATGCTAATTACATTGCCGATTGCCAAATTGCATTATCTCTTGTAGTTTCCGAGATATGGGCAATCGAAATTTTACACCTTAGAGACTGTTTCTAACTTTGGTCCAAAATGTAAAATGGTCTTATGAATTAGCGATTTCGTTCCAATTCACATTCCAAGTAATATTCGACTTGCTAATTACGTTGCCGATTGCCAAATTGCGTTATCTCTTATAGTTTCCGAGATATGGACTATCGACATCTTGCAGTATTGGCTCTGTTTCTAACTTGGGTCAAAAATGTTAAATAGTCTTATGAATTAGCGATTTCGTTCCAATTCACATTCCAAGTAATATTCGACATGCTAATTACATTGCCGATTGCCAAATTGCATTATCTCTTATAGTTTCCGAAATATGGACTATCGACATCTGACAATATTGGCTCTGCTTCTAACTTGTGCCAGAATTGTAAAATGGTCTTATGGATTAGCGATTTCGTAACAATTCACATTCCAAGTAACATTCGGCATGCTAATTACGTTGCCGATTGCCAAATTGTATTATCTCTTATAGTTTCCGAGATATGGGCAATCGAAATTTTACACCTTAGTGTCTGTTTCTAACTGGGGTCAAAATTGTTAAATGGTCTTATAAATTAGTGGTTTCGTTCCAATTCACATTCCAAGTAATATTCGGCATGCTAATTACATTGCCGATTGCCAAATTGCATTATCTCTTATAGTTTCCGAGATATGGGCAATCGAAATTTTACACCTTAGTGTCTGTTTCTAACTTGGGTCAAAATGTAAAATGGTCTTATGAATTGGCGATTTTGCTCCAATTTACATTCCGAGTAATATTTGGCATGATAATTACATTGCCGATTGCCAAATTGCATTATCTCTTATAGTTTCCGAGATATGGGCAATCGAAATGTTACACCTTAGTGTCTGTTTCTAACTTGGGTCAAAATTGTAAAATGGTCTTATGAATTAGCGATTTTGCTCCAATTCACATTCCGAGTAATATTCGGCATGCTAATTACATTGCCGATCGCCAAATTGCATTATCTCTTATAGTTTCCGAGATATGTGCAAACGAAATTTTACACCTTTGAATCTGTTCCTAACTTGGGTCAAAAATGTAAAATGGTCTTATGAATTAGCGATTTCGTTCCAATTCACATTCCAAGTAATATTCGATATGCTAATTACATTGCCGATTGCCAAATTGCATTATCTCTTATAGTTTCCGAGATATGGACTATCGATATCTGACAATATTGGCTCTGCTTCTAACTTGGGCCAGAAATGTAAAATGGTCTTATGAATTAGCGATTTCGTTCCAATTCACATTCCAAGTAATATTCGGCATGCTAATTACGTTGCCGATTGCCAAATTGCATTATCTCTTATAGTTTCCGAGATATGGACTATCGACATCTTACAATATTGGCTCTGCTTCTAACTTGGGCCAAAATTGTAAAATGGTCTTATGAATTAGCGATTTCGTTCCAATTCACATTCCAAGTAATATTCGGCATGCTAATTACGTTGCCGATTGCCAAATTGCATTATCTCTTATAGTTTCCGAGATATGTGCAAACGAAATTTTACACCTTTGAATCTGTTCCTAACTTGGGTCAAAAATGTAAAATGGTCTTATGAATTAGCGATTTCGTTCCAATTCACATTCCAAGTAATATTCGATATGCTAATTACATTGCCGATTGCCAAATTGCATTATCTCTTCTAGTTTCCGAGATATGGACTATCGATATCTGACAATATTGGCTCTACTTCTAACTTGGGCCAGAAATGTAAAATGGTCTTATGAATTAGCGATTTCGTTCCAATTCACATTCCAAGTAATATTCGGCATGCTAATTACGTTGCCGATCGCCAAATTGCATTATCTCATATAGTTTACGAGATATGGACTATCGGCATCTTACAATATTGGCTGTGCTTCTAACTTGGGCCAAAATTGCTAAATGGTCTTATGAATTAGCGATTTCGTCCCAATTCACATTCCAAGTATTATTCGGCATGCTAATTACATTGCCGATTGCCAAATTGCATTATCTCTTGTAGTTTCCGAGATATGGGCAATCGAAATTTTACACCTTAGAGTCTGTTTCTAACTTGGGTCGAAAATGTAAAATGGTCTTATGAATTAGCGATTTCGTCCCAATTCACATTCCAAGTAATATTCGACTTGCTAATTACATTGCCGATTGCCAAATTGCAATATCTCTTATAGTTTCCGAGTTATGGACTATCGACATCTAACAATATTGGCTCTGCTTCTAACTTGGGCTAAAATTGTAAAATGGTCTTATGAATTAGCGATTTCGTTCCAATTCACATTCCAAGTAATATTCGGCATGCTAATTACGTTGCCGATTGCCAAATTGCATTATCTCTTATAGTTTCCGAGATATGGACTATCGACATCTTGCAATATTGGCTCTGTTTCTAACTTGGGTCAAAAATGTTAAATAGTCTTATGAATTAGCGATTTCGTTCCAATTCACATTCCAAGTAATATTCGGCATGTTAATTACATTGCCGATTGCCAAATTGCATTATCTCTTATAGTTTCCGAGATATGGGCAATCGAAATTTTACACCTTAGAGTCTGTTTCTAACTTGGGTCAAAATTGTAAAATGGTCTTATGAATTAGCGATTTCGCTCCAATTCACATTCCAAGTAATATTCGGCATGCTAATTACATTGCCGATTGCCAAATTGCATTATCTCTTATAGTTTCCGAGATATGGGCAATCGAAATTTTACACCTTAGGGTCTGTTTCTAACTTGGGTCAAAATTGTAAAATGATCTTATGAATTAGCGATTTCGCTCCAATTCACATTCCAAGTAATATTCGCCATGCTAATTACATTGCCGATGGCCAATTTGCATTATCTCTTATAGTTTCGGAGATATGCACTATCGACATCTGACAATATTGGCTCTGCTTCTAACTTGGGCCAGAATTGTAAAATGGTCTTATGAATTAGCGAATTCGTTCCAATTCACATTCCAAGTAATATTCGGCATGCTAATTACATTGCCGATTGCCAAATTGCATTATCTCTTATAGTTTCCGAGATATGGACTATCGATATCTGACAATATTGGCTCTACTTCTAACTTGGGCCAGAAATGTAAAATGGTCTTATGAATTAGCGATTTCGTTCCAATTCACATTCCAAGTAATATTCGGCATGCTAATTACATTGCCGATTGCCAAATTGCATTATCTCTTATAGTTTCCGAGATATGGGCAATCGAAATTTTACACCTTAGTGTCTGTTTCTAACTTGGGTCAAAATTGTAAAATGGTCTTATGAATTAGCGATTTTGCTCCAATTCACATTCCGAGTAATATTCGGCATGCTAATTACATTGCCGATCGCCAAATTGCATTATCTCATATAGTTTACGAGATATGGATTATCGGCATCTTACAATATTGTCTGTGTTTCTAACTTGGGCCAACATTGTAAAATGGTCTTATGAATTAGCGATTTCGTTCCAATTCACATTCCAAGTAATATTCGGCATGCTAATTACATTGCCGATTGCCAAATTGCATTATCTACTTTAGTTTCCAAGATATGGACTATCGACATCTTGCAATATTGGCTCTGTTTCTAACTTGGGTCAAAAATGTTAAATAGTCTTATGAATTAGCGATTTCGTTCCAATTCACATTCCAAGTAATATTCGGCATGTTAATTACATTGCCGATTACCAAATTGCATTATCTCTTATAGTTTCCGAGATATGGGCAATCGAAATTTTACACCTTAGAGTCTGTTTCTAACTTGGGTCAAAATTGTAAAATGGTCTTATGAATTAGCGATTTCGCTCCAATTCACATTCCAAGTAATATTCGGCATGCTAATTACATTGCCGATTGCCAAATTGCATTATCTCTTATAGTTTCCGAGATATGGGCAATCGAAATTTTACACCTTAGGGTCTGTTTCTAACTTGGGTCAAAATTGTAAAATGGTCTTATGAATTAGCGATTTCGCTCCAATTCACATTCCAAGTAATATTCGCCATGCTAATTACATTGCCGATGGCCAATTTGCATTATCTCTTATAGTTTCGGAGATATGCACTATCGACATCTGACAATATTGGCTCTGCTTCTAACTTGGGCCAGAATTGTAAAATGGTCTTATGAATTAGCGAATTCGTTCCAATTCACATTCCAAGTAATATTCGGCATGCTAATTACGTTGCCGATCGCCAAATTGCATTATCTCATATAGTTTACGAGATATGGACTATCGGCATCTTACAATATTGGCTGTGCTTCTAACTTGGGCCAAAATTGTTAAATGGTCTTATGAATTAGCGATTTCGTCCCAATTCACATTCCAAGTATTATTCGGCATGCTAATTACATTGCCGATTGCCAAATTGCATTATCTCTTGTAGTTTCCGAGATATGGGCAATCGAAATTTTACACCTTAGAGTCTGTTTCTAACTTTGGTCCAAAATGTAAAATGGTCTTATGAATTAGCGATTTCGTTCCAATTCACATTCCAAGTAATATTCGACTTGCTAATTACGTTGCCGATTGCCAAATTGCGTTATCTCTTATAGTTTCCGAGATATGGACTATCGACATCTTGCAGTATTGGCTCTGTTTCTAACTTGGGTCAAAAATGTTAAATAGTCTTATGAATTAGCGATTTCGTTCCAATTCACATTCCAAGTAATATTCGACATGCTAATTACATTGCCGATTGCCAAATTGCATTATCTCTTATAGTTTCCGAAATATGGACTATCGACATCTGACAATATTGGCTCTGCTTCTAACTTGTGCCAGAATTGTAAAATGGTCTTATGGATTAGCGATTTCGTAACAATTCACATTCCAAGTAACATTCGGCATGCTAATTACGTTGCCGATTGCCAAATTGTATTATCTCTTATAGTTTCCGAGATATGGGCAATCGAAATTTTACACCTTAGTGTCTGTTTCTAACTGGGGTCAAAATTGTTAAATGGTCTTATAAATTAGTGGTTTCGTTCCAATTCACATTCCAAGTAATATTCGGCATGCTAATTACATTGCCGATTGCCAAATTGCATTATCTCTTATAGTTTCCGAGATATGGGCAATCGAAATTTTACACCTTAGTGTCTGTTTCTAACTTGGGTCAAAATGTAAAATGGTCTTATGAATTAGCGATTTTGCTCCAATTTACATTCCGAGTAATATTTGGCATGATAATTACATTGCCGATTGCCAAATTGCATTATCTCTTATAGTTTCCGAGATATGGGCAATCGAAATGTTACACCTTAGTGTCTGTTTCTAACTTGGGTCAAAATTGTAAAATGGTCTTATGAATTAGCGATTTTGCTCCAATTCACATTCCGAGTAATATTCGGCATGCTAATTACATTGCCGATCGCCAAATTGCATTATCTCTTATAGTTTCCGAGATATGTGCAAACGAAATTTTACACCTTTGAATCTGTTCCTAACTTGGGTCAAAAATGTAAAATGGTCTTATGAATTAGCGATTTCGTTCCAATTCACATTCCAAGTAATATTCGATATGCTAATTACATTGCCGATTGCCAAATTGCATTATCTCTTATAGTTTCCGAGATATGGACTATCGATATCTGACAATATTGGCTCTGCTTCTAACTTGGGACAGAAATGTAAAATGGTCTTATGAATTAGCGATTTCGTTCCAATTCACATTCCAAGTAATATTCGGCATGCTAATTACGTTGCCGATTGCCAAATTGCATTATCTCTTATAGTTTCCGAGATATGGACTATCGACATCTTACAATATTGGCTCTGCTTCTAACTTGGGCCAAAATTGTAAAATGGTCTTATGAATTAGCGATTTCGTTCCAATTCACATTCCAAGTAATATTCGGCATGCTAATTACGTTGCCGATTGCCAAATTGCATTATCTCTTATAGTTTCCGAGATATGTGCAAACGAAATTTTACACCTTTGAATCTGTTCCTAACTTGGGTCAAAAATGTAAAATGGTCTTATGAATTAGCGATTTCGTTCCAATTCACATTCCAAGTAATATTCGATATGCTAATTACATTGCCGATTGCCAAATTGCATTATCTCTTCTAGTTTCCGAGATATGGACTATCGATATCTGACAATATTGGCTCTACTTCTAACTTGGGCCAGAAATGTAAAATGGTCTTATGAATTAGCGATTTCGTTCCAATTCACATTCCAAGTAATATTCGGCATGCTAATTACGTTGCCGATCGCCAAATTGCATTATCTCATATAGTTTACGAGATATGGACTATCGGCATCTTACAATATTGGCTGTGCTTCTAACTTGGGCCAAAATTGCTAAATGGTCTTATGAATTAGCGATTTCGTCCCAATTCACATTCCAAGTATTATTCGGCATGCTAATTACATTGCCGATTGCCAAATTGCATTATCTCTTGTAGTTTCCGAGATATGGGCAATCGAAATTTTACACCTTAGAGTCTGTTTCTAACTTGGGTCGAAAATGTAAAATGGTCTTATGAATTAGCGATTTCGTCCCAATTCACATTCCAAGTAATATTCGACTTGCTAATTACATTGCCGATTGCCAAATTGCATTATCTCTTATAGTTTCCGAGTTATGGACTATCGACATCTAACAATATTGGCTCTGCTTCTAACTTGGGCTAAAATTGTAAAATGGTCTTATGAATTAGCGATTTCGTTCCAATTCACATTCCAAGTAATATTCGGCATGCTAATTACGTTGCCGATTGCCAAATTGCATTATCTCTTATAGTTTCCGAGATATGGACTATCGACATCTTGCAATATTGGCTCTGTTTCTAACTTGGGCCAGAAATGTAAAATGGTCTTATGAATTAGCGATTTCGTTCCAATTCACATTCCAAGTAATATTCGGCATGCTAATTACGTTGCCGATTGCCAAATTGCATTATCTCTTATAGTTTCCGAGATATGTGCAAACGAAATTTTACACCTTTGAATCTGTTCCTAACTTGGGTCAAAAATGTAAAATGGTCTTATGAATTAGCGATTTCGTTCCAATTCACATTCCAAGTAATATTCGATATGCTAATTACATTGCCGATTGCCAAATTGCATTATCTCTTCTAGTTTCCGAGATATGGACTATCGATATCTGACAATATTGGCTCTACTTCTAACTTGGGCCAGAAATGTAAAATGGTCTTATGAATTAGCGATATCGTTCCAATTCACATTCCAAGTAATATTCGGCATGCTAATTACGTTGCCGATCGCCAAATTGCATTATCTCATATAGTTTACGAGATATGGACTATCGGCATCTTACAATATTGGCTGTGCTTCTAACTTGGGCCAAAATTGCTAAATGGTCTTATGAATTAGCGATTTCGTCCCAATTCACATTCCAAGTATTATTCGGCATGCTAATTACATTGCCGATTGCCAAATTGCATTATCTCTTGTAGTTTCCGAGATATGGGCAATCGAAATTTTACACCTTAGAGTCTGTTTCTAACTTGGGTCGAAAATGTAAAATGGTCTTATGAATTAGCGATTTCGTCCCAATTCACATTCCAAGTAATATTCGACTTGCTAATTACATTGCCGATTGCCAAATTGCATTATCTCTTATAGTTTCCGAGTTATGGACTATCGACATCTAACAATATTGGCTCTGCTTCTAACTTGGGCTAAAATTGTAAAATGGTCTTATGAATTAGCGATTTCGTTCCAATTCACATTCCAAGTAATATTCGGCATGCTAATTACGTTGCCGATTGCCAAATTGCATTATCTCTTATAGTTTCCGAGATATGGACTATCGACATCTTGCAATATTGGCTCTGTTTCTAACTTGGGTCAAAAATGTTAAATAGTCTTATGAATTAGCGATTTCGTTCCAATTCACATTCCAAGTAATATTCGGCATGTTAATTACATTGCCGATTGCCAAATTGCATTATCTCTTATAGTTTCCGAGATATGGGCAATCGAAATTTTACACCTTAGAGTCTGTTTCTAACTTGGGTCAAAATTGTAAAATGGTCTTATGAATTAGCGATTTCGCTCCAATTCACATTCCAAGTAATATTCGGCATGCTAATTACATTGCCGATTGCCAAATTGCATTATCTCTTATAGTTTCCGAGATATGGGCAATCGAAATTTTACACCTTAGGGTCTGTTTCTAACTTGGGTCAAAATTGTAAAATGATCTTATGAATTAGCGATTTCGCTCCAATTCACATTCCAAGTAATATTCGCCATGCTAATTACATTGCCGATGGCCAATTTGCATTATCTCTTATAGTTTCGGAGATATGCACTATCGACATCTGACAATATTGGCTCTGCTTCTAACTTGGGCCAGAATTGTAAAATGGTCTTATGAATTAGCGAATTCGTTCCAATTCACATTCCAAGTAATATTCGGCATGCAAATTACGTTGCCGATCGCCAAATTGCATTATCTCATATAGTTTACGAGATATGGACTATCGGCATCTTACAATATTGGCTGTGCTTCTAACTTGGGCCAAAATTGTTAAATGGTCTTATGAATTAGCGATTTCGTCCCAATTCACATTCCAAGTATTATTCGGCATGCTAATTACATTGCCGATTGCCAAATTGCATTATCTCTTGTAGTTTCCGAGATATGGGCAATCGAAATTTTACACCTTAGAGTCTGTTTCTAACTTTGGTCCAAAATGTAAAATGGTCTTATGAATTAGCGATTTCGTTCCAATTCACATTCCAAGTAATATTCGACTTGCTAATTACGTTGCCGATTGCCAAATTGCGTTATCTCTTATAGTTTCCGAGATATGGACTATCGACATCTTGCAATATTGGCTCTGTTTCTAACTTGGGTCAAAAATGTTAAATAGTCTTATGAATTAGCGATTTCGTTCCAATTCACATTCCAAGTAATATTCGACATGCTAATTACATTGCCGATTGCCAAATTGCATTATCTCTTATAGTTTCCGAAATATGGACTATCGACATCTGACAATATTGGCTCTGCTTCTAACTTGTGCCAGAATTGTAAAATGGTCTTATGGATTAGCGATTTCGTAACAATTCACATTCCAAGTAACATTCGGCATGCTAATTACGTTGCCGATTGCCAAATTGTATTATCTCTTATAGTTTCCGAGATATGGGCAATCGAAATTTTACACCTTAGTGTCTGTTTCTAACTGGGGTCAAAATTGTTAAATGGTCTTATAAATTAGTGGTTTCGTTCCAATTCACATTCCAAGTAATATTCGGCATGCTAATTACATTGCCGATTGCCAAATTGCATTATCTCTTATAGTTTCCGAGATATGGGCAATCGAAATTTTACACCTTAGTGTCTGTTTCTAACTTGGGTCAAAATGTAAAATGGTCTTATGAATTAGCGATTTTGCTCCAATTTACATTCCGAGTAATATTTGGCATGATAATGACGTTGCCGATTGCCAAATTGCATTATCTTTTATAGTTTCCGAGATATGGGCTATCGACATCTTACAATATTGGCTCTGCTTCTAACTTGTGCCAGAATTGTAAAATGGTCTTATGAATTAGCGATTTCGTTCCAATTCACATTCCAAGTAACATTCGGCATGCTAATTACGTTGCCGATTGCCAAATTGTATTATCTCTTATAGTTTCCGAGATATGGGCAATCGAAATTTTACACCTTAGTGTCTGTTTCTAACTTGGGTCAAAATGTAAAATGGTCTTATGAATTAGCGATTTTGCTCCAATTTACATTCCGAGTAATATTTGGCATGATAATTACGTTGCCGATTGCCAAATTGCATTATCTTTTATAGTTTCCGAGATATGGGCTATCGACATCTTACAATATTGGCTCTGCTTCTAACTTGTGCCAGAATTGTAAAATGGTCTTATGAATTAGCGATTTCGTTCCAATTCACATTCCGAGTAATATTTGGCATGATAATTACGTTGCCGATTGCCAAATTGCATTATCTTTTATAGTTTCCGAGATATGGGCTATCGACATCTTACAATATTGGCTCTGCTTCTAACTTGTGCCAGAATTGTAAAATGGTCTTAGAAATTAGCGATTTCGCTCCAATTCACATTCCAAGTAATATTCGGCATGCTAATTACATTGCCGATTGCCAAATTGCATTATCCCTTATAGTTTCCGAGATATGGACTATCGACATCTGACAATATTAGCTCTGCTTCTAACTTGGGCCAGAATTGTAAAATGGTTTTATGAATTAGCGATTTCGTTCCAATTCACATTCCAAGTAATATTCGGAATGCTAATTACGTTGCCGATTGCCAAATTGCATTATCTCATATAGTTTCCGAGATATGGACTATCGACATCTTACAATATTGGCTGTGCTTCTAACTTGGGCCAAAATTGTAAAATGGTCTTATGAATTAGCGATTTCGTTCCAATTCACATTCAAAGTAATATTCGGCATTGATAATTACGTTGCCGATTGCCAAATTGCATTATCTCTTGTAGTTTCCGAGATATGGGCAATCGAAATTTTACACCTTATAGTCTGTTTCTAACTTGGGTCAAAATTGTAAAATGGTCTTATGAATTTGCGATTTCGCTCCAATTCACATTCCAAGTAATATTCGGCATGCTAATTACATTGCCGATTGCCAAATTGCATTATCTCTTATAGTTTCTGAGATATGGACTATCGACATCTTAGTATATTGGCTCTTCTTCTAACTTGGGCCAGAATTGTAAAATGGTCTTTTGGATTAGCGATTTCGGTCCAATTCACATTCCAAGTAATATTCGGCATGCTAATTACATTGCCGATTGCCAAATTGCATTATCTCTTATAGTTTCCGAGATATGGACTATCGACATCTTACAATATTGGCTCTGCTTCTAACTTGGACCAAAATTGTAAAATGGCCTTATGAATTAGCGATTTCGTTCCAATTCACATTCCAAGTAATATTCGGCATGCTACTTACGTCGCCGATTGCCAAATTGCATTATCTCTTATAGTTTCCGAGATATGGGCAATCGAAATTTTACACCTTAGTGTCTGTTTCTAACTGGGGTCAAAATTGTTAAATGGTCTTATGAATTAGTGATTTCGTTCCAATTCACATTCCAAGTAATATTCGGCATGCTAATTACACTGCCGATTGCCAAATTGCATTATCTCTTATAGTTTCCGAGATATGGGCAATTGAAATTTTACACCTTAGTGTCTGTTTCTAACTTGGGTCAAAATTGTAAAATGGTCTTACGAATTAGCGATTGTGCTCCAATTCACATTCCGAGTAATATTCGGCATGCTAATTATATTGCCGATTGCCAAATTGCATTATCTCCTATAGTTTCCAAGATATGGACTATCGACATCTTACAATATTGGCTCTGCTTCTAACTTGGGCCAAAATTGTAAAATGGTCTTATGAATTAGCGATTTCGTTCCAATTCACATTCCAAGTAATATTCGGCATGCTAATTACGTTGCCGATTGCCAAATTGCATTATCTCTTGTAGTTTCCGAGATATGGGCAATCGAAATTTTACACCTTAGAGTCTGTTTCTAAGTTGGGTCAAAAATGTAAAATGGTCTTATGAATTAGCGATTTCGTTCCAATTCACATTCCAAGTAATACTCGACATGCTAATTACATTGCCGATTGCCAAATTGCATTATCTCTTATAGTTTCCGAGATATGGGCAATCGAAATTTTACACCTTAGTGTCTGTTTCTAACTGGGGTCAAAATTGTTAAATGGTCTTATAAATTAGTGGTTTCGTTCCAATTCACATTCCAAGTAATATTCGGCATGCTAATTACATTGCCGATTGCCAAATTGCATTATCTCTTATAGTTTCCGAGATATGGGCAATCGAAATTTTACACCTTAGTGTCTGTTTCTAACTTGGGTCAAAATGTAAAATGGTCTTATGAATTAGCGATTTTGCTCCAATTTACATTCCGAGTAATATTTGGCATGATAATTACGTTGCCGATTGCCAAATTGCATTATCTTTTATAGTTTCCGAGATATGGGCTATCGACATCTTACAATATTGGCTCTGCTTCTAACTTGTGCCAGAATTGTAAAATGGTCTTATGAATTAGCGATTTCGTTCCAATTCACATTCCAAGTAACATTCGGCATGCTAATTACGTTGCCGATTGCCAAATTGTATTATCTCTTATAGTTTCCGAGATATGGGCAATCGAAATTTTACACCTTAGTGTCTGTTTCTAACTTGGGTCAAAATGTAAAATGGTCTTATGAATTAGCGATTTTGCTCCAATTTACATTCCGAGTAATATTTGGCATGATAATTACGTTGCCGATTGCCAAATTGCATTATCTTTTATAGTTTCCGAGATATGGGCTATCGACATCTTACAATATTGGCTCTGCTTCTAACTTGTGCCAGAATTGTAAAATGGTCTTATGAATTAGCGATTTCGTTCCAATTCACATTCCGAGTAATATTTGGCATGATAATTACGTTGCCGATTGCCAAATTGCATTATCTTTTATAGTTTCCGAGATATGGGCTATCGACATCTTACAATATTGGCTCTGCTTCTAACTTGTGCCAGAATTGTAAAATGGTCTTATGAATTAGCGATTTCGCTCCAATTCACATTCCAAGTAATATTCGGCATGCTAATTACATTGCCGATTGCCAAATTGCATTATCCCTTATAGTTTCCGAGATATGGACTATCGACATCTGACAATATTAGCTCTGCTTCTAACTTGGGCCAGAATTGTAAAATGGTTTTATGAATTAGCGATTTCGTTCCAATTCACATTCCAAGTAATATTCGGAATGCTAATTACGTTGCCGATTGCCAAATTGCATTATCTCATATAGTTTCCGAGATATGGACTATCGACATCTTACAATATTGGCTGTGCTTCTAACTTGGGCCAAAATTGTAAAATGGTCTTATGAATTAGCGATTTCGTTCCAATTCACATTCCAAGTAATATTCGGCATGCTAATTACGTTGCCGATTGCCAAATTGCATTATCTCTTATAGTTTCCGAGATATGGGCAATCGAAATTTTACACCTTAGAGTCTGTTTCTAACTTGGGTCAAAATTGTAAAATGGTCTTATGAATTTGCGATTTCGCTCCAATTCACATTCCAAGTAATATTCGGCATGCTAATTACATTGCCGATTGCCAAATTGCATTATCTCTTATAGTTTCTGAGATATGGACTATCGACATCTTAGTATATTGGCTCTTCTTCTAACTAGGGCCAGAATTGTAAAATGGTCTTTTGGATTAGCGATTTCGGTCCAATTCACATTCCAAGTAATATTCGGCATGCTAATTACATTGCCGATTGCCAAATTGCATTATCTCTTATAGTTTCCGAGATATGGACTATCGACATCTTACAATATTGGCTCTGCTTCTAACTTGGACCAAAATTGTAAAATGGCCTTATGAATTAGCGATTTCGTTCCAATTCAAATTCCAAGTAATATTCGGCATGCTACTTACGTCGCCGATTGCCAAATTGCATTATCTCTTATAGTTTCCGAGATATGGGCAATCGAAATTTTACACCTTAGTGTCTGTTTCTAACTGGGGTCAAAATTGTTAAATGGTCTTATGAATTAGTGATTTCGTTCCAATTCACATTCCAAGTAATATTCGGCATGCTAATTACACTGCCGATTGCCAAATTGCATTATCTCTTATAGTTTCCGAGATATGGGCAATTGAAATTTTACACCTTAGTGTCTGTTTCTAACTTGGGTCAAAATTGTAAAATGGTCTTACGAATTAGCGATTGTGCTCCAATTCACATTCCGAGTAATATTCGGCATGCTAATTATATTGCCGATTGCCAAATTGCATTATCTCCTATAGTTTCCAAGATATGGACTATCGACATCTTACAATATTGGCTCTGCTTCTAACTTGGGCCAAAATTGTAAAATGGTCTTATGAATTAGCGATTTCGTTCCAATTCACATTCCAAGTAATATTCGGCATGCTAATTACGTTGCCGATTGCCAAATTGCATTATCTCTTGTAGTTTCCGAGATATGGGCAATCGAAATTTTACACCTTAGAGTCTGTTTCTAAGTTGGGTCAAAAATGTAAAATGGTCTTATGAATTAGCGATTTCGTTCCAATTCACATTCCAAGTAATACTCGACATGCTAATTACATTGCCGATTGCCAAATTGCATTATCTCTTATAGTTTCCGAGATATGGGCAATCGAAATTTTACACCTTAGTGTCTGTTTCTAACTGGGGCCAAAATTGTTAAATGGTCTTATGAATTAGTGATTTCGTTCCAATTCACTTTCCAAGTAATATTCGGCATGCTAATTACATTGCCGATTGCCAAATTGCATTATCTCATATAGTTTACGAGATATGGATTATCGGCATCTTACAATATTGGCTGTGTTTCTAACTTGGGCCAACATTGTAAAATGGTCTTATGAATTAGCGATTTCGTTCCAATTCACATTCCAAGTAATATTCGGCATGCTAATTACATTGCCGATTGCCAAATTGCATTATCTCCTTTAGTTTCCAAGATATGGACTATCGACATCTTGCAATATTGGCTCTGTTTCTAACTTGGGTCAAAAATGTTAAATAGTCTTATGAATTAGCGATTTCGTTCCAATTCACATTCCAAGTAATATTCGGCATGTTAATTACATTGCCGATTGCCAAATTGCATTATCTCTTATAGTTTCCGAGATATGGGCAATCGAAATTTTACACCTTAGAGTCTGTTTCTAACTTGGGTCAAAATTGTAAAATGGTCTTATGAATTAGCGATTTCGCTCCAATTCACATTCCAAGTAATATTCGGCATGCTAATTACATTGCCGATTGCCAAATTGCATTATCTCTTATAGTTTCCGAGATATGGGCAATCGAAATTTTACACCTTAGGGTCTGTTTCTAACTTGGGTCAAAATTGTAAAATGGTCTTATGAATTAGCGATTTCGCTCCAATTCACATTCCAAGTAATATTCGCCATGCTAATTACATTGCCGATGGCCAATTTGCATTATCTCTTATAGTTTCGGAGATATGCACTATCGATATCTGACAATATTGGCTCTGCTTCTAACTTGGGCCAGAATTGTAAAATGGTCTTATGAATTAGCGAATTCGTTCCAATTCACATTCCAAGTATTATTCGGCATGCTAATTACATTGCCGATTGCCAAATTGCATTATCTCTTGTAGTTTCCGAGATATGGGCAATCGAAATTTTACACCTTAGAGTCTGTTTCTAACTTTGGTCCAAAATGTAAAATGGTCTTATGAATTAGCGAATTCGTTCCAATTCACATTCCAAGTATTATTCGACTTGCTAATTACGTTGCCGATTGCCAAATTGCGTTATCTCTTATAGTTTCCGAGATATGGACTATCGACATCTTGCAATATTGGCTCTGTTTCTAACTTGGGTCAAAAATGTTAAATAGTCTTATGAATTAGCGATTTCGTTCCAATTCACATTCCAAGTAATATTCGACATGCTAATTACATTGCCGATTGCCAAATTGCATTATCACTTATAGTTTCCGAAATATGGACTATCGACATCTGACAATATTGGCTCTGCTTCTAACTTGTGCCAGAATTGTAAAATGGTCTTATGGATTAGCGATTTCGTAACAATTCACATTCCAAGTAACATTCGGCATGCTAATTACGTTGCCGATTGCCAAATTGTATTATCTCTTATAGTTTCCGAGATATGGGCAATCGAAATTTTACACCTTAGTGTCTGTTTCTAACTGGGGTCAAAATTGTTAAATGGTCTTATAAATTAGTGGTTTCGTTCCAATTCACATTCCAAGTAATATTCGGCATGCTAATTACATTGCCGATTGCCAAATTGCATTATCTCTTATAGTTTCCGAGATATGGGCAATCGAAATTTTACACCTTAGTGTCTGTTTCTAACTTGGGTCAAAATGTAAAATGGTCTTATGAATTAGCGATTTTGCTCCAATTTACATTCCGAGTAATATTTGGCATGATAATTACGTTGCCGATTGCCAAATTGCATTATCTTTTATAGTTTCCGAGATATGGGCTATCGACATCTTACAATATTGGCTCTGCTTCTAACTTGTGCCAGAATTGTAAAATGGTCTTATGAATTAGCGATTTCGTTCCAATTCACATTCCAAGTAACATTCGGCATGCTAATTACGTTGCCGATTGCCAAATTGTATTATCTCCTATAGTTTCCGAGATATGGGCAATCGAAATTTTACACCTTAGTGTCTGTTTCTAACTTGGGTCAAAATGTAAAATGGTCTTATGAATTAGCGATTTTGCTCCAATTTACATTCCGAGTAATATTTGGCATGATAATTACGTTGCCGATTGCCAAATTGCATTATCTTTTATAGTTTCCGAGATATGGGCTATCGACATCTTACAATATTGGCTCTGCTTCTAACTTGTGCCAGAATTGTAAAATGGTCTTATGAATTAGCGATTTCGTTCCAATTCACATTCCAAGTAATATTCGGCATGCTAATTACATTGCCGATTGCCAAATTGCATTATCTCTTATAGTTTCTGAGATATGGACTATCGACATCTTAGTATATTGGCTCTTCTTCTAACTTGGGCCAGAATTGTAAAATGGTCTTTTGGATTAGCGATTTCGGTCCAATTCACATTCCAAGTAATATTCGGCATGCTAATTACATTGCCGATTGCCAAATTGCATTATCTCTTATAGTTTCCGAGATATGGACTATCGACATCTTACAATATTGGCTCTGCTTCTAACTTGGACCAAAATTGTAAAATGGCCTTATGAATTAGCGATTTCGTTCCAATTCACATTCCAAGTAATATTCGGCATGCTACTTACGTCGCCGATTGCCAAATTGCATTATCTCTTATAGTTTCCGAGATATGGGCAATCGAAATTTTACACCTTAGTGTCTGTTTCTAACTGGGGTCAAAATTGTTAAATGGTCTTATGAATTAGTGATTTCGTTCCAATTCACATTCCAAGTAATATTCGGCATGCTAATTACACTGCCGATTGCCAAATTGCATTATCTCTTATAGTTTCCGAGATATGGGCAATTGAAATTTTACACCTTAGTGTCTGTTTCTAACTTGGGTCAAAATTGTAAAATGGTCTTACGAATTAGCGATTGTGCTCCAATTCACATTCCGAGTAATATTCGGCATGCTAATTATATTGCCGATTGCCAAATTGCATTATCTCCTATAGTTTCCAAGATATGGACTATCGACATCTTACAATATTGGCTCTGCTTCTAACTTGGGCCAAAATTGTAAAATGGTCTTATGAATTAGCGATTTCGTTCCAATTCACATTCCAAGTAATATTCGGCATGCTAATTACGTTGCCGATTGCCAAATTGCATTATCTCTTGTAGTTTCCGAGATATGGGCAATCGAAATTTTACACCTTAGAGTCTGTTTCTAAGTTGGGTCAAAAATGTAAAATGGTCTTATGAATTAGCGATTTCGTTCCAATTCACATTCCAAGTAATACTCGACATGCTAAATACATTGCCGATTGCCAAATTGCATTATCTCTTATAGTTTCCGAGATATGGGCAATCGAAATTTTACACCTTAGTGTCTGTTTCTAACTGGGGTCAAAATTGTTAAATGGTCTTATGAATTAGTGATTTCGTTCCAATTCACATTCCAAGTAATATTCGGCATGCTAATTACATTGCCGATTGCCAAATTGCATTATCTCTTATAGTTTCCGAGATATGGACTATCGATATCTGACAATATTGGCTCTACTTCTAACTTGGGCCAGAAATGTAAAATGGTCTTATGAATTAGCGATTTCGTTCCAATTCACATTCCAAGTAATACTCGACATGCTAATTACATTGTCGATTGCCAAATTGCATTATCTCTTATAGTTTCCGGGATATGGGAATCGAAATTTTACACCTTAGTGTCTGTTTCTAAATTGGGTCAAAATTGTAAAATGGTCTCATGAATTAGCGATTTTGCTCCAATTCACATTCCAAGTAATATTCGGCATGCTAATTACATTGCCGATTGCTAAGTTGCATTATCTGTTATAGTTTCGGAGATATGGACTATAGACATCTGACAATATTGGCTCTGCTTCTAACTTGGGCCAGAATTGTAAAATGGTCTTATGAATTAGCGATTTCGTTCCAATTCACATTCCAAGTAATATTCGGCATGCTAATTACGCTGCCGATTGCCAAATTGCATTATCTCATATAGTTTCCGAGATATGGACTATCGACATCTTACAATATTGGCTGTGCTTCTAACTTGGGCCAAAATTGTAAAATGGTCTTATGAATTAGCGATTTTGCTCCAATTCACATTTCGAGTAATATTTGGCATGATAATTACGTTGCCGATTGCCAAATTGCATTATCTTCTATAGTTTCCGAGATATGGGCTATCGACATCTTACAATATTGGCTCTGCTTCTAACTTGTGCCAGAATTGTAAAAGGGTCTTATGAATTAGCGATTTCATTCCAATTCACATTCCAAGTAATATTCGGCATGCTAATTACGTTGCCGATTGCCAAATTGCATTATCTCTTATAGTTTCCGAGATATGGGCAATCGAAATTTTACACCTTAGGGTCTGTTTCTAACTTGGGTCAAAATTGTAAAATGGTCTTATGAATTAGCGATTTCGCTCCAATTCACATTCCAAGTAATATTCGCCATGCTAATTACATTGCCGATGGCCAATTTGCATTATCTCTTATAGTTTCGGAGATATGCACTATCGACATCTGACAATATTGGCTCTGCTTCTAACTTGGGCCAGAATTGTAAAATGGTCTTATGAATTAGCGAATTCGTTCCAATTCACATTCCAAGTAATATTCGGCATGCTAATTACGTTGCCGATCGCCAAATTGCATTATCTCATATAGTTTACGAGATATGGACTATCGGCATCTTACAATATTGGCTGTGCTTCTAACTTGGGCCAAAATGTAAAATGGTCTTATGAATTAGCGATTTCGTTCCAATTCACATTCCAAGTAATATTCGACTTGCTAATTACATTGCCGATTGCCAAATTGCATTATCTCTTATAGTTTCCGAGATATGGGCAATCGAAATTTTACACCTTAGTGTCTGTTTCTAACTGGGGTCAAAATTGTTAAATGGTCTTATGAATTAGTGATTTCGTTCCAATTCACATTCCAAGTAATATTCGGCATGCTAATTACATTGCCGGTTGCCAAATTGCATTATCTCTTATAGTTTCCGAGATATGGACTATCGATATCTGACAATATTGGCTCTACTTCTAACTTGGGCCAGAAATGTAAAATGGTCTTATGAATTAGCGATTTCGTTCCAATTCACATTCCAAGTAATATTCGGCATGCTAATTACATTGCCGATTGCCAAATTGCATTATCTCTTATAGTTTCCGAGATATGGGCAATCGAAATGTTACACCTTAGTGTCTGTTTCTAACTTGGGTCAAAATTGTAAAATGGTCTTATGAATTAGCGATTTTGCTCCAATTCACATTCCGAGTAATATTCGGCATGCTAATTACATTGCCGATCGCCAAATTGCATTATCTCATATAGTTTACGAGATATGGATTATCCGCATCTTACAATATTGGCTGTGTTTCTAACTTGGGCCTACATTGTAAAATGGTCTTATGAATTAGCGATTTCGTTCCAATTCACATTCCAAGTAATATTCGGCATGCTAATTACATTGCCGATTGCCAAATTGCATTATCTCCTTTAGTTTCCAAGATATGGACTATCGACATCTTACAATATTTTCTCTGCTTCTAACTTGGGCCAAAATTGTAAAATGGTCTTATGAATTAGCGATTTCGTTCCAATTCACATTCCAAGTAATATTCGGCATGCTAATTACGTTGACGATTGCCAAATTGCATTATCTCTTATAGTTTCCGAGATATGTGCAAACGAAATTTTACACCTTTGAATCTGTTCCTAACTTGGGTCAAAAATGTAAAATGGTCTTATGAATTAGCGATTTCGTTCCAATTCACATTCCAAGTAATATTCGATATGCTAATTACATTGCCGATTGCCAAATTGCATTATCTCTTATAGTTTCCGAGATATGGACTATCGATATCTGACAATATTGGCTCTACTTCTAACTTGGGCCAGAAATGTAAAATGGTCTTATGAATTAGCGATTTCGTTCCAATTCACATTCCAAGTAATATTCGGTATGCTAATTACGTTGCCGATCGCCAAATTGCATTATCTCTTATAGTTTCCGAGATATGGGCAATCGAAATTTTACACCTTAGAGTCTGTTTCTAACTTGGGTCAAAATTGTAAAATGGTCTTATGAATTAGCGATTTCGCTCCAATTCACATTCCAAGTAATATTCGGCATGCTAATTACATTGCCGATTGCCAAACTGCATTATCTCTTATAGTTTCCGAGATATGGGCAATCGAAATTTTACACCTTAGGGTCTGTTTCTAACTTGGGTCAAAATTGTAAAATGGTCTTATGAATTAGCGATTTCGCTCCAGTTCACATTCCAAGTAAAATTCGCCATGCTAATTACATTGCCGATAGCCAATTTGCATTATCTCTTATAGTTTCGGAGATATGCACTATCGACATCTGACAATATTGGCTCTGCTTCTAACTTGGGCCAGAATTGTAAAATGGTCTTATGAATTAGCGAATTCGTTCCAATTCACATTCCAAGTAATATTCGGCATGCTAATTACGTTGCCGATCGCCAAATTGCATTATCTCATATAGTTTACGAGATATGGACTATCGGCATCTTACAATATTGGCTGTGCTTCTAACTTGGGCCAAAATTGTTAAATGGTCTTATGAATTAGCGATTTCGTCCCAATTCACATTCCAAGTATTATTCGGCATGCTAATTACATTGCCGATTACCAAATTGCATTATCTCTTGTAGTTTCCGAGATATGGGCAATCGAAATTTTACACCTTAGAGTCTGTTTCTAACTTTGGTCCAAAATGTAAAATGGTCTTATGAATTAGCGATTTCGTTCCAATTCACATTCCAAGTAATATTCGACTTGCTAATTACATTGCCGATTGCCAAATTGCATTATCTCTTATAGTTTCCGAAATATGGACTATCGACATCTGACAATATTGGCTCTGCTTCTAACTTGGGCCAGAATTGTAAAATGGTCTTATGAATTAGCGATTTCGTTGTAATTCACATTCCAAGTAATATTCGGCATGCTAATTACGTTGCCTATTGCCAAATTGCGTTATCTCTTATAGTTTCCGAGATATGGACTATCGACATCTTGCAATATTGGCTCTGTTTCTAACTTGGGTCAAAAATGTTAAATAGTCTTATGAATTAGCGATTTCGTTCCAATTCACATTCCAAGTAATATTCGACATGCTAATTACATTGCCGATTGCCAAATTGCATTATCTCTTATAGTTTCCGAAATATGGACTATCGACATCTGACAATATTGGCTCTGCTTCTAACTTGTGCCAGAATTGTAAAATGGTCTTATGGATTAGCGATTTCGTAACAATTCACATTCCAAGTAACATTCGGCATGCTAATTACGTTGCCGATTGCCAAATTGTATTATCTCTTATAGTTTCCGAGATATGGGCAATCGAAATTTTACACCTTAGTGTCTGTTTCTAACTGGGGTCAAAATTGTTAAATGGTCTTATAAATTAGTGGTTTCGTTCCAATTCACATTCCAAGTAATATTCGGCATGCTAATTACATTGCCGATTGCCAAATTGCATTATCTCTTATAGTTTCCGAGATATGGGCAATCGAAATTTTACACCTTAGTGTCTGTTTCTAACTTGGGTCAAAATGTAAAATGGTCTTATGAATTAGCGATTTTGCTCCAATTTACATTCCAAGTAATATTTGGCATGATAATTACGTTGCCGATTGCCAAATTGCATTATCTTTTATAGTTTCCGAGATATGGGCTATCGACATCTTACAATATTGGCTCTGCTTCTAACTTGTGCCAGAATTGTAAAATGGTCTTATGAATTAGCGATTTCGTTCCAATTCACATTCCAAGTAACATTCGGCATGCCAATTACGTTGCCGATTGCCAAATTGTATTATCTCTTATAGTTTCCGAGATATGGGCAATCGAAATTTTACACCTTAGAGTCTGTTTCTAACTTGGGACAAAATTGTAAAATGGTCTTATGAATTAGCGATTTCGCTCCAATTCACATTCCAAGTAATATTCGGCATGCTAATTACATTGCCGATTGCCAAATTGCATTATCCCTTATAGTTTCCGAGATATGGACTATCGACATCTGACAATATTAGCTCTGCTTCTAACTTGGGCCAGAATTGTAAAATGGTTTTATGAATTAGCGATTTCGTTCCAATTCACATTCCAAGTAATATTCGGAATGCTAACTACGTTGCCGATTGCCAAATTGCATTATCTCTTATAGTTTCTGAGATATGGACTATCGACATCTTACTATATTGGCTCTTCTTCTAACTTGGGCCAGAATTGTAAAATGGTTTTATGAATTAGCGATTTCGTTCCAATTCACATTCCAAGTAATATTCGGCATGCTAATTACATTGCCGATAGCCAAATTGCATTATCTCTTATAGTTTCCGAGATATGGACTATCGACATCTTAAAATATTGGCTCTGCTTCTAACTTGGACCAAAATTGTAAAATGGCCTTATGAATTAGCGATTTCGTTCCAATTCACATTCCAAGTAATATTCGGCATGCTACTTACGTCGCCGATTGCCAAATTGCATTATCTCTTATAGTTTCCGAGATATGGGCAATCGAAATTTTACACCTTAGTGTCTGTTTCTAACTGGGGTCAAAATTGCTAAATGGTCTTATGAATTAGTGATTTCGTTCCAATTCACATTCCAAGTAATATTCGGCATGCTAATTACATTGCCGATTGCCAAATTGCATTATCTCTTATAGTTTCCGAGATATGGGCAATTGAAATTTTACACCTTAGTGTCTGTTTCTAACTTGGGTCAAAATTGTAAAATGGTCTTATGAATTAGCGATTTCGCTCCAATTCACATTCCAAGTAAAATTCGCCATGCTAATTACATTGCCGATAGCCAATTTGCATTATCTCTTATAGTTTCGGAGATATGGACTATCGACATCTTACTATATTGGCTCTTCTTCTAACTTGGGCCAGAATTGTAAAATGGTCTTTTGGATTAGCGATTTCGGTCCAATTCACATTCCAAGTAATATTCGGCATGCTAATTACGTTGCCGATTGCCAAATTGCATTATCTCTTATACTTTCCGAGATATGGACTATCGACATCTTGCAATATTGGCTCTGTTTCTAACTTGGGTCAAAAATGTTAAATTGTCTTATGAATTAGCGATTTCGTTCCAATTCACATTCCAAGTAATATTCGGCATGTTAATTACATTGCCGACTGCCAAATTGCATTATCTCTTATAGTTTCCGAGATATGGGCAATCGAAATTTTACACCTTAGGGTCTGTTTCTAACTTGGGTCAAAATTGTAAAATGGTCTTATGAATTAGCGATTTCGCTCCAATTCACATTCCAAGTAAAATTCGCCATGCTAATTACATTGCCGATAGCCAATTTGCATTATCCCTTATAGTTTCGGAGATATGCACTATCGACATCTGACAATATTGGCTCTGCTTCTAACTTGGGCCAGAATTGTAAAATGGTCTTATGAATTAGCGAATTCGTTCCAATTCACATTCCAAGTAATATTCGGCATGCTAATTACGTTGCCGATCGCCAAATTGCATTATCTCATATAGTTTACGAGATATGGACTATCGGCATCTTACAATATTGGCTTTGCTTCTAACTTGGGCCAAAATTGTTAAATGGTCTTATGAATTAGCGATTTCGTCCCAATTCACATTCCAAGTATTATTCGGCATGCTAATTACATTGCCGATTACCAAATTGCATTATCTCTTGTAGTTTCCGAGATATGGGCAATCGAAATTTTACACCTTAGAGTCTGTTTCTAACTTTGGTCCAAAATGTAAAATGGTCTTATGAATTAGCGATTTCGTTCCAAATCTCTTATAGTTTCCGAGATATGGGCAATCGAAATTTTACACCTTAGTGTCTGTTTCTAACTGGGGTCAAAATTTCTAAATGGTCTTATGAATTAGTGATTTCGTTCCAATTCACATTCCAAGTAATATTCGGCATGCTAATTACATTGCCGATTGCCAAATTGCATTATCTCTTATAGTTTCCGAGATATGGGCAATTGAAATTTTACACCTTAGTGTCTGTTTCTAACTTGGGTCAAAATTGTAAAATGGTCTTATGAATTAGCGATTTCGCTCCAATTCACATTCCAAGTAAAATTCGCCATGCTAATTACATTGCCTATAGCCAATTTGCATTATCTCTTATAGTTTCGGAGATATGGACTATCGACATCTTACTATATTGGCTCTTCTTCTAACTTGGGCCAGAATTGTAAAATGGTCTTTTGGATTAGCGATTTCGGTCCAATTCACATTCCAAGTAATATTCGGCATGCTAATTACGTTGCCGATTGCCAAATTGCATTATCTCTTATAGTTTCCGAGATATGGACTATCGACATCTTGCAATATTGGCTCTGTTTCTAACTTGGGTCAAAAATGTTAAATTGTCTTATGAATTAGCGATTTCGTTCCAATTCACATTCCAAGTAATATTCGGCATGTTAATTACATTGCCGATTGCCAAATTGCATTATCTCTTATAGTTTCCGAGATATGGTCAATCGAAATTTTACACCTTAGACTCTGTTTCTAACTTGGGCCAAAATTGTAAAATGGTCTTATGAATTAGCGATTTCGCTCCAATTCACATTCCAAGTAATATTCAGCATGCTAATTATATTGCCGATTGCCAAACTGCATTATCTCTTATAGTTTCCGAGATATGGGCAATCGAAATTTTACACCTTAGGGTCTGTTTCTAACTTGGGTCAAAATTGTAAAATGGTCTTATGAATTAGCGATTTCGCTCCAATTCACATTCCAAGTAAAATTCGCCATGCTAATTACATTGCCGATAGCCAATATGCATTATCTCTTATAGTTTCGGAGATATGCACTATCGACATCTGACAATATTGGCTCTGCTTCTAACTTGGGCCAGAATTGTAAAATGGTCTTATGAATTAGCGAATTCGTTCCAATTCACATTCCAAGTAATATTCGGCATGCTAATTACGTTGCCGATCGCCAAATTGCATTATCTCATATAGTTTACGAGATATGGACTATCGGCATCTTACAATATTGGCTGTGCTTCTAACTTGGGCCAAAATTGTTAAATGGTCTTATGAATTAGCGATTTCGTCCCAATTCACATTCCAAGTATTATTCGGCATGCTAATTACATTGCCGATTACCAAATTGCATTATCTCTTGTAGTTTCCGAGATATGGGCAATCGAAATTTTACACCTTAGAGTCTGTTTCTAACTTTGGTCCAAAATGTAAAATGGTCTTATGAATTAGCGATTTCGTTCCAATTCACATTCCAAGTAATATTCGACTTGCTAATTACATTGCCGATTGCCAAATTGCATTATCTCTTATAGTTTCCGAAATATGGACTATCGACATCTGACAATATTGGCTCTGCTTCTAACTTGGGCCAGAATTGTAAAATGGTCTTATGAATTAGCGATTTCGTTGTAATTCACATTCCAAGTAATATTCGGCATGCTAATTACGTTGCCTATTGCCAAATTGCGTTATCTCTTATAGTTTCCGAGATATGGACTATCGACATCTTGCAATATTGGCTCTGTTTCTAACTTGGGTAAAAAATGTTAAATAGTCTTATGAATTAGCGATTTCGTTCCAATTCACATTCCAAGTAATATTCGACTTGCTAATTACATTGCCGATTGCCAAATTGCATTATCTCTTATAGTTTCCGAAATATGGACTATCGACATCTGACAATATTGGCTCTGCTTCTAACTTGGGCCAGAATTGTAAAATGGTCTTATGAATTAGCGATTTCGTTGTAATTCACATTCCAAGTAATATTCGGCATGCTAATTACATTGCCGATTGCCAAATTGCATTATCTCTTATAGTTTCCGAAATATGGACTATCGACATCTGACAATATTGGCTCTGCTTCTAACTTGTGACAGAATTGTAAAATGGTCTTATGAATTAGCGATTTCGTTCCAATTCACATTCAAAGTAATATTCGGCATTGATAATTACGTTGCCGATTGCCAAATTGCATTATCTCTTGTAGTTTCCGAGATATGGGCAATCGAAATTTTACACCTTATAGTCTGTTTCTAACTTGGGTCAAAATTGTAAAATGGTCTTATGAATTTGCGATTTCGCTCCAATTCACATTCCAAGTAATATTCGGCATGCTAATTACATTGCCGATTGCCAAATTGCATTATCTCTTATAGTTTCTGAGATATGGACTATCGACATCTTACTATATTGGCTCTTCTTCTAACTTGGGCCAGAATTGTAAAATGGTCTTTTGGATTAGCGATTTCGGTCCAATTCACATTCCAAGTAATATTCGGCATGCTAATTACATTGCCGATTGCCAAATTGCATTATCTCTTATAGTTTCCGAGATATGGACTATCGACATCTTACAATATTGGCTCTGCTTCTAACTCGGACCAAAATTGTAAAATGGCCTTATGAATTAGCGATTTCGTTCCAATTCACATTCCAAGTAATATTCGGCATGCTACTTACGTCGCCGATTGCCAAATTGCATTATCTCTTATAGTTTCCGAGATATGGGCAATCGAAATTTTACACCTTAGTGTCTGTTTCTAACTGGGGTCAAAATTGTTAAATGGTCTTATGAATTAGTGATTTCGTTCCAATTCACATTCCAAGTAATATTCGGCATGCTAATTACATTGCCGATTGCCAAATTGCATTATCTCTTAGAGTTTCCGAGATATGGGCAATTGAAATTTTACACCTTAGTGTCTGTTTCTAACTTGGGTCAAAATTGTAAAATGGTCTTATGAATTAGCGATTTTGCTCCAATTCACATTCCGAGTAATATTCGGCATGCTAATTATATTGCCGATTGCCAAATTGCATTATCTCCTATAGTTTCCAAGATATGGACTATCGACATCTTACAATATTGGCTCTGCTTCTAACTTGGGCCAAAATTGTAAAATGGTCTTATGAATTAGCGATTTCGTTCCAATTCACATTCCAAGTAATATTCGGCATGCTAATTACGTTGCCGATTGCCAAATTGCATTATCTCTTGTAGTTTCCGAGATATGATCAATCGAAATTTTACACCTTAGAGTCTGTTTCTAAGTTGGGTCAAAAATGTAAAATGGTCTTATGAATTAGCGATTTCGTTCCAATTCACATTCCAAGTAATACTCGACATGCTAATTACATTGCCGATTGCCAAATTGCATTATCTCTTATAGTTTCCGGGATATGGACTATCGACATCTGACAATATTGGCTCTGCTTCTTACTTGGGCCAGAATTGTAAAATGGTCTTATGAATTAGCGATTTCGTTCCAATTCACATTCCAAGTAATATTCGGCTTGGTAATTACATTGCCGATTGCCAAATTGCATTATCTCTTATAGTTTCCGGGATATGGGAATCGAAATTTTACACCTTAGTGTCTGTTTCTAAATTGGGTCAAAATTGTAAAATGGTCTCATGAATTAGCGATTTTGCTCCAATTCACATTCCAAGTAATATTCGGCATGCTAATTACATTGCCGATTGCCAAATTGCATTACCTCCTATAGTTTCCAAGATATGGTCTATCGACATCTTACAATATTGGCTCTGCTTCTAACTTGTGCCAGAATTGTAAAATGGTCTTATGAATTAGCGATATCGTTCCAATTCACATTCCAAGTAACATTCGGCATGCTAATTACGTTGCCGATTGCCAAATTTTATTATCTCTTATAGTTTCCGAGATATGGGCAATAGAAATTTTACACCTTAGAGTCTGTTTCTAACTTGGGTCAAAATTGTAAAATGGTATTACGAATTAGCGATTTCGCTCCAATTCACATTCCAAGTAATATTCGGCATGGTAATTACATTGCCGATTGCCAAATTGCATTATCTCTTATAGTTTCCGGGATATGGGATCGAAATTTTACACCTTAGTGTCTGTTTCTAAATTGGGTCAAAATTGTAAAATGGTCTCATGAATTAGCGATTTTGCTCCAATTCACATTCCAAGTAATATTCGGCATGCTAATTACATTGCCGATTACCAAATTGCATTATCTCTTGTAGTTTCCGAGATATGGGCAATCGAAATTTTACACCTTAGAGTCTGTTTCTAACTTTGGTCCAAAATGTAAAATGGTCTTATGAATTAGCGATTTCGTTCCAAATCTCTTATAGTTTCCGAGATATGGGCAATCGAAATTTTACACCTTAGTGTCTGTTTCTAACTGGGGTCAAAATTGCTAAATGGTCTTATGAATTAGTGATTTCGTTCCAATTCACATTCCAAGTAATATTCGGCATGCTAATTACATTGCCGATTGCCAAATTGCATTATCTCTTATAGTTTCCGAGATATGGGCAATTGAAATTTTACACCTTAGTGTCTGTTTCTAACTTGGGTCAAAATTGTAAAATGGTCTTATGAATTAGCGATTTCGCTCCAATTCACATTCCAAGTAAAATTCGCCATGCTAATTACATTGCCTATAGCCAATTTGCATTATCTCTTATAGTTTCGGAGATATGGACTATCGACATCTTACTATATTGGCTCTTCTTCTAACTTGGGCCAGAATTGTAAAATGGTCTTTTGGATTAGCGATTTCGGTCCAATTCACATTCCAAGTAATATTCGGCATGCTAATTACGTTGCCGATTGCCAAATTGCATTATCTCTTATAGTTTCCGAGATATGGACTATCGACATCTTGCAATATTGGCTCTGTTTCTAACTTGGGTCAAAAATGTTAAATTGTCTTATGAATTAGCGATTTCGTTCCAATTCACATTCCAAGTAATATTCGGCATGTTAATTACATTGCCGATTGCCAAATTGCATTATCTCTTATAGTTTCCGAGATATGGGCAATCGAAATTTTACACCTTAGAGTCTGTTTCTAACTTGGGTCAAAATTGTAAAATGGTCTTATGAATTAGCGATTTCGCTCCAATTCACATTCCAAGTAATATTCAGCATGCTAATTATATTGCCGATTGCCAAACTGCATTATCTCTTATAGTTTCCGAGATATGGGCAATCGAAATTTTACACCTTAGGGTCTGTTTCTAACTTGGGTCAAAATTGTAAAATGGTCTTATGAATTAGCGATTTCGCTCCAATTCACATTCCAAGTAAAATTCGCCATGCTAATTACATTGCCGATAGCCAATTTGCATTATCTCTTATAGTTTCGGAGATATGCACTATCGACATCTGACAATATTGGCTCTGCTTCTAACTTGGGCCAGAATTGTAAAATGGTCTTATGAATTAGCGAATTCGTTCCAATTCACATTCCAAGTAATATTCGGCATGCTAATTACGTTGCCGATCGCCAAATTGCATTATCTCATATAGTTTACGAGATATGGACTATCGGCATCTTACAATATTGGCTGTGCTTCTAACTTGGGCCAAAATTGTTAAATGGTCTTATGAATTAGCGATTTCGTCCCAATTCACATTCCAAGTATTATTCGGCATGCTAATTACATTGCCGATTACCAAATTGCATTATCTCTTGTAGTTTCCGAGATATGGGCAATCGAAATTTTACACCTTAGAGTCTGTTTCTAACTTTGGTCCAAAATGTAAAATGGTCTTATGAATTAGCGATTTCGTTCCAATTCACATTCCAAGTAATATTCGACTTGCTAATTACATTGCCGATTGCCAAATTGCATTATCTCTTATAGTTTCCGAAATATGGACTATCGACATCTGACAATATTGGCTCTGCTTCTAACTTGGGCCAGAATTGTAAAATGGTCTTATGAATTAGCGATTTCGTTGTAATTCACATTCCAAGTAATATTCGGCATGCTAATTACGTTGCCTATTGCCAAATTGCGTTATCTCTTATAGTTTCCAAGATATGGACTATCGACATCTTGCAATATTGGCTCTGTTTCTAACTTGGGTAAAAAATGTTAAATAGTCTTATGAATTAGCGATTTCGTTCCAATTCACATTCCAAGTAATATTCGACATGCTAATTACATTGCCGATTGCCAAATTGCATTATCTCTTATAGTTTCCGAAATATGGACTATCGACATCTGACAATATTGGCTCTGCTTCTAACTTGTGCCAGAATTGTAAAATGGTCTTATGAATTAGCGATTTCGTTCCAATTCACATTCAAAGTAATATTCGGCATTGATAATTACGTTGCCGATTGCCAAATTGCATTATCTCTTGTAGTTTCCGAGATATGGGCAATCGAAATTTTACACCTTATAGTCTGTTTCTAACTTGGGTCAAAATTGTAAAATGGTCTTATGAATTTGCGATTTCGCTCCAATTCACATTCCAAGTAATATTCGGCATGCTAATTACATTGCCGATTGCCAAATTGCATTATCTCTTATAGTTTCTGAGATATGGACTATCGACATCTTACTATATTGGCTCTTCTTCTAACTTGGGCCAGAATTGTAAAATGGTCTTTTGGATTAGCGATTTCGGTCCAATTCACATTCCAAGTAATATTCGGCATGCTAATTACATTGCCGATTGCCAAATTGCATTATCTCTTATAGTTTCCGAGATATGGACTATCGACATCTTACAATATTGGCTCTGCTTCTAACTCGGACCAAAATTGTAAAATGGCCTTATGAATTAGCGATTTCGTTCCAATTCACATTCCAAGTAATATTCGGCATGCTACTTACGTCGCCGATTGCCAAATTGCATTATCTCTTATAGTTTCCGAGATATGGGCAATCGAAATTTTACACCTTAGTGTCTGTTTCTAACTGGGGTCAAAATTGTTAAATGGTCTTATGAATTAGTGATTTCGTTCCAATTCACATTCCAAGTAATATTCGGCATGCTAATTACATTGCCGATTGCCAAATTGCATTATCTCTTAGAGTTTCCGAGATATGGGCAATTGAAATTTTACACCTTAGTGTCTGTTTCAAACTTGGGTCAAAATTGTAAAATGGTCTTATGAATTAGCGATTTTGCTCCAATTCACATTCCGAGTAATATTCGGCATGCTAATTATATTGCCGATTGCCAAATTGCATTATCTCCTATAGTTTCCAAGATATGGACTATCGACATCTTACAATATTGGCTCTGCTTCTAACTTGGGCCAAAATTGTAAAATGGTCTTATGAATTAGCGATTTCGTTCCAATTCACATTCCAAGTAATATTCGGCATGCTAATTACGTTGCCGATTGCCAAATTGCATTATCTCTTGTAGTTTCCGAGATATGATCAATCGAAATTTTACACCTTAGAGTCTGTTTCTAAGTTGGGTCAAAAATGTAAAATGGTCTTATGAATTAGCGATTTCGTTCCAATTCACATTCCAAGTAATACTCGACATGCTAATTACATTGCCGATTGCCAAATTGCATTATCTCTTATAGTTTCCGGGATATGGACTATCGACATCTGACAATATTGGCTCTGCTTCTTACTTGGGCCAGAATTGTAAAATGGTCTTATGAATTAGCGATTTCGTTCCAATTCACATTCCAAGTAATATTCGGCTTGGTAATTACATTGCCGATTGCCAAATTGCATTATCTCTTATAGTTTCCGGGATATGGGAATCGAAATTTTACACCTTAGTGTCTGTTTCTAAATTGGGTCAAAATTGTAAAATGGTCTCATGAATTAGCGATTTTGCTCCAATTCACATTCCAAGTAATATTCGGCATGCTAATTACATTGCCGATTGCCAAATTGCATTACCTCCTATAGTTTCCAAGATATGGTCTATCGACATCTTACAATATTGGCTCTGCTTCTAACTTGTGCCAGAATTGTAAAATGGTCTTATGAATTAGCGATATCGTTCCAATTCACATTCCAAGTAACATTCGGCATGCTAATTACGTTGCCGATTGCCAAATTGTATTATCTCTTATAGTTTCCGAGATATGGGCAATAGAAATTTTACACCTTAGAGTCTGTTTCTAACTTGGGTCAAAATTGTAAAATGGTATTACGAATTAGCGATTTCGCTCCAATTCACATTCCAAGTAATATTCGGCATGGTAATTACATTGCCGATTGCCAAATTGCATTATCTCTTATAGTTTCCGGGATATGGGATCGAAATTTTACACCTTAGTCTCTGTTTCTAAATTGGGTCAAAATTGTAAAATGGTCTCATGAATTAGCGATTTTGCTCCAATTCACATTCCAAGTAATATTCGGCATGCTAATTACATTGCCGATTGCCAAATTGCATTACCTCCTATAGTTTCCAAGATATGGTCTATCGACATCTTACAATATTGGCTCTGCTTCTAACTAGGGCCAAAATTGTAAAATGCTCTTATGAATTAGCGATTTCGTTCCAATTCACATTCAAAGAAATATTCGGCATGCTAATTACGTTGCCTGTTGCCAAATTGCATTATCTCTTATAGTTTCCGAAATATGGACTATCGACATTTTACGATATTGGCTCTGCTTCTAACTTGGGTCAAAATTGTAATATGGTCTTATGAATTAGCGATTTCGTCCCAATTCACATTCCAAGTATTATTCGGCATGCTAATTACATTGCCGATTGCCAAATTGCATTATCCCTTATAGAATTGTAAAATGGTCTTATGAATTAGCGATTTCGTTCCAATTCACATTCCAAGTATTATTCGGCATGGTAATTACATTGCCGATTGCCAAATTGCATTATCTCTTATAGTTTCCGGGATATGGGATCGAAATTTTACACCTTAGTGTCTGTTTCTAAATTGGGTCAAAATTGTAAAATGGTCTCATGAATTAGCGATTTTGCTCCAATTCACATTCCAAGTAATATTCGGCATGCTAATTACATTGCCGATTGCCAAATTGCATTACCTCCTATAGTTTCCAAGATATGGTCTATCGACATCTTACAATATTGGCTCTGCTTCTAACTAGGGCCAAAATTGTAAAATGCTCTTATGAATTAGCGATTTCGTTCCAATTCACATTCAAAGAAATATTCGGCATGCTAATTACGTTGCCTGTTGCCAAATTGCATTATCTCTTATAGTTTCCGAAATATGGACTATCGACATTTTACGATATTGGCTCTGCTTCTAACTTGGGTCAAAATTGTAATATGGTCTTATGAATTAGCGATTTCGTCCCAATTCACATTCCAAGTATTATTCGGCATGCTAATTACATTGCCGATTGCCAAATTGCATTATCCCTTATAGAATTGTAAAATGGTCTTATGAATTAGCGATTTCGTTCCAATTCACATTCCAAGTATTATTCGGCATGGTAATTACATTGCCGATTGCCAAATTGCATTATCTCTTATAGTTTCCGGGATATGGGATCGAAATTTTACACCTTAGTGTCTGTTTCTAAATTGGGTCAAAATTGTAAAATGGTCTCATGAATTAGCGATTTTGCTCCAATTCACATTCCAAGTAATATTCGGCATGCTAATTACATTGCCGATTGCCAAATTGCATTACCTCCTATAGTTTCCAAGATATGGTCTATCGACATCTTACAATATTGGCTCTGCTTCTAACTAGGGCCAAAATTGTAAAATGCTCTTATGAATTAGCGATTTCGTTCCAATTCACATTCAAAGAAATATTCGGCATGCTAATTACGTTGCCTGTTGCCAAATTGCATTATCTCTTATAGTTTCCGAAATATGGACTATCGACATTTTACGATATTGGCTCTGCTTTTAACTTGGGTCAAAATTGTAATATGGTCTTATGAATTAGCGATTTCGTCCCAATTCACATTCCAAGTATTATTCGGCATGCTAATTACATTGCCGATTGCCAAATTGCATTATCTCTTGTAGTTTCCGAGATATGGGCAATCGAAATTTTACACCTTAGTGTCTGTTTCTAAATTGGGTCAAAATTGTAAAATGTTCTCATGAATTAGCGATTTTGCTCCAATTCACATTCCAAGTAATATTCGGCATGCTAATTACATTGCCGATTGCCAAATTGCATTACCTCCTATAGTTTCCAAGATATGGTCTATCGACATCTTACAATATTGGCTCTGCTTCTAACTTGGGTCAAAAATGTTAAATAGTCTTATGAATTAGCGATTTCGTTCCAATTCACATTCAAAGAAATATTCGGCATGCTAATTACGTTGCCTATTGCCAAATTGCGTTATCTCTTATAGTTTCCGAGATATGGACTATTGACATCTTGCAATATTGGCTCTGTTTCTAACTTGGGTCAAAAATGTTAAATAGTCTTATGAATTAGCGATTTCGTTCCAATTCACATTCCAAGTAATATTCGACATGCTAATTACATTGCCGATTGCCAAATTGCATTATCTCTTATAGTTTCCGAAATATGGACTATAGACATCTGACAATATTGGCTCTGCTTCTAACTTGTGCCAGAATTGTAAAATGGTCTTATGGATTAGCGATTTCGTAACAATTCACATTCCAAGTAACATTCGGCATGCTAATTACGTTGCCGATTGCCAAATTGTATTATCTCTTATAGTTTCCGAGATATGGGCAATCGAAATTTTACACCTTAGTGTCTGTTTCTAACTGGGGTCAAAATTGTTAAATGGTCTTATAAATTAGTGGTTTCGTTCCAATTCACATTCCAAGTAATATTCGGCATGCTAATTACATTGCCGATTGCCAAATTGCATTATCTCTTATAGTTTCCGAGATATGGGCAATCGAAATTTTACACCTTAGTGTCTGTTTCTAACTTGGGTCAAAATGTAAAATAGTCTTATGAATTAGCGATTTTGCTCCAATTTACATTCCGAGTAATATTTGGCATGATAATTACGTTGCCGATTGCCAAATTGCATTATCTTTTATAGTTTCCGAGATATGGGCTATCGACATCTTACAATATTGGCTCTGCTTCTAACTTGTGCCAGAATTGTAAAATGGTCTTATGAATTAGCGATTTCGTTCCAATTCACATTCCAAGTAACATTCGGCATGCCAATTACGTTGCCGATTGCCAAATTGTATTATCTCTTATAGTTTCCGAGATATGGGCAATCGAAATTTTACACCTTAGTGTCTGTTTCTAACTTGGGTCAAAATGTAAAATAGTCTTATGAATTAGTGATTTTGCTCCAATTTACATTCCGAGTAATATTTGGCATGATAATTACGTTGCCGATTGCCAAATTGCATTATCTTTTATAGTTTCCGAGATATGGGCTATCGACATCTTACAATATTGGCTCTGCTTCTAACTTGTGCCAGAATTGTAAAATGGTCTTATGAATTAGCGATTTCGTTTCAATTCACATTCCAAGTAACATTCGGCATGCCAATTACGTTGCCGATTGCCAAATTGCATTATCTCTTGTAGTTTCCGAGATATGGGCAATCGAAATTTTACACCTTATACTCTGTTTCTAACTTGGGTCAAAATTGTAAAATGGTCTTATGAATTTGCGATTTCGCTCCAATTCACATTCCAAGTAATATTCGGCATGCTAATTACATTGCCGATTGCCAAATTGCATTATCTCTTATAGTTTCTGAGATATGGACTATCGACATCTTACTATATTGGCTCTTCTTCTAACTTGGGCCAGAATTGTAAAATGGTCTTTTGGATTAGCGATTTCGGTCCAATTCACATTCCAAGTAATATTCGGCATGCTAATTACATTGCCGATTGCCAAATTGCATTATCTCTTATAGTTTCCGAGATATGGACTATCGACATCTTACAATATTGGCTCTGCTTCTAACTCGGACAAAAATTGTAAAATGGCCTTATGAATTAGCGATTTCGTTCCAATTCACATTCCAAGTAATATTCGGCATGCTAATTACATTGCCGATTGCCAAATTGCATTATCTCTTATAGTTTCCGAGATATGGGCAATTGAAATTTTACACCTTAGTGTCTGTTTCTAACTTGGGTCAAAATTGTAAAATGGTCTTATGAATTAGCGATTTTGCTCCAATTCACATTCCGAGTAATATTCGGCATGCTAATTATATTGCCGATTGCCAAATTGCATTATCTCCTATAGTTTCCAAGATATGGACTATCGACATCTTACAATATTGGCTCTGCTTCTAACTTGGGCCAAAATTGTAAAATGGTCTTATGAATTAGCGATTTCGTTCCAATTCACATTCCAAGTAATATTCGGCATGCTAATTACGTTGCCGATTGCCAAATTGCATTATCTCTTGTAGTTTCCGAGATATGGGCAATCGAAATTTTACACCTTAGAGTCTGTTTCTAAGTTGGGTCAAAAATGTAAAATGGTCTTATGAATTAGCGATTTCGTTCCAATTCACATTCCAAGTAATACTCGACATGCTAATTACATTGCCGATTGCCAAATTGCATTATCTCTTATAGTTTCCGGGATATGGACTATCGACATCTGACAATATTTGCTCTGCTTCTTACTTGGGCCAGAATTGTAAAATGGTCTTATGAATTAGCGATTTCGTTCCAATTCACATTCCAAGTAATATTCGGCATGGTAATTACATTGCCGATTGCCAAATTGCATTATCTCTTATAGTTTCCGGGATATGGGAATCGAAATTTTACACCTTAGTGTCTGTTTCTAAATTGGGTCAAAATTGTAAAATTGTCTCATGAATTAGCGATTTTGCTCCAATTCACATTCCAAGTAATATTCGGCATGCTAATTTCATTGCCGATTGCCAAATTGCATTACCTCCTATAGTTTCCAAGATATGGTCTATCGACATCTTACAATATTGGCTCTGCTTCTAACTTGTGCCAGAATTGTAAAATGGTCTTATGAATTAGCGATATCGTTCCAATTCACATTCCAAGTAACATTCGGCATGCTAATTACGTTGCCGATTGCCAAATTGTATTATCTCTTATAGTTTCCGAGATATGGGCAATAGAAATTTTACACCTTAGAGTCTGTTTCTAACTTGGGTCAAAATTGTAAAATGGTCTTACGAATTAGCGATTTCGCTCCAATTCACATTCCAAGTAATATTCGGCATGCTAATTACATTGCCGATTACCAAATTGCATTATCTCTTATAGTTTCCGGGATATGGGATCGAAATTTTACACCTTAGTGTCTGTTTCTAAATTGGGTCAAAATTGTAAAATGGTCTCATGAATTAGCGATTTTGCTCCAATTCACATTCCAAGTAATATTCGGCATGCTAATTACATTGCCGATTGCCAAATTGCATTACCTCCTATAGTTTCCAAGATATGGTCTATCGACATCTTACAATATTGGCTCTGCTTCTAACTAGGGCCAAAATTGTAAAATGCTCTTATGAATTAGCGATTTCGTTCCAATTCACATTCAAAGAAATATTCGGCATGCTAATTACGTTGCCTGTTGCCAAATTGCATTATCTCTTATAGTTTCCGAAATATGGACTATCGACATTTTACGATATTGGCTCTGCTTCTAACTTGGGTCAAAATTGTAATATGGTCTTATGAATTAGCGATTTCGTCCCAATTCACATTCCAAGTATTATTCGGCATGCTAATTACATTGCCGATTGCCAAATTGCATTATCTCTTGTAGTTTCCGAGATATGGGCAATCGAAATTTTACACCTTAGAGTCTGTTTCTAACTTTGGTCAAAAATGTAAAATGGTCTTATGAATTAGCGATTTCGTTCCAATTCACATTCCAAGTAATATTCGACTTGCTAATTACATTGCCGATTGCCAAATTGCATTATCTCTTATAGTTTCCGAAATATGGACTATCGACATCTGACAATATTGGCTCTGCTTCTAACTTGGGCCAGAATTGTAAAATGGTCTTATGAATTAGCGATTTCGTTGTAATTCACATTCCAAGTAATATTCGGCATGCTAATTACGTTGCCGATTGCCAAATTGCGTTATCTCTTATAGTTTCCGAGATATGGACTATCGACATCTTGCAATATTGGCTCTGTTTCTAACTTGGGTTAAAAATGATAAATAGTCTTATGAATTAGCGATTTCGTTCCAATTCACATTCCAAGTAATATTCGACATGCTAATTACATTGACGATTGCCAAATTGCATTATCTCTTATAGTTTCCGAAATATGGACTATCGACATCTGACAATATTGGCTCTGCTTCTAACTTGTGCCAGAATTGTAAAATGGTCTTATGGATTAGCGATTTCGTACCAATTCACATTCCAAGTAACATTCGGCATGCTAATTACGTTGCCGATTGCCAAATTGTATTATCTCTTATAGTTTCCGAGATATGGGCAATCGAAATTTTACACCTTAGAGTCTGTTTCTAAGTTGGGTCAAAAATGTAAAATGGTCTTATGAATTAGCGATTTCGTTCCAATTCACATTCCAAGTAATACTCGACATGCTAATTACATTGCCGATTGCCAAATTGCATTATCTCTTATAGTTTCGGGGATATGGACTATCGACATCTGACAATATTGGCTCTGCTTCTTACTTGGGCCAGAATTGTAAAATGGTCTTATGAATTAGCGATTTCGTTCCAATTCACATTCCAAGTAATATTCGGCATGGTAATTACATTGCCGATTGCCAAATTGCATTATCTCTTATAGTTTCCGGGATATGGGAATCGAAATTTTACACCTTAGTGTCTGTTTCTAAATTGGGTCAAAATTGTAAAATGTTCTCATGAATTAGCGATTTTGCTCCAATTCACATTCCAAGTAATATTCGGCATGCTAATTACATTGCCGATTGCCAAATTGCATTACCTCCTATAGTTTCCAAGATATGGTCTATCGACATCTTACAATATTGGCTCTGCTTCTAACTTGTGCCAGAATTGTAAAATGGTCTTATGAATTAGCGATATCGTTCCAATTCACATTCCAAGTAACATTCGGCATGCTAATTACGTTCCGATTGCCAAATTGTATTATCTCTTATAGTTTCCGAGATATGGGCAATAGAAATTTTACACCTTAGAGTCTGTTTCTAACTTGGGTCAAAATTGTAAAATGGTCTTACGAATTAGCGATTTCGCTCCAATTCACATTCCAAGTAATATTCGGCATGCTAATTACATTGCCGATTGCCAAATTGCATTATCCCTTATAGAATTGTAAAATGGTCTTATGAATTAGCGATTTCGTTCCAATTCACATTCCAAGTAATATTCGACATGCTAATTACATTGCCGATTGCCAAATTGCATTATCTCTTATAGTTTCCGAAATATGGACTATCGACATCTGACAATATTGGCTCTGCTTCTAACTTGTGCCAGAATTGTAAAATGGCCTTATGGATTAGCGATTTTGCTCCAATTCACATTCCAAGTAATATTCGGCATGCTAATTACATTGCCGATTGCCAAATTGCATTACCTCCTATAGTTTCCAAGATATGGTCTATCGACATCTTACAATATTGGCTCTGCTTCTAACTAGGGCCAAAATTATAAAATGCTCTTATGAATTAGCGATTTTGTTCCAATTCACATTCAAAGAAATATTCGGCATGCTAATTACGTTGCCTGTTGCCAAATTGCATTATCTCTTGTAGTTTCCGAGATATGGGCAATCGAAATTTTACACCTTAGAGTCTGTTTCTAACTTTGGTCCAAAATGTAAAATGGTCTTATGAATTAGCGATTTCGTTCCAATTCACATTCCAAGTAATATTCGACTTGCTAATTACATTGCCGATTGCCAAATTGCATTATCTCTTATAGTTTCCGAAATATGGGCAATAGAAATTTTACACCTTAGAGTCTGTTTCTAACTTGGGTCAAAATTGTAAAATGGTCTTACGAATTAGCGATTTCGCTCCAATTCACATTCCAAGTAATATTCGGCATGCTAATTACATTGCCGATTGCCAAATTGCATTATCTCTTATAGTTTCCGGGATATGGGATCGAAATTTTACACCTTAGTGTCTGTTTCTAAATTGGGTCAAAATTGTAAAATGGTCTCATGAATTAGCGATTTTGCTCCAATTCACATTCCAAGTAATATTCGGCATGCTAATTACATTGCCGATTGCCAAATTGCATTACCTCCTATAGTTTCCAAGATATGGTCTATCGACATCTTACAATATTGGCTCTGCTTCTAACTAGGGCCAAAATTGTAAAATGCTCTTATGAATTAGCGATTTCGTTCCAATTCACATTCCAAGTAATATTCGGCATGCTAATTACATTGCCAATTGCCAAATTGCATTATCTCTTGTAGTTTCCGAGATATGGGCAATCGAAATTTTACACCTTAGAGTCTGTTTCTAACTTTGGTCCAAAATGTAAAATGGTCTTATGAATTAGCGATTTCGTTCCAATTCACATTCCAAGTAATATTCGACTTGCTAATTACATTGCCGATTGCCAAATTGCATTATCTCTTATAGTTTCCGAAATATGGACTATCGACATCTGACAATATTGGCTCTGCTTCTAACTTGGGCCAGAATTGTAAAATGGTCTTATGAATTAGCGATTTCGTTGTAATTCACATTCCAAGTAATATTCGGCATGCTAATTACGTTGCCGAATGCCTAATTGCGTTATCTCTTATAGTTTCCGAGATATGGACTATCGACATCTTGCAATATTGGCTCTGTTTCTAACTTGGGTCAAAAATGTTAAATAGTCTTATGAATTAGCGATTTCGTTCCAATTCACATTCCAAGTAATATTCGACATGCTAATTACATTGCCGATTGCCAAATTGCATTATCTCTTATAGTTTCCGAAATATGGACTATCGACATCTGACAATATTGGCTCTGCTTCTAACTTGTGCCAGAATTGTAAAATGGTCTTATGGATTAGCGATTTCGTACCAATTCACATTCCAAGTAACATTCGGCATGCTAATTACGTTGCCGATTGCCAAATTGTATTATCTCTTATAGTTTCCGAGATATGGGCAATCGAAATTTTACACCTTAGTGTCTGTTTCTAACTGGGGTCAAAATTGTTAAATGGTCTTATGAATTAGTGATTTCGTTCCAATTCACATTCCAAGTAATATTCGGCATGCTAATTACATTGCCGATTGCCAAATTGCATTATCTCTTATAGTTTCCGAGATATGGGCAATTGAAATTTTACACCTTAGTGTCTGTTTCTAACTTGGGTCAAAATTGTAAAATGGTCTTATGAATTAGCGATTTTGCTCCAATTCACATTCCGAGTAATATTCGGCATGCTAATTATATTGCCGATTGCCAAATTGCATTACCTCCTATAGTTTCCAAGATATGGTCTATCGACATCTTACAATATTGGCTCTGCTTCTAACTTGTGCCAGAATTGTAAAATGGTCTTATGAATTAGCGATATCGTTCCAATTCACATTCCAAGTAACATTCGGCATGCTAATTACGTTGCCGATTGCCAAATTGTATTATCTCTTATAGTTTCCGAGATATGGGCAATAGAAATTTTACACCTTAGAGTCTGTTTCTAACTTGGGTCAAAATTGTAAAATGGTCTTACGAATTAGCGATTTCGCTCCAATTCACATTCCAAGTAATATTCGGCATGCTAATTACATTGCCGATTGCCAAATTGCATTATCCCTTATAGAATTGTAAAATGGTCTTATGAATTAGCGATTTCGTTCCAATTCACATTCCAAGTAATATTCGGCATGGTAATTACATTGCCGATTGCCAAATTGCATTATCTCTTATAGTTTCCGAAATATGGACTATCGACATCTGACAATATTGGCTCTGCTTCTAACTTGGGCCAGAATTGTAAAATGGTCTTATGAATTAGCGATTTCGTTGTAATTCACATTCCAAGTAATATTCGGCATGCTAATTACGTTGCCGATTGCCAAATTGCGTTATCTCTTATAGTTTCCGAGATATGGACTATCGACATCTTGCAATATTGGCTCTGTTTCTAACTTGGGTCAAAAATGTTAAATAGTCTTATGAATTAGCGATTTCCTTCCAATTCACATTCCAAGTAATATTCGACATGCTAATTACATTGCCGATTGCCAAATTGCATTATCTCTTATAGTTTCCGAAATATGGACTATCGACATCTGACAATATTGGCTCTGCTTCTAACTTGTGCCAGAATTGTAAAATGGTCTTATGGATTAGCGATTTCGTACCAATTCACATTCCAAGTAACATTCGGCATGCTAATTACGTTGCCGACTGCCAAATTGCATTATCTCTTATAGTTTCCGAGATATGGGCAATCGAAATTTTACACCTTAGTGTCTGTTTCTAACTTGGGTCAAAATGTAAAATGGTCTTATGAATTAGCGATTTTGCTCCAATTCACATTCCGAGTGATATTTGGCATGATAATTACGTTGACGATTGCCAAGTTGCATTATCTTTTATAGTTTCCGAGATATGGGCTATCGACATCTTACAATATTGGTTCTGCTTCTAACTTGTGCCAGAATTGTAAAATGGTCTTATGAATTAGCGATTTCGTTCCAATTCACATTCCAAGTAACATTTGGCATGCTAATTACGTTGCCGATTGCCAAATTGTATTATCTCTTATAGTTTCCGAGATATGGGCAATCGAAATTTTACACCTTAGAGTCTGTTTCTAACTTGGGTCAAAATTGTAAAATGGTCTTATGAATTAGCGATTTCGCTCCAATTCACATTCCAAGTAATATTCGGCTTGCTAATTACATTGCCGATTGCCAAATTGCATTATCCCTTATAGTTTCCGAGATATGGACTATCGACATCTGACAATATTAGCTCTGCTTCTAACTTGGGCCAGAATTGTAAAATGGTTTTATGAATTAGCGATTTCGTTCCAATTCACATTCCAAGTAATATTCGGAATGCTAATTACGTTGCCGATTGCCAAATTGCATTATCTCTTGTAGTTTCCGAGATATGGGCAATCGAAATTTTACACCTTATAGTCTGTTTCTAACTTGGGTCAAAATTGTAAAATGGCCTTATGAATTTGCGATTTCGCTCCAATTCACATTCCAAGTAATATTCGGCATGCTAATTACATTGCCGATTGCCAAATTGCATTATCTCTTATAGTTTCTGAGATATGGACTATCGACATCTTACTATATTGGCTCTTCTTCTAACTTGGGCCAGAATTGTAAAATGGTCTTTTGGATTAGCGATTTCGGTCCAATTCACATTCCAAGTAATATTCGGTATGCTAATTACATTGCCGATTGCCAAATTGCATTATCTCTTATAGTTTCCAAGATATGGACTATCGACATCTTACAATATTGGCTCTGCTTCTAACTTGGGTCAAAATTGTAAAATGGTCTTATGAATTAGCGATTTTGCTCCAATTCACATTCCGAGTAATATTCGGCATGCTAATTACGTTGCCGATTGCCATATTGCATTATCTTTTATAGTTTCGGAGATATGGGCTATCGACAGCTTACAATATTGGCTCTGCTTCTAACTTGGACCAAAATTGTAAAATGGCCTTATGAATTAGCGATTTCGTTCCAATTCACATTCCAAGTAATATTCGGCATGCTACTTACGTCGC
This sequence comes from Rhynchophorus ferrugineus, assembly GCF_030347505.1. Classification (NCBI taxonomy): domain Eukaryota; kingdom Metazoa; phylum Arthropoda; class Insecta; order Coleoptera; family Curculionidae; genus Rhynchophorus; species Rhynchophorus ferrugineus. Next base: position 23,846,503 of record NW_027472586.1, on the reverse strand, counting down.
CGATTGCCAAATTGCATTATCTCTTATAGTTTCCGAGATATGGGCAATTGAAATTTTACACCTTAGTGTCTGTTTCTAACTTGGGTCAAAATTGTAAAATGGTCTTATGAATTAGCGATTTTGCTCCAATTCACATTCCGAGTAATATTCGGCATGCTAATTATATTGCCGATTGCCAAATTGCATTATCTCTTATAGTTTCCGGGATATGGACTATCGACATCTGACAATATTGGCTCTGCTTCTTACTTGGGCCAGAATTGTAAAATGGTCTTATGAATTAGCGATTTCGTTCCAATTCACATTCCAAGTAATATTCGGCATGGTAATTACATTGCCGATTGCCAAATTGCATTATCTCTTATAGTTTCCGGGATATGGGAATCGAAATTTTACACCTTAGTGTCTGTTTCTAAATTGGGTCAAAATCGTAAAATGGTCTCATGAATTAGCGATTTTGCTCCAATTCACATTCCAAGTAATATTCGGCATGCTAATTACATTGCCGATTGCCAAATTGCATTACCTCCTATAGTTTCCAAGATATGGTCTATCGACATCTTACAATATTGGCTCTGCTTCTAACTTGTGCCAGAATTGTAAAATGGTCTTATGAATTAGCGATATCGTTCCAATTCACATTCCAAGTAACATTCGGCATGCTAATTACGTTGCCGATTGCCAAATTATATTATCTCTTATAGTTTCCGAGATATGGGCAATAGAAATTTTACACCTTAGAGTCTGTTTCTAACTTGGGTCAAAATTGTAAAATGGTCTTACGAATTAGCGATTTCGCTCCAATTCACATTCCAAGTAATATTCGGCATGCTAATTACATTGCCGATTGCCAAATTGCATTATCCCTTATAGAATTGTAAAATGGTCTTATGAATTAGCGATTTCGTTCCAATTCACATTCCAAGTAATATTCGGCATGGTAATTACATTGCCGATTGCCAAATTGCATTATCTCTTATAGTTTCCGGGATATGGGATCGAAATTTTACACCTTAGTGTCTGTTTCTAAATTGGGTCAAAATTGTAAAATGGTCTCATGAATTAGCGATTTTGCTCCAATTCACATTCCAAGTAATATTCGGCATGCTAATTACATTGCCGATTGCCAAATTGCATTACCTCCTATAGTTTCCAAGATATGGTCTATCGACATCTTACAATATTGGCTCTGCTTCTAACTTGTGCCAGAATTGTAAAATGGTCTTATGAATTAGCGATATCGTTCCAATTCACATTCCAAGTAACATTCGGCATGCTAATTACGTTGCCGATTGCCAAATTGTATTATCTCTTATAGTTTCCGAGATATGGGCAATAGAAATTTTACACCTTAGAGTCTGTTTCTAACTTGGGTCAAAATTGTAAAATGGTCTTACGAATTAGCGATTTCGCTCCAATTCACATTCCAAGTAATATTCGGCATGCTATTTACATTGCCGATTGCCAAATTGCATTATCCCTTATAGAATTGTAAAATGGTCTTATGAATTAGCGATTTCGTTCCAATTCACATTCCAAGTAATATTCGGCATGGTAATTACATTGCCGATTGCCAAATTGCATTATCTCTTATAGTTTCCGGGATATGGGATCGAAATTTTACACCTTAGTGTCTGTTTCTAAATTGGGTCAAAATTGTAAAATGGTCTCATGAATTAGCGATTTTGCTCCAATTCACATTCCAAGTAATATTCGGCATGCTAATTACATTGCCGATTGCCAAATTACATTACCTCCTATAGTTTCCAAGATATGGTCTATCGACATCTTACAATATTGGCTCTGCTTCTAACTTGGGCCAAAATTGTAAAATGCTCTTATGAATTAGCGATTTCGTTCCAATTCACATTCAAAGAAATATTCGGCATGCTAATTACGTTGCCTGTTGCCAAATTGCATTATCTCTTATAGTTTCCGAAATATGGACTATCGACATCTTACAATATTGGCTCTGCTTCTAACTTGGGCCAAAATTGTAAAATGGTCTTATGAATTAGTGATTTCGTTCCAATTCACATTCCAAGTAATATTCGGCATGCTAATTACATTGGCGATTGCCAAATTGCATTATCTCTTATAGTTTCTGAGATATGCGCAATCGAAATTTTACACCTTAGGGTCCGTTTCTAACTTGGGTCAAAATTGTAAAATGGTCTTATGAATTAGCGATTTTGCTCCAATTCACATTCCGAGTAATATTCGGCATGCTAATTACGTTGCCGATTGCCATATTGCATTATCTTTTATAGTTTCGGAGATATGGGCTATCGACAGCTTACAATATTGGCTCTGCTTCTAACTTGTGCCAGAATTGTAAAATGGTCTTATGAATTAGCGATTTCGTACCAATTCACATTCCAAGTAATATTCGGCATGCTAATTACGTTGCCGACTGCCAAATTGCATTATCTCTTATAGTATCCGAGATATGGGCAATCGAAATTTTACACCTTAGGTTCCGTTTCTAACTTGGGTCAAAATTGTAAAATGGTCTTATGAATTAGCGATTTTGCTCCAATTCACATTCCGAGTAATATTCGGCATGCTAATTACGTTGCCGATTGCCATATTGCATTATCTTTTATAGTTTCGGAGATATGGGCTATCGACAGCTTACAATATTGGCTCTGCTTCTAACTTGGACCAAAATTGTAAAATGGCCTTATGAATTAGCGATTTCGTTCCAATTCACATTCCAAGTAATATTCGGCATGCTACTTACGTCGCCGATTGCCAAATTGCATTATCTCTTATAGTTTCCGAGATATGGGCAATTGAAATTTTACACCTTAGTGTCTGTTTCTAACTTGGGTCAAAATTGTAAAATGGTCTTATGAATTAGCGATTTTGCTCCAATTCACATTCCGAGTAATATTCGGCATGCTAATTATATTGCCGATTGCCAAATTGCATTATCTCTTATAGTTTCCGGGATATGGACTATCGACATCTGACAATATTGGCTCTGCTTCTTACTTGGGCCAGAATTGTAAAATGGTCTTATGAATTAGCGATTTCGTTCCAATTCACATTCCAAGTAATATTCGGCATGGTAATTACATTGCCGATTGCCAAATTGCATTATCTCTTATAGTTTCCGGGATATGGGAATCGAAATTTTACACCTTAGTGTCTGTTTCTAAATTGGGTCAAAATCGTAAAATGGTCTCATGAATTAGCGATTTTGCTCCAATTCACATTCCAAGTAATATTCGGCATGCTAATTACATTGCCGATTGCCAAATTGCATTACCTCCTATAGTTTCCAAGATATGGTCTATCGACATCTTACAATATTGGCTCTGCTTCTAACTTGTGCCAGAATTGTAAAATGGTCTTATGAATTAGCGATATCGTTCCAATTCACATTCCAAGTAACATTCGGCATGCTAATTACGTTGCCGATTGCCAAATTGTATTATCTCTTATAGTTTCCGAGATATGGGCAATAGAAAATTTACACCTTAGAGTCTGTTTCTAACTTGGGTCAAAATTGTAAAATGGTCTTACGAATTAGCGATTTCGCTCCAATTCACATTCCAAGTAATATTCGGCATGCTAATTACATTGCCGATTGCCAAATTGCATTATCCCTTATAGAATTGTAAAATGGTCTTATGAATTAGCGATTTCGTTCCAATTCACATTCCAAGTAATATTCGGCATGGTAATTACATTGCCGATTGCCAAATTGCATTATCTCTTATAGTTTCCGGGATATGGGATCGAAATTTTACACCTTAGTGTCTGTTTCTAAATTGGGTCAAAATTGTAAAATGGTCTCATGAATTAGCGATTTTGCTCCAATTCACATTCCAAGTAATATTCGGCATGCTAATTACATTGCCGATTGCCAAATTGCATTACCTCCTATAGTTTCCAAGATATGGTCTATCGACATCTTACAATATTGGCTCTGCTTCTAACTTGTGCCAGAATTGTAAAATGGTCTTATGAATTAGCGATATCGTTCCAATTCACATTCCAAGTAACATTCGGCATGCTAATTACGTTGCCGATTGCCAAATTGTATTATCTCTTATAGTTTCCGAGATATGGGCAATAGAAATTTTACACCTTAGAGTCTGTTTCTAACTTGGGTCAAAATTGTAAAATGGTCTTACGAATTAGCGATTTCGCTCCAATTCACATTCCAAGTAATATTCGGCATGCTATTTACATTGCCGATTGCCAAATTGCATTATCCCTTATAGAATTGTAAAATGGTCTTATGAATTAGCGATTTCGTTCCAATTCACATTCCAAGTAATATTCGGCATGGTAATTACATTGCCGATTGCCAAATTGCATTATCTCTTATAGTTTCCGGGATATGGGATCGAAATTTTACACCTTAGTGTCTGTTTCTAAATTGGGTCAAAATTGTAAAATGGTCTCATGAATTAGCGATTTTGCTCCAATTCACATTCCAAGTAATATTCGGCATGCTAATTACATTGCCGATTGCCAAATTGCATTACCTCCTATAGTTTCCAAGATATGGTCTATCGACATCTTACAATATTGGCTCTGCTTCTAATTTGGGCCAAAATTGTAAAATGCTCTTATGAATTAGCGATTTCGTTCCAATTCACATTCAAAGAAATATTCGGCATGCTAATTACGTTGCCTGTTGCCAAATTGCATTATCTCTTATAGTTTCCGAAATATGGACTATCGACATCTTACAATATTGGCTCTGCTTCTAACTTGGGCCAAAATTGTAAAATGGTCTTATGAATTAGTGATTTCGTTCCAATTCACATTCCAAGTAATATTCGGCATGCTAATTACATTGGCGATTGCCAAATTGCATTATCTCTTATAGTTTCTGAGATATGCGCAATCGAAATTTTACACCTTAGGGTCCGTTTCTAACTTAGGTCAAAATTGTAAAATGGTCTTATGAATTAGCGATTTTGCTCCAATTCACATTCCGAGTAATATTCGGCATGCTAATTACGTTGCCGATTGCCATATTGCATTATCTTTTATAGTTTCGGAGATATGGGCTATCGACAGCTTACAATATTGGCTCTGCTTCTAACTTGTGCCAGAATTGTAAAATGGTCTTATGAATTAGCGATTTCGTACCAATTCACATTCCAAGTAATATTCGGCATGCTAATTACGTTGCCGACTGCCAAATTGCATTATCTCTTATAGTATCCGAGATATGGGCAATCGAAATTTTACACCTTAGGGTCCGTTTCTAACTTGGGTCAAAATTGTAAAATGGTCTTATGAATTAGCGATTTTGCTCCAATTCACATTCCGAGTAATATTCGGCATGCTAATTACGTTGCCGATTGCCATATTGCATTATCTTTTATAGTTTCGGAGATATGGGCTATCGACAGCTTACAATATTGGCTCTGCTTCTAACTTGTGCCAGAATTGTAAAATGGTCTTATGAATTAGCGATTTCGTACGAATTCACATTCCAAGTAATATTCGGCATGCTAATTACGTTGCCGATTGCCAAATTGCATTATCTCATATAGTTTCCGAGATATGGACTATCGACATCTTACAATATTGGCTGTGCTTCTAACTTGGGCCAAAATTGTAAAATGGACTTATGAATTAGCGATTTTGCTCCAATTCACGTTCCGAGTAATATTCGGCATGCTAATTACGTTGCCCATTGCCAAATTGCATTATCTCATATAGTTTCCGAGATATGGACTATCGACATCTTACAATAATGGCTCTGCTTCTAACTTGGGCCAGAATTGTAAAATGGTCTTATGAATTAGCGATTTCGTTCCAATTCACATTCCAAGTAATATTCGGCATGCTAATTACGTTGCCGATTGCCAAATTGCATTATCTCATATAGTTTCCGAGATATGGACTATCGACATCTTACAATATTGGCTGTGCTTCTAACTTGGGCCAAAATTGTAAAATGGACTTATGAATTAGCGATTTTGCTTCAATTCACATTCCGAGTAATATTTGGCATGCTAATTACGTTGCCGATTGCCAAATTTCATTATCTTTTATAGTTTCCGAGATATGGACTATCGACATCTTACAATATTGGCTGTGCTTCTAACTTGGGCCAAAATAGTAAAATGGTCTTATGAATTAGCGATTTCGTTCCAATTCACATTCAAAGTAATATTCGGCATTGCTAATTACGTTGCCGATTGCCAAATTGCATTATATTTTATAGTTTCCGAGATATGGGCTATCGACATCTTACAATATTGGCTCTGCTTCTAACTTGTGCCAGAATTGTAAAATGGTCTTATGAATTAGCGATTTCGTTCCAATTCACATTCCAAGTAATATTCGGCATTGCTAATTACGTTGCCGATTGCCAAATTGTATTATCCCTTATAGTTTCCGAGATATGGACTATCGACATCTTACAATATTGGCTCTTCTTCTAACTTGGGCCAGAATTGTAAAATGGTCTTTTGGATTAGCGATTTCGGTCCAATTCACATTCCAAGTAATATTTGGCATGCTAATTACGTTACCGATGGCCAACTCGCATTATCTCGTTTAGTTTCCGAGATATGTACTATCGACATCTTACAATATTGGCTCTGCTTCTATCTTGGACCAAAATTGTAAAATGGCCTTATGAATTAGCAATTTCGTTCCAATTCACATTCCAAGTAATATTCGGCATGCTAATTACGTTGCCGATTGCCAAATTGCATTATCTCTTATAGTTTCCGAGATATGGGCAATCGAAATTTTACACCTTAGTGTCTGTTTCTAACTGGGGTCAAAAGTGTTAAATGGTCTTATGAATTAGTGATTTCGTTCCAATTCACATTCCAAGTAATATTCGGCATGCTAATTACGTTGCCGATTGCCAAATTGCATTATCTCTTATAGTTTCCGAGATATGGGCAATCGAAATTTTACACCTTAGTGTCTGTTTCTAACTTGGGTCAAAATTGTAAAATGGTCTTATGAATTAGCGATTTTGCTCCAATTCACATTCCGACTAATATTCGGCATGCTAATTACATTGCCGATCGCCAAATTGCATTATCTCATATAGTTTACGAGATATGGATTATCGGCATCTTACAATATTGGCTGTGTTTCTAACTTGGGCCAACATTGTAAAATGGTCTTATGAATTAGCGATTTCGTTCCAATTCACATTCCAAGTAATATTCGGCATGCTAATTACATTGCCGATTGCCTAATTGCATTATCTCCTATAGTTTCCAAGATATGGACTATCGACATCTTACAATATTGGCTCTGCTTCTAACTTGGGCCAAAATTGTAAAATGGTTTTATGAATTAGCGATTTCGTTCCAATTCACATTCCAAGTAATATTCGGCATGCTAATTACGTTGCCGATTGCCAAATTGCATTATCTCATATAGTTTCCGAGATATGGACTATCGACATCTTACAATATTGGCTGTGCTTCTAACTTGGGCCAAAATTGTAAAATGGACTTATGAATTAGCGATTTTGCTCCAATTCACGTTCCGAGTAATATTTGGAATGCTAATTACGTTGCCGATTGCCAAATTGCATTATCTTTTGTAGTTTCCGAGATATGGGCTATCGACATCTTACAATATTGGCTCTGCTTCTAACTTGTGCCAGAATTGTAAAATGGTCTTATGAATTAGCGATTTCGTTCCAATTCACATTCCAAGTAATATTCGGCATGCTAATTACATTGCCGATTGCCAAGTTGCATTATCTCTTATAGTTTCGGAGATATGGACTATAGACATCTTACAATATTGGCTCTGCTTCTAACTTGGGCCAGAATTGTAAAATGGTCTTATGGATTAGCGATTTCGTTCCAATTCACATTCCAAGTAATATTCGGCATGCTAATTACGTTGCCGATTGCCAAATTGCATTATCTCATATAGTTTCCGAGATATGGACTATCGACATCTTACAATATTGGCTGTGCTTCTAACTTGGGCCAAAATTGTAAAATGGACTTATGAATTAGCGATTTTGCTCCAATTCACGTTCCGAGTAATATTTGGCATGCTAATTACGTTGCCGATTGCCAAATTGCATTACCTCTTATAGTTTCTGAGATATGCGCAATCGAAATTTTACACCTTAGTGTCTGTTTCTAACTTGGGTCAAAATTGTAAAATGGTCTTATGAATTATCGATTTTGCTCCAATTCACATTCTAAGTAATATTCGGCATGCTAATTACGTTGCCGATTGCCAAATTGCATTATCTCTTATAGTTTCCGAGATATGGGCAATCGAAATTTTACACCTTAGAGTCAGTTTCTAACTTGGGTCAAAATTGTAAAATGGTCTTATGAATTAGCGATTTTGCTCCAATTCACATTCCGAGTAATATTCGGCATGCTAATTACGTTGCCGATTGCCATATTGCATTATCTTTTATACTTTCTGAGATACGGGCTATCGACAGCTTACAATATTGGCTCTGCTTCTAACTTGTGCCAGAATTGTTACATGGTCTTATGAATTAGCGATTTCGTACAAATTCACATTCCAAGTAATATTCGGCATGCTAATTACGTTGCCGACTGCCAAATTGCAATATCTCTTATAGTATCCGAGATATGGGCAATCGAAATTTTACACCTTAGAGTCTGTTTCTAACTTGGGTCAAAATTGTAAAATGTTCTTATGAATTAGCGATTTCGTTCCAATTCACATTCCAAGTAATATTCGGCATGCTAATTACGTTGCCGATTGCCAAATTGCATTATCTCATATAGTTTCCGAGATATGGACTATCGACATCTTACAATATTGGCTGTGCTTCTAACTTGGGCCAAAATTGTAAAATGGACTTATGAATTAGCGATTTTGCTCCAATTCACGTTCCGAGTAATATTCGGCATGCTAATTACATTGCCGATTGTCAAGTTGCATTATCTCTTATAGTTTCGGAGATATGGACTATAGACATCTTACAATAATGGCTCTGCTTCTAACTTGGGCCAGAATTGTAAAATGGTCTTATGAATTAGCGATTTCGTTCCAATTCACATTCCAAGTAATATTCGGCATGCTAATTACGTTGCCGACTGCCAAATTGCATTATCTCTTATAGTATCCGAGATATGGGCAATCGAAATTTTACACCTTAGGGTCCGTTTCTAACTTGGGTCAAAATTGTAAAATGGTCTTATGAATTAGCGATTTTGCTCCAATTCACATTCCGAGTAATATTCGGCATGCTAATTACGTTGCCGATTGCCATATTGCATTATCTTTTATAGTTTCGGAGATATGGGCTATCGACAGCTTACAATATTGGCTCTGCTTCTAACTTGTGCCAGAAATGTAAAATGGTCTTATGAATTAGCGATTTCGTACCAATTCACATTCCAAGTAATATTCGGCATGCTAATTACGTTGCCGATTGCCAAATTGCATTATCTCATATAGTTTCCGAGATATGGACTATCGACATCTTACAATATTGGCTGTGCTTCTAACTTGGGCCAAAATTGTAAAATGGACTTATGAATTAGCGATTTTGCTCCAATTCACGTTCCGAGTAATATTCGGCATGCTAATTACGTTGCCGATTGCCAAATTGCATTATCTCATATAGTTTCCGAGATATGGACTATCGACATCTTACAATAATGGCTCTGCTTCTAACTTGGGCCAGAATTGTAAAATGGTCTTATGAATTAGCGATTTCGTTCCAATTCACATTCCAAGTAATATTCGGCATGCTAATTACGTTGCCGATTGCCAAATTGCATTATCTCATATAGTTTCCGAGATATGGACTATCGACATCTTACAATATTGGCTGTGCTTCTAACTTGGGCCAAAATTGTAAAATGGACTTATGAATTAGCGATTTTGCTTCAATTCACATTCCGAGTAATATTTGGCATGCTAATTACGTTGCCGATTGCCAAATTTCATTATCTTTTATAGTTTCCGAGATATGGACTATCGACATCTTACAATATTGGCTGTGCTTCTAACTTGGGCCAAAATAGTAAAATGGTCTTATGAATTAGCGATTTCGTTCCAATTCACATTCAAAGTAATATTCGGCATTGCTAATTACGTTGCCGATTACCAAATTGCATTATCTTTTATAGTTTCCGAGATATGGGCTATCGACATCTTACAATATTGGCTCTGCTTCTAACTTGTGCCAGATTTGTAAAATGGTCTTATGAATTAGCGATTTCGTTCCAATTCACATTCCAAGTAATATTCGGCATGCTAATTACGTTGCCGATTGCCAAATTGTATTATCCCTTATAGTTTCCGAGATATGGACTATCGACATCTTACAATATTGGCTCTTCTTCTAACTTGGGCCAGAATTGTAAAATGGTCTTTTGGATTAGCGATTTCGGTCCAATTCACATTCCAAGTAATATTCGGCATGCTAATTACGTTGCCGATTGCCAAATTGCATTATCTCTTATAGTTTCCGAGATATGGGCAATCGAAATTTTACACCTTAGTGTCTGTTTCTAACTTGGGTCAAAATTGTAAAATGGTCTTATGAATTAGCGATTTTGCTCCAATTCACAATCCGACTAATATTCGGCATGCTAATTACATTGCCGATCGCCAAATTGCATTATCTCATATAGTTTACGAGATATGGATTATCGGCATCTTACAATATTGGCTCTTCTTCTAACTTGGGCCAGAATTGTAAAATGGTCTTTTGGATTAGCGATTTCGGTCCAATTCACATTCCAAGTAATATTTGGCATGCTAATTACGTTGCCGATGGCCAACTCGCATTATCTCGTTTAGTTTCCGAGATATGTACTATCGACATCTTACAATATTGGCTCTGCTTCTAACTTGGGCCAGAATTGTAAAATGGTCTTATGAATTAGCGATTTCGTTCCAATTCACATTCCAAGTAATATTCGGCATGCTAATTACGTTGCCGATTGCCAAATTGCATTATCTCATATAGTTTCCGAGATATGGACTATCGACATCTTACAATATTGGCTGTGCTTCTAACTTGGGCCAAAATTGTAAAATGGACTTATGAATTAGCGATTTTGCTCCAATTCACGTTCCGAGTAATATTTGGCATGCTAATTACGTTGCCGATTGCCAAATTGCATTACCTCTTATAGTTTCTGAGATATGCGCAATCGAAATTTTACACCTTAGTGTCTGTTTCTAACTTGGGTCAAAATTGTAAAATGGTCTTATGAATTATCGATTTTGCTCCAATTCACATTCCAAGTAATATTCGGCATGCTAATTACGTTGCCGATTGCCAAATTGCATTATCTCTTATAGTTTCCGAGATATGGGCAATCGAAATTTTACACCTTAGAGTCAGTTTCTAACTTGGGTCAAAATTGTAAAATGGTCTTATGAATTAGCGATTTTGCTCCAATTCACATTCCGAGTAATATTCGGCATGCTAATTACGTTGCCGATTGCCATATTGCATTATCTTTTATACTTTCTGAGTTACGGGCTATCGACAGCTTACAATATTGGCTCTGCTTCTAACTTGTGCCAGAATTGTAACATGGTCTTATGAATTAGCGATTTCGTACAAATTCACATTCCAAGTAATATTCGGCATGCTAATTACGTTGCCGACTGCCAAATTGCAATATCTCTTATAGTATCCGAGATATGGGCAATCGAAATTTTACACCTTAGAGTCTGTTTCTAACTTGGGTCAAAATTGTAAAATGTTCTTATGAATTAGCGATTTCGTTCCAATTCACATTCCAAGTAATATTCGACATGCTAATTACGTTGCCGATTGCCAAATTGCATTATCTCATATAGTTTCCGAGATATGGACTATCGACATCTTACAATATTGGCTGTGCTTCTAACTTGGGCCAGAATTGTAAAATGGTCTTATGAATTAGCGATTTCGTTCCAATTCACATTCCAAGTAATATTCGGCATGCTAATTACGTTGCCGATTGCCAAATTGCATTATCTCATATAGTTTCCGAGATATGGACTATCGACATCTTACAATATTGGCTGTGCTTCTAACTTGGGCCAAAATTGTAAAATGGACTTATGAATTAGCGATTTTGCTTCAATTCACATTCCGAGTAATATTTGGCATGCTAATTAAGTTGCCGTTTGCCAAATTTCATTATCTTTTATAGTTTCCGAGATATGGACTATCGACATCTTACAATATTGGCTGTGCTTCTAACTTGGGCCAAAATAGTAAAATGGTCTTATGAATTAGCGATTTCGTTCCAATTCACATTCAAAGTAATATTCGGCATTGCTAATTACGTTGCCGATTGCCAAATTGCATTATCTTTTATAGTTTCCGAGATATGGGCTATCGACATCTTACAATATTGGCTCTGCTTCTAACTTGTGCCAGAATTGTAAAATGGTCTTATGAATTAGCGATTTCGTTCCAATTCACATTCCAAGTAATATTCGGCATGCTAATTACGTTGCCGATTGCCAAATTGTATTATCCCTTATAGTTTCCGAGATATGGACTATCGACATCTTACAATATTGGCTCTTCTTCTAACTTGGGCCAGAATTGTAAAATGGTCTTTTGGATTAGCGATTTCGGTCCAATTCACATTCCAAGTAATATTTGGCATGCTAATTACGTTGCCGATGGCCAACTCGCATTATCTCGTTTAGTTTCCGAGATATGTACTATCGACATCTTACAATATTGGCTCTGCTTCTATCTTGGACCAAAATTGTAAAATGGCCTTATGAATTAGCAATTTCGTTCCAATTCACATTCCAAGTAATATTCGGCATGCTAATTACGTTGCCGATTGCCAAATTGCATTATCTCTTATAGTTTCCGAGATATGGGCAATCAAAATTTTACACCTTAGTGTCTGTTTCTAACTGGGGTCAAAAGTGTTAAATGGTCTTATGAATTAGTGATTTCGTTCCAATTCACATTCCAAGTAATATTCGGCATGCTAATTACATTGCCGATTGCCAAACTGCATTATCTCTTATAGTTTCCGAGATATGGGCAATCGAAATTTTACACCTTAGTGTCTGTTTCTAACTTGGGTCAAAATTGTAAAATGGTCTTATGAATTAGCGATTTTGCTCCAATTCACATTCCGAGTAATATTCGGCATGCTAATTACATTGCCGATCGCCAAATTGCATTATCTCATATAGTTTACGAGATATGGATTATCGGCATCTTACAATATTGGCTGTGTTTCTAACTTGGGCCAACATTGTAAAATGGTCTTATGAATTAGCGATTTCGTTCCAATTCACATTCCAAGTAATATTCGGCATGCTAATTACATTGCCGATTGCCAAATTGCATTATCTCCTATAGTTTCCAAGATATGGACTATCGACATCTTACAATATTGGCTCTGCTTCTAACTTGGGCCAAAATTGTAAAATGGTTTTATGAATTAGCGATTTCGTTCCAATTCACATTCCAAGTAATATTCGGCATGCTAATTACGTTGCCGATTGCCAAATTGCATTATCTCATATAGTTTCCGAGATATGGACTATCGACATCTTACAATATTGGCTGTGCTTCTAACTTGGGCCAAAATTGTAAAATGGACTTATGAATTAGCGATTTTGCTCCAATTCACGTTCCGAGTAATATTTGGCATGCTAATTACGTTGCCGATTGCCAAATTGCATTACCTCTTATAGTTTCTGAGATATGCGCAATCGAAATTTTACACCTTAGTGTCTGTTTCTAACTTGGGTCAAAATTGTAAAATGGTCTTATGAATTATCGATTTTGCTCCAATTCACATTCCAAGTAATATTCGGCATGCTAATTACGTTGCCGATTGCCAAATTGCATTATCTCTTATAGTTTCCGAGATATGGGCAATCGAAATTTTACACCTTAGAGTCAGTTTCTAACTTGGGTCAAAATTGTAAAATGGTCTTATGAATTAGCGATTTTGCTCCAATTCACATTCCGAGTAATATTCGGCATGCTAATTACGTTGCCGATTGCCATATTGCATTATCTTTTATACTTTCTGAGATACGGGCTATCGACAGCTTACAATATTGGCTCTGCTTCTAACTTGTGCCAGAATTGTAAAATGGTCTTATGAATTAGCGATTTCGTACAAATTCACATTCCAAGTAATATTCGGCATGCTAATTACGTTGCCGACTGCCAAATTGCAATATCTCTTATAGTATCCGAGATATGGGCAATCGAAATTTTACACCTTAGAGTCTGTTTCTAACTTGGGTCAAAATTGTAAAATGTTCTTATGAATTAGCGATTTCGTTCCAATTCACATTCCAAGTAATATTCGGCATGCTAATTACATTGCCGATTGCCAAGTTGCATTATCTCTTATAGTTTCGGAGATATGGACTATAGACATCTTACAATATTGGCTCTGCTTCTAACTTGGGCCAGAATTGTAAAATGGTCTTATGAATTAGCGATTTCGTTCCAATTCACATTCCAAGTAATATTCGGCATGCTAATTACGTTGCCGATTGCCAAATTGCATTATCTCATATAGTTTCCGAGATATGGACTATCGACATCTTACAATATTGGCTGTGCTTCTAACTTGGGCCAAAATTGTAAAATGGACTTATGAATTAGCGATTTTGCTCCAATTCACGTTCCGAGTAATATTTGGCATGCTAATTACGTTGCCGATTGCCAAATTGCATTATCTTTTGTAGTTTCCGAGATATGGGCTATCGACATCTTACAATATTGGCTCTGCTTCTAACTTGTGCCAGAATGGTAAAATGGTCTTATGAATTAGCGATTTCGTTCCAATTCACATTCCAAGTAATATTCGGCATGCTAATTACATTGCCGATTGCCAAGTTGCATTATCTCTTATAGTTTCGGAGATATGGACTATAGACATCTTACAATATTGGCTCTGCTTCTAACTTGGGCCAGAATTGTAAAATGGTCTTATGAATTAGCGATTTCGTTCCAATTCACATTCCAAGTAATATTCGGCATGCTAATTACGTTGCCGATTGCCAAATTGCATTATCTCATATAGTTTCCGAGATATGGACTATCGACATCTTACAATATTGGCTGTTCTTCTAACTTGGGCCAAAATTGTAAAATGGACTTATGAATTAGCGATTTTGATCCAATTCACGTTCCGAGTAATATTTGGCATGCTAATTACGTTGTCGATTGCCAAATTGCATTACCTCCTATAGTTTCTGAGATATGCGCAATCGAAATTTTACACCTTAGTGTCTGTTTCTAACTTGGGTCAAAATTGTAAAATGGTCTTATGAATTATCGATTTTGCTCCAATTCACATTCCGAGTAATATTCGGCATGCTAATTACGTTGCCGATTGCCATATTGCATTATCTTTTATACTTTCTGAGATACGGGCTATCGACAGCTTACAATATTGGCTCTGCTTCTAACTTGTGCCAGAATTGTAAAATGGTCTTATGAATTAGCGATTTCGTACAAATTCACATTCCAAGTAATATTCGGCATGCTAATTACGTTGCCGACTGCCGAATTGCAATATCTCTTATAGTATCCGAGATATGGGCAATCGAAATTTTACACCTTAGAGTCTGTTTCTAACTTGGGTCAAAATTGTAAAATGTTCTTATGAATTAGCGATTTCGTTCCAATTCCCATTCCAAGTAATATTCGGCATGCTAATTACGTTGCCGATTGCCAGATTGCATTATCTCATATAGTTTCCGAGATATGGACTATCGACATCTTACAATATTGGCTGTGCTTCTAACTTGGGCCAAAATTGTAAAATGGACTTATGAATTAGCGATTTTGCTCCAATTCACGTTCCGAGTAATATTCGGCATGCTAATTACATTGCCGATTGTCAAGTTGCATTATCTCTTATAGTTTCGGAGATATGGACTATAGACATCTTACAATAATGGCTCTGCTTCTAACTTGGGCCAGAATTGTAAAATGGTCTTATGAATTAGCGATTTCGTTCCAATTCACATTCCAAGTAATATTCGGCATGCTAATTACGTTGCCGATTGCCAAATTGCATTATCTCATATAGTTTCCGAGATATGGACTATCGACATCTTACAATATTGGCTGTGCTTCTAACTTGGGCCAAAATTGTAAAATGGACTTATGAATTAGCGATTTTGCTTCAATTCACATTCCGAGTAATATTTGGCATGCTAATTACGTTGCCGATTGCCAAATTTCATTATCTTTTATAGTTTCCGAGATATGGACTATCGACATCTTACAATATTGGCTGTGCTTCTAACTTGGGCCAAAATTGTAAAATGGACTTATGAATTAGCGATTTTGCTCCAATTCACGTTCCGAGTAATATTTGGCATGCTAATTACATTGCCGATTGCCAAATTGCATTATCTTTTGTAGTTTCCGAGATATGGACTATCGACATCTTACAATATTGGCTGTGCTTCTAACTTGGGCCAAAATTGTAAAATGGACTTATGAATTAGCGATTTTGCTCCAATTCACGTTCCGAGTAATATTTGGCATGCTAATTACGTTGCCGATTGCCAAATTGCATTATCTTTTGTAGTTTCCGAGATATGGGCTATCGACATCTTACAATATTGGCTCTGCTTCTAACTTGTGCCAGAATTGTAAAATGGTCTTATGAATTAGCGATTTCGTTCCAATTCACATTCCAAGTAATATTCGGCATGCTAATTACGTTGCCGATTGCCAAATTGTATTACCTCTTATAGTTTCTGAGATATGCGCAATCGAAATTTTACACCTTAGTGTCTGTTTCTAACTTGGGTCAAAATTGTAAAATGGTCTTATGAATTATCGATTTTGCTCCAATTCACATTCCAAGTAATATTCGGCATGCTAATTACGTTGCCGATTGCCAAATTGCATTATCTCTTATAGCTTCCGAGATATGGGCAATCGAAATTTTACACCTTAGAGTCAGTTTCTAACTTGGGACAAAATTGTAAAATGGTCTTATGAATTAGCGATTTTGCTCCAATTCACATTCCGAGTAATATTCGGCATGCTAATTACGTTGCCGATTGCCATATTGCATTATCTTTTATAGTTTCGGAGATATGGGCTATCGACAGCTTACAATATTGGCTCTGCTTCTAACTTGTGCCAGAATTGTAAAATGGTCTTATGAATTAGCGATTTTGCTCCAATTCACGTTCCGAGTAATATTTGGCATGCTAATTACGTTGCCGATTGCCAAATTGCATTACCTCTTATAGTTTCTGAGATATGCGCAATCGAAATTTTACACCTTAGTGTCTGTTTCTAACTTGGGTCAAAATTGTAAAATGGTCTTATGAATTATCGATTTTGCTCCAATTCACATTCCAAGTAATATTCGGCATGCTAATTACGTTGCCGATTGCCAAATTGCATTATCTCTTATAGTTTCCGAGATATGGGCAATCGAAATTTTACACCTTAGAGTCAGTTTCTAACTTGGGTCAAAATTGTAAAATGGTCTTATGAATTAGCGATTTTGCTCCAATTCACATTCCGAGTAATATTCGGCATGCTAATTACGTTGCCGATTGCCATATTGCATTATCTCTTATAGTTTCGGAGATATGGACTATAGACATCTTACAATAATGGCTCTGCTTCTAACTTGGGCCAGAATTGTAAAATGGTCTTATGAATTAGCGATTTCGTTCCAATTCACATTCCAAGTAATATTCGGCATGCTAATTACGTTGCCGACTGCCAAATTGCATTATCTCTTATAGTATCCGAGATATGGGCAATCGAAATTTTACACCTTAGGGTCCGTTTCTAACTTGGGTCAAAATTGTAAAATGGTCTTATGAATTAGCGATTTTGCTCCAATTCACATTCCGAGTAATATTCGGCATGCTAATTACGTTGCTGATTGCCATATTGCATTATCTTTTATAGTTTCGGAGATATGGGCTATCGACAGCTTACAATATTGGCTCTGCTTCTAACTTGTGCCAGAATTGTAAAATGGTCTTATGAATTAGCGATTTCGTACCAATTCACATTCCAAGTAATATTCGGCATGCTAATTACGTTGCCGATTGCCAAATTGCATTATCTCATATAGTTTCCGAGATATGGACTATCGACATCTTACAATATTGGCTGTGCTTCTAACTTGGGCCAAAATTGTAAAATGGACTTATGAATTAGCGATTTTGCTCCAATTCACGTTCCGAGTAATATTCGGCATGCTAATTACGTTGCCGATTGCCAAATTGCATTATCTCATATAGTTTCCGAGATATGGACTATCGACATCTTACAATAATGGCTCTGCTTCTAACTTGGGCCAGAATTGTAAAATGGTCTTATGAATTAGCGATTTCGTTCCAATTCACATTCCAAGTAATATTCGGCATGCTAATTACGTTACCGATTGCCAAATTGCATTATCTCATATAGTTTCCGAGATATGGACTATCGACATCTTACAATATTGGCTGTGCTTCTAACTTGGGCCAAAATTGTAAAATGGACTTATGAATTAGCGATTTTGCTTCAATTCACATTCCGAGTAATATTTGGCATGCTAATTACGTTGCCGATTGCCAAATTTCATTATCTTTTATAGTTTCCGAGATATGGACTATCGACATCTTACAATATTGGCTGTGCTTCTAACTTGGGCCAAAATAGTAAAATGGTCTTATGAATTAGCGATTTCGTTCCAATTCACATTCACAGTAATATTCGGCATTGCTAATTACGTTGCCGATTGCCAAATTGCATTATCTTTTATAGTTTCCGAGATATGGGCTATCGACATCTTACAATATTGGCTCTGCTTCTAATTTGTGCCAGAATTGTAAAATGGTCTTATGAATTAGCGATTTCGTTCCAATTCACTTTCCAAGTAATATTCGGCATGCTAATTACGTTGCCGATTGCCAAATTGTATTATCCCTTATAGCTTCCGAGATATGGACTATCGACATCTTACAATATTGGCTCTTCTTCTAACTTGGGCCAGAATTGTAAAATGGTCTTTTGGATTAGCGATTTCGGTCCAATTCACATTCCAAGTAATATTTGGCATGCTAATTACGTTGCCGATGGCCAACTCGCATTATCTCGTTTAGTTTCCGAGATATGTACTATCGACATCTTACAATATTGGCTCTGCTTCTATCTTGGACCAAAATTGTAAAATGGCCTTATGAATTAGCAATTTCGTTCCAATTCACATTCCAAGTAATATTCGGCATGCTAATTACGTTGCCGATTGCCAAATTGCATTATCTCTTATAGTTTCCGAGATATGGGCAATCGAAATTTTACACCTTAGTGTCTGTTTCTAACTGGGGTCAAAAGTGTTAAATGGTCTTATGAATTAGTGATTTCGTTCCAATTCACATTCCAAGTAATATTCGGCATGCTAATTACGTTGCCGATTGCCAAATTGCATTATCTCTTATAGTTTCCGAGATATGGGCAATCGAAATTTTACACCTTAGTGTCTGTTTCTAACTTGGGTCAAAATTGTAAAATGGTCTTATGAATTAGCGATTTTGCTCCAATTCACAATCCGACTAATATTCGGCATGCTAATTACATTGCCGATCGCCAAATTGCATTATCTCATATAGTTTACGAGATATGGATTATCGGCATCTTACAATATTGGCTGTGTTTCTAACTTGGGCCAACATTGTAAAATGGTCTTATGAATTAGCGATTTCGTTCCAATTCACATTCCAAGTAATATTCGGCATGCTAATTACATTGCCGATTGCCAAATTGCATTATCTCCTATAGTTTCCAAGATATGGACTATCGACATCTTACAATATTGGCTCTGCTTCTAACTTGGGCCAAAATTGTAAAATGGTTTTATGAATTAGCGATTTCGTTCCAATTCACATTCCAAGTAATATTCGGCATGCTAATTACGTTGCCGATTGCCAAATTGCATTATCTCATATAGTTTCCGAGATATGGACTATCGACATCTTACAATATTGGCTGTGCTTCTAACTTGGGCCAAAATTGTAAAATGGACTTATGAATTAGCGATTTTGCTCCAATTCACGTTCCGAGTAATATTTGGCATGCTAATTACGTTGCCGATTGCCAAATTGCATTATCTTTTGTAGTTTCCGAGATATGGGCTATCGACATCTTACAATATTGGCTCTGCTTCTAACTTGTGCCAGAATTGTAAAAGGGTCTTATGAATTAGCGATTTCGTTCCAATTCACATTCCAAGTAATATTCGGCATGCTAATTACATTGCCGATTGCCAAGTTGCATTATCTCTTATAGTTTCGGAGATATGGACTATAGACATCTTACAATATTGGCTCTGCTTCTAACTTGGGCCAGAATTGTAAAATGGTCTTATGAATTAGCGATTTCGTTCCAATTCACATTCCAAGTAATATTCGGCATGCTAATTACGTTGCCGATTGCCAAATTGCATTATCTCATATAGTTTCCGAGATATGGACTATCGACATCTTACAATATTGGCTGT
The DNA here is from genome assembly GCF_030347505.1 of Rhynchophorus ferrugineus. Taxonomy (NCBI): domain Eukaryota; kingdom Metazoa; phylum Arthropoda; class Insecta; order Coleoptera; family Curculionidae; genus Rhynchophorus; species Rhynchophorus ferrugineus. The sequence continues at coordinate 23,826,059 of NW_027472586.1, read as the reverse complement.
GCTTCTAACTTGGGCCAAAATTGTAAAATGGACTTATGAATTAACGATTTTGCTCCAATTCACGTTCCGAGTAATATTTGGCATGCTAATTACGTTGCCGATTGCCAAATTGCATTACCTCTTATAGTTTCTGAGATATGCGCAATCGAAATTTTACACCTTAGTGTCTGTTTCTAACTTGGGTCAAAATTGTAAAATGGTCTTATGAATTATCGATTTTGCTCCAATTCACATTCCAAGTAATATTCGGCATGCTAATTACGTTGCCGATTGCCAAATTGCATTATCTCTTATAGTTTCCGAGATATGGGCAATCGAAATTTTACACCTTAGAGTCAGTTTCTAACTTGGGTCAAAATTGTAAAATGGTCTTATGAATTAGCGATTTTGCTCCAATTCACATTCCGAGTAATATTCGGCATGCTAATTACGTTGCCGATTGCCATATTGCATTATCTTTTATACTTTCTGAGATACGGGCTATCGACAGCTTACAATATTGGCTCTGCTTCTAACTTGTGCCAGAATTGTAACATGGTCTTATGAATTAGCGATTTCGTACAAATTCACATTCCAAGTAATATTCGGCATGCTAATTACGTTGCCGACTGCCAAATTGCAATATCTCTTATAGTATCCGAGATATGGGCAATCGAAATTTTACACCTTAGAGTCTGTTTCTAACTTGGGTCAAAATTGTAAAATGTTCTTATGAATTAGCGATTTCGTTCCAATTCACATTCCAAGTAATATTCGGCATGCTAATTACGTTGCCGATTGCCAAATTGCATTATCTCATATAGTTTCCGAGATATGGACTATCGACATCTTACAATATTGGCTGTGCTTCTAACTTGGGCCAAAATTGTAAAATGGACTTATGAATTAGCGATTTTGCTCCAATTCACGTTCCGAGTAATATTCGGCATGCTAATTACATTGCCGATTGTCAAGTTGCATTATCTCTTATAGTTTCGGAGATATGGACTATAGATATCTTACAATAATGGCTCTGCTTCTAACTTGGGCCAGAATTGTAAAATGGTCTTATGAATTAGCGATTTCGTTCCAATTCACATTCCAAGTAATATTCGGCATGCTAATTACGTTGCCGATTGCCAAATTGCATTATCTCATATAGTTTCCGAGATATGGACTATCGACATCTTACAATATTGGCTGTGCTTCTAACTTGGGCCAAAATTGTAAAATGGACTTATGAATTAGCGATTTTGCTTCAATTCACATTCCGAGTAATATTTGGCATGCTAATTAAGTTGCCGTTTGCCAAATTTCATTATCTTTTATAGTTTCCGAGATATGGACTATCGACATCTTACAACATTGGCTGTGCTTCTAACTTGGGCCAAAATAGTAAAATGGTCTTATGAATTAGCGATTTCGTTCCAATTCACATTCAAAGTAATATTCGGCATTGCTAATTACGTTGCCGATTGCCAAATTGCATTATCTTTTATAGTTTCCGAGATATGGGCTATCGACATCTTACAATATTGGCTCTGCTTCTAACTTGTGCCAGAATTGTAAAATGGTCTTATGAATTAGCGATTTCGTTCCAATTCACATTCCAAGTAATATTCGGCATGCTAATTACGTTGCCGATTGCCAAATTGTATTATCCCTTATAGTTTCCGAGATATGGACTATCGACATCTTACAATATTGGCTCTTCTTCTAACTTGGGCCAGAATTGTAAAATGGTCTTTTGGATTAGCGATTTCGGTCCAATTCACATTCCAAGTAATATTTGGCATGCTAATTACGTTGCCGATGGCCAACTCGCATTATCTCGTTTAGTTTCCGAGATATGTACTATCGACATCTTACAATATTGGCTCTGCTTCTATCTTGGACCAAAATTGTAAAATGGCCTTATGAATTAGCAATTTCGTTCCAATTCACATTCCAAGTAATATTCGGCATGCTAATTACGTTGCCGATTGCCAAATTGCATTATCTCTTATAGTTTCCGAGATATGGGCAATCAAAATTTTACACCTTAGTGTCTGTTTCTAACTGGGGTCAAAAGTGTTAAATGGTCTTATGAATTAGTGATTTCGTTCCAATTCACATTCCAAGTAATATTCGGCATGCTAATTACGTTGCCGATTGCCAAATTGCATTATCTCTTATAGTTTCCGAGATATGGGCAATCGAAATTTTACACCTTAGTGTCTGTTTCTAACTTGGGTCAAAATTGTAAAATGGTCTTATGAATTAGCGATTTTGCTCCAATTCACATTCCGAGTAATATTCGGCATGCTAATTACATTGCCGATCGCCAAATTGCATTATCTCATATAGTTTACGAGATATGGATTATCGGCATCTTACAATATTGGCTGTGTTTCTAACTTGGGCCAACATTGTAAAATGGTCTTATGAATTAGCGATTTCGTTCCAATTCACATTCCAAGTAATATTCGGCATGCTAATTAGATTGCCGATTGCCAAGTTGCATTATCTCTTATAGTTTCGGAGATATGGACTATAGACATCTTACAATATTGGCTCTGCTTCTAACTTGGGCCAGAATTGTAAAATGGTCTTATGAATTAGCGATTTCGTTCCAATTCACATTCCAAGTAATATTCGGCATGCTAATTACGTTGCCGATTGCCAAATTGCATTATCTCATATAGTTTCCGAGATATGGACTATCGACATCTTACAATATTGGCTGTGCTTCTAACTTGAGCCAAAATTGTAAAATGGACTTATGAATTAACGATTTTGCTCCAATTCACGTTCCGAGTAATATTTGGCATGCTAATTACGTTGCCGATTGCCAAATTGCATTACCTCTTATAGTTTCTGAGATATGCGCAATCGAAATTTTACACCTTAGTGTCTGTTTCTAACTTGGGTCAAAATTGTAAAATGGTCTTATGAATTATCGATTTTGCTCCAATTCACATTCCAAGTAATATTCGGCATGCTAATTACGTTGCCGATTGCCAAATTGCATTATCTCTTATAGTTTCCGAGATATGGGCAATCGAAATTTTACACCTTAGAGTCAGTTTCTAACTTGGGTCAAAATTGTAAAATGGTCTTATGAATTAGCGATTTTGCTCCAATTCACATTCCGAGTAATATTCGGCATGCTAATTACGTTGCCGATTGCCATATTGCATTATCTTTTATATTTTCTGAGATACGGGCTATCGACAGCTTACAATATTGGCTCTGCTTCTAACTTGTGCCAGAATTGTAACATGGTCTTATGAATTAGCGATTTCGTACAAATTCACATTCCAAGTAATATTCGGCATGCTAATTACGTTGCCGACTGCCAAATTGCAATATCTCTTATAGTATCCGAGATATGGGCAATCGAAATTTTACACCTTAGAGTCTGTTTCTAACTTGGGTCAAAATTGTAAAATGTTCTTATGAATTAGCGATTTCGTTCCAATTCACATTCCAAGTAATATTCGGCATGCTAATTACGTTGCCGATTGCCAAATTGCATTATCTCATATAGTTTCCGAGATATGGACTATCGACATCTTACAATATTGGCTGTGCTTCTAACTTGGGCCAAAATTGTAAAATGGACTTATGAATTAGCGATTTTGCTCCAATTCACGTTCCGAGTAATATTCGGCATGCTAATTACATTGCCGATTGTCAAGTTGCATTATCTCTTATAGTTTCGGAGATATGGACTATAGACATCTTACAATAATGGCTCTGCTTCTAACTTGGGCCAGAATTGTAAAATGGTCTTATGAATTAGCGATTTCGTTCCAATTCACATTCCAAGTAATATTCGGCATGCTAATTACGTTGCCGATTGCCAAATTGCATTATCTCATATAGTTTCCGAGATATGGACTATCGACATCTTACAATATTGGCTGTGCTTCTAACTTGGGCCAAAATTGTAAAATGGACTTATGAATTAGCGATTTTGCTTCAATTCACATTCCGAGTAATATTTGGCATGCTAATTAAGTTGCCGTTTGCCAAATTTCATTATCTTTTATAGTTTCCGAGATATGGACTATCGACATCTTACAATATTGGCTGTGCTTCTAACTTGGGCCAAAATAGTAAAATGGTCTTATGAATTAGCGATTTCGTTCCAATTCACATTCAAAGTAATATTCGGCATTGCTAATTACGTTGCCGATTGCCAAATTGCATTATCTTTTATAGTTTCCGAGATATGGGCTATCGACATCTTACAATATTGGCTCTGCTTCTAACTTGTGCCAGAATTGTAAAATGGTCTTATGAATTAGCGATTTCGTTCCAATTCACATTCCAAGTAATATTCGGCATGCTAATTACGTTGCCGATTGCCAAATTGTATTATCCCTTATAGTTTCCGAGATATGGACTATCGACATCTTACAATATTGGCTCTTCTTCTAACTTGGGCCAGAATTGTAAAATGGTCTTTTGGATTAGCGATTTCGGTCCAATTCACATTCCAAGTAATATTTGGCATGCTAATTACGTTGCCGATGGCCAACTCGCATTATCTCGTTTAGTTTCCGAGATATGTACTATCGACATCTTACAATATTGGCTCTGCTTCTATCTTGGACCAAAATTGTAAAATGGCCTTATGAATTAGCAATTTCGTTCCAATTCACATTCCAAGTAATATTCGGCATGCTAATTACGTTGCCGATTGCCAAATTGCATTATCTCTTATAGTTTCCGAGATATGGGCAATCAAAATTTTACACCTTAGTGTCTGTTTCTAACTGGGGTCAAAAGTGTTAAATGGTCTTATGAATTAGTGATTTCGTTCCAATTCACATTCCAAGTAATATTCGGCATGCTAATTACGTTGCCGATTGCCAAATTGCATTATCTCTTATAGTTTCCGAGATATGGGCAATCGAAATTTTACACCTTAGTGTCTGTTTCTAACTTGGGTCAAAATTGTAAAATGGTCTTATGAATTAGCGATTTTGCTCCAATTCACATTCCGAGTAATATTCGGCATGCTAATTACATTGCCGATCGCCAAATTGCATTATCTCATATAGTTTACGAGATATGGATTATCGGCATCTTACAATATTGGCTGTGTTTCTAACTTGGGCCAACATTGTAAAATGGTCTTATGAATTAGCGATTTCGTTCCAATTCACATTCCAAGTAATATTCGGCATGCTAATTACATTGCCGATTGCCAAATTGCATTATCTCCTATAGTTTCCAAGATATGGACTATCGACATCTTACAATATTGGCTCTGCTTCTAACTTGGGCCAAAATTGTAAAATGGTTTTATGAATTAGCGATTTCGTTCCAATTCACATTCCAAGTAATATTCGGCATGCTAATTACGTTGCCGATTGCCAAATTGCATTATCTCATATAGTTTCCGAGATATGGACTATCGACATCTTACAATATTGGCTGTGCTTCTAACTTGGGCCAAAATTGTAAAATGGACTTATGAATTAGCGATTTTGCTCCAATTCACGTTCCGAGTAATATTTGGCATGCTAATTACGTTGCCGATTGCCAAATTGCATTACCTCTTATAGTTTCTGAGATATGCGCAATCGAAATTTTACACCTTAGTGTCTGTTTCTAACTTGGGTCAAAATTGTAAAATGGTCTTATGAATTATCGATTTTGCTCCAATTCACATTCCAAGTAATATTCGGCATGCTAATTACGTTGCCGATTGCCAAATTGCATTATCTCTTATAGTTTCCGAGATATGGGCAATCGAAATTTTACACCTTAGAGTCAGTTTCTAACTTGGGTCAAAATTGTAAAATGGTCTTATGAATTAGCGATTTTGCTCCAATTCACATTCCGAGTAATATTCGGCATGCTAATTACGTTGCCGATTGCCATATTGCATTATCTTTTATACTTTCTGAGATACGGGCTATCGACAGCTTACAATATTGGCTCTGCTTCTAACTTGTGCCAGAATTGTAAAATGGTCTTATGAATTAGCGATTTCGTACAAATTCACATTCCAAGTAATATTCGGCATGCTAATTACGTCGCCGACTGCCAAATTGCAATATCTCTTATAGTATCCGAGATATGGGCAATCGAAATTTTACACCTTAGAGTCTGTTTCTAACTTGGGTCAAAATTGTAAAATGTTCTTATGAATTAGCGATTTCGTTCCAATTCACATTCCAAGTAATATTCGGCATGCTAATTACATTGCCGATTGCCAAGTTGCATTATCTCTTATAGTTTCGGAGATATGGACTATAGACATCTTACAATATTGGCTCTGCTTCTAACTTGGGCCAGAATTGTAAAATGGTCTTATGAATTAGCGATTTCGTTCCAATTCACATTCCAAGTAATATTCGGCATGCTAATTACGTTGCCGATTGCCAAATTGCATTATCTCATATAGTTTCCGAGATATGGACTATCGACATCTTACAATATTGGCTGTGCTTCTAACTTGGGCCAAAATTGTAAAATGGACATATGAATTAGCGATTTTGCTCCAATTCACGTTCCGAGTAATATTTGGCATGCTAATTACGTTGCCGATTGCCAAATTGCATTATCTTTTGTAGTTTCCGAGATATGGGCTATCGACATCTTACAATATTGGCTCTGCTTCTAACTTGTGCCAGAATGGTAAAATGGTCTTATGAATTAGCGATTTCGCTCCAATTCACATTCCAAGTAATATTCGGCATGCTAATTACATTGCCGATTGCCAAGTTGCATTATCTCTTATAGTTTCGGAGATATGGACTATAGACATCTTACAATATTGGCTCTGCTTCTAACTTGGGCCAGAATTGTAAAATGGTCTTATGAATTAGCGATTTCGTTCCAATTCACATTCCAAGTAATATTCGGCATGCTAATTACGTTGCCGATTGCCAAATTGCATTATCTCATATAGTTTCCGAGATATGGACTATCGACATCTTACAATATTGGCTGTTCTTCTAACTTGGGCCAAAATTGTAAAATGGACTTATGAATTAGCGATTTTGATCCAATTCACGTTCCGAGTAATATTTGGCATGCTAATTACGTTGTCGATTGCCAAATTGCATTACCTCTTATAGTTTCTGAGATATGCGCAATCGAAATTTTACACCTTAGTGTCTGTTTCTAACTTGGGTCAAAATTGTAAAATGGTCTTATGAATTATCGATTTTGCTCCAATTCACATTCCAAGTAATATTCGGCATGCTAATTACGTTGCCGATTGCCAAATTGCATTATCTCTTATAGTTTCCGAGATATGGGCAATCGAAATTTTACACCTTAGAGTCAGTTTCTAACTTGGGTCAAAATTGTAAAATGGTCTTATGAATTAGCGATTTTGCTCCAATTCACATTCCGAGTAATATTCGGCATGCTAATTACGTTGCCGATTGCCATATTGCATTATCTTTTATACTTTCTGAGATACGGGCTATCAACAGCTTACAATATTGGCTCTGCTTCTAACTTGTGCCAGAATTGTAAAATGGTCTTATGAATTAGCGATTTCGTACAAATTCACATTCCAAGTAATATTCGGCATGCTAATTACGTTGCCGACTGCCGAATTGCAATATCTCTTATAGTATCCGAGATATGGGCAATCGAAATTTTACACCTTAGAGTCTGTTTCTAACTTGGGTCAAAATTGTAAAATGTTCTTATGAATTAGCGATTTCGTTCCAATTCACATTCCAAGTAATATTCGGCATGCTAATTACGTTGCCGATTGCCAGATTGCATTATCTTTTATAGTTTCCGAGATATGGGCTATCGACATCTTACAATATTGGCTGTGCTTCTAACTTGGGCCAAAATAGTAAAATGGTCTTATGAATTAGCGATTTCGTTCCAATTCACATTCAAAGTAATATTCGGCATTGCTAATTACGTTGCCGATTGCCAAATTGCATTATCTTTTATAGTTTCCGAGATATGGGCTATCGACATCTTACAATATTGGCTGTGCTTCTAACTTGGGCCAAAATTGTAAAATGGACTTATGAATTAGCGATTTTGCTCCAATTCACGTTCCGAGTAATATTCGGCATGCTAATTACATTGCCGATTGTCAAGTTGCATTATCTTTTATAGTTTCCGAGATATGGACTATAGACATCTTACAATAATGGCTCTGCTTCTAACTTGGGCCAGAATTGTAAAATGGTCTTATGAATTAGCGATTTCGTTCCAATTCACATTCCAAGTAATATTCGGCATGCTAATTACGTTGCCGATTGCCAAATTGCATTATCTCATATAGTTTCCGAGATATGGACTATCGACATCTTACAATATTGGCTGTGCTTCTAACTTGGGCCAAAATTGTAAAATGGACTTATGAATTAGCGATTTTGCTTCAATTCACATTCCGAGTAATATTTGGCATGCTAATTACGTTGCCGATTGCCAAATTTCATTATCTTTTATAGTTTCCGAGATATGGACTATCGACATCTTACAATATTGGCTGTGCTTCTAACTTGGGCCAAAATTGTAAAATGGACTTATGAATTAGCGATTTTGCTCCAATTCACGTTCCGAGTAATATTCGGCATGCTAATTACATTGCCGATTGTCAAGTTGCATTATCTTTTATAGTTTCCGAGATATGGACTATAGACATCTTACAATAATGGCTCTGCTTCTAACTTGGGCCAGAATTGTAAAATGGTCTTATGAATTAGCGATTTCGTTCCAATTCACATTCCAAGTAATATTCGGCATGCTAATTACGTTGCCGATTGCCAAATTGCATTATCTCATATAGTTTCCGAGATATGGACTATCGACATCTTACAATATTGGCTGTGCTTCTAACTTGGGCCAAAATTGTAAAATGGACTTATGAATTAGCGATTTTGCTTCAATTCACATTCCGAGTAATATTTGGCATGCTAATTACGTTGCCGATTGCCAAATTTCATTATCTTTTATAGTTTCCGAGATATGGACTATCGACATCTTACAATATTGGCTGGGCTTCTAACTTGGGCCAAAATTGTAAAATGGACTTATGAATTAGCGATTTTGCTCCAATTCACGTTCCGAGTAATATTTGGCATGCTAATTACATTGCCGATTGCCAAATTGCATTATCTTTTGTAGTTTCCGAGATATGGACTATCGACATCTTACAATATTGGCTGTGCTTCTAACTTGGGCCAAAATTGTAAAATGGACTTATGAATTATCGATTTTGCTCCAATTCACGTTCCGAGTAATATTTGGCATGCTAATTACGTTGCCGATTGCCAAATTGCATTATCTTTTGTAGTTTCCGAGATATGGGCTATCGACATCTTACAATATTGGCTCTGCTTCTAACTTGTGCCAGAATTGTAAAATGGTCTTATGAATTAGCGATTTCGTTCCAATTCACATTCCAAGTAATATTCGGCATGCTAATTACGTTGCCGATTGCCAAATTGTATTACCTCTTATAGTTTCTGAGATATGCGCAATAGAAATTTTACACCTTAGTGTCTGTTTCTAACTTGGGTCAAAATTGTAAAATGGTCTTATGAATTATCGATTTTGCTCCAATTCACATTCCAAGTAATATTCGGCATGCTAATTACGTTGCCGATTGCCAAATTGCATTATCTCTTATAGCTTCCGAGATATGGGCAATCGAAATTTTACACCTTAGAGTCAGTTTCTAACTTGGGACAAAATTGTAAAATGGTCTTATGAATTAGCGATTTTGCTCCAATTCACATTCCGAGTAATATTCGCCATGCTAATTACGTTGCCGATTGCCATATTGCATTATCTTTTATAGTTTCGGAGATATGGGCTATCGACAGCTTACAATATTGGCTCTGCTTCTAACTTGTGCCAGAATTGTAAAATGGTCTTATGAATTAGCGATTTTGCTCCAATTCACGTTCCGAGTAATATTTGGCATGCTAATTACGTTGCCGATTGCCAAATTGCATTACCTCTTATAGTTTCTGAGATATGCGCAATCGAAATTTTACACCTTAGTGTCTGTTTCTAACTTGGGTCAAAATTGTAAAATGGTCTTATGAATTATCGATTTTGCTCCAATTCACATTCCAAGTATTATTCGGCATGCTAATTACGTTGCCGATTGCCAAATTGCATTATCTCTTATAGTTTCCGAGATATGGGCAATCGAAATTTTACACCTTAGAGTCAGTTTCTAACTTGGGTCAAAATTGTAAAATGGTCTTATGAATTAGCGATTTTGCTCCAATTCACATTCCGAGTAATATTCGGCATGCTAATTACGTTGCCGATTGCCATATTGCATTATCTTTTATAGTTTCTGAGATATGGGCTATCGACAGCTTACAATATTGGCTCTGCTTCTAACTTGTGTCAGAATTGTAAAATGGTCTTATGAATTAGCGATTTCGTACCAATTCACATTCCAAGTAATATTCGGCATGCTAATTACGTTGCCGACTGCCAAATTGCAATATCTCTTATAGTATCCGAGATATGGGCAATCGAAATTTTACACCTTAGAGTCTGTTTCTAACTTGGGTCAAAATTGTAAAATGTTCTTATGAATTAGCGATTTCGTTCCAATTCACATTCCAAGTAATATTCGGCATGCTAATTACGTTGCCGATTGCCAAATTGCATTATCTCATATAGTTTCCGAGATATGGACTATCGACATCTTACAATATTGGCTGTGCTTCTAACTTGGGCCAAAATTGTAAAATGGACTTATGAATTAGCGATTTTGCTCCAATTCACGTTCCGAGTAATATTCGGCATGCTAATTACATTGCCGATTGTCAAGTTGCATTATCTCTTATAGTTTCGGAGATATGGACTATAGACATCTTACAATAATGGCTCTGCTTCTAACTTGGGCCAGAATTGTAAAATGGTCTTATGAATTAGCGATTTCGTTCCAATTCACATTCCAAGTAATATTCGGCATGCTAATTACGTTGCCGATTGCCAAATTGCATTATCTCATATAGTTTCCGAGATATGGACTATCGACATCTTACAATATTGGCTGTGCTTCTAACTTGGGCCAAAATTGTAAAATGGACTTATGAATTAGCGATTTTGCTTCAATTCACATTCCGAGTAATATTTGGCATGCTAATTACGTTGCCGATTGCCAAATTTCATTATCTTTTATAGTTTCCGAGATATGGACTATCGACATCTTACAATATTGGCTGTGCTTCTAACTTGGGCCAAAATAGTAAAATGGTCTTATGAATTAGCGATTTCGTTCCAATTCACATTCAAAGTAATATTCGGCATTGCTAATTACGTTGCCGATTGCCAAATTGCATTATCTTTTATAGTTTCCGAGATATGGGCTATCGACATCTTACAATATTGGCTCTGCTTCTAACTTGTGCCAGAATTGTAAAATGGTCTTATGAATTAGCGATTTCGTTCCAATTCACATTCCAAGTAATATTCGGCATGCTAATTACGTTGCCGATTGCGAAATTGTATTATCCCTTATAGTTTCCGAGATATGGACTATCGACATCTTACAATATTGGCTCTTCTTCTAACTTGGGCCAGAATTGTAAAATGGTCTTTTGGATTAGCGATTTCGGTCCAATTCACATTCCAAGTAATATTTGGCATGCTAATTACGTTGCCGATGGCCAACTCGCATTATCTCGTTTAGTTTCCGAGATATGTACTATCGACATCTTACAATATTGGCTCTGCTTCTATCTTGGACCAAAATTGTAAAATGGCCTTATGAATTAGCAATTTCGTTCCAATTCACATTCCAAGTAATATTCGGCATGCTAATTACGTTGCCGATTGCCAAATTGCATTATCTCTTATAGTTTCCGAGATGTGGGCAATCGAAATTTTACACCTTAGTGTCTGTTTCTAACTGGGGTCAAAAGTGTTAAATGGTCTTATGAATTAGTGATTTCGTTCCAATTCACATTCCAAGTAATATTCGGCATGCTAATTACGTTGCCGATTGCCAAATTGCATTATCTCTTATAGTTTCCGAGATATGGGCAATCGAAATTTTACACCTTAGTGTCTGTTTCTAACTTGGGTCAAAATTGTAAAATGGTCTTATGAATTAGCGATTTTGCTCCAATTCACATTCCGAGTAATATTCGGCATGCTAATTACATTGCCGATCGCCAAATTGCATTATCTCATATAGTTTACGAGATATGGATTATCGGCATCTTACAATATTGGCTGTGTTTCTAACTTGGGCCAACATTGTAAAATGGTCTTATGAATTAGCGATTTTGTTCCAATTCACATTCCAAGTAATATTCGGCATGCTAATTACATTGCCGATTGCCAAATTGCATTATCTCCTATAGTTTCCAAGATATGGACTATCGACATCTTACAATATTGGCTCTGCTTCTAACTTGGGCCAAAATTGTAAAATGGTTTTATGAATTAGCGATTTCGTTCCAATTCACATTCCAAGTAATATTCGGCATGCTAATTACGTTGCCGATTGCCAAATTGCATTATCTCTTATAGTTTCCGAGATATGTGCAAACGAAATTTTACACCTTTGAATCTGTTTCTAACTTGGGTCAAAAATGTAAAATGGTCTTATGAATTAGCGATTTCGTTCCAATTCACATTCCGAGTAATATGCGACATGCTAATTACATTGCCGATTGCCAAATTGCATTATCTCTTATAGTTTCCGAGATATGGACTATCGACATCTGACAATATTGGCTCTACTTCTAACTTGGGACAGAATTGTAAAATGGTCTTAGGAATTAGCGATTTCGTTCCAATTCACATTCCAAGTAATATTCGTCATGCTAATTACGGTGACGATTGCCGAATTGCATTATCTCTTATAGTTTCCGAGATATGGACTATCGACATTTTGCAATATTGGCTCTGCTTCTAACTTGGGTTAAAATTGTAAAATGGTCTTATGAATTAGCGATTTCGTTCCAATTCACATTCCAAATAATATTCATCATGCTAATTACGGTGACGATTGCCGAATTGCATTATCTCTTATGGTTTCCGAGATATGGACTATCGACATTTTACAATATTGGCTCTGCTTCTAACTTGGGTTAAAATTGTAAAATGGTCTTATGAATCAGCGATTTCGTTAAAATTCACATTCCAAGTAATATTCGGCATGCTAATTACGTTGCCGGTTGCCAAATTGCATTATCTCTTATAGTTTCCAAGATATGGACTGTCAACATCTTACAATATTGGCTCTGCTTCTAACTTGGGTTAAAATTGTAAAATGGTCTTATGAATCAGCGATTTCGTTAAAATTCAAATTCCAAGTAATATTCGGCATGCTAATTACGTTGCCGATTGCTAAATTGCATTATCCCTTATAGTTTTCGAGATATGGGGAATCGAAATTTTACACCTTAGAGTCTGTTTCTAACTTGGGTCAAAATTGTAAAATGGTCTTATGAATCAGCGATTTCGTTCAAATTCACATTCCAAGTAATATTCGGCATGCTAATTACGTTGCCGGTTGCCAAATTGCATTATCTCTTATAGTTTCCATGATATGGACTATCGACATCTTACAATATTGGCTCTGCTTCTAACTTGGGTTAAAATTGTAAAATGGTCTTATGAATCAGCGATTTCGTTAAAATTCACATTTCAAGTAATATTCGGCATGCTAATTACGTTGCCGATTGCCAAATTGCATTATCCCTTATAGTTTTCGAGATATGGGGAATCGAAATTTTACACCTTAGAGTCTGTTTCTAACTTGGGTCAAAATTGTAAAATGGTCTTATGAATTAGCGATTTCGCTCCTATTCACATTCCAAGTAATATTCGGCATGCTAATTACGTTGCCGATTGCCAAATTGCATTATCTTTTATAGTTTCCGAGATATGGGCTATCGACATCTTACAATATTGGCTCTTCTTCTAACTTGGGCCAGAATTGTAAAATGGTCTTTTGGATTAGCGATTTCGGTCCAATTCACATTCCAAGTAATATTTGGCATGCTAATTACGTTGCCGATGGCCAACTCGCATTATCTCGTTTAGTTTCCGAGATATGTACTATCGACATCTGACAATATTGGCTCTGCTTCTAACTTGGGCCAGAATTGTAAAATGGTCTTATGAATTAGCGATTTCGTTCCAATACACATTCCAAGTAATATTCGGCATGCTAATTACGTCACCGATTGCCAAATTGCATTATCATTTATAGTTTCCGAGATATGGGCTATCGACATCTTACAATATTGGCTCTTCTTCTAACTTGGGCCAGAATTGTAAAATGGTCTTTTGGATTAGCGATTTCGGTCCAATTCACATTCCAAGTAATATTTGGCATGCTAATTACGTTGCCGATGGCCAACTCGCATTATCTCGTTTAGTTTCCGAGATATGTACTATCGACATCTTACAATATTGGCTCTGCTTCTAACTTGGACCAAAATTGTAAAATGGACTTATGAATTAGCGATTTCGTTCCAATTCACATTCCAAGTAATATTCGGCATGCTAATTACGTTGCCGATTGCCAAATTGCATTATCTCTTATAGTTTCCGAGATATGGGCAATCGAAATTTTACACCATAGTTTCTGTTTCTAACTGGGGTCAAAATTGTTAAATGGTCTTATGAATTAGTGATTTCGTCCCAATTTACATTCCAAGTAATATTCGGCATGCTAATTACATTGCCGATTGCCAAATTGCATTATCTCTTATAGCTTCCGAAATATGGGCAATCGAAATTTTACACCTTAGTGTCTGTTTCTAACTGGGGTCAAAATTGTAAAATGGTCTTATGAATTAGCGATTTCGTTCCAATTCACATTCAAAGTAATATTCGGCATTGATAATTACGTTGCCGATTGCCAAATTGCATTATCTCTTGTAGTTTCCGAGATATGAACTATCGACATCTTACTATATTGGCTCTTCTTCTAACTTGGGCCAGAATTGTAAAATGGTCTTTTGGATTAGCGATTTCGGTCCAATTCACATTCCAAGTAATATTCGGCATGCTAATTACATTGCCGATTGCCAAAATGCATTATCTCTTATAGTTTCCGAGATATGGACTATCGACATCTTACAATATTGGCTCTGCTTCTAACTTGGGCCAGAATTGTAAAATGGTCTTTTGGATTAGCGATTTCGGTCCAATTCACATTCCAAGTAATATTCGGCATGCTAATTACATTGCCGATTGCCAAAATGCATTATCTCTTATAGTTTCCGAGATATGGACTATCGACATCTTACAATATTGGCTCTGCTTCTAACTTGGGCCAGAATTGTAAAATGGTCTTTTGGATTAGCGATTTCGGTCCAATTCACATTCCAAGTAATATTCGGCATGCTACTTACGTTGCCGATTGCCAAATTGCATCATCTCTTATAGTTTCCGAGATATGGGCAATCGAAATTTTACACCTTAGTGTCTGTTTCTAACTGGGGTCAAAATTGTTAAATGGTCTTATGAATTAGCGATTTCGTTCCAATTCTCATTCCAAGTAATATTCGGCATGCTAATTACATTGCCGATTACCAAATTGCATCATCTCTTATAGGTTCCGAGATATGGGCAATCGAAATTTTACACCTTAGTGTCTGTTTCTAACTGGGGTCAAAATTGTTAAATGGTCTTATGAATTAGCGATTTCGTTCCAATTCTCATTCCAAGTAATATTCGGCATGCTAATTACATTGCCGATTGCCAAAATGCATTATCTCTTATAGTTTCCGAGATATGGACTATCGACATCTTACAATATTGGCTCTGCTTCTAACTTGGGCCAAAATTGTAAAATGGTCTTATGAATTAGCGATTTCGTTCCAATTCACATTCCAAGTAATATTCGGCATGCTAATTACGTTGCCGATTGCCAAATTGCATTACCTCCTATAGTTTCCAAGATATGGTCTATCGACATCTTACAATATTGGCTCTGCTTCTAACTTGGGCCAAAATTGTAAAATGCTCTTATGAATTAGCGATTTCGTTCCAATTCACATTCAAAGAAATATTCGGCATGCTAATTACGTTGCCTGTTGCCAAATTGCATTATCCCTTATAGTTTCCGAAATATGGACTATCGACATCTTACAATATTGGCTCTGCTTCTAACTTGGGCCAAAATTGTAAAATGGTCTTATGAATTAGTGATTTCGTTCCAATTCACATTCCAAGTAATATTCGGCATGCTAATTACATTGGCGATTGCCAAATTGCATTATCTCTTATAGTTTCTGAGATATGCGCAATGGAAATTTTACACCTTAGGGTCCATTTCTAACTTGGGTCAAAATTGTAAAATGGTCTTATGAATTAGCGATTTTGCTCCAATTCACATTCCGAGTAATATTCGTCATGCTCATTACGTTGCCGATTGCCATATTGCATTATCTTTTATAGTTTCGGAGATATGGGCTATCGACAGCTTACAATATTGGCTCTGCTTCTAACTTGTGCCAGAATTGTAAAATGGTCTTATGAATTAGCGATTTCGTTCCAATTCACATTCCAAGTAATATTCGGCATGCTAATTACGTTGCCGACTGCCAAATTGCATTATCTCTTATAGTATCCGAGATATGGGCAATCGAAATTTTACACCTTAGAGTCTGTTTCTAACTTGGGTCAAAATTGTAAAATGGTCTTATGAATTAGCGATTTCGCTCCAATTCACATTCCAAGTAGTATTCGGCATGCTAATTGAATTGCCGATTGCCAAGTTGCATTATCTCTTATAGTTTCGGAGATATGGACTATAGACATCTTACAATATTGGCTCTGCTTCTAACTTGGGCCAGAATTGTAAAATGGTCTTATGAATTAGCGATTTCGTTCCAATTCACATTCCAAGTAATATTCGGCATGCTAATTACGTTGCCGATTGCCAAATTGCATTACCTCCTATAGTTTCCAAGATATGGTCTATCGACATCTTACAATATTGGCTCTGCTTCTAACTTGGGCCAAAATTGTAAAATGCTCTTATGAATTAGCGATTTCGTTCCAATTCACATTCAAAGAAATATTCGGCATGCTAATTACGTTGCCTGTTGCCAAATTGCATTATCCCTTATAGTTTCCGAAATATGGACTATAGACATCTTACAATATTGGCTCTGCTTCTAACTTGGGCCAGAATTGTAAAATGGTCTTATGAATTAGCGATTTCGTTCCAATTCACATTCCAAGTAATATTCGGCATGCTAATTACGTTGCCGATTGCCAAATTGCATTATCTCATATAGTTTCCGAGATATGGACTATCGACCTCTTACAATATTGGCTGTGCTTCTAACTTGGGCCAAAATTGTAAAATGGACTTATGAATTAGCGATTTTGCTCCAATTCACGTTCCGAGTAATATTTGGCATGCTAATTACGTTGCCGATTGCCAAATTGCATTATCTTTTGTAGTTTCCGAGATATGGGCTATCGACATCTTACAATATTGGCTCTGCTTCTAACTTGTGCCAGAATTGTAAAATGGTCTTATGAATTAGCGATTTCGTTTCAATTCACATTCCAAGTAATATTCGGCATGCTAATTACGTTGCCGATTGCCAAATTGCATTACCTCTTATAGTTTCTGAGATATGCGCAATCGAAATTTTACACCTTAGGGTCCGTTTCTAACTTGGGTCAAAATTGTAAAATGGTCTTATGAATTAGCGATTTCGCTCCAATTCACATTCCAAGTAATATTCGGCATGCTAATTACATTGCCGATTGCCAAGTTGCATTATCTCTTATAGTTTCGGAGATATGGACTATAGACATCTTACAATAATGGCTCTGCTTCTAACTTGGGCCAGAATTGTAAAATGGTCTTAGGAATTAGCGATTTCGTTCCAATTCACATTCCAAGTAATATTCGTCATGCTAATTACGGAGACGATTGCCGAATTGCATTATCTCTTATAGTTTCTGAGATATGGATTATCGACATTTTGCAATATTGGCTCTGCTTCTAACTTGGGTTAAAATTGTAAAATGGTCTTATGAATTAGCGATTTCGTTCCAATTCACATTCCAAGTAATATTCGTCTTGCTAATTACGGTGACGATTGCCGAATTGCATTATCTCTTATAGTTTCGGAGATATGGACTATAGACAACTTACAATATTGGCTCTGCTTCTAACTTGTGCCAGAATTGTAAAATGGTCTTATGAATTAGCGATTTCGTTTCAATTCACATTCCAAGTAATATTCGGCATGCTAATTACGTTGCCGATTGCCAAATTGCATTACCTCTTATAGTTTCTGAAATATGCGCAATCGAAATTTTACACCTTAGGGTCCGTTTCTAACTTGGGTCAAAATTGTAAAATGGTCTTATGAATTAGCGATTTCGCTCCAATTCACATTCCAAGTAATATTCGGCATGCTAATTACATTGCCGATTGCCAAGTTGCATTATCTCTTATAGTTTCGGAGATATGGACTATAGACATCTTACAATAATGGCTCTGCTTCTAACTTGGGCCAGAATTGTAAAATGGTCTTAGGAATTAGCGATTTCGTTCCAATTAACATTCCAAGTAATATTCGTCATGCTAATTACGGTGACGATTGCCGAATTGCATTATCTCTTATAGTTTCTGAGATATGGACTATCGACATTTTGCAATATTGGCTCTGCTTCTAACTTGGGTTAAAATTGTAAAATGGTCTTATGAATTAGCGATTTCGTTCCAATTCACATTCCAAGTAATATTCGTCTTGCTAATTACGGTGACGATTGCCGAATTGCATTATCTCTTATAGTTTCGGAGATATGGACTATAGACATCTTACAATATTGGCTCTGCTTCTAACTTGGGCCAGAATTGTAAAATGGTCTTATGAATTAGCGATTTCGTTCCAATTCACATTCCAAGTAATATTCGGCATGCTAATTACATTGCCGATTGCCAAGTTGCATTATCTCTTATAGTTTCGGAGATATGGACTATAGACATCTTACAATATTGGCTCTGCTTCTAACTTGGGCCAGAATTGTAAAATGGTCTTATGAATTAGCGATTTCGTTCCAATTCACATTCCAAGTAATATTCGGCATGCTAATTACGTTGCCGATTGCCAAATTGCATTATCTCATATAGTTTCCGAGATATGGACTATCGACATCTTACAATATTGGCTGTGCTTCTAACTTGGGCCAAAATTGTAAAATGGACATATGAATTAGCGATTTTGCTCCAATTCACGTTCCGAGTAATATTTGGCATGCTAATTACGTTGCCGATTGCCAAATTGCATTATCTTTTATAGTTTCCGAGATATGGGCTATCGACATCTTACAATATTGGCTCTGCTTCTAACTTGTGCCAGAATTGTAAAATGGTCTTATGAATTAGCGATTTCGTTTCAATTCACATTCCAAGTAATATTCGGCATGCTAATTACGTTGCCGATTGCCAAATTGCATTACCTCTTATAGTTTCTGAGATATGCGCAATCGAAATTTTATACCTTAGGGTCCGTTTCTAACTTGGGTCAAAATTGTAAAATGGTCTTATGAATTAGCGATTTCGCTCCAATTCACATTCCAAGTAATATTCGGCATGCTAATTACATTGCCGATTGCCAAGTTGCATTATCTCTTATAGTTTCGGAGATATGGACTATAGACATCTTACAATAATGGCTCTGCTTCTAACTTGGGCCAGAATTGTAAAATGGTCTTAGGAATTAGCGATTTCGTTCCAATTCACATTCCAAGTAATATTCGTCATGCTAATTACGGTGACGATTGCCGAATTGCATTATCTCTTATAGTTTCCGAGATATGGACTATCGACATTTTGCAATATTGGCTCTGCTTCTAACTTGGGTTAAAATTGTAAAATGGTCTTATGAATTAGCGATTTCGTTCCAATTCACATTCCAAGTAATATTCGTCATGCTAATTACGGTGACGATTGCCGAATTGCATTATCTCTTATGGTTTCCGAGATATGGACTATCGACATTTTACAATATTGGCTCTGCTTCTAACTTGGGTCAAAATTGTAAAATGGTCTTATGAATTAGCAATTTCGCTCCAATTCACATTCCAAGTAATATTCGGCATGCTAATTACGTTGCCGATTGCCAAATTGCATTATCTCTTATAGTTTCCGAGATATGGGCAATCGAAATTTTACACCTTAGAGTCTGTTTCTAACTTGGGTCAAAATTGTAAAATGGTCTTATGAATTAGCGATTTCGTTCCAATTCACATTCCAAGTAATATTCGGCATGCTAATTACGTTGCCGATTGCCAAATTGCATTATCTCATATAGTTTCCGAGATATGGACTATCGACATCTTACAATATTGGCTGTGCTTCTAACTTGGGCCAAAATTGTAAAATGGACTTATGAATTAGCGATTTTGCTCCAATTCACGTTCCGAGTAATATTTGGCATGCTAATTACGTTGCCGATTGCCAAATTGCATTATCTTTTGTAGTTTCCGAGATATGGGCTATCGACATCTTACAATATTGGCTCTGCTTCTAACTTGTGCCAGAATTGTAAAATGGTCTTATGAATTAGCGATTTCGTTTCAATTCACATTCCAAGTAATATTCGGCATGCTAATTACGTTGCCGATTGCCAAATTGCATTACCTCTTATAGTTTCTGAGATATGCGCAATCGAAATTTTATACCTTAGGGTCCGTTTCTAACTTGGGTCAAAATTGTAAAATGGTCTTATGAATTAGCGATTTCGCTCCAATTCACATTCCAAGTAATATTCGGCATGCTAATTACATTGCCGATTGCCAAGTTGCATTATCTCTTATAGTTTCGGAGATATGGACTATAGACATCTTACAATAATGGCTCTGCTTCTAACTTGGGCCAGAATTGTAAAATGGTCTTAGGAATTAGCGATTTCGTTCCAATTCACATTCCAAGTAATATTCGTCATGCTAATTACGGTGACGATTGCCGAATTGCATTATCTCTTATAGTTTCCGAGATATGGACTATCGACATTTTGCAATATTGGCTCTGCTTCTAACTTGGGTTAAAATTGTAAAATGGTCTTATGAATTAGCGATTTCGTTCCAATTCACATTCCAAGTAATATTCGTCATGCTAATTACGGTGACGATTGCCGAATTGCATTATCTCTTATGGTTTCCGAGATATGGACTATCGACATTTTACAATATTGGCTCTGCTTCTAACTTGGGTTAAAATTGTAAAATGGTCTTATGAATCAGCGATTTCGTTAAAATTCACATTCCAAGTAATATTCGGCATGCTAATTACGTTGCCGGTTGCCAAATTGCATTATCTCTTATAGTTTCCAAGATATGGACTATCGACATCTTACAATATTGGCTCTGCTTCTAACTTGGGTTAAAATTGTAAAATGGTCTTATGAATCAGCGATTTCGTTAAAATTCACATTCCAAGTAATATTCGGCATGCTAATTACGTTGCCGATTGCTAAATTGCATTATCCCTTATAGTTTTCGAGATATGGGGAATCGAAATTTTACACCTTAGAGTCTGTTTCTAACTTGGGTCAAAATTGTAAAATGGTCTTATGAATCAGCGATTTCGTTCAAATTCACATTCCATGTAATATTCGGCATGCTAATTACGTTGCCGGTTGCCAAATTGCATTATCTCTTATAGTTTCCAAGATATGGACTATCGACATCTTACAATATTGGCTCTGCTTCTAACTTGGGTTAAAATTGTAAAATGGTCTTATGAATCAGCGATTTCGTTAAAATTCACATTCCAAGTAATATTCGGCATGCTAATTACGTTGCCGTTTGCCAAATTGGATTATCTCTTATAGTTTCCAAGATATGGACTATCGACATCTTACAATATTGGCTCTGCTTCTAACATGGGTTAAAATTGTAAAATGGTCTTATGAATCAGCGATTTCGTTAAAATTCACATTCCAAGTAATATTCGGCATGCTAATTACGTTGCCGACTGCCAAATTGCATTATCCCTTATAGTTTTCGAGATATGGGGAATCGAAATTTTACACCTTAGAGTCTGTTTCTAACTTGGGTCAAAATTGTAAAATGGTCTTATGAATTAGCGATTTCGCTCCTATTCACATTCCAAGTAATATTCGGCATGCTAATTACGTTGCCGATTGCCAAATTGCATTATCTTTTATAGTTTCCGAGATATGGACTATCGACATCTGACAATATTAGCTCTGCTTCTAACTTGGGCCAGAATTGTAAAATGGTCTTATGAATTAGCGATTTCGTTCCAATACACATTCCAAGTAATATTCGGCATGCTAATTACGTCGCCGATTGCCAAATTGCATTATCTTTTATAGTTTCCGAGATATGGGCTATCGACATCTTACAATATTGGCTCTTCTTCTAACTTGGGCCAGAATTGTAAAATGGTCTTTTGGATTAGCGATTTCGGTCCAATTCACATTCCAAGTAATATTTGGCATGCTAATTACGTTGCCGATGGCCAACTCGCATTATCTCGTTTAGCTTCCGAGATATGTACTATCGACATCTTACAATATTGGCTCTGCTTCTAACTTGGACCAAAATTGTAAAATGGCCTTATGAATTAGCGATTTCGTTCCAATTCACATTCCAAGTAATATTCGGCATGCTACTTACGTTGCCGATTGCCAAATTGCATTATCTCTTATAGTTTCCGAGATATGGGCAATCGAAATTTTACACCTTAGTGTCTGTTTCTAACTTGGGTCAAAATTGTAAAATGGTCTTATGAATCAGCGATTTCGTTCAAATTCACATTCCATGTAATATTCGGCATGCTAATTACGTTGCCGGTTGCCAAATTGCATTATCTCTTATAGTTTCCAAGATATGGACTATCGACATCTTACAATATTGGCTCTGCTTCTAACTTGGATTAAAATTGTAAAATGGTCTTATGAATCAGCGATTTCGTTAAAATTCACATTCCAAGTAATATTCGGCATGCTAATTACGTTGCCGGTTGCCAAATTGGATTATCTCTTATAGTTTCCAAGATATGGACTATCGACATCTTACAATATTGGCTCTGCTTCTAACTTGGGTTAAAATTGTAAAATGGTCTTATGAATCAGCGATTTCGTTAAAATTCACATTCCAAGTAATATTCGGCATGCTAATTACGTTGCCGATTGCCAAATTGCATTATCCCTTATAGTTTTCGAGATATGGGGAATCGAAATTTTACACCTTAGAGTCTGTTTCTAACTTGGGTCAAAATTGTAAAATGGTCTTATGAATTAGCGATTTCGCTCCTATTCACATTCCAAGTAATATTCGGCATGCTAATTACGTTGCCGATTGCCAACTCGCATTATCTCGTTTAGTTTCCGAGATATGTACTATCGACATCTTACAATATTGGCTCTGCTTCTAACTTGGGTTAAAATTGTAAAATGGTCTTATGAATCAGCGATTTCGTTAAAATTCACATTCCAAGTAATATTCGGCAT
Source organism: Rhynchophorus ferrugineus (assembly GCF_030347505.1). Classification (NCBI taxonomy): domain Eukaryota; kingdom Metazoa; phylum Arthropoda; class Insecta; order Coleoptera; family Curculionidae; genus Rhynchophorus; species Rhynchophorus ferrugineus. The sequence goes on along the minus strand of NW_027472586.1, from coordinate 23,802,648 downwards.
GCTAATTACGTTGCCGATTGCCAAATTGCATTATCCCTTATAGTTTTCGAGATATGGGGAATCGAAATTTTACACCTTAGAGTCTGTTTCTAACTTGGACCAAAATTGTAAAATGGCCTTATGAATTAGCGATTTCGTTCCAATTCACATTCCAAGTAATATTCGGCATGCTAATTACGTTGCCGATTACCAAATTGCATTATCTTTTATAGTTTCCGAGATATGGACTATCGACATCTGACAATATTAGCTCTGCTTCTAACTTGGGCCAGAATTGTAAAATGGTCTTATGAATTAGTGATTTCGTTCCAATTCACATTCCAAGTAATATTTGGCATGCTAATTACGTTGCCGATGGCCAACTCGCATTATCTCGTTTAGTTTCCGAGATATGTACTATCGACATCTTACAATATTGGCTCTTCTTCTAACTTGGGCCAGAATTGTAAAATGGTCTTTTGGATTAGCGATTTCGGTCCAATTCACATTCCAAGTAATATTTGGCATGCTAATTACGTTGCCGATGGCCAACTCGCATTATCTCGTTTAGTTTCCGAGATATGTACTATCGACATCTTACAATATTGGCTCTGCTTCTAACTTGGACCAAAATTGTAAAATGGCCTTATGAATTAGCGATTTCGTTCCAATTCACATTCCAAGTAATATTCGGCATGCTAATTACGTTGCCGATTGCCAAATTGCATTATCTTTTATAGTTTCCGAGATATGGACTATCGACATTTTGCAATATTGGCTCTGCTTCTAACTTGGGTTAAAATTGTAAAATGGTCTTATGAATTAACGATTTCGTTCCAATTCACATTCCAAGTAATATTCGTCATGCTAATTACGGTGACGATTGCCGAATTGCATTATCTCTTATGGTTTCCGAGATATGGACTATCGACATTTTACAATATTGGCTCTGCTTCTAACTTGGGTTAAAATTGTAAAATGGTCTTATGAATCAGCGATTTCGTTAAAATTCACATTCAAAGTAATATTCGGCATGCTAATTACGTTGCCGACTGCCAAATTGCATTATCTCTTATAGTATCCGAGATATGGGCAATCGAAATTTTACACCTTAGAGTCTGTTTCTAACTTGGGTCAAAATTGTAAAATGGTCTTATGAATTAGCGATTTCGCTCCAATTCACATTCCAAGTAATATTCGGCATGCTAATTACATTGCCGATTGCCAAGTTGCATTATCTCTTATAGTTTCGGAGATATGGACTATAGACATCTTACAATATTGGCTCTGCTTCTAACTTGGGCCAGAATTGTAAAATGGTCTTATGAATAAGCGATTTCGTTCCAATTCACATTCCAAGTAATATTCGGCATGCTAATTACGTTGCCGATTGCCAAATTGCATTATCTCATATAGTTTCCGAGATATGGACTATCGACATCTTACAATATTGGCTGTGCTTCTAACTTGGGCCAAAATTGTAAAATGGACTTATGAATTAGCGATTTTGCTCCAATTCACGTTCCGAGTAATATTTGGCATGCTAATTACGTTGCCGATTGCCAAATTGCATTATCTTTTGTAGTTTCCGAGATATGGGCTATCGACATCTTACAATATTGGCTCTGCTTCTAACTTGTGCCAGAATTGTAAAATGGTCTTATGAATTAGAGATTTCGTTTCAATTCACATTCCAAGTAATATTCGGCATGCTAATTACGTTGCCGATTGCCAAATTGCATTACCTCTTATAGTTTCTGAGATATGCGCAATCGAAATTTTACACCTTAGGGTCCGTTTCTAACTTGGGTCAAAATTGTAAAATGGTCTTATTTATTAGCGATTTCGTTCCAATTCACATTCCAAGTAATATTCGGCATGCTAATTACGTTGCCGATTGCCAAATTGCATTATCTCATATAGTTTCCGAGATATGGACTATCGACATCTTACAATATTGGCTGTGCTTCTAACTTGGGCCAAAATTGTAAAATGGACTTATGAATTAGCGATTTTGCTCCAATTCACGTTCCGAGTAATATTTGGCATGCTAATTACGTTGCCGATTGCCAAATTGCATTATCTTTTGTAGTTTCCGAGATATGGGCTATCGACATCTTACAATATTGGCTCTGCTTCTAACTTGTGCCAGAATTGTAAAATGGTCTTATGAATTAGCGATTTCGTTTCAATTCACATTCCAAGTAATATTCGGCATGCTAATTACGTTGCCGATTGCCAAATTGCATTACCTCTTATAGTTTCTGAGATATGCGCAATCGAAATTTTATACCTTAGGGTCCGTTTCTAACTTGGGTCAAAATTGTAAAATGGTCTTATGAATTAGCGATTTCGCTCCAATTCACATTCCAAGTAATATTCGGCATGCTAATTACATTGCCGATTGCCAAGTTGCATTATCTCTTATAGTTTCGGAGATATGGACTATAGACATCTTACAATAATGGCTCTGCTTCTAACTTGGGCCAGAATTGTAAAATGGTCTTAGGAATTAGCGATTTCGTTCCAATTCACATTCCAAGTAATATTCGTCATGCTAATTACGGTGACGATTGCCGAATTGCATTATCTCTTATAGTTTCCGAGATATGGACTATCGACATTTTGCAATATTGGCTCTGCTTCTAACTTGGGTTAAAATTGTAAAATGGTCTTATGAATTAGCGATTTCGTTCCAATTCACATTCCAAGTAATATTCGTCATGCTAATTACGGTGACGATTGCCGAATTGCATTATCTCTTATGGTTTCCGAGATATGGACTATCGACATTTTACAATATTGGCTCTGCTTCTAACTTGGGTTAAAATTGTAAAATGGTCTTAAGAATCAGCGATTTCGTTAAAATTCACATTCCAAGTAATATTCGGCATGCTAATTACGTTGCCGGTTGCCAAATTGCATTATCTCTTATAGTTTCCAAGATATGGACTATCGACATCTTACAATATTGGCTCTGCTTCTAACTTGGGTTAAAATTGTAAAATGGTCTTATGAATCAGCGATTTCGTTAAAATTCACATTCCAAGTAATATTCGGCATGCTAATTACGTTGCCGATTGCTAAATTGCATTATCCCTTATAGTTTTCGAGATATGGGGAATCGAAATTTTACACCTTAGAGTCTGTTTCTAACTTGGGTCAAAATTGTAAAATGGTCTTATGAATCAGCGATTTCGTTCAAATTCACATTCCATGTAATATTCGGCATGCTAATTACGTTGCCGGTTGCCAAATTGCATTATCTCTTATAGTTTCCAAGATATGGACTATCGACATCTTACAATATTGGCTCTGCTTCTAACTTGGGTTAAAATTGTAAAATGGTCTTATGAATCAGCGATTTCGTTAAAATTCACATTCCAAGTAATATTCGGCATGCTAATTACGTTGCCGTTTGCCAAATTGGATTATCTCTTATAGTTTCCAAGATATGGACTATCGACATCTTACAATATTGGCTCTGCTTCTAACTTGGGTTAAAATTGTAAAATGGTCTTATGAATCAGCGATTTCGTTAAAATTCACATTCCAAGTAATATTCGGCATGCTAATTACGTTGCCGACTGCCAAATTGCATTATCCCTTATAGTTTTCGAGATATGGGGAATCGAAATTTTACACCTTAGAGTCTGTTTCTAACTTGGGTCAAAATTGTAAAATGGTCTTATGAATTAGCGATTTCGCTCCTATTCACATTCCAAGTAATATTCGGCATGCTAATTACGTTGCCGATTGCCAAATTGCATTATCTTTTATAGTTTCCGAGATATGGACTATCGACATCTGACAATATTAGCTCTGCTTCTAACTTGGGCCAGAATTGTAAAATGGTCTTATGAATTAGCGATTTCGTTCCAATACACATTCCAAGTAATATTCGGCATGCTAATTACGTCGCCGATTGCCAAATTGCATTATCTTTTATAGTTTCCGAGATATGGGCTATCGACATCTTACAATATTGGCTCTTCTTCTAACTTGGGCCAGAATTGTAAAATGGTCTTTTGGATTAGCGATTTCGGTCCAATTCACATTCCAAGTAATATTTGGCATGCTAATTACGTTGCCGATGGCCAACTCGCATTATTTCGTTTAGCTTCCGAGATATGTACTATCGACATCTTACAATATTGGCTCTGCTTCTAACTTGGACCAAAATTGTAAAATGGCCTTATGAATTAGCGATTTCGTTCCAATTCACATTCCAAGTAATATTCGGCATGCTAATTACGTTGCCGATTGCCAAATTGCATTATCTCTTATAGTTTCCGAGATATGGGCAATCGAAATTTTACACCTTAGTGTCTGTTTCTAACTTGGGTCAAAATTGTAAAATGGTCTTATGAATCAGCGATTTCGTTCAAATTCACATTCCATGTAATATTCGGCATGCTAATTACGTTGCCGGTTGCCAAATTGCATTATCTCTTATAGTTTCCAAGATATGGACTATCGACATCTTACAATATTGGCTCTGCTTCTAACTTGGATTAAAATTGTAAAATGGTCTTATGAATCAGCGATTTCGTTAAAATTCACATTCCAAGTAATATTCGGCATGCTAATTACGTTGCCGGTTGCCAAATTGGATTATCTCTTATAGTTTCCAAGATATGGACTATCGACATCTTACAATATTGGCTCTGCTTCTAACTTGGGTTAAAATTGTAAAATGGTCTTATGAATCAGCGATTTCGTTAAAATTCACATTCCAAGTAATATTCGGCATGCTAATTACGTTGCCGATTGCCAAATTGCATTATCCCTTATAGTTTTCGAGATATGGGGAATCGAAATTTTACACCTTAGAGTCTGTTTCTAACTTGGGTCAAAATTGTAAAATGGTCTTATGAATTAGCGATTTCGTTCCAATTCACATTCCAAGTAATATTCGGCATGCTAATTACGTTGCCGATTGCCAAATTGCATTATCTCTTATAGTTTCCGAGATATGGGCAATCGAAATTTTACACCTTAGTGTCTGTTTCTAACTGGGGTCAAAATTGTAAAATGGTCTTATGAATCAGCGATTTCGTTAAAATTCACATTCCAAGTAATATTCGGCATGCTAATTACGTTGCCGGTTGCCAAATTGGATTATCTCTTATAGTTTCCAAGATATGGACTATCGACATCTTACAATATTGGCTCTGCTTCTAACTTGGGTTAAAATTGTAAAATGGTCTTATGAATCAGCGATTTCGTTAAAATTCACATTCCAAGTAATATTCGGCATGCTAATTACGTTGCCGATTGCCAAATTGCATTATCCCTTATAGTTTTCGAGATATGGGGAATCGAAATTTTACACCTTAGAGTCTGTTTCTAACTTGGGTCAAAATTGTAAAATGGTCTTATGAATTAGCGATTTCGCTCCTATTCACATTCCAAGTAATATTCGGCATGCTAATTACGTTGCCGATTGCCAACTCGCATTATCTCGTTTAGTTTCCGAGATATGTACTATCGACATCTTACAATATTGGCTCTGCTTCTAACTTGGACCAAAATTGTAAAATGGCCTTATGAATTAGCGATTTCGTTCCAATTCACATTCCAAGTAATATTCGGCATGCTAATTACGTTGCCGATTGCCAAATTGCATTATCTTTTATAGTTTCCGAGATATGGACTATCGACATCTGACAATATTAGCTCTGCTTCTAACTTGGGCCAGAATTGTAAAATGGTCTTATGAATTAGTGATTTCGTTCCAATTCACATTCCAAGTAATATTTGGCATGCTAATTACGTTGCCGATGGCCAACTCGCATTATCTCGTTTAGTTTCCGAGATATGTACTATCGACATCTTACAATATTGGCTCTTCTTCTAACTTGGGCCAGAATTGTAAAATGGTCTTTTGGATTAGCGATTTCGCTCCAATTCACATTCCAAGTAATATTTGGCATGCTAATTACGTTGCCGATGGCCAACTCGCATTATCTCGTTTAGTTTCCGAGATATGTACTATCGACATTTTGCAATATTGGCTCTGCTTCTAACTTGGACCAAAATTGTAAAATGGCCTTATGAATTAGCGATTTCGTTCCAATTCACATTCCAAGTAATATTCGGCATGCTAATTACGTTGCCGATTGCCAAATTGCATTATCTTTTATAGTTTCCGAGATATGGACTATCGACATCTGACAATATTAGCTCTGCTTCTAACTTGGGCCAGAATTGTAAAATGGTCTTATGAATTAGTGATTTCGTTCCAATTTACATTCCAAGTAATATTCGTCATGCTAATTACGGTGACGATTGCCAAATTGCATTATCTCTTATAGTTTCCGAGATATGGACTATCGACATTTTGCAATATTGGCTCTGCTTCTAACTTGGGTTAAAATTGTAAAATGGTCTTATGAATTAACGATTTCGTTCCAATTCACATTCCAAGTAATATTCGTCATGCTAATTACGGTGACGATTGCCGAATTGCATTATCTCTTATGGTTTCCGAGATATGGACTATCGACATTTTACAATATTGGCTCTGCTTCTAACTTGGGTTAAAATTGTAAAATGGTCTTATGAATCAGCGATTTCGTTAAAATTCACATTCAAAGTAATATTCGGCATGCTAATTACGTTGCCGACTGCCAAATTGCATTATCTCTTATAGTATCCGAGATATGGGCAATCGAAATTTTACACCTTAGAGTCTGTTTCTAACTTGGGTCAAAATTGTAAAATGGTCTTATGAATTAGCGATTTCGCTCCAATTCACATTCCAAGTAATATTCGGCATGCTAATTACATTGCCGATTGCCAAGTTGCATTATCTCTTATAGTTTCGGAGATATGGACTATAGACATCTTACAATATTGGCTCTGCTTCTAACTTGGGCCAGAATTGTAAAATGGTCTTATGAATTAGCGATTTCGTTCCAATTCACATTCCAAGTAATATTCGGCATGCTAATTACGTTGCCGATTGCCAAATTGCATTATCTCATATAGTTTCCGAGATATGGACTATCGACATCTTACAATATTGGCTGTGCTTCTAACTTGGGCCAAAATTGTAAAATGGACTTATGAATTAGCGATTTTGCTCCAATTCACGTTCCGAGTAATATTTGGCATGCTAATTACGTTGCCGATTGCCAAATTGCATTATCTTTTGTAGTTTCCGAGATATGGGCTATCGACATCTTACAATATTGGCTCTGCTTCTAACTTGGGCCAGAATTGTAAAATGGTCTTATGAATCAGCGATTTCGTTAAAATTCACATTCCAAGTAATATTCGGCATGCTAATTACGTTGCCGATTGCCAAATTGCATTATCCCTTATAGTTTTCGAGATATGGGGAATCGAAATTTTACACCTTAGAGTCTGTTTCTAACTTGGGTCAAAATTGTAAAATGGTCTTATGAATTAGCGATTTCGTTCCAATTCACATTCCAAGTAATATTCGGCATGCTAATTACGTTGCCGATTGCCAAATTGCATTATCTCTTATAGTTTCCGAGATATGGGCAATCGAAATTTTACACCTTAGTGTCTGTTTCTAACTGGGGTCAAAATTGTAAAATGGTCTTATGAATCAGCGATTTCGTTAAAATTCACATTCCAAGTAATATTCGGCATGCTAATTACGTTGCCGGTTGCCAAATTGGATTATCTCTTATAGTCTCCAAGATATGGACTATCGACATCTTACAATATTGGCTCTGCTTCTAACTTGGGTTAAAATTGTAAAATGGTCTTATGAATCAGCGATTTCGTTAAAATTCACATTCCAAGTAATATTCGGCATGCTAATTACGTTGCCGATTGCCAAATTGCATTATCCCTTATAGTTTTCGAGATATGGGGAATCGAAATTTTACACCTTAGAGTCTGTTTCTAACTTGGGTCAAAATTGTAAAATGGTCTTATGAATTAGCGATTTCGCTCCTATTCACATTCCAAGTAATATTCGGCATGCTAATTACGTTGCCGATTGCCAACTCGCATTATCTCGTTTAGTTTCCGAGATATGTACTATCGACATCTTACAATATTGGCTCTGCTTCTAACTTGGACCAAAATTGTAAAATGGCCTTATGAATTAGCGATTTCGTTCCAATTCACATTCCAAGTAATATTCGGCATGCTAATTACGTTGCCGATTGCCAAATTGCATTATCTTTTATAGTTTCCGAGATATGGACTATCGACATCTGACAATATTAGCTCTGCTTCTAACTTGGGCCAGAATTGTAAAATGGTCTTATGAATTAGTGATTTCGTTCCAATTCACATTCCAAGTAATATTTGGCATGCTAATTACGTTGCCGATGGCCAACTCGCATTATCTCGTTTAGTTTCCGAGATATGTACTATCGACATCTTACAATATTGGCTCTTCTTCTAACTTGGGCCAGAATTGTAAAATGGTCTTTTGGATTAGCGATTTCGCTCCAATTCACATTCCAAGTAATATTTGGCATGCTAATTACGTTGCCGATGGCCAACTCGCATTATCTCGTTTAGTTTCCGAGATATGTACTATCGACATTTTGCAATATTGGCTCTGCTTCTAACTTGGACCAAAATTGTAAAATGGCCTTATGAATTAGCGATTTCGTTCCAATTCACATTCCAAGTAATATTCGGCATGCTAATTACGTTGCCGATTGCCAAATTGCATTATCTTTTATAGTTTCCGAGATATGGACTATCGACATCTGACAATATTAGCTCTGCTTCTAACTTGGGCCAGAATTGTAAAATGGTCTTATGAATTAGTGATTTCGTTCCAATTTACATTCCAAGTAATATTCGTCATGCTAATTACGGTGACGATTGCCAAATTGCATTATCTCTTATAGTTTCCGAGATATGGACTATCGACATTTTGCAATATTGGCTCTGCTTCTAACTTGGGTTAAAATTGTAAAATGGTCTTATGAATTAACGATTTCGTTCCAATTCACATTCCAAGTAATATTCGTCATGCTAATTACGGTGACGATTGCCGAATTGCATTATCTCTTATGGTTTCCGAGATATGGACTATCGACATTTTACAATATTGGCTCTGCTTCTAACTTGGGTTAAAATTGTAAAATGGTCTTATGAATCAGCGATTTCGTTAAAATTCACATTCAAAGTAATATTCGGCATGCTAATTACGTTGCCGACTGCCAAATTGCATTATCTCTTATAGTATCCGAGATATGGGCAATCGAAATTTTACACCTTAGAGTCTGTTTCTAACTTGGGTCAAAATTGTAAAATGGTCTTATGAATTAGCGATTTCGCTCCAATTCACATTCCAAGTAATATTCGGCATGCTAATTACATTGCCGATTGCCAAGTTGCATTATCTCTTATAGTTTCGGAGATATGGACTATAGACATCTTACAATATTGGCTCTGCTTCTAACTTGGGCCAGAATTGTAAAATGGTCTTATGAATTAGCGATTTCGTTCCAATTCACATTCCAAGTAATATTCGGCATGCTAATTACGTTGCCGATTGCCAAATTGCATTATCTCATATAGTTTCCGAGATATGGACTATCGACATCTTACAATATTGGCTGTGCTTCTAACTTGGGCCAAAATTGTAAAATGGACTTATGAATTAGCGATTTTGCTCCAATTCACGTTCCGAGTAATATTTGGCATGCTAATTACGTTGCCGATTGCCAAATTGCATTATCTTTTGTAGTTTCCGAGATATGGGCTATCGACATCTTACAATATTGGCTCTGCTTCTAACTTGTGCCAGAATTGTAAAATGGTCTTATGAATTAGAGATTTCGTTTCAATTCACATTCCAAGTAATATTCGGCATGCTAATTACGTTGCCGATTGCCAAATTGCATTACCTCTTATAGTTTCTGAGATATGCGCAATCGAAATTTTACACCTTAGGGTCCGTTTCTAACTTGGGTCAAAATTGTAAAATGGTCTTATGAATTAGCGATTTCGTTCCAATTCACATTCCAAGTAATATTCGGCATGATAATTACGTTGCCGATTGCCAAATTGCATTACCTCTTATAGTTTCCGAGATATGGGCAATTGAAATTTTACACCTTAGTGTCTGTTTCTAACTTGGGTCAAAATTGTAAAATGGTCTTATGAATTAGCGATTTCGTTCCAATTCACATTCCAAGTAATATTCGGCATGGTAATTACATTGCCGATTGCCAAATTGCATTACCTCTTATAGTTTCCGAGATATGGGCAATCGAAATTTTACACCTTAGAGTCTGTTTCTAACTTGGGTCAAAATTGTAAAATGGTCTTATGAATTAGCGATTTCGCTCCTATTCACATTCCAAGTAATATTCGGCATGCTAATTACGTTGCCGATTGCCAAATTGCATTATCTTTTATAGTTTCCGAGATATGGGCTATCGACATCTTACAATATTGGCTCTGCTTCTAACTTGGGCCAGAATTGTAAAATGGTCTTTTGGATTAGCGATTTCGGTCCAATTCACATTCCAAGTAATATTTGGCATGCTAATTACGTTGCCGATGGCCAACTCGCATTATCTCGTTTAGTTTCCGAGATATGTACTATCGACATCTTACAATATTGGCTCTGCTTCTAACTTGGACCAAAATTGTAAAATGGCCTTATGAATTAGCGATTTCGTTCCAATTCACATTCCAAGTAATATTCGGCATGCTAATTACGTTGCCGATTGCCAAATTGCATTATCTCTTATAGTTTCCGAGATATGGGCAATCGAAATTTTACACCTTAGTGTCTGTTTCTAACTGGGGTCAAAATTGTTAAATGGTCTTATGAATTAGTGATTTCGTTCCAATTTACATTCCAAGTAATATTCGGCATGCTAATTACGGTGACGATTGCCGAATTGCATTATCTCTTATAGTTTCCGATATATGGACTATCGACGTTTTGCAATATTGGCTCTGCTTCTAACTTGGGTTAAAATTGTAAAATGGTCTTATGAATTAGCGATTTCGTTCCAATTCACATTCCAAGTAATATTCGTCATGCTAATTACGGTGACGATTGCCGAATTGCATTATCTCTTATGGTTTCCGAGATATGGACTATCGACATTTTACAATATTGGCTCTGCTTCTAACTTGGGTTAAAATTGTAAAATGGTCTTATGAATCAGCGATTTCGTTAAAATTCACATTCCAAGTAATATTCGGCATGCTAATTACGTTGCCGACTGCCAAATTGCATTATCTCTTATAGTACCCGAGATATGGGCAATCGAAATTTTACACCTTAGAGTCTGTTTCTAACTTGGGTCAAAATTGTAAAATGGTCTTATGAATTAGCGATTTCGCTCCAATTCACATTCCAAGTAATATTCGGCATGCTAATTGCATTGCCGATTGCCAAGTTGCATTATCTCTTATAGTTTCGGAGATATGGACTATAGACATCTTACAATATTGGCTCTGCTTCTAACTTGGGCCAGAATTGTAAAATGGTCTTATGAATTAGCGATTTCGTTCCAATTCACATTCCAAGTAATATTCGGCATGCTAATTACGTTGCCGATTGCCAAATTGCATTATCTCATATAGTTTCCGAGATATGGACTATCGACATCTTACAATATTGGCTGTGCTTCTAACTTGGGCCAAAATTGTAAAATGGACTTATGAATTAGCGATTTTGCTCCAATTCACGTTCCGAGTAATATTTGGCATGCTAATTACGTTGCCGATTGCCAAATTGCATTATCTTTTGTAGTTTCCGAGATATGGGCTATCGACATCTTACAATATTGGCTCTGCTTCTAACTTGTGCCAGAATTGTAAAATGGTCTTATGAATTAGAGATTTCGTTTCAATTCACATTCCAAGTAATATTCGGCATGCTAATTACGTTGCCGATTGCCAAATTGCATTACCTCTTATAGTTTCTGAGATATGCGCAATCGAAATTTTACACCTTAGGGTCCGTTTCTAACTTGGGTCAAAATTGTAAAATGGTCTTATGAATTAGCGATTTCGTTCCAATTCACATTCCAAGTAATATTCGGCATGATAATTACGTTGCCGATTGCCAAATTGCATTACCTCTTATAGTTTCCGAGATATGGGCAATTGAAATTTTACGCCTTAGTGTCTGTTTCTAACTTGGGTCAAAATTGTAAAATGGTCTTATGAATTAGCGATTCTACTCCAATTCACATTCCAAGTAATATTCGGCATGCTAATTACGTTGCCGATTGCCAAATTGCATTATCTCTTATAGTTTCCGAGATATGGGCAATCGAGATTTTACAATTTAGAGTCAGTTTCTAACTTGGGTCAAAATTGTAAAATGGTCTTTTGGATTAGCGATTTCGGTCCAATTCACATTCCAAGTAATATTTGGCATGCTAATTACGTTGCCGATGGCCAACTCGCATTATCTCGTTTAGTTTCCGAGATATGTACTATCGACATCTTACAATATTGGCTCTGCTTCTAACTTGGACCAAAATTGTAAAATGGCCTTATGAATTAGCGATTTCGTTCCAATTCACATTCCAAGTAATATTCGGCATGCTAATTACGTTGCCGATTGCCAAATTGCATTATCTCTTATAGTTTCCGAGATATGGGCAATCGAAATTTTACACCTTAGTGTCTGTTTCTAACTGGGGTCAAAATTGTTAAATGGTCTTATGAATTAGTGATTTCGTTCCAATTTACATTCCAAGTAATATTCGGCATGCTAATTACGGTGACGATTGCCGAATTGCATTATCTCTTATAGTTTCCGATATATGGACTATCGACGTTTTGCAATATTGGCTCTGCTTCTAACTTGGGTTAAAATTGTAAAATGGTCTTATGAATTAGCGATTTCGTTCCAATTCACATTCCAAGTAATATTCGTCATGCTAATTACGGTGACGATTGCCGAATTGCATTATCTCTTATGGTTTCCGAGATATGGACTATCGACATTTTACAATATTGGCTCTGCTTCTAACTTGGGTTAAAATTGTAAAATGGTCTTATGAATCAGCGATTTCGTTAAAATTCACATTCCAAGTAATATTCGGCATGCTAATTACGTTGCCGACTGCCAAATTGCATTATCTCTTATAGTACCCGAGATATGGGCAATCGAAATTTTACACCTTAGAGTCTGTTTCTAACTTGGGTCAAAATTGTAAAATGGTCTTATGAATTAGCGATTTCGCTCCAATTCACATTCCAAGTAATATTCGGCATGCTAATTGCATTGCCGATTGCCAAGTTGCATTATCTCTTATAGTTTCGGAGATATGGACTATAGACATCTTACAATATTGGCTCTGCTTCTAACTTGGGCCAGAATTGTAAAATGGTCTTATGAATTAGCGATTTCGTTCCAATTCACATTCCAAGTAATATTCGGCATGCTAATTACGTTGCCGATTGCCAAATTGCATTATCTCATATAGTTTCCGAGATATGGACTATCGACATCTTACAATATTGGCTGTGCTTCTAACTTGGGCCAAAATTGTAAAATGGACTTATGAATTAGCGATTTTGCTCCAATTCACGTTCCGAGTAATATTTGGCATGCTAATTACGTTGCCGATTGCCAAATTGCATTATCTTTTGTAGTTTCCGAGATATGGGCTATCGACATCTTACAATATTGGCTCTGCTTCTAACTTGTGCCAGAATTGTAAAATGGTCTTATGAATTAGAGATTTCGTTTCAATTCACATTCCAAGTAATATTCGGCATGCTAATTACGTTGCCGATTGCCAAATTGCATTACCTCTTATAGTTTCTGAGATATGCGCAATCGAAATTTTACACCTTAGGGTCCGTTTCTAACTTGGGTCAAAATTGTAAAATGGTCTTATGAATTAGCGATTTCGTTCCAATTCACATTCCAAGTAATATTCGGCATGATAATTACGTTGCCGATTGCCAAATTGCATTACCTCTTATAGTTTCCGAGATATGGGCAATTGAAATTTTACGCCTTAGTGTCTGTTTCTAACTTGGGTCAAAATTGTAAAATGGTCTTATGAATTAGCGATTCTACTCCAATTCACATTCCAAGTAATATTCGGCATGCTAATTACGTTGCCGATTGCCAAATTGCATTATCTCTTATAGTTTCCGAGATATGGGCAATCGAGATTTTACAATTTAGAGTCAGTTTCTAACTTGGGTCAAAATTGTAAAATGGTCTTATGAATAAGCGATTTCGCTCCAATTCACATTCCAAGTAATATTCGGCATGCTAATTACATTGCCGATTGCCAAGTTGCATTATCTCTTATAGTTTCGGAGATATGGACTATAGACATCTTACAATAATGGCTCTGCTTCTAACTTGGGCCAGAATTGTAAAATGGTCTTAGGAATTAGCGATTTCGTTCCAATTCACATTCCAAGTAATATTCGTCATGCTAATTACGGTGACGATTGCCGAATTGCATTATCTCTTATAGTTTCCGAGATATGGACTATCGACATTTTGCAATATTGGCTCTGCTTCTCACTTGGGTTAAAATTGTAAAATGGTCTTATGAATTAGCGATTTCGTTCCAATTCACATTCCAAGTAATATTCGTCATGCTAATTACGGTGACGATTGCCGAATTGCATTATCTCTTATGGTTTCCGAGATATGGACCATCGACATTTTACAATATTGGCTCTGCTTCTAACTTGGGTTAAAATTGTAAAATGGTCTTATGAATCAGCGATTTCGTTAAAATTCACATTCCAAGTAATATTCGGCATGCTAATTACGTTGCCGATTGCTAAATTGCATTATCTCCTATAGTTTCCAAGATATGGTCTATCGACATCTTACAATATTGGCTCTGCTTCTAACTTGGGCCCAAATTGAAAAATGGTCTTATGAATTAGCGATTTCGTTCCAATTCACATTCAAAGTAATATTCGGCATTGCTAATTACGTTGCCGATTGCCAAATTGCATTATCTCTTATAGTTTCCGAGATATGGGCAACTGAAATTTTACACCTTGGTGTCTGTTTCTAACTGGGGTCAAAATTGTAAAATGGTCTTATGAATTAGTGATTTCGTTCCAATTCACATTCCAAGTAATATTCGACATGCTAATTACATTGCCGATTGCCAAATTGCATTATCTCCTATAGTTTCCAAGATATGGTCTATCGACATCTTACAATATTGGCTCTGCTTCTAACTTGGGCCAAAATTGAAAAATGGTCTTATGAATTAGCGATTTCGTTCCAATTCACATTCAAAGTAATATTCGGCATTGCTAATTACGTTGCCGATTGCCAAATTGCATTATCTCTTATAGTTTCCGAGATATGGGCAATCGAAGTTTTACACCTTAGTGTCTGTTTCTAACTGGGGTCAAAATTGTTAAATGGTCTTATGAATTAGTGATTTCGTTCCAATTCACATTCCAAGTAATATTCGGCATGCTAATTACATTGCCGATTGCCAAATTGCATTATCTCTTATAGTTTCCGAGATATGGGCAATCGAAATTTTACACATTGGTGTCTGTTTCTAAATGGGGCCAAAATTGTAAAATGGTCTTATGAATTAGTGATTTTGTTCCAATTCACATTCCAAGTAATTTTCGGCATGCTAATTACGTTGCCGACTGCCATATTGCATTATCTTTTATAGTTTCCGAGATATGGGCTATCGACAGCTTACAATATTGGCTCTGCTTCTAACTTGGACCAAAATTGTAAAATGGCTTTATGAATTAGCGATTTCGTTCCAATTCACATTCCAAGTAATATTCAGCATGCAAATTTCATTGCCGTTTTCCAAATTGCATTATCTCTTATAGTTTCCGAGATATGGGCAATTGAAATTTTACACCTTGGTGTCTGTTTCTAACTGGGGTCAAAATTGTAAAATGATCTTATGAATTAGCGATTTCGTTCCAATTCACATTCTAAGTAATATTCGGCATGCTAAATAGGTTGCCGTTTTCCAAATTGCATTATCTCTTGTAGTTTCCGAGATATGGGCAATCGAAATTTTACACCTTAGTGTCTGTTTCTAACTTGGGTCAAAATTGTAAAATGGTCTTATGAATTAGCGATTTTGCTCCAATTCACATTCCGAGTAATATTCGGCATGCTAATTATATTGCCGATTGCCAAATTGCATTATCTCATATAGTTTACGAGATATGGACTGTCGGCATCTTACAATATTGGCTGTGTTTCTAACTTGGGCCAAAATTGTAAAATGGTCTTATGAATTAGCGATTTCGTCCCAATTCACATTCCAAGTAATATTCGGCATGCTAATTATATTGCCGATTGCCAAATTGCATTATCTCCTATAAGTTCCAAGATATGGACTATCGACATCTTACAATATTGGCTCTGCTTCTAACTTGGGCCAAAATTGTAAAAAGGTCTTATGAATTAGCGATTGCGTCCCAATTCACATTCCAAGTAATATTCGGCATGCTAATTACGTTGCCGACTGCCAAATTGCATTATCTCTTGTAGTTTCCGAGATATGGGCAATCGAAATTTTACACCTTAGAGTCTGTTTCTAAGTTGGGTCAAAAATGTAAAATGGTCTTATGAATTAGCGATTTCGTTCCAATTCACATTCCAAGTAATATTCGGCATGGTAATTACATTGCCGATTGCCAAATTGCATTATCTCTTATTGTTTACGGGATATGGGAATCGAAATTTTACACCTTAGTGTCTGTTTTTAACTTGGGTCAAAATTGTAAAATGGTCTTTTGAATTAGCGATTTTTCTCCAATTCACATTCCAAGTATTATTCGGCATGCTAATTACATTGCCGGTTGCCAAATTGCATTATCTCCTATAGTTTCCAAGATATGGTCTATCGACATCTTACAATATTGGCTCTGCTTCTAACTTGGGCCAAAATTGTAAAATGGTCTTATGAATTAGCGATTTCGTTCCAATTCACATTCAAAGTAATATTCGGCATGCTAATTACGTTGCCTGTTGCCAAATTGCATTATCTCTTATAGTTTCCGAGATATGGGCAATTGAAATTTTACACCTTGATGTCTGTTTCTAACTGGGGTCAAAATTGTAAAATGGCCTTATGAATTAGCATTTTCGTTCCAATTCACATTCCAAGTATTATTCGGCATGCTAATTACATTGCCGGTTGCCAAATTGCATTATCTCCTATAGTTTCCAAGATATGGTCTATCGACATCTTACAATATTGGCTCTGCTTCTAACTTGGGCCAAAATTGTAAAATGGTCTTATGAATTAGCGATTTCGTTCCAATTCACATTCAAAGTAATATTCGGCACTGCTAATTACGTTGCCGTTTACCAAATTGCATTATCTCTTGTAGTTTCCGAGATATGGGCCATCGAAATTTTACACCTTAGAGTCTGTTTCTAACTTGGGTCAAAATTGTAAAATGGTCTTATGAATTAGCGATTTCGCTCCAATACACATTTCAAGTAATATTCGGCATTCTAATTACATTGCCGATTGCCAAATTGCATTATCTCTTATAGTTTCTGAGATATGGACTATCGACATCTTACAATATTGGTTCTGCTTTTAACTTGGGCCAAAATTGTAAAATGGTCTTATGAATTTGCGATTTCGTTCCAATTCACATTCCAAGTAATATTCGGCATGCTAATTACGTTGCCGTTTTCCAAATTGCATTATCTCTTATAGTTTCCGAGATATGGGCAACTGAAATTTTACACCTTGGTGTCTGTTTCTAACTGGGGCCAAAATTGTAAAATGGTCTTATGAATTAGTGATTTCGTTCCAATTCACATTCCAAGTAATATTCGGCATGATAATTACGTTGCCGATTGCCAAATTGCATTACCTCTTATAGTTTCCGAGATATGGGCAATTGAAATTTTACACCTTAGTGTCTGTTTCTAACTTGGGTCAAAATTGTAAAATGGTCTTATGAATTAGCGATTTCGTTCCAATTCACATTCCAAGTAATATTCGGCATGATAATTACGTTGCCGATTGCCAAATTGCATTACCTCTTATAGTTTCCGAGATATGGGCAATCGAAATTTTACACCTTAGAGTCTGTTTCTAACTTGGGTCAAAATTGTAAAATGGTCTTATGAATTAGCGATTTCGCTCCTATTCACATTCCAAGTAATATTCGGCATGCTAATTACGTTGCCGATTGCCAAATTGCATTATCTTTTATAGTTTCCGAGATATGGGCTATCGACATCTTACAATATTGGCTCTGCTTCTAACTTGGGCCAGAATTGTAAAATGGTCTTTTGGATTAGCGATTTCGGTCCAATTCACATTCCAAGTAATATTTGGCATGCTAATTACGCTGCCGATGGCCAACTCGCATTATCTCGTTTAGTTTCCGAGATATGTACTATCGACATCTTACAATATTGGCTCTGCTTCTAACTTGGACCAAAATTGTAAAATGGCCTTATGAATTAGCGATTTCGTTCCAATTCACATTCCAAGTAATATTCGGCATGCTAATTACGTTGCCGATTGCCAAATTGCATTATCTCTTATAGTTTCCGAGATATGGGCAATCGAAATTTTACACCTTAGTGTCTGTTTCTAACTGGGGTCAAAATTGTTAAATGGTCTTATGAATTAGTGATTTCGTTCCAATTTACATTCCAAGTAATATTCGGCATGCTAATTACGGTGACGATTGCCGAATTGCATTATCTCTTATAGTTTCCGATATATGGACTATCGACGTTTTGCAATATTGGCTCTGCTTCTAACTTGGGTTAAAATTGTAAAATGGTCTTATGAATTAGCGAGTTCGTTCCAATTCACATTCCAAGTAATATTCGTCATGCTAATTACGGTGACGATTGCCGAATTGCATTATCTCTTATGGTTTCCGAGATATGGACTATCGACATCTTACAATATTGGTTCTGCTTTTAACTTGGGCCAAAATTGTAAAATGGTCTTATGAATTTGCGATTTCGTTCCAATTCACATTCCAAGTAATATTCGGCATGCTAATTACGTTGCCGTTTTCCAAATTGCATTATCTCTTATAGTTTCCGAGATATGGGCAACTGAAATTTTACACCTTGGTGTCTGTTTCTAACTGGGGCCAAAATTGTAAAATGGTCTTATGAATTAGTGATTTCGTTCCAATTCACATTCCAAGTAATATTCGGCATGCTAATTACGTTGCAGATTGCCATATTGCATTATCTTTTATAGTTTCCGAGATATGGGCTATCGACAGCTTACAATATTGGCTCTGCTTCTAACTTGGACCCAAATTGTAAAATGGTCTTATGAATTAGCGATTTCGTTCCAATTCACATTCTAATTAATATTCGGCATGCTAATTACGTTGCCGTTTTCCAAATTGCATTATCTCTTGTAGTTTCCGAGATATGGGCAATCGAAATTTTACACCTTAGAGTCTGTTTCTAACTTGGGTCAAAATTGTAAAATGGTCTTATGAATTAGCGATTTCGCTCCAATTCACATTCCAAGTAATATTCGGCATGCTAATTACATTGCCGATTGCCAAATTGCATTATCTCTTATAGTTTCTGAGATATGGACTATCGACATCTTACAATATTGGCTCTTCTTCTAACTTGGGCCAGAATTGTAAAATGGTCTTTTGGATTAGCGGTTTCGGTCCAATTCACATTCCAAGTAATATTTGGCATGTTAATTACGTTGCCGATGGCCAACTCGCATTATCTCTTTTGGTTTCCGAGATATGGACTATCGACATCTTACAATATTGGCTCTGCTTCTAACTTGGACCTAAATTGTAAAATGGCCTTATGAATTAGCGATTTCGTTCCAATTCACATTCCAAGTAATATTCGGCATGCTAATTACGTTGCCGATTGCCAAATTGCATTATCTCTTATAGTTTCCGAGATATGGGCAATCGAAATTTTACACCTTAGTGTCTGTTTCTAACTGGGGTCAAAATTGTTAAATGGTCTTATGAATTAGTGATTTCGTTCCAATTCACATTCCAAGTAATATTCGGCATGCTAATTACATTGCCGTTTTCCAAATTGCATCATCTCTTATAGTTTCCGAGATATGGGCAATTGAAATTTTACACCTTGGTGTCTGTTTCTAACTGGGGGCAAAATTGTAAAATGGTCTTATGAATTAGCGATTTCGTTCCAATTCACATTCTAATTAATATTCGGCATGCTAACTACGTTGCCGTTTTCCAAATTGCATTATCTCTTATAGTTTCCGAGATATGGGCAATTGAAATTTTACACCTTGGTGTCTGTTTCTAACTGGGGTCAAAATTGTAAAATGGCCTTATGAATTAGTGATTTCGTTCCAATTCACATTCCAAGTAATATTCGACATGCTAATTACATTGCCGATTGCCATATTGCATTATCTCCTATAGTTTCCAAGATATGGTCTATCGACATCTTACAATATTGGCTCTGCTTCTAACTTGGGCCAAAATTGAAAAATGGTCTTATGAATTAGCGATTTCGTTCCAATTCACATTCAAAGTAATATTCGGCATTGCTAATTACATTGCCGATTGTCAAATTGCATTATCTCCTATAGATTCCAAGATATGGTCTATCGACATCTTACAAAATTGGCTCTGCTTCTAACTTGGGCCAAAATTGAAAAATGGTCTTATGAATTAGCGATTTCGTTCCAATTCACATTCCAAGTATTGTTCGGCATGCTAATTACATTGCCGATTGCCAAATTGCAATATCTCCTATAGTTTCCAAGATATGGTCTATCGACATATTACAATATTGGCTCTGCATCTAACTTGGGCCAAAATTGAAAAATGGTCTTATGAATTAGCGATTTCGTTCCAATTCACATTCAAAGTAATATTCGGCATTGCTAATTACGTTGCCGATTGCCAAATTGCATTATCTCTTGTAGTTTCCGAGATATGGGCAATCGAAATTTTACACCTTAGAGTCTGTTTCTAACTTGGGTCAAAATTGTAAAATGGTCTTACGAATTAGCGATTTCGCTCCAATTCACATTCCAAGTAATATTCGGCATGCTAATTACATTGCCGATAGCCAAATTGCATTATCCCTTATAGTTTCCGAAATATGGACTATCGACATCTGACAATATTAGCTCTGCTTCTAACTTGGGCCAGAATTGTAAAATGGTCTTATGAATAAGCGATTTCGTTCCAATTCACATTCCAAGTAATATTCGGAATGCTAATTACGTTGCCGATTGCCAAATTGCATTATCTCATATAGTTTCCGAGATATGGACTATCGACATCTTACAATATTGGCTGTGCTTCTAACTTGGGCCAAAATTGTAAAATGGTCTTATGAATTAGCGATTTCGTTCCAATTCACATTCCAAGTATTATTCGGCATGCTAATTACATTGCCGATTGCCAATTTGCATTATCTCCTATAGTTTCCAAGATATGGTCTATCGACATCTTACAATATTGGCTCTGCTTCTAACTTGGGCCAAAATTGAAAAATGGTCTTATGAATTAGCGATTTCGTTCCAATTCACATTCAAAGTAATATTCGGCATTGCTAATTACGTTGCCGATTGCCAAATTGCATTATCTCTTGTAGTTTCCGTGATATGGGCAATAGAAATTTTACACCTTAGAATCTGTTTCTAACTTGGGTCAAAATTGTAAAATGGTCTTATGAATTAGCGATTTCGCTCCAATTCACATTCCAAGTAATATTCGGCATGCTAATTACATTGCCGTTTGCCAAATTGCATTATCTCTTATAGTTTCTGAGATATGGACTATCGACATCTTACAATATTGGCTCTTCTTCTAACTTGGGCCAGAATTGTAAAATAGTCTTTTGGATTAGCGATTTCGGTCCAATTCACATTCCAAGTAATATTTGGCATGCTAATTACGTTGCCGATGGCCAACTCGCATTATTTCTTTTGGTTTCCGAGATATAGACTATCGACATCTTACAATATTGGCTCTGCTTCTAACTTGGACCAAAATTGTAAAATGGCCTTATGAATTAGCGATTTCGTTACAATTCACATTCCAAGTAATATTCGGCATGCTAAATACGTTGCCGATTGCCAAATTGCATTATCTCTTATAGTTTCCGAGATATTGGCAATCGAAATTTTACACCTTAGTGTCTGTTTCTAACTGGGGTCAAAATTGTTAAATGGTCTTATGAATTAGTGATTTCGTTCCAATTCACATTCCAAGTAATATTCGGCATGCTAATTACATTGCCGATTGCCAAATTGCATTATCTCTTATAGTTTCCGAGATATGAGCAATCGAAATTTTACACATTGGTGTCTGTTTCTAACTGGGGCCAAAATTGTAAAATGGTCTTATGAATTAGTGATTTTGTTCCAATTCACATTCCAAGTAATTTTCGGCATGCTAATTACGTTGCCGACTGCCATATTGCATTATCTCTTGTAGTTTCCGAGATATGGGCAATCGAAATTTTACACCTTAGTGTCTGTTTCTAAATTGGGTCAAAATTGTAAAATGGTCTTATGAATTAGCGATTTCGCTCCAATTCACATTCCAAGTAATATTCGGCATGCTAATTACATTGCCGTTTGCCAAATTGCATTATCTCTTATAGTTTCCGAGATATGGGCTATCGACAGCTTACAATATTGGCTCTGCTTCTAACTTGGACCAAAATTGTAAAATGGCTTTATGAATTAGCGATTTCGTTCCAATTCACATTCCAAGTAATATTCGGCATGCAAATTTCATTGCCGTTTTCCAAATTGCATTATCTCTTATAGTTTCCGAGATATGGGCAATTGAAATTTTACACCTTGGTGTCTGTTTCTAACTGGGGTCAAAATTGTAAAATGATCTTATGAATTAGCGATTTCGTTCCAATTCACATTCTAAGTAATATTCGGCATGCTAATTACGTTGCCGTTTTCCAAATTGCATTATCTCTTATAGTTTCCGAGGTATGGGCAATTGAAATTTTACACCTTGGTGTCTGTTTCTAACTGGGGTCAAAATTGTAAAATGGTCTTATGAATTAGTGATTTCGTTCCAATTCACATTCCAAGTAATATTCGACATGCTAATTACATTGCCGATTGCCAAATTGCATTATCTCCTATAGTTTCCAAGATATGGTCTATCGACATCTTACAATATTGGCTCTGCTTCTAACTTGGGCCAAAATTGAAAAATGGTCTTATGAATTAGCGATTTCGTTCCAATTCACATTCAAAGTAATATTCGGCATTGCTAATTACGTTGCCGATTGCCAAATTGCATTATCTCTTGTAGTTTCCGAGATATGGGCAATCGAAATTTTACACCTTAGTGTCTGTTTCTAAATTGGGTCAAAATTGTAAAATGGTCTTATGAATTAGCGATTTTGCTCCAATTCACATTCCGAGTAATATTCGGCATGCTAATTATATTGCCGATTGCCAAACTGCATTATCTCATATAGTTTACGAGATATGGACTGTCGGCATCTTACAATATTGGCTGTGTTTCTAACTTGGGCCAAAATTGTAAAATGGTCTTATGAATTAGCGCTTTCGTTCCAATTCACATTCCAAGTAATATTCGGCATGCTAATTATATTGCCGATTGCCAAATTACATTATCTGCTATAAGTTCCAAGATATGGACTATCGACATCTTACAATATTGGCTCTGCTTCTAACTTGGGCCAAATTGTAAAAAGGTCTTATGAATTAGCGATTGCGTTCCAATTCACATTCCAAGTAATATTCGGCATGCTAATTACGTTGCCGATTGCCAAATTGCATTATCTCTTGTAGTTTCCGAGATATGGGCAATCGAAATTTTACACCTTAGAGTCTGTTTCTAAGTTGGGTCAAAAATGTAAAATGGTCTTATGAATTAGCGATTTCGTTCCAATTCACATTCCAAGTAATACTCGACATGCTAATTACATTGCGATTGCCAAATTGCATTATCTCTTATAGTTTCCGGTATATGGATTATCGACATCTGACAATATTGGCTCTGCTTCTTACTTGGGCCAGAATTGTAAAATGGTCTTATGAATTAGCGATTTCGTTCCAATTCACATTCCAAGTAATATTCGGCATGCTAATTATATTGCCGATTGCCAAATTACATTATCTGCTATAAGTTCCAAGATATGGACTATCGACATCTTACAATATTGGCTCTGCTTCTAACTTGGGCCAAATTGTAAAACGGTCTTATGAATTAGCGATTGCGTTCCAATTCACATTCCAAGTAATATTCGGCATGCTAATTACGTTGCCGATTGCCAAATTGCATTATCTCTTGTAGTTTCCGAGATATGGGCAATCGAAATTTTACACCTTAGAGTCTGTTTCTAAGTTGGGTCAAAAATGTAAAATGGTCTTATGAATTAGCGATTTCGTTCCAATTCACATTCCAAGTAATACTCGACATGCTAATTACATTGCGATTGCCAAATTGCATTATCTCTTATAGTTTCCGGTATATGGATTATCGACATCTGACAATATTGGCTCTGCTTCTTACTTGGGCCAGAATTGTAAAATGGTCTTATGAATTAGCGATTTCGTTCCAATTCACATTCCAAGTAATATTCGGCATGGTAATTACATTGCCGATTGCCAAATTGCATTATCTCTTATAGTTTGCGGGATATGGGAATCGAAATTTTACACCTTAGTGTCTGTTTTTAACTTGGGTCAAAATTGTAAAATGGTCTTATGAATTAGCGATTTTTCTCCAATTCACATTCCAAGTAATATTCGGCATGCTAATTACGTTGCCTGTTGCCAAATTGCATTATCTCTTATAGTTTCCGAGATATGGACTATCGACATCTTACAATATTGGCTGTGCTTCTAACTTGGGCCAAAATGGTAAAATGGTCTTATGAATTAGCGATTTCGTTCCAATTCACATTCCAAGTATTATTCGGCATGCTAATTACATTGCCGGTTGCCAAATTGCATTATCTCCTATAGTTTCTAAGATATGGTCTATCGACATCTTACAATATTGGCTCTGCTTCTAACTTGGGCCAAAATTGTAAAATGGTCTTATGAATTAGCGATTTCGTTCCAATTCACATTCAAAGTAATATTCGGCACTGCTAATTACGATGCCGATTGCCAAATTGCATTATCTCTTGTAGTTTCCGAGATATGGGCCATCGAAATTTTACACCTTAGAGTCTGTTTCTAACTTGGGTCAAAATTGTAAAATGGTCTTATGAATTAGCGATTTCGCTCCAATACACATTTCAAGTAATATTCGGCATGCTAATTACATTGCCGATTGCCAAATTGCATTATCTCTTATAGTTTCTGAGATATGGACTATCGACATCTTACAATATTGGTTCTGCTTTTAACTTGGGCCAAAATTGTAAAATGGCCTTATGAATTTGCGATTTCGTTCCAATTCACATTCCAAGTAATATTCGGCATGCTAATTACGTTGCCGTTCTCCAAATTGCATTATCTCTTATAGTTTCCGAGATATGGGCAATTGAAATTTTACACCTTGGTGTCTGTTTCTAACTGGGGCCAAAATTGTAAAATGGTCTTATGAATTAGTGATTTCGTTCCAATTCACATTCCAAGTAATATTCGGCATGCTAATTACGTTGCAGATTGCCATATTGCATTATCTTTTATAGTTTCCGAGATATGGGCTATCGACAGCTTACAATATTGGCTCTGCTTCTAACTTGGACCAAAATTGTAAAATGGCCTTATGAATTAGCGATTTCGTTCCAATTCACATTCCAAGTAATATTCGGCATGCTAATTACATTGCCGTTTTCCAAATTGCATCATCTCTTATAGTTTCCGAGATATGGGCAATTGAAATTTTACACCTTGGTGTCTGTTTCTAACTGGGGTCAAAATTGTAAAATGGTCTTATGAATTAGTGATTTCGTTCCAATTCACATTCCAAGTAATATTCGGCATGCTAATTACGTTGCCGATTGCCAAATTGCATTATCTCCTATAGTTTCCAAGATATGGTCTATCGACATCTTACAATATTGGCTCTGCTTCTAACTTGGGCCAAAATTGAAAAATGGTCTTATGAATTAGCGATTTCGTTCCAATTCACATTCAAAGTAATATTCGGCATTGCTAATTACATTGCCGATTGCCAAATTGCATTATCTCCTATAGTTTCCAAGATATGGTCTATCGACATCTTACAATATTGGCTCTGCTTCTAACTTCTACCAAAATTGTAAAATGGCCTTATGAATTAGCGATTTCGTTCCAATTCACATTCCAAGTAATATTCGGCATTGCTAATTACGTTGCCGATTGCCAAATTGCATTATCTCTTGTAGTTTCCGAGATATGGACTATCGACATCTTACAATATTGGCTCTGCTTCTAACTTGGACCAAAATTGTAAAATGGCCTTATGAATTAGCGATTTCGTTCCAATTCACATTCCAAGTAATATTAGGCATTGCTAATTACGTTGCCGATTGCGAAATTGCATTATCTCTTGTAGTTTCCGAGATATGGGCAATCGAAATTTTACACCTTAGTGTCTGTTTCTAACTGGGGTCAAAATTGTTAAATGGTCTTATGAATTAGTGATTTCGTTCCAATTCACATTCCAAGTAATATTCGGCATGCTAATTACATTGCCGTTTTCCAAATTGCATCATCTCTTATAGTTTCCGAGATATGGGCAATTGAAATTTTACACCTTGGTGTCTGTTTCTAACTGGGGGCAAAATTGTAAAATGGTCTTATGAATTAGCGATTTCGTTCCAATTCACATACTAATTAATATTCGGCATGCTAATTACGTTGCCGTTTTCCAAATTGCATTATCTCTTATAGTTTCCGAGATATGGGCAATTGAAATTTTACACCTTGGTGTCTGTTTCTAACTGGTGTCAAAATTGTAAAATGGTCTTATGAATTAGTGATTTCGTTCCAATTCACATTCCAAGTAATATTCGACATGCTAATTACATTGCCGATTGCCAAATTGCATTATCTCCTATAGTTTCCAAGATATGGTCTATCGACATCTTACAATATTGGCTCTGCTTCTAACTTGGGCCAAAATTTAAAAATGGTCTTATGAATTAGCGATTTCCTTCCAATTCACATTCAAAGTAATATTCGGCATTGCTAATTACATTGCCGATTGCCAAATTGCATTATCTCCTATAGTTTCAAAGATATGGTCTATCGACATCTTACAATATTGGCTCTGCTTCTAACTTGGGCCAAAATTGAAAAATGGTCTTATGAATTAGCGATTTCGTTCCAATACACATTCCAAGTATTGTTCGGCATGCTAATTACATTGCCGATTGCCAAATTGCATTATCTCCTATAGTTTCCAAGATATGGTCTATCGACATCTTACAATATTGGCTCTGCTTCTAACTTGGCCAAAATTGAAAAATGGTCTTATGAATTAGCTATTTCGTTCCAATTCACATTCAAAGTAATATTAGGCATTGCTAATTACGTTGCCGATTGCGAAATTGCATTATCTCTTGTAGTTTCCGAGATATGGGCAATCGAAATTTTACACCTTAGAGTCTGTTTCTAACTTGGGTCAAAATTGTAAAATGGTCTTATGAATTAGCGATTGCGCTCCAATTCACATTCCAAGTAATATTCGGGATGCTAATTACATTGCCGATTGCCAAATTGCATTATCTCCTATAGTTTCTAAGATATGGTCTATCGACATCTTACAATATTGGCTCTGCTTCTAACTTGGGCCAAAATTGTAAAATGGTCTTATGAATTAGCGATTTCGTTCCAATTCACATTCAAAGTAATATTCGGCACTGCTAATTACGATGCCGATTGCCAAATTGCATTATCTCTTGTAGTTTCCGAGATATGGGCCATCGAAATTTTACACCTTAGTGTCTGTTTCTAACTTGGGTCAAAATTGTAAAATGGTCTTATGAATCAGCGATTTCGTTCAAATTCACATTCCATGTAATATTCGGCATGCTAATTACCTTGCCGGTTGCCAAATTGCATTATCTCTTATAGTTTCCGAGATATGGACTATCGACATCTTACAATATTGGCTCTGCTTCTAACTTGGATTAAAATTGTAAAATGGTCTTATGAATCAGCGATTTCGTTAAAATTCACATTCCAAGTAATATTCGGCATGCTAATTACGTTGCCGGTTGCCAAATTGGATTATCTCTTATAGTTTCCAAGATATGGACTATCGACATCTTACAATATTGGCTCTGCTTCTAACTTGGGTTAAAATTGTAAAATGGTCTTATGAATCAGCGATTTCGTTAAAATTCACATTCCAAGTAATATTCGGCATGCTAATTACGTTGCCGATTGCCAAATTGCATTATCCCTTATAGTTTTCGAGATATGGGGAATCGAAATTTTACACCTTAGAGTCTGTTTCTAACTTGGGTCAAAATTGTAAAATGGTCTTATGAATTAGCGATTTCGCTCCTATTCACATTCCAAGTAATATTCGGCATGCTAATTACGTTGCCGATTGCCAACTCGCATTATCTCGTTTAGTTTCCGAGATATGTACTATCGACATCTTACAATATTGGCTCTGCTTCTAACTTGGACCAAAATTGTAAAATGGCCTTATGAATTAGCGATTTCGTTCCAATTCACATTCCAAGTAATATTCGGCATGCTAATTACGTTGCCGATTGCCAAATTGCATTATCTTTTATAGTTTCCGAGATATGGACTATCGACATCTGACAATATTAGCTCTGCTTCTAACTTGGGCCAGAATTGTAAAATGGTCTTATGAATTAGTGATTTCGTTCCAATTCACATTCCAAGTAATATTTGGCATGCTAATTACGTTGCCGATGGCCAACTCGCATTATCTCGTTTAGTTTCCGAGATATGTACTATCGACATCTTACAATATTGGCTCTTCTTCTAACTTGGGCCAGAATTGTAAAATGGTCTTTTGGATTAGCGATTTCGGTCCAATTCACATTCCAAGTAATATTTGGCATGCTAATTACGTTGCCGATGGCCAACTCGCATTATCTCGTTTAGTTTCCGAGATATGTACTATCGACATCTTACAATATTGGCTCTGCTTCTAACTTGGACCAAAATTGTAAAATGGCCTTATGAATTAGCGATTTCGTTCCAATTCACATTCCAAGTAATATTCGGCATGCTAATTACGTTGCCGATTGCCAAATTGCATTATCTCTTATAGTTTCCGAGATATGGACTATCGACATCTTGCAATATTGGCTCTGCTTCTAACTTGGGTTAAAATTGTAAAATGGTCTTATGAATTAACGATTTCGTTCCAATTCACATTCCAAGTAATATTCGTCATGCTAATTACGGTGACGATTGCCGAATTGCATTATCTCTTATGGTTTCCGAGATATGGACTATCGACATTTTACAATATTGGCTCTGCTTCTAACTTGGGTTAAAATTGTAAAATGGTCTTATGAATCAGCGATTTCGTTAAAATTCACATTCAAAGTAATATTCGGCATGCTAATTACGTTGCCGACTGCCAAATTGCATTATCTCTTATAGTATCCGAGATATGGGCAATCGAAATTTTACACCTTAGAGTCTGTTTCTAACTTGGGTCAAAATTGTAAAATGGTCTTATGAATTAGCGATTTCGCTCCAATTCACATTCCAAGTAATATTCGGCATGCTAATTACATTGCCGATTGCCAAGTTGCATTATCTCTTATAGTTTCGGAGATATGGACTATAGACATCTTACAATATTGGCTCTGCTTCTAACTTGGGCCAGAATTGTAAAATGGTCTTATGAATAAGCGATTTCGTTCCAATTCACATTCCAAGTAATATTCGGCATGCTAATTACGTTGCCGATTGCCAAATTGCATTATCTCATATAGTTTCCGAGATATGGACTATCGACATCTTACAATATTGGCTGTGCTTCTAACTTGGGCCAAAATTGTAAAATGGACTTATGAATTAGCGATTTTGCTCCAATTCACGTTCCGAGTAATATTTGGCATGCTAATTACGTTGCCGATTGCCAAATTGCATTATCTTTTGTAGTTTCCGAGATATGGGCTATCGACATCTTACAATATTGG
Organism: Rhynchophorus ferrugineus; assembly: GCF_030347505.1. Classification (NCBI taxonomy): domain Eukaryota; kingdom Metazoa; phylum Arthropoda; class Insecta; order Coleoptera; family Curculionidae; genus Rhynchophorus; species Rhynchophorus ferrugineus. Next base: position 23,772,647 of record NW_027472586.1, on the reverse strand, counting down.
CTCTGCTTCTAACTTGTGCCAGAATTGTAAAATGGTCTTATGAATTAGAGATTTCGTTTCAATTCACATTCCAAGTAATATTCGGCATGCTAATTACGTTGCCGATTGCCAAATTGCATTACCTCTTATAGTTTCTGAGATATGCGCAATCGAAATTTTACACCTTAGGGTCCGTTTCTAACTTGGGTCAAAATTGTAAAATGGTCTTATTAATTAGCGATTTCGTTCCAATTCACATTCCAAGTAATATTCGGCATGCTAATTACGTTGCCGATTGCCAAATTGCATTATCTCATATAGTTTCCGAGATATGGACTATCGACATCTTACAATATTGGCTGTGCTTCTAACTTGGGCCAAAATTGTAAAATGGACTTATGAATTAGCGATTTTGCTCCAATTCACGTTCCGAGTAATATTTGGCATGCTAATTACGTTGCCGATTGCCAAATTGCATTATCTTTTGTAGTTTCCGAGATATGGGCTATCGACATCTTACAATATTGGCTCTGCTTCTAACTTGTGCCAGAATTGTAAAATGGTCTTATGAATTAGCGATTTCGTTTCAATTCACATTCCAAGTAATATTCGGCATGCTAATTACGTTGCCGATTGCCAAATTGCATTACCTCTTATAGTTTCTGAGATATGCGCAATCGAAATTTTATACCTTAGGGTCCGTTTCTAACTTGGGTCAAAATTGTAAAATGGTCTTATGAATTAGCGATTTCGCTCCAATTCACATTCCAAGTAATATTCGGCATGCTAATTACATTGCCGATTGCCAAGTTGCATTATCTCTTATAGTTTCGGAGATATGGACTATAGACATCTTACAATAATGGCTCTGCTTCTAACTTGGGCCAGAATTGTAAAATGGTCTTAGGAATTAGCGATTTCGTTCCAATTCACATTCCAAGTAATATTCGTCATGCTAATTACGGTGACGATTGCCGAATTGCATTATCTCTTATAGTTTCCGAGATATGGACTATCGACATTTTGCAATATTGGCTCTGCTTCTAACTTGGGTTAAAATTGTAAAATGGTCTTATGAATTAGCGATTTCGTTCCAATTCACATTCCAAGTAATATTCGTCATGCTAATTACGGTGACGATTGCCGAATTGCATTATCTCTTATGGTTTCCGAGATATGGACTATCGACATTTTACAATATTGGCTCTGCTTCTAACTTGGGTTAAAATTGTAAAATGGTCTTATGAATCAGCGATTTCGTTAAAATTCACATTCCAAGTAATATTCGGCATGCTAATTACGTTGCCGGTTGCCAAATTGCATTATCTCTTATAGTTTCCAAGATATGGACTATCGACATCTTACAATATTGGCTCTGCTTCTAACTTGGGTTAAAATTGTAAAATGGTCTTATGAATCAGCGATTTCGTTAAAATTCACATTCCAAGTAATATTCGGCATGCTAATTACGTTGCCGATTGCTAAATTGCATTATCCCTTATAGTTTTCGAGATATGGGGAATCGAAATTTTACACCTTAGAGTCTGTTTCTAACTTGGGTCAAAATTGTAAAATGGTCTTATGAATCAGCGATTTCGTTCAAATTCACATTCCATGTAATATTCGGCATGCTAATTACGTTGCCGGTTGCCAAATTGCATTATCTCTTATAGTTTCCAAGATATGGACTATCGACATCTTACAATATTGGCTCTGCTTCTAACTTGGGTTAAAATTGTAAAATGGTCTTATGAATCAGCGATTTCGTTAAAATTCACATTCCAAGTAATATTCGGCATGCTAATTACGTTGCCGTTTGCCAAATTGGATTATCTCTTATAGTTTCCAAGATATGGACTATCGACATCTTACAATATTGGCTCTGCTTCTAACTTGGGTTAAAATTGTAAAATGGTCTTATGAATCAGCGATTTCGTTAAAATTCACATTCCAAGTAATATTCGGCATGCTAATTACGTTGCCGACTGCCAAATTGCATTATCCCTTATAGTTTTCGAGATATGGGGAATCGAAATTTTACACCTTAGAGTCTGTTTCTAACTTGGGTCAAAATTGTAAAATGGTCTTATGAATTAGCGATTTCGCTCCTATTCACATTCCAAGTAATATTCGGCATGCTAATTACGTTGCCGATTGCCAAATTGCATTATCTTTTATAGTTTCCGAGATATGGACTATCGACATCTGACAATATTAGCTCTGCTTCTAACTTGGGCCAGAATTGTAAAATGGTCTTATGAATTAGCGATTTCGTTCCAATACACATTCCAAGTAATATTCGGCATGCTAATTACGTCGCCGATTGCCAAATTGCATTATCTTTTATAGTTTCCGAGATATGGGCTATCGACATCTTACAATATTGGCTCTTCTTCTAACTTGGGCCAGAATTGTAAAATGGTCTTTTGGATTAGCGATTTCGGTCCAATTCACATTCCAAGTAATATTTGGCATGCTAATTACGTTGCCGATGGCCAACTCGCATTATCTCGTTTAGCTTCCGAGATATGTACTATCGACATCTTACAATATTGGCTCTGCTTCTAACTTGGACCAAAATTGTAAAATGGCCTTATGAATTAGCGATTTCGTTCCAATTCACATTCCAAGTAATATTCGGCATGCTAATTACGTTGCCGATTGCCAAATTGCATTATCTCTTATAGTTTCCGAGATATGGGCAATCGAAATTTTACACCTTAGTGTCTGTTTCTAACTTGGGTCAAAATTGTAAAATGGTCTTATGAATCAGCGATTTCGTTCAAATTCACATTCCATGTAATATTCGGCATGCTAATTACGTTGCCGGTTGCCAAATTGCATTATCTCTTATAGTTTCCAAGATATGGACTATCGACATCTTACAATATTGGCTCTGCTTCTAACTTGGATTAAAATTGTAAAATGGTCTTATGAATCAGCGATTTCGTTAAAATTCACATTCCAAGTAATATTCGGCATGCTAATTACGTTGCCGGTTGCCAAATTGGATTATCTCTTATAGTTTCCAAGATATGGACTATCGACATCTTACAATATTGGCTCTGCTTCTAACTTGGGTTAAAATTGTAAAATGGTCTTATGAATCAGCGATTTCGTTAAAATTCACATTCCAAGTAATATTCGGCATGCTAATTACGTGCCGATTGCCAAATTGCATTATCCCTTATAGTTTTCGAGATATGGGGAATCGAAATTTTACACCTTAGAGTCTGTTTCTAACTTGGGTCAAAATTGTAAAATGGTCTTATGAATTAGCGATTTCGTTCCAATTCACATTCCAAGTAATATTCGGCATGCTAATTACGTTGCCGATTGCCAAATTGCATTATCTCTTATAGTTTCCGAGATATGGGCAATCGAAATTTTACACCTTAGTGTCTGTTTCTAACTGGGGTCAAAATTGTAAAATGGTCTTATGAATCAGCGATTTCGTTAAAATTCACATTCCAAGTAATATTCGGCATGCTAATTACGTTGCCGGTTGCCAAATTGGATTATCTCTTATAGTTTCCAAGATATGGACTATCGACATCTTACAATATTGGCTCTGCTTCTAACTTGGGTTAAAATTGTAAAATGGTCTTATGAATCAGCGATTTCGTTAAAATTCACATTCCAAGTAATATTCGGCATGCTAATTACGTTGCCGATTGCCAAATTGCTTTATCCCTTATAGTTTTCGAGATATGGGGAATCGAAATTTTACACCTTAGAGTCTGTTTCTAACTTGGGTCAAAATTGTAAAATGGTCTTATGAATTAGCGATTTCGCTCCTATTCACATTCCAAGTAATATTCGGCATGCTAATTACGTTGCCGATTGCCAACTCGCATTATCTCGTTTAGTTTCCGAGATATGTACTATCGACATCTTACAATATTGGCTCTGCTTCTAACTTGGACCAAAATTGTAAAATGGCCTTATGAATTAGCGATTTCGTTCCAATTCACATTCCAAGTAATATTCGGCATGCTAATTACGTTGCCGATTGCCAAATTGCATTATCTTTTATAGTTTCCGAGATATGGACTATCGACATCTGACAATATTAGCTCTGCTTCTAACTTGGGCCAGAATTGTAAAATGGTCTTATGAATTAGTGATTTCGTTCCAATTCACATTCCAAGTAATATTTGGCATGCTAATTACGTTGCCGATGGCCAACTCGCATTATCTCGTTTAGTTTCCGAGATATGTACTATCGACATCTTACAATATTGGCTCTTCTTCTAACTTGGGCCAGAATTGTAAAATGGTCTTTTGGATTAGCGATTTCGCTCCAATTCACATTCCAAGTAATATTTGGCATGCTAATTACGTTGCCGATGGCCAACTCGCATTATCTCGTTTAGTTTCCGAGATATGTACTATCGACATTTTGCAATATTGGCTCTGCTTCTAACTTGGACCAAAATTGTAAAATGGCCTTATGAATTAGCGATTTCGTTCCAATTCACATTCCAAGTAATATTCGGCATGCTAATTACGTTGCCGATTGCCAAATTGCATTATCTTTTATAGTTTCCGAGATATGGACTATCGACATCTGACAATATTAGCTCTGCTTCTAACTTGGGCCAGAATTGTAAAATGGTCTTATGAATTAGTGATTTCGTTCCAATTTACATTCCAAGTAATATTCGTCATGCTAATTACGGTGACGATTGCCAAATTGCATTATCTCTTATAGTTTCCGAGATATGGACTATCGACATTTTGCAATATTGGCTCTGCTTCTAACTTGGGTTAAAATTGTAAAATGGTCTTATGAATTAACGATTTCGTTCCAATTCACATTCCAAGTAATATTCGTCATGCTAATTACGGTGACGATTGCCGAATTGCATTATCTCTTATGGTTTCCGAGATATGGACTATCGACATTTTACAATATTGGCTCTGCTTCTAACTTGGGTTAAAATTGTAAAATGGTCTTATGAATCAGCGATTTCGTTAAAATTCACATTCAAAGTAATATTCGGCATGCTAATTACGTTGCCGACTGCCAAATTGCATTATCTCTTATAGTATCCGAGATATGGGCAATCGAAATTTTACACCTTAGAGTCTGTTTCTAACTTGGGTCAAAATTGTAAAATGGTCTTATGAATTAGCGATTTCGCTCCAATTCACATTCCAAGTAATATTCGGCATGCTAATTACATTGCCGATTGCCAAGTTGCATTATCTCTTATAGTTTCGGAGATATGGACTATAGACATCTTACAATATTGGCTCTGCTTCTAACTTGGGCCAGAATTGTAAAATGGTCTTATGAATTAGCGATTTCGTTCCAATTCACATTCCAAGTAATATTCGGCATGCTAATTACGTTGCCGATTGCCAAATTGCATTATCTCATATAGTTTCCGAGATATGGACTATCGACATCTTACAATATTGGCTGTGCTTCTAACTTGGGCCAAAATTGTAAAATGGACTTATGAATTAGCGATTTTGCTCCAATTCACGTTCCGAGTAATATTTGGCATGCTAATTACGTTGCCGATTGCCAAATTGCATTATCTTTTGTAGTTTCCGAGATATGGGCTATCGACATCTTACAATATTGGCTCTGCTTCTAACTTGTGCCAGAATTGTAAAATGGTCTTATGAATTAGAGATTTCGTTTCAATTCACATTCCAAGTAATATTCGGCATGCTAATTACGTTGCCGATTGCCAAATTGCATTACCTCTTATAGTTTCTGAGATATGCGCAATCGAAATTTTACACCTTAGGGTCCGTTTCTAACTTGGGTCAAAATTGTAAAATGGTCTTATGAATTAGCGATTTCGTTCCAATTCACATTCCAAGTAATATTCGGCATGATAATTACGTTGCCGATTGCCAAATTGCATTACCTCTTATAGTTTCCGAGATATGGGCAATTGAAATTTTACACCTTAGTGTCTGTTTCTAACTTGGGTCAAAATTGTAAAATGGTCTTATGAATTAGCGATTTCGTTCCAATTCACATTCCAAGTAATATTCGGCATGATAATTACGTTGCCGATTGCCAAATTGCATTACCTCTTATAGTTTCCGAGATATGGGCAATCGAAATTTTACACCTTAGAGTCTGTTTCTAACTTGGGTCAAAATTGTAAAATGGTCTTATGAATTAGCGATTTCGCTCCTATTCACATTCCAAGTAATATTCGGCATGCTAATTACGTTGCCGATTGCCAAATTGCATTATCTTTTATAGTTTCCGAGATATGGGCTATCGACATCTTACAATATTGGCTCTGCTTCTAACTTGGGCCAGAATTGTAAAATGGTCTTTTGGATTAGCGATTTCGGTCCAATTCACATTCCAAGTAATATTTGGCATGCTAATTACGTTGCCGATGGCCAACTCGCATTATCTCGTTTAGTTTCCGAGATATGTACTATCGACATCTTACAATATTGGCTCTGCTTCTAACTTGGACCAAAATTGTAAAATGGCCTTATGAATTAGCGATTTCGTTCCAATTCACATTCCAAGTAATATTCGGCATGCTAATTACGTTGCCGATTGCCAAATTGCATTATCTCTTATAGTTTCCGAGATATGGGCAATCGAAATTTTACACCTTAGTGTCTGCTTCTAACTGGGGTCAAAATTGTTAAATGGTCTTATGAATTAGTGATTTCGTTCCAATTTACATTCCAAGTAATATTCGGCATGCTAATTACGGTGACGATTGCCGAATTGCATTATCTCTTATAGTTTCCGATATATGGACTATCGACGTTTTGCAATATTGGCTCTGCTTCTAACTTGGGTTAAAATTGTAAAATGGTCTTATGAATTAGCGATTTCGTTCCAATTCACATTCCAAGTAATATTCGTCATGCTAATTACGGTGACGATTGCCGAATTGCATTATCTCTTATGGTTTCCGAGATATGGACTATCGACATTTTACAATATTGGCTCTGCTTCTAACTTGGGTTAAAATTGTAAAATGGTCTTATGAATCAGCGATTTCGTTAAAATTCACATTCCAAGTAATATTCGGCATGCTAATTACGTTGCCGACTGCCAAATTGCATTATCTCTTATAGTACCCGAGATATGGGCAATCGAAATTTTACACCTTAGAGTCTGTTTCTAACTTGGGTCAAAATTGTAAAATGGTCTTATGAATTAGCGATTTCGCTCCAATTCACATTCCAAGTAATATTCGGCATGCTAATTGCATTGCCGATTGCCAAGTTGCATTATCTCTTATAGTTTCGGAGATATGGACTATAGACATCTTACAATATTGGCTCTGCTTCTAACTTGGGCCAGAATTGTAAAATGGTCTTATGAATTAGCGATTTCGTTCCAATTCACATTCCAAGTAATATTCGGCATGCTAATTACGTTGCCGATTGCCAAATTGCATTATCTCATATAGTTTCCGAGATATGGACTATCGACATCTTACAATATTGGCTGTGCTTCTAACTTGGGCCAAAATTGTAAAATGGACTTATGAATTAGCGATTTTGCTCCAATTCACGTTCCGAGTAATATTTGGCATGCTAATTACGTTGCCGATTGCCAAATTGCATTATCTTTTGTAGTTTCCGAGATATGGGCTATCGACATCTTACAATATTGGCTCTGCTTCTAACTTGTGCCAGAATTGTAAAATGGTCTTATGAATTAGAGATTTCGTTTCAATTCACATTCCAAGTAATATTCGGCATGCTAATTACGTTGCCGATTGCCAAATTGCATTACCTCTTATAGTTTCTGAGATATGCGCAATCGAAATTTTACACCTTAGGGTCCGTTTCTAACTTGGGTCAAAATTGTAAAATGGTCTTATGAATTAGCGATTTCGTTCCAATTCACATTCCAAGTAATATTCGGCATGATAATTACGTTGCCGATTGCCAAATTGCATTACCTCTTATAGTTTCCGAGATATGGGCAATTGAAATTTTACGCCTTAGTGTCTGTTTCTAACTTGGGTCAAAATTGTAAAATGGTCTTATCAATTAGCGATTCTACTCCAATTCACATTCCAAGTAATATTCGGCATGCTAATTACGTTGCCGATTGCCAAATTGCATTATCTCTTATAGTTTCCGAGATATGGGCAATCGAGATTTTACAATTTAGAGTCAGTTTCTAACTTGGGTCAAAATTGTAAAATGGTCTTATGAATAAGCGATTTCGCTCCAATTCACATTCCAAGTAATATTCGGCATGCTAATTACATTGCCGATTGCCAAGTTGCATTATCTCTTATAGTTTCGGAGATATGGACTATAGACATCTTACAATAATGGCTCTGCTTCTAACTTGGGCCAGAATTGTAAAATGGTCTTAGGAATTAGCGATTTCGTTCCAATTCACATTCCAAGTAATATTCGTCATGCTAATTACGGTGACGATTGCCGAATTGCATTATCTCTTATAGTTTCCGAGATATGGACTATCGACATTTTGCAATATTGGCTCTGCTTCTCACTTGGGTTAAAATTGTAAAATGGTCTTATGAATTAGCGATTTCGTTCCAATTCACATTCCAAGTAATATTCGTCATGCTAATTACGGTGACGATTGCCGAATTGCATTATCTCTTATGGTTTCCGAGATATGGACCATCGACATTTTACAATATTGGCTCTGCTTCTAACTTGGGTTAAAATTGTAAAATGGTCTTATGAATCAGCGATTTCGTTAAAATTCACATTCCAAGTAATATTCGGCATGCTAATTACGTTGCCGATTGCTAAATTGCATTATCCCTTATAGTTTTCGAGATATGGGGAATCGAAATTTTACACCTTAGAGTCTGTTTCTAACTTGGGTCAAAATTGTAAAATGGTCTTATGAATCAGCGATTTCGTTCAAATTCACAATCCAAGTAATATTCGGCATGCTAATTACGGTGACGATTGCCGAATTGCATTATCTCTTATGGTTTCCGAGATATGGACTATCGACATTTTACAATATTGGCTCTGCTTCTAACTTGGGTTAAAATTGTAAAATGGTCTTATGAATCAGCGATTTCGTTAAAATTCACATTCCAAGTAATATTCGGCATGCTAATTACGTTGCCGGTTGCCAAATTGCATTATCTCTTATAGTTTCCAAGATATGGACTATCGACATCTTACAATATTGGCTCTGCTTCTAACTTGGGTTAAAATTGTAAAATGGTCTTATGAATCAGCGATTTCGTTAAAATTCACATTCCAAGTAATATTCGGCATGCTAATTACGGTGACGATTGCCGAATTGCATTATCTCTTATGGTTTCCGAGATATGGACTATCGACATTTTACAATATTGGCTCTGCTTCTAACTTGGGTTAAAATTGTAAAATGATCTTATGAATCAGCGATTTCGTTAAAATTCATATTCCAAGTAATATTCGGCATGCTAATTACGTTGCCGATTGCCAAATTGCATTATCCCTTATAGTTTTCGAGATATGGGGAATCGAAATTTTACACCTTAGAGTCTGTTTCTAACTTGGGTCAAAATTGTAAAATGGTCTTATGAATCAGCGATTTCGTTCAAATTCACATTCCAAGTAATATTCGACATGCTAATTACATTGCCGTCTGCCAAATTGCATTATCTCTTATAGTTTCCGAGATATGTGCAAACGAAATTTTACAGCTTTGAATCTGTTTCTAACTTGGGTCAAAAATGTAATATGGTCTTATGAATTAGCGATTTCGTTCCAATTCACATTCCAAGTAATATTCGGCATGCTAATTACGTTGCCGATTGCCAAATTGCATTATCTCTTATAGTTTCCGAGATATGTGCAAACGAAATTTTACACCTTTGAATCTGTTTCTAACTTGGGTCAAAAATGTAAAATGGTCTTATGAATTAGCGATTTCATTCCAATTCACATTCCAAGTAATATTCGACATGCTAATTACATTGCCGTCTGCCAAATTGCATTATCTCTTATAGTTTCCGAGATATGGACTATCGACATCTGACAATATTGGCTCTACTTCTAACTTGGGACAGAATTGTAAAATGGTCTTAGGAATTAGCGATTTCGTTCCAATTCACATTCCAAGTAATATTCGTCATGCTAATTACGGTGACGATTGCCGAATTGCATTATCTCTTATGGTTTCCGAGATATGGACTATCGACATTTTACAATATTGGCTCTGCTTCTAGCTTGGGTTAAAATTGTAAAATGGTCTTATGAATTAGCGATTTCGTTCAAATTCACATTCCAAGTAATATTCGGCATGCTAATTACGTTGCCGGTTGCCAAATTGCATTATCTCTTATAGTTTCCAAGATATGGACTATCGACATCTTACAATATTGGCTCTGCTTCTAACTTTGGTTAAAATTGTAAAATGGTCTTATGAATCAGCGATTTCGTTAAAATTCACATTCCAAGTAATACTCGGCATGCTAATTACGTTGCCGATTGCCAAATTGCATTATCTTTTATAGTTTCCGAGATATGGACTATCGACATCTGACAATATTGGCTCTGCTTCTAACTTGGGCCAGAATTGTAAAATGGTGTTATGAATTAGCGATTTCGTTCCAATACACATTCCAAGTAATATTCGGCATGCTAATTACGTCTCCGATTGCCAAATTGCATTATCCCTTATAGTTTCCGAGATATGAGCAATCGAAATTTTACACCTTAGAATCTGTTTCTAACTTGGGTCAAAAATGTAAAATGGTCTTATGGATTAGCGATTTCGTTCCATTTCACATTCCAAGTAACATTCGGCATGCTAATTACGTTGCCGATTGCCAAATTGTATTATCTCTTATAGTTTCCGAGATATGGGCAATCGAAATTTTACACCTTAGTGTCTGTTTCTAACTTGGGCCAGAATTGTAAAATGGTGTTATGAATTAGCGATTTCGTTCCAATACACATTCCAAGTAATATTCGGCATGCTAATTACGTCTCCGATTGCCAAATTGCATTATCCCTTATAGTTTCCGAGATATGGGCAATCGAAATTTTACACCTTAGAATCTGTTTCTAACTTGGGTCAAAAATGTAAAATGGTCTTATGGATTAGCGATTTCGTTCCATTTCACATTCCAAGTAACATTCGGCATGCTAATTACGTTGCCGATTGCCAAATTGTATTATCTCTTATAGTTTCCGAGATATGGGCAATCGAAATTTTACACCTTAGTGTCTGTTTCTAACTTGGGTCAAAATTGTTAAATGGTCTTATGAATTAGCGATTTTGCTCCAATTCACATTCCGAGTAATATTTGGCATGATAATTACGTTGCCGATTGCCAAATTGCATTATCTTTTATAGTTTCCGAGATATGGGCTATCGACATCTTACAATATTGGCTCTGCTTCTAACTTGGGTCAAAATTGTAAAATGGTCTTACGAATTAGCGATTTCGCTCCAATTCACATTCCAAGTAATATTCGGCATGCTAATTACATTGCCGATTGCCAAATTGCATTATCCCTTATAGTTTCCGAGATATGGACTATCGACATCTGACAATATTAGCTCTGCTTCTAACTTGGGCCAGAATAGTAAAATGGTTTTATGAATTAGCGATTTCGTTCCAATTCACATTCCAAGTAATATTCGGCATGCTACTTACGTTGCCGATTGCCAAATTGCATCATCTCTTATAGTTTCGGAGATATGGGCAATCGAAATTTTACACCTTAGTGTCTGTTTCTAACTTGGGTCAAAATTGTAAAATGGTCTTATGAATTTGCGATTTCGCTCCAATTCACATTCCAAGTAATATTCGGCATGCTAATTACATTGCCGATTGCCAAATTGCATTATCTCTTATAGTTTCTGAGATATGGACTATCGACATCTTACTATATTGGCTCTTCTTCTAACTTGGGCCAGAATTGTAAAATGGTCTTTTGGATTAGCGATTTCGGTCCAATTCACATTCCAAGTAATATTCGGCATGCTAATTACATTGCCGATTGCCAAAATGCATTATCTCTTATAGTTTCCGAGATATGGACTATCGACATCTTACAATATTGGCTCTGCTTCTAACTTGGACCAAAATTGTAAAATGGCCTTATGAATTAGCGATTTCGTTCCAATTCACATTCCAAGTAATATTCGGCATGCTACTTACGTTGCCGATAGCCAAATTGCATCATCTCTTATAGTTTCGGAGATATGGGCAATCGAAATTTTACACCTTAGTGTCTGTTTCTAACTGGGGTCAAAATTGTTAAATGGTCTTATGAATTAGTGATTTCGTTCCAATTCACATTCCAAGTAATATTCGGCATGCTAATTACATTGCCGATTACCAAATTGCATTATCTCTTATAGTTTCCGAGATATGGGCAATTGAAATTTTACACCTTAGTGTCTGTTTCTAACTTGGGTCAAAATTGTAAAATGGTCTTATGAATTAGCGATTTTGCTCCAATTCACATTCCGAGTAATATTCGGCATGCTAATTATATTGCCGATTGCCAAATTGCATTATATCCTATAGTTTCCAAGATATGGACTATCGACATCTTACAATATTGGCTCTGCTTCTAACTTGGGCCAAAATTGTAAAATGGTCTTATGAATTAGCGATTTCGTTCCAAATCACATTCCAAGTAATATTCGGCATGCTAATTACGTTGCCGATTGCCAAATTGCATTACCTCCTATAGTTTCCAAGATATGGTCTATCGACATCTTACAATATTGGCTCTGCTTCTAACTTGGGCCAAAATTGTAAAATGCTCTTATGAATTAGCGATTTCGTTCCAATTCACATTCAAAGAAATATTCGGCATGCTAATTACGTTGCCTGTTGCCAAATTGCATTATCTCTTATAGTTTCCGAAATATGGACTATCGACATCTTACAATATTGGCTCTGCTTCTAACTTGGGCCAAAATTGTAAAATGGTCTTATGAATTAGTGATTTCGTTCCAATTCACATTCCAAGTAATATTCGGCATGCTAATTACATTGGCGATTGCCAAATTGCATTATCTCTTATAGTTCCTGAGATATGCGCAATCGAAATTTTACACCTTAGGGTCCGTTTCTAACTTGGGTCAAAATTGTAAAATGGTCTTATGAATTAGCGATTTTGCTCCAATTCACATTCCGAGTAATATTCGGCATGCTAATTACGTTGCCGATTGCCATATTGCATTATCTTTTATAGTTTCGGAGATATGGGCTATCGTCAGCTTACAATATTGGCTATGCTTCTAACTTGTGCCAGAATTGTAAAATGGTCTTATGAATTAGCGATTTCGTACCAATTCACTTTCCAAGTAATATTCGGCATGCTAATTACGTTGCCGACTGCCAAATTGCATTATCCCTTATAATATCCGAGATATGGGCAATCGAAATTTTACACCTTAGAGTCTGTTTCTAACTTGGGTCAAAATTGTAAAATGGTCTTATGAATTAGCGATTTCGCTCCAATTCACATTCCAAGTAATATTCGGCATGCTAATTACATTGCCGATTGCCAAGTTGCATTATCTCTTATAGTTTCGGAGATATGGACTATAGACATCTTACAATATTGGCTCTGCTTCTAACTTGGGCCAGAATTGTAAAATGGTCTTATGAATTAGCGATTTCGTTCCAATTCACATTCCAAGTAATATTCGGCATGCTAATTACGTTGCCGATTGCCAAATTGCATTATCTCATATAGTTTCCGAGATATGGACTATCGACATCTTACAATATTGGCTGTGCTTCTAACTTGGGCCAAAATTGTAAAATGGACTTATGAATTAGCGATTTTGCTCCAATTCACGTTCCGAGTAATATTTGGCATGCTAAATACGTTGCCGATTGCCAAATTGCATTATCTTTTGTAGTTTCCGAGATATGGGCTATCGACATCTTACAATATTGGCTCTGCTTCTAACTTGTGCCAGAATTGTAAAATGGTCTTATGAATTAGCGATTTCGTTTCAATTCACATTCCAAGTAATATTCGGCATGCTAATTACGTTGCCGATTGCCAAATTGCATTACCTCTTATAGTTTCTGAGATATGCGCAATCGAAATTTTACACCTTAGGGTCCGTTTCTAACTTGGGTCAAAATTGTAAAATGGTCTTATGAATTAGCGATTTCGTTCCAATTCACATTCCAAGTAATATTCGGCATGATAATTACGTTGCCGATTGCCAAATTGCATTACCTCTTATTATTTCCGAGATATGGGCAATTGAAATTTTACACCTTAGTGTCTGTTTCTAACTTGGGTCAAAATTGTAAAATGGTCTTATGAATTAGCGATTTTACTCCAATTCACATTCCAAGTAATATTCGGCATGCTAATTACGTTGCCGATTGCCAAATTGGATTATCTCTTATAGTTTCCGAGATATGGGCAATCGAAATTTTACACCTTAGAGTCAGTTTCTAACTTGGGTCAAAATTGTAAAATGGTCTTATGAATAAGCGATTGCGCTCCAATTCACATTCCAAGTAATATTCGGCATGCTAATTACGTTGCCGATTGCCAAATTGCATTATCTCATATAGTTTCCGAGATATGGACTATCGACATCTTACAATATTGGCTGTGCTTCTAACTTGGGCCAAAATTGTAAAATGGTCTTATGAATTAGCGATTTCGTTCCAATTCACATTCCAAGTAATATTCGGCATGCTAATTACGTTGCCGATTGCCAAATTGCATTATCTCATATAGTTTCCGAGATATGGACTATCGACATCTTACAATATTGGCTGTGCTTCTAACTTGGGTCAAAATTGTAAAATGGACTTATGAATTAGCGATTTTGCTTCAATTCACATTCCGAGTAATATTTGGCATGCTAATTACATTGCCGATTGCCAAATTTCATTATCTTTTATAGTTTCCGAGATATGGACTATCGACATCTTACAATATTGGCTGTGCTTCTAACTTGGGCCAAAATTGTAAAATGGTCTTATGAATTAGCGATTTCGTTCCAATTCACATTCAAAGTAATATTCGGCATTGCTAATTACGTTGCCGATTGCCAAATTGCATTATCTTTTATAGTTTCCGAGATATGGGCTATCGACATCTTACAATATTGGCTCTGCTTCTAACTTGTGCCAGAATTGTAAAATGGCCTTATGAATTAGCGATTTCGTTCCAATTCACATTCCAAGTAATATTCGGCATGCTAATTACGTTGCCGATTGCCAAATTGCATTATCCCTTATAGTTTCCGAGATATGGACTATCGACATCTTACAATATTGGCTCTGCTTCTAACTTGGGCCAAAATTGTAAAATGGTCTTATGAATTAGTGATTTCGTTCCAATTCACATTCCAAGTAATATTCGGCATGCTAATTACATTGGCGATTGCCAAATTGCATTATCTCTTATAGTTTCTGAGATATGCGCAATCGAAATTTTACACCTTAGGGTCCGTTTCTAACTTGGGTCAAAATTGTAAAATTTTCTTATGAATTAGCGATTTTGCTCCAATTCACATTCCGAGTAATATTCGGCATGCTAATTACGTTGCCGATTGCCATATTGCATTATCTTTTATAGTTTCGGAGATATGGGCTATCGACAGCTTACAATATTGGCTCTGCTTCTAACTTGTGCCAGAATTGTAAAATGGTCTTATGAATTAGCGATTTCGTACCAATTCACATTCCAAGTAATATTCGGCATGCTAATTACGTTGCCGACTGCCAAATTGCATTATCTCTTATAGTATCCGAGATATGGGCAATCGAAATTTTACACCTTAGAGTCTGTTTCTAACTTGGGTCAAAATTGTAAAATGGTCTTATGAATTAGCGATTTCGCTCCAATTCACATTCCAAGTAATATTCGGCATGCTAATTACATTGCCGATTGCCAAGTTGCATTATCTTTTATAGTTTCGGAGATATGGACTATAGACATCTTACAATATTGGCTCTGCATCTAACTTGGGCCAGAATTGTAAAATGGTCTTATGAATTAGCGATTTCGTTCCAATTCACATTCCGAATAATATTCGGCATGCTAATTACGTTGCCGATTGCCAAATTGCATTATCTCATATAGTTTCCGAGATATGGACTATCGACATCTTACAATATTGGCTGTGCTTCTAACTTGGGCCAAAATTGTAAAATGGACTTATGAATTAGCGATTTTGCTCCAATTCACGTTCCGAGTAATATTTGGCATGCTAATTACGTCGCCGATTGCCAAATTGCATTATCTTTTGTAGTTTCCGAGATATGGGCTATCGACATCTTACAATATTGGCTCTGCTTCTAACTTGGGCCAGAATTGTAAAATGGTCTTATGAATTGGCGATTTCGTTCCAATTCACATTCCGAGTAATATTCGGCATGCTAATTACGTTGCCGATTTCCAAATTGCATTATCTCATATAGTTTCCGAGATATGGACTATCGACATCTTACAATATTGGCTGTGCTTCTAACTTGGGCCAGAATTGTAAAATGGTCTTATGAATTAGCGATTTCGTTTCAATTCACATTCCAAGTAATATTCGGCATGCTAATTACGTTGCCGATTGCCAAATTGCATTACCTCTTATAGTTTCTGAGATATGCGCAATCGAAATTTTACACCTTAGGGTCCGTTTCTAACTTGGGTCAAAATTGTAAAATGGTCTTATGAATTAGCGATTTCGTTCCAATTCACATTCCAAGTAATATTCGGCATGATAATTACGTTGCCGATTGCCAAATTGCATTACCTCTTATAGTTTCCGAGATATGGGCAATTGAAATTTTACACCTTAGTGTCTGTTTCTAACTTGGGTAAAAATTGTAAAATGGTCTTATGAATTAGCGATTTTGCTCCAATTCACATTCCAAGTAATATTCGGCATGCTAATTACGTTGCCGATTGCCAAATTGCATTATCTCTTATAGTTTCCGAGATATGGGCAATCGAAATTTTACACCTTAGAGTCAGTTTCTAACTTGGGTCAAAATTGTAAAATGGTCTTATGAATAAGCGATTGCGCTCCAATTCACATTCCAAGTAATATTCGGCATGCTAATTACATTGCCGATTGTCAAGTTGCATTATCTCTTATAGTTTCGGAGATATGGACTATAGACATCTTACAATAATGGCTCTGCTTCTAATTTGGGCCAAAATTGTAAAATGGTCTTATGAATTAGCGATTTCGTTCCAATTCACATTCCAAGTAATATTCGGCATGCTAATTACGTTGCCGATTGCCAAATTGCATTATCTCATATAGTTTCCGAGATATGGACTATGGACATCTTACAATATTGGCTGTGCTTCTAACTTGGGCCAAAATTGTAAAATGGTCTTATGAATTAGCGATTTCGTTCCAATTCACATTCAAAGTAATATTCGGCATTGCTAATTACGTTGCCGATTGCCAAATTGCATTATCTTTTATAGTTTCCGAGATATGGGCTATCGACATCTTACAATATTGGCTCTGCTTCTAACTTGTGCCAGAATTGTAAAATGGCCTTATGAATTAGCGATTTCGTTCCAATTCACATTCCAAGTAATATTCGGCATGCTAATTACGTTGCCGATTGCCAAATTGCATTATCCCTTATAGTTTCCGAGATATGGACTATCGACATCTTACAATATTGGCTCTTCTTCTAACTTGGGCCAGAATTGTAAAATGGTCTTTTGGATTAGCGATTTCGGTCCAATTCACATTCCAAGTAATATTTGGCATGCTAATTACGTTGCCGATGGCCAACTCGCATTATCTCGTTTAGTTTCCGAGATATGTACTATCGACATCTTACAATATTGGCTCTGCTTCTATCTTGGACCAAAATTGTAAAATGGCCTTATGAATTAGCGATTTCGTTCCAATTCACATTCCAAGTAATATTCGGCATGCTAATTACGTTGCCGATTGCCAAATTGCATTATCTCTTATAGTTTCCGAGATATGGGCAATCGAAATTTTACACCTTAGTGTCTGTTTCTAACTGGGGTCAAAAGGGTTAAATGGTCTTATGAATTAGTGATTTCGTTCCAATTCACATTCCAAGTAATATTCGGCATGCTAATTACGTTGCCGATTGCCAAATTGCATTATCTCTTATAGTTTCCTAGATATGGGCAATCGAAATTTTACACCTTAGTGTCTGTTTCTAACTTGGGTCAAAATTGTAAAATGGTCTTATGAATTAGCGATTTTGCTCCAATTCACATTCCGAGTAATATTCGGCATGCTAATTACATTGCCGATCGCCAAATTGCATTATCTCATATAGTTTACGAGATATGGATTATCGGCATCTTACAATATTGGCTGTGTTTCTAACTTGGGCCAACATTGTAAAATGGTCTTATGAATTAGCGATTTCGTTCCAATTCACATTCCAAGTAATATTCGGCATGCTAGTTACATTGCCGATTGCCAAATTGCATTATCTCCTATAGTTTCCAAGATATGGACTATCGACATCTTACAATATTGGCTCTGCTTCTAACTTGGGCCAAAATTGTAAAATGGTCTTATGAATTAGCGATTTCGTTCCAATTCACATTCCAAGTAATATTCGGCATGCTAATTACGTTGCCGATTGCCAAATTGCATTATCTCTTATAGTCTCCGAGATATGTGCAAACGAAATTTTGCACCTTTGAATCTGTTTCTAACTTGGGTCAAAAATGTAAAATGGTCTTATGAATTAGCGATTTCGTTCCAATTCACATTCCGAGTAATATTCGACATGCTAATTACATTGCCGATTGCCAAATTGCACTATCTCTTATAGTTTTCGAGATATGGACTATCGACATCTGACAATATTGGCTCTACTTCTAACTTGGGACAGAATTGTAAAATGGTCTTAGGAATTAGCGATTTCGTTCCAATTCACATTCCAAGTAATATTCGGCATGCTAATTACGTTGCCGATTGCCAAATTGCATTATCTCTTATAGTTTCTGAGATATGCGCAATCGAAATTTTACACCTTAGGGTCCGTTTCTAACTTGGGTCAAAATTGTAAAATGGTCTTATGAATTAGCGATTTCGTTCCAATTCACATTCCAAGTAATATTCGGCATGATAATTACGTTGCCGATTGCCAAATTGCATTACCTCTTATTATTTCCGAGATATGGTCAATTGAAATTTTACACCTTAGTGTCTGTTTCTAACTTGGGTCAAAATTGTAAAATGGTCTTATGAATTAGCGATTTTACTCCAATTCACATTCCAAGTAATATTCGGCATGCTAATTACGTTGCCGATTGCCAAATTGCATTATCTCTTATAGTTTCCGAGATATGGGCAATCGAAATTTTACACCTTAGAGTCAGTTACTAACTTGGGTCAAAATTGTAAAATGGTCTTATGAATAAGCGATTGCGCTCCAATTCACATTCCAAGTAATATTCGGCATGCTAATTACATTGCTGATTGTCAAGTTGCATTATCTCTTATAGTTTCGGAGATATGGACTATAGACATCTTACAATAATGGCTCTGCTTCTAACTTGGGCCAGAATTGTAAAATGGTCTTATGAATTAGCGATTTCGTTCCAATTCACATTCCAAGTAATATTCGGCATGCTAATTACGTTGCCGATTGCCAAATTGCATTACCTCATATAGTCTCCGAGATATGGACTATCGACATCTTACAATATTGGCTGTGCTTCTAACTTGGGCCAAAATTGTAAAATGGACTTATGAATTAGCGATTTTGCTTCAATTCACATTCCGAGTAATGTTTGGCATGCTAATTACGTTGCCGATTGCCAAATTTCATTATCTTTTATAGTTTCCGAGATATGGACTATCGACATCTTACAATATTGGCTGTGCTTCTAACTTGGGCCAAAATTGTAAAATGGTCTTATGAATTAGCGATTTCGTTCCTATTCACATTCAAAGTAATATTCGGCATTGCTAATTACGTTGCCGATTGCCAAATTGCATTATCTTTTATAGTTTCCGAGATATGGGCTATCGACATCTTACAATATTGGCTCTGCTTCTAACTTGTGCCAGAATTGTAAAATTTCCTTATGAATTAGCGATTTCGTTCCAATTCACATTCCAAGTAATATTCGGCATGCTAATTACGTTGCCGATTGCCAAATTGCATTATCCCTTATAGTTTCCGAGATATGGACTATCGACATCTTACAATATTGGCTCTGCTTCTAACTTGGGCCAAAATTGTAAAATGGTCTTATGAATTAGTGATTTCGTTCCAATTCACATTCCAAGTAATATTCGGCATGCTAATTACATTGGCGATTGCCAAATTGCATTATCTCTTATAGTTTCTGAGATATGCGCAATCGAAATTTTACACCTTAGGGTCCGTTTCTAACTTGGGTCAAAATTGTAAAATTTTCTTATGAATTAGCGATTTTGCTCCAATTCACATTCCGAGTAATATTCGGCATGCTAATTACGTTGCCGATTGCCATATTGCATTATCTTTTATAGTTTCGGAGATATGGGCTATCGACAGCTTACAATATTGGCTCTGCTTCTAACTTGTGCCAGAATTGTAAAATGGTCTTATGAATTAGCGATTTCGTACCAATTCACATTCCAAGTAATATTCGGCATGCTAATTACGTTGCCGACTGCCAAATTGCATTATCTCTTATAGTATCCGAGATATGGGCAATCGAAATTTTACACCTTAGGGTCTGTTTCTAACTTGGGTCAAAATTGTAAAATGGTCTTGTGAATTAGCGATTTCGCTCCAATTCACATTCCAAGTAATATTCGGCATGCTAATTACATTGCCGATTGCCAAGTTGCATTATCTCTTATAGTTTCGGAGATATGGACTATAGACATCTTACAATATTGGCTCTGCTTCTAACTTGGGCCAGAATTGTAAAATGGTCTTATGAATTAGCGATTTCGTTCCAATTCACATTCCGAGTAATATTCGGCATGCTAATTAGTTTGCCGATTGCCAAATTGCATTATCTCATATAGTTTCCGAGATATGGACTATCGACATCTTACAATATTGGCTGTGCTTCTAACTTGGGCCAAAATTGTAAAATGGACTTATGAATTAGCGATTTTGCTCCAATTCACGTTCCGAGTAATATTTGGCATGCTAATTACGTTGCCGATTGCCAAATTGCATTATCTTTTGTAGTTTCCGAGATATGGGCTATCGACATCTTACAATATTGGCTCTGCTTCTAACTTGTGCCAGAATTGTAAAATGGTCTTATGAATTAGCGATTTCGTTTCAATTCACATTCCAAGTAATATTCGGCATGCTAATTACGTTGCCGATTGCCAAATTGCATTACCTCTTATAGTTTCTGAGATATGCGCAATCGAAATTTTACACCTTAGGGTCCGTTTCTAACTTGGGTCAAAATTGTAAAATGGTCTTATGAATTAGCGATTTCGTTCCAATTCACATTCCAAGTAATATTCGGCATGATAATTACGTTGCCGATTGCCAAATTGCATTACCTCTTATAGTTTCCGAGATATGGGCAATTGAAATTTTACACCTTAGTGTCTGTTTCTAACTTGGGTAAAAATTGTAAAATGGTCTTATGAATTAGCGATTTTGCTCCAATTCACATTCCAAGTAATATTCGGCATGCTAATTACATTGCCGATTGTCAAATTGCATTATCTCTTATAGTTTCGGAGATATGGACTATAGACATCTTACAATAATGGCTCTGCTTCTAACTTGGGCCAGAATTGTAAAATGGTCTTATGAATTAGCGATTTCGTTCCAATTCACATTCCAAGTAATATTCGGCATGCTAATTACGTTGCCGATTGCCAAATTGCATTATCTCATATAGTTTCCGAGATATGGACTATCGACATCTTACAATATTGGCTGTGCTTCTAACTTGGGCCAAAATTGTAAAATGGACTTATGAATTAGCGATTTTGCTTCAATTCACATTCCGAGTAATATTTGGCATGCTAATTACGTTGCCGATTGCCAAATTTCATTATCTTTTATAGTTTCCGAGATATGGACTATCAACATCTTACAATATTGGCTGTGCTTCTAACTTGGGCCAAAATTGTAAAATGGTCTTATGAATTAGCGATTTCGTTCCAATTCACATTCAAAGTAATATATTCGGCATTGCTAATTACGTTGCCGATTGCCAAATTGCATTATATTTTATAGTTTCCGAGATATGGACTATCGACATCTTACAATATTGGCTCTTCTTCTAACTTGGGCCAGAATTGTAAAATGGTCTTTTGGATTAGCGATTTCGGTCCAATTCACATTCCAAGTAATATTTGGCATGCTAATTACGTTGCCGATGGCCAACTCGCATTATCTCGTTTAGTTTCCGAGATATGTACTATCGACATCTTACAATATTGGCTCTGCTTCTATCTTGGACCAAAATTGTAAAATGGCCTTATGAATTAGCGATTTCGTTCCAATTCACATTCCAAGTAATATTCGGCATGCTAATTACGTTGCCGATTGCCAAATTGCATTATCTCTTATAGTTTCCGAGATATGGGCAATCGAAATTTTACACCTTAGTGTCTGTTTCTAACTGGGGTCAAAAGGGTTAAATGGTCTTATGAATTAGTGATTTCGTTCCAATTCACATTCCAAGTAATATTCGGCATGCTAATTACGTTGCCGATTGCCAAATTGCATTATCTCTTATAGTTTCCTAGATATGGGCAATCGAAATTTTACACCTTAGTGTCTGTTTCTAACTTGGGTCAAAATTGTAAAATGGTCTTATGAATTAGCGATTTTGCTCCAATTCACATTCCGAGTAATATTCGGCATGCTAATTACATTGCCGATCGCCAAATTGCATTATCTCATATAGTTTACGAGATATGGATTATCGGCATCTTACAATATTGGCTGTGTTTCTAACTTGGGCCAACATTGTAAAATGGTCTTATGAATTAGCGATTTCGTTCCAATTCACATTCCAAGTAATATTCGGCATGCTAGTTACATTGCCGATTGCCAAATTGCATTATCTCCTATAGTTTCCAAGATATGGACTATCGACATCTTACAATATTGGCTCTGCTTCTAACTTGGGCCAAAATTGTAAAATGGTCTTATGAATTAGCGATTTCGTTCCAATTCACATTCCAAGTAATATTCGGCATGCTAATTACGTTGCCGATTGCCAAATTGCATTATCTCTTATAGTTTCCGAGATATGTGCAAACGAAATTTTGCACCTTTGAATCTGTTTCTAACTTGGGTCAAAAATGTAAAATGGTCTTATGAATTAGCGATTTCGTTCCAATTCACATTCCGAGTAATATTCGACATGCTAATTACATTGCCGATTGCCAAATTGTACTATCTCTTATAGTTTTCGAGATATGGACTATCGACATCTGACAATATTGGCTCTACTTCTAACTTGGGACAGAATTGTAAAATGGTCTTAGGAATTAGCGATTTCGTTCCAATTCACATTCAAAGTAATATTCGGCATTGCTAATTACGTTGCCGATTGCCAAATTGCATTATCTTTTATAGTTTCCGAGATATGGGCTATCGACATCTTACAATATTGGCTCTGCTTCTAACTTGTGCCAGAATTGTAAAATGGCCTTATGAATTAGCGATTTCGTTCCAATTCACATTCCAAGTAATATTCGGCATGCTAATTACGTTGCCCGTTGCCAAATTGCATTATCCCTTTTAGTTTCCGAGATATGGACTATCGACATCTTACAATATTGGCTCTTCTTCTAACTTGGGCCAGAATTGTAAAATGGTCTTTTGGATTAGCGATTTCGGTCCAATTCACATTCCAAGTAATATTTGGCATGCTAATTACGTTGCCGATGGCCAACTCGCATTATCTCGTTTAGTTTCCGAGATATGTACTATCGACATCTTACAATATTGGCTCTGCTTCTATCTTGGACCAAAATTGTAAAATGGCCTTATGAATTAGCGATTTCGTTCCAATTCACATTCCAAGTAATATTCGGCATGCTAATTACGTTGCCGATTGCCAAATTGCATTATCTCTTATAGTTTCCGAGATATGGGCAATCGAAATTTTACACCTTAGTGTCTGTTTCTAACTGGGGTCAAAAGGGTTAAATGGTCTTATGAATTAGTGATTTCGTTCCAATTCACATTCCAAGTAATATTCGGCATGCTAATTACGTTGCCGATTGCCAAATTGCATTATCTCTTATAGTTTCCTAGATATGGGCAATCGAAATTTTACACCTTAGTGTCTGTTTCTAACTTGGGTCAAAATTGTAAAATGGTCTTATGAATTAGCGATTTTGCTCCAATTCACATTCCGAGTAATATTCGGCATGCTAATTACATTGCCGATCGCCAAATTGCATTATCTCATATAGTTTACGAGATATGGATTATCGGCATCTTACAATATTGGCTGTGTTTCTAACTTGGGCCAACATTGTAAAATGGTCTTATGAATTAGCGATTTCGTTCCAATTCACATTCCAAGTAATATTCGGCATGCTAGTTACATTGCCGATTGCCAAATTGCATTATCTCCTATAGTTTCCAAGATATGGACTATCGACATCTTACAATATTGGCTCTGCTTCTAACTTGGGCCAAAATTGTAAAATGGTCTTATGAATTAGCGATTTCGTTCCAATTCACATTCCAAGTAATATTCGGCATGCTAATTACGTTGCCGATTGCCAAATTGCATTATCTCTTATAGTTTCCGAGATATGTGCAAACGAAATTTTGCACCTTTGAATCTGTTTCTAACTTGGGTCAAAAATGTAAAATGGTCTTATGAATTAGCGATTTCGTTCCAATTCACATTCCGAGTAATATTCGACATGCTAATTACATTGCCGATTGCCAAATTGTACTATCTCTTATAGTTTTCGAGATATGGACTATCGACATCTGACAATATTGGCTCTACTTCTAACTTGGGACAGAATTGTAAAATGGTCTTAGGAATTAGCGATTTCGTTCCAATTCACATTCCAAGTAATATTCGTCATGCTAATTACGGTGACGATTGCCGAATTGCGTTATCTCTTATAGTTTCCGAGATATGGACTATCGACATTTTACAATATTGGCTCTGCTTCTAACTTGGGTTAAAATTGTAAAATGGACTTATGAATTAGCGATTTCGTTCCAATTCACATTCCAAGTAATATTCGTCATGCTAATTACGGTGACGATTGCCGAATTGCATTATCTCTTATTGTTTCCGAGATATGGACTATCGACATTTTACAATATTTGCTCTGCTTCTAACTTGGGTTAAAATTGTAAAATGGTCTTATGAATCAGCGATTGCGTTAAAATTCACATTCCAAGTAATATTCGGCATGCTAATTACGTTGCCGGTTGCCAAATTGCATTATCTCTTATAGTTTCCAAGATATGGACTATCGACATCTTACAATATTGGCTCTGCTTCTAACTTGGGTTAAAATTGTAAAATGGTCTTATGATTCAGCGATTTCGTTAAAATTCACATTCCAAGTAATATTCGGCATGCTAATTACGTTGCCGATTGCCAAATTGCATTATCCCTTATAGTTTTCGAGATATGGGGAATCGAAATTTTACACCTTAGAGTGTGTTTCTAACTTGGGTCAAAATTGTAAAATGGTCTTATGAATCAGCGATTTCGTTCAAATTCACATTCCAAGTAATATTCGGCATGCTAATTACGTTGCCGGTTGCCAAATTGCATTATCTCTTATAGTTTCCAAGATATGGACTATCGACATCTTACAATATTGGCTCTGCTTCTAACTTGGGTTAAAATTGTAAAATGGTCTTATGAATCAGCGATTTCGTTAAAATTCACATTCCAAGTAATATTCGGCATGCTAATTACGTTGCCGGTTGCCAAATTGGATTATCTCTTATAGTTTCCAAGGTATGCACTATCGACATCTTACAATATTGGCTCTGCTTCTAACTTGGGTTAAAATTGTAAAATGGTCTTATGAATCAGCGATTTCGTTAAAATTCACATTCCAAGTAATATTCGGCATGCTAATTACATTGGCGATTGCCAAATTGCATTATCTCTTATAGTTTCTGAGATATGCGCAATCGAAATTTTACACCTTAGGGTCCGTTTCTAACTTGGCTATCGACATCTTACAATATTGGCTCTGCTTCTAACTTGGGCCAAAATTGTAAAATGGTCTTATGAATTAGCGATTTCGTTCCAATTCACATTCCAAGTAATATTCGGCATGCTAATTACGTTGCCGATTGCCAAATTGCATTATCTCTTATAGTTTCCGAGATATGTGCAAACGAAATTTTGCACCTTTGAATCTGTTTCTAACTTGGGTCAAAAATGTAAAATGGTCTTATGAATTAGCGATTTCGTTCCAATTCACATTCCGAGTAATATTCGACATGCTAATTACATTGCCGATTGCCAAATTGTACTATCTCTTATAGTTTTCGAGATATGGACTATCGACATCTGACAATATTGGCTCTACTTCTAACTTGGGACAGAATTGTAAAATGGTCTTAGGAATTAGCGATTTCGTTCCAATTCACATTCCAAGTAATATTCGTCATGCTAATTACGGTGACGATTGCCGAATTGCGTTATCTCTTATAGTTTCCGAGATATGGACTATCGACATTTTACAATATTGGCTCTGCTTCTAACTTGGGTTAAAATTGTAAAATGGTCTTATGAATTAGCGATTTCGTTCCAATTCACATTCCAAGTAATATTCGTCATTCTAATTACGGTGACGATTGCCGAATTGCATTATCTCTTATTGTTTCCGAGATATGGACTATCGACATTTTACAATATTTGCTCTGCTTCTAACTTGGGTTAAAATTGTAAAATGGTCTTATGAATCAGCGATTGCGTTAAAATTCACATTCCAAGTAATATTCGGCATGCTAATTACGTTGCCGGTTGCCAAATTGCATTATCTCTTATAGTTTCCAAGATATGGACTATCGACATCTTACAATATTGGCTCTGCTTCTAACTTGGGTTAAAATTGTAAAATGGTCTTATGATTCAGCGATTTCGTTAAAATTCACATTCCAAGTAATATTCGGCATGCTAATTACGTTGCCGATTGCCAAATTGCATTATCCCTTATAGTTTTCGAGATATGGGGAATCGAAATTTTACACCTTAGAGTGTGTTTCTAACTTGGGTCAAAATTGTAAAATGGTCTTATGAATCAGCGATTTCGTTCAAATTCACATTCCAAGTAATATTCGGCATGCTAATTACGTTGCCGGTTGCCAAATTGCATTATCTCTTATAGTTTCCAAGATATGGACTATCGACATCTTACAATATTGGCTCTGCTTCTAACTTGGGTTAAAATTGTAAAATGGTCTTATGAATCAGCGATTTCGTTAAAATTCACATTCCAAGTAATATTCGGCATGCTAATTACGTTGCCGGTTGCCAAATTGGATTATCTCTTATAGTTTCCAAGGTATGCACTATCGACATCTTACAATATTGGCTCTGCTTCTAACTTGGGTTAAAATTGTAAAATGGTCTTATGAATCAGCGATTTCGTTAAAATTCACATTCCAAGTAATAATCGGCATGCTAATTACATTGGCGATTGCCAAATTGCATTATCTCTTATAGTTTCTGAGATATGCGCAATCGAAATTTTACACCTTAGGGTCCGTTTCTAACTTGGGTCAAAATTGTAAAATTTTCTTATGAATTAGCGATTTTGCTCCAATTCACATTCCGAGTAATATTCGGCATGCTAATTACGTTGCCGATTGCCAAATTGCATTATCCCTTATAGTTTTCGAGATATGGGGAATCGAAATTTTACACCTTAGAGTCTGTTTCTAACTTGGGTCAAAATTGTAAAATGGTCTTATGAATTAGCGATTTCGCTCCTATTCACATTCCAAGTAATATTCGGCATGCTAATTACGTTGCCGATTGCCAAATTGCTTTATCTTTTATAGTTTCCGAGATATGGACTATCGACATCTGACAATATTGGCTCTGCTTCTAACTTGGGCCAGAATTGTAAAATGGTCTTATGAATTAGCGATTTCGTTCCAATTCACATTCCAAGTAATATTCGGCATGCTAATTACGTTGCCGATTGCTTTATCTTTTATAGTTTCCGAGATATGGACTATCGACATCTGACAATATTGGCTCTGCTTCTAACTTGGGCCAACATTGTAAAATGGTGTTATGAATTAGCGATTTCGTTCCAATACACATTCCAAGTAATATTCGGCATGCTAATTACGTCTCCGATTGCCAAATTGCATTATCCCTTATAGTTTCCGAGATATGGGCAATCGAAATTTTACACCTTAGAATCTGTTTCTAACTTGGGTCAAAAATGTAAAATGGTCTTATGGATTAGCGATTTCGTTCCATTTCACATTCCAAGTAACATTCGGCATGCTAATTACGTTGCCGATTGCCAAATTGTATTATCTCTTATAGTTTCCGAGATATGGGCAATCGAAATTTTACACCTTAGTGTCTGTTTCTAACTGGGGTCAAAATTGTTAAATGGTCTTATGAATTAGTGATTTCGTTCCAATTCACATTCCAAGTAATATTCGGCATGCTAATTACATTGCCGATTGCCAAATTGCATTATCTCTTATAGTTTCCGAGATATGGGCAATCGAAATTTTACACCTTAGTGTCTGTTTCTAACTTGGGTCAAAATTGTAAAATGGTCTTATGAATTAGCGATTTTGCTCCAATTCACATTCCGAGTAATATTTGGCATGATAATTACGTTGCCGATTGCCAAATTGCATTATCTTTTATAGTTTCCGAGATATGGGCTATCGACATCTTACAATATTGGCTCTGCTTCTAACTTGTGCCAGAATTGTAAAATGGTCTTATGAATTAGCGATTTCGTTCCAATTCACATTCCAAGTAACATTCGGCATGCTAATTACGTTGCCGATTGCCAAATTGTATTATCTCTTATAGTTTCCGAGATATGGGCAATCGACATTTTACACCTTAGAGTCTGTTTCTAACTTGGGTCAAAATTGTAAAATGGTCTTACGAATTAGCGATTTCGCTCCAATTCACATTCCAAGTAATATTCGGCATGCTAATTACAATGCCGATTGCCAAATTGCATTATCCCTTATAGTTTCCGAGATATGGACTATCGACATCTTACTATATTGGCTCTTCTTCTAACTTGGGCCAGAATTGTAAAATGGTCTTTTGGATTAGCGATTTCGGTCCAATTCACATTCCAAGTAATATTCGGCATGCTAATTACATTGCCGATTGCCAAAATGCATTATCTCTTATAGTTTCCGAGATATGGACTATCGACATCTTACAATATTGGCTCTGCTTCTAACTTGGACCAAAATTGTAAAATGGCATTATGAATTAGCGATTTCGTTCCAATTCACATTCCGAGTAATATTTGGCATGATAATTACGTTGCCGATTGCCAAATTGCATCATCTCTTATAGTTTGGGAGATATGGGCAATCGAAATTTTACACCTTAGTGTCTGTTTCTAACTTGGGTCAAAATTGTAAAATGGTCTTATGAATTAGCGATTTTGCTCCAATTCACATTCCGAGTAATATTCGGCATGCTAATTACATTGCCGATTACCAAATTGCATTATCTCTTATAGTTTCCGAGATATGGGCCATTGAAATTTTACACCTTAGTGTCTGTTTCTAACTTGGGTCAAAATTGTAAAATGGTCTTATGAATTAGCGATTTTGCTCCAATTCACATTCCGAGTAATATTCGGCATGCTAATTATATTGCCGATTGCCAAATTGCATTATATCCTATAGTTTCCAAGATATGGACTATCGACATCTTACAATATTGGCTCTGCTTCTAACTTGGGCCAAAATTGTAAAATGGTCTTATGAATTAGCGATTTCGTTCCAATTCACATTCCAAGTAATATTCGGCATGCTAATTACGTTGCCGATTGCCAAATTGCATTACCTCCTATAGTTTCCAAGATATGGTCTATCGACATCTTACAATATTGGCTCTGCTTCTAACTTGGGCCAAAATTGTAAAATGCTCTTATGAATTAGCGATTTCGTTCCAATTCACATTCAAAGAAATATTCGGCATGCTAATTACGTTGCCTGTTGCCAAATTGCATTATCTCTTATAGTTTCCGAAATATGGACTATCGACATCTTACAATATTGGCTCTGCTTCTAACTTGGGCCAAAATTGTAAAATGGTCTTATGAATTAGTGATTTCGTTCCAATTCACATTCCAAGTAATATTCGGCATGCTAATTACATTGGCGATTGCCAAATTGCATTATCTCTTATAGTTTCTGAGATATGCGCAATCGAAATTTTACACCTTAGGGTCCGTTTCTAACTTGGGTCAAAATTGTAAAATGGTCTTATGAATTAGCGATTTTGCTCCAATTCACATTCCGAGTAATATTCGGCATGCTAATTACGTTGCCGATTGCCAAGTTGCATTATCTCTTATAGTTTCGGAGATATGGGCTATCGACAGCTTACAATATTGGCTCTGCTTCTAACTTGTGCCGGAATTGTAAAATGGTCTTATGAATTAGCGATTTCGTACCAATTCACATTCCAAGTAATATTCGGCATGCTAATTACGTTGCCGACTGCCAAATTGCATTATCTCTTATAGTATCCGAGATATGGGCAATCGAAATTTTACACCTTAGAGTCTGTTTCTAACTTGGGTCAAAATTGTAAAATGGTCTTATGAATTAGCGATTTCGCTCCAATTCACATTCCAAGTAATATTCGGCATGCTAATTACATTGCCGATTGCCAAGTTGCATTATCTCTTATAGTTTCGGAGATATGGACTATAGACATCTTACAATATTGGCTCTGCTTCTAACTTGGGCCAGAATTGTAAAATGGTCTTATGAATTAGCGATTTCGTTCCAATTCACATTCCAAGTAATATTCGGCATGCTAATTACGTTGCCGATTGCCAAATTGCATTATCTCATATAGTTTCCGAGATATGGACTATCGACATCTTACAATATTGGCTGTGCTTCTAACTTGGGCCAAAATTGTAAAATGGACTTATGAATTAGCGATTTTGCTCCAATTCACGTTCCGAGTAATATTTGGCATGATAATTACGTTGCCGATTGCCAAATTGCATTATCTTTTATAGTTTCCGAGATATGGGCTATCGACATCTTACAATATTGGCTCTGCTTCTAACTTGTGCCAGAATTGTAAAATGGTCTTATGAATTAGCGATTTCGTTCCAATTCACATTCCAAGTAACATTCGGCATGCTAATTACGTTGCCGATTGCCAAATTGTATTATCTCTTATAGTTTCCGAGATATGGGCAATCGACATTTTACACCTTAGAGTCTGTTTCTAACTTGGGTCAAAATTGTAAAATGGTCTTACGAATTAGCGATTTCGCTCCAATTCACATTCCAAGTAATATTCGGCATGCTAATTACATTGCCGATTGTCAAATTGCTTTATCCCTTATAGTTTCCGAGATATGGACTATCGACATCTTACTATATTGGCTCTTCTTCTAACTTGGGCCAGAATTGTAAAATGGTCTTTTGGATTAGCGATTTCGGTCCAATTCACATTCCAAGTAATATTCGGCATGCTAATTACATTGCCGATTGCCAAAATGCATTATCTCTTATAGTTTCCGAGATATGGACTATCGACATCTTACAATATTGGCTCTGCTTCTAACTTGGACCAAAATTGTAAAATGGCCTTATGAATTAGCGATTTCGTTCCAATTCACATTCCAAGTAATATTCGGCATGCTACTTACGTTGCCGATTGCCAAATTGCATCATCACTTATAGTTTGGGAGATATGGGCAATCGAAATTTTACACCTTAGTGTCTGTTTCTAACTTGGGTCAAAATTGTAAAATGGTCTTATGAATTAGCGATTTTGCTCCAATTCACATTCCGAGTAATATTCGGCATGCTAATTACATTGCCGATTACCAAATTGCATTATCTCTTATAGTTTCCGAGATATGGGCCATTGAAATTTTACACCTTAGTGTCTGTTTCTAAC
The DNA here is from genome assembly GCF_030347505.1 of Rhynchophorus ferrugineus. Lineage (NCBI taxonomy): Eukaryota > Metazoa > Arthropoda > Insecta > Coleoptera > Curculionidae > Rhynchophorus > Rhynchophorus ferrugineus. The sequence goes on along the minus strand of NW_027472586.1, from coordinate 23,740,655 downwards.
TTGGGTCAAAATTGTAAAATGGTCTTATGAATTAGCGATTTTGCTCCAATTCACATTCCGAGTAATATTCGGCATGCTAATTATATTGCCGATTGCCAAATTGCATTATATCCTATAGTTTCCAAGATATGGACTATCGACATCTTACAATATTGGCTCTGCTTCTAACTTGGGCCAAAATTGTAAAATGGTCTTATGAATTAGCGATTTCGTTCCAATTCACATTCCAAGTAATATTCGGCATGCTAATTACGTTGCCGATTGCCAAATTGCATTACCTCCTATAGTTTCCAAGATATGGTCTATCGACATCTTACAATATTGGCTCTGCTTCTAACTTGGGCCAAAATTGTAAAATGCTCTTATGAATTAGCGATTTCGTTCCAATTCACATTCAAAGAAATATTCGGCATGCTAATTACGTTGCCTGTTGCCAAATTGCATTATCTCTTATAGTTTCCGAAATATGGACTATCGACATCTTACAATATTGGCTCTGCTTCTAACTTGGGCCAAAATTGTAAAATGGTCTTATGAATTAGTGATTTCGTTCCAATTCACATTCCAAGTAATATTCGGCATGCTAATTACATTGGCGATTGCCAAATTGCATTATCTATTATAGTTTCTGAGATATGCGCAATCGAAATTTTACACCTTAGGGTCCGTTTCTAACTTGGGTCAAAATTGTAAAATGGTCTTATGAATTAGCGATTTTGCTCCAATTCACATTCCGAGTAATATTCGGCATGCTAATTACGTTGCCGATTGCCAAGTTGCATTATCTCTTATAGTTTCGGAGATATGGGCTATCGACAGCTTACAATATTGGCTCTGCTTCTAACTTGTGCCGGAATTGTAAAATGGTCTTATGAATTAGCGATTTCGTACCAATTCACATTCCAAGTAATATTCGGCATGCTAATTACGTTGCCGACTGCCAAATTGCATTATCTCTTATAGTATCCGAGATATGGGCAATCGAAATTTTACACCTTAGAGTCTGTTTCTAACTTGGGTCAAAATTGTAAAATGGTCTTATGAATTAGCGATTTCGCTCCAATTCACATTCCAAGTAATATTCGGCATGCTAATTACATTGCCGATTGCCAAGTTGCATTATCTCTTATAGTTTCGGAGATATGGACTATAGACATCTTACAATATTGGCTCTGCTTCTAACTTGGGCCAGAATTGTAAAATGGTCTTATGAATTAGCGATTTCGTTCCAATTCACATTCCAAGTAATATTCGGCATGCTAATTACGTTGCCGATTGCCAAATTGCATTATCTCATATAGTTTCCGAGATATGGACTATCGACATCTTACAATATTGGCTGTGCTTCTAACTTGGGCCAAAATTGTAAAATGGACTTATGAATTAGCGATTTTGCTCCAATTCACGTTCCGAGTAATATTTGGCATGCTAATTACGTTGCCGATTGCCAAATTGCATTATCTTTTGTAGTTTCCGAGATATGGGCTATCGACATCTTACAATATTGGCTCTGCTTCTAACTTGTGCCAGAATTGTAAAATGGTCTTATGAATTAGCGATTTCGTTTCAATTCACATTCCAAGTAATATTCGGCATGCTAATTACGTTGCCGATTGCCAAATTGCATTACCTCTTATAGTTTCTGAGATATGCGCAATCGAAATTTTACACCTTAGGGTCCGTTTCTAACTTGGGTCAAAATTGTAAAATGGTCTTATGAATTAGCGATTTCGTTCCAATTCACATTCCAAGTAATATTCGGCATGATAATTACGTTGCCGATTGCCAAATTGCATTACCTCTTATAGTTTCCGAGATATGGGCAATTGAAATTTTACACCTTAGTGTCTGTTTCTAACTTGGGCCAAAATTGTAAAATGGTCTTATGAATTAGCGATTTTGCTCCAATTCACATTCCAAGTAATATTCGGCATGCTAATTACGTTGCCGATTGCCAAATTGCATTATCTCTTATAGTTTCCGAGATATGGACTATCGACATCTTACAATATTGGCTGTGCTTCTAACTTGGGCCAAAATTGTAAAATGGACTTATGAATTAGCGATTTTGCTTCAATTCACATTCCGAGTAATATTTGGCATGCTAATTACGTTGCCGATTGCCAAATTTCATTATCTTTTATAGTTTCCGAGATATGGACTATCGACATCTTACAATATTGGCTGTGCTTCTAACTTGGGCCAAAATTGTAAAATGGTGTTTTGAATTAGCGATTTCGTTCCAATTCACATTCAAAGTAATATTCGGCATTGCTAATTACGTTGCCGATTGCCAAATTGCATTATATTTTATAGTTTCCGAGATATGGTCTATCGACATCTTACAATATTAGCTCTGCTTCTAACTTGTGCCAGAATTGTAAAATGGCCTTATGAATTAGCGATTTCGTTCCAATTCACATTCCAAGTAATATTCGGCATGCTAATTACGTTGCCGATTGCCAAATTGCATTATCCCTTATAGTTTCCGAGATATGGACTATCGACATCTTACAATATTGGCTCTTCTTCTAACTTGGGCCAGAAATGTAAAATGGTCTTTTGGATTAGCGATTTCGGTCCAATTCACATTCCAAGTAATATTTGGCATGCTAATTACGTTGCCGATGGCCAACTCGCATTATCTCGTTTAGTTTCCGAGATATGTACTATCGACATCTTACAATATTGGCTCTGCTTCTATCTTGGACCAAAATTGTAAAATGGCCTTATGAATTAGCGATTTCGTTCCAATTCACATTCCAAGTAATATTCGGCATGCTAATTACGTTGCCGATTGCCAAATTGCATTATCTCTTATAGTTTCCGAGATATGGGCAATCGAAATTTTACACCTTAGTGTCTGTTTCTAACTGGGGTCAAAAGGGTTAAATGGTCTTATGAATTAGTGATTTCGTTCCAATTCACATTCCAAGTAATATTCGGCATGCTAATTACGTTGCGATTGCCAAATTGCATTATCTCTTATAGTTTCCTAGATATGGGCAATCGAAATTTTACACCTTAGTGTCTGTTTCTAACTTGGGTCAAAATTGTAAAATGGTCTTATGAATTAGCGATTTTGCTCCAATTCACATTCCGAGTAATACTCGGCATGCTAATTACATTTCCGATCGCCAAATTGCATTATCTCATATAGTTTACGAGATATGGATTATCGGCATCTTACAATATTGGCTGTGTTTCTAACTTGGGCCAACATTGTAAAATGGTCTTATGAATTAGCGATTTCGTTCCAATTCACATTCCAAGTAATATTCGGCATGCTAGTTACATTGCCGATTGCCAAATTGCATTATCTCCTATAGTTTCCAAGATATGGACTATCGACATCTTACAATATTGGCTCTGCTTCTAACTTGGGACAAAATTGTAAAATGGTCTTATGAATTAGCGATTTCGTTCCAATTCACATTCCAAGTAATATTCGGCATGCTAATTACGTTGCCGATTGCCAAATTGCATTATCTCTTATAGTTTCCGAGATATGTGCAAACGAAATTTTACACCTTTGAATCTGTTTCTAACTTGGGTCAAAAATGTAAAATGGTCTTATGAATTAGCGATTTCGTTCCAATTCACATTCCGAGTAATATTCGACATGCTAATTACATTGCCGATTGCCAAATTGCATTATCTCTTATAGTTTTCGAGATATGGACTATCGACATCTGACAATATTGGCTCTACTTCTAACTTGGGACAGAATTGTAAAATGGTCTTAGGAATTAGCGATTTCGTTCCAATTCACATTCCAAGTAATATTCGTCATGCTAATTACGGTGACGATTGCCGAATTGCGTTATCTCTTATAGTTTCCGAGATATGGACTATCGACATTTTACAATATTGGCTCTGCTTCTAACTTGGATTAAAATTGTAAAATGGTCTTATGAATTAGCGATTTCGTTCCAATTCACATTCCAAGTAATATTCGTCATGCTAATTACGGTGACGATTGCCGAATTGCATTATCTCTTATTGTTTCCGAGATATGGACTATCGACATTTTACAATATTGGCTCTGCTTCTAACTTGGGTTAAAATTGTAAAATGGTCTTATGAATCAGCGATTGCGTTAAAATTCACATTCCAAGTAATATTCGGCATGCTAATTACGTTGCCGGTTGCCAAATTGCATTATCTCTTATAGTTTCCAAGATATGGACTATCGACATCTTACAATATTGGCTCTGCTTCTAACTTGGGTTAAAATTGTAAAATGGTCTTATGATTCAGCGATTTCGTTAAAATTCACATTCCAAGTAATATTCGGCATGCTAATTACGTTGGCGATTGCCAAATTGCATTATCCCTTATAGTTTTCGAGATCTGGGGAATCGAAATTTTACACCTTAGAGTGTGTTTCTAACTTGGGTCAAAATTGTAAAATGGTCTTATGAATCAGCGATTTCGTTCAAATTCACATTCCAAGTAATATTCGGCATGCTAATTACGTTGCCGGTTGCCAAATTGCATTATCTCTTATAGTTTCCAAGATATGGACTATCGACATCTTACAATATTGGCTCTGCTTCTAACTTGGGTTAAAATTGTAAAATGGTCTTATGAATCAGCGATTTCGTTAAAATTCACATTCCAAGTAATATTCGGCATGCTAATTACGTTGCCGGTTGCCAAATTGGATTATCTCTTATAGTTTCCAAGATATGCACTATCGACATCTTACAATATTGGCTCTGCTTCTAACTTGGGTTAAAATTGTAAAATGGTCTTATGAATCAGCGATTTCGTTAAAATTCACATTCCAAGTAATATTCGGCATGTTAATTACGTTGCCGATTGCCAAATTGCATTATCCCTTATAGTTTTCGAGATATGGGGAATCGAAATTTTACACCTTAGAGTCTGTTTCTAACTTGGGTCAAAATTGTAAAATGGTCTTATGAATTAGCGATTTCGCTCCTATTCACATTCCAAGTAATATTCGGCATGCTAATTACGTTGCCGATTGCCAAATTGCTTTATCTTTTATAGTTTCCGAGATATGGACTATCGACATCTGACAATATTGGCTCTGCTTCTAACTTGGGCCAGAATTGTAAAATGGTCTTATGAATTAGCGATTTCGTTCCAATACACATTCCAAGTAATATTCGGCATGCTAATTACATAGCCGATCGCCAAATTGCATTATCTCATATAGTTTACGAGATATGGATTATCGGCATCTTACAATATTGGCTGTTTTTCTAACTTGGGCCAACATTGTAAAATGGTCTTATGAATTAGCGATTTCGTTCCAATTCACATTCCAAGTAATATTCGGCATGCTAATTACATTGCCTATTGCCAAATTGCATTATCTCCTATAGTTTCCAAGATATGGACTATCGACATCTTACAATATTGGCTCAGCTTCTAACTTGGGCCAAAATTGTAAAATGGTCTTATGAATTAGCGATTTCGTTCCAATTCACATTCCAAGTAATATTCGGCATGCTAATTACATCGCCGATTGCCAAATTGCATTATCTCTTATAGTTTCCGAGATATGGACTATCGACATCTGACAATATTGGCTCTACTTCTAACTTGGGACAGAATTGTAAAATGGTCTTAGGAATTAGCGATTTCGTTCCAATTCACATTCCAAGTAATATTCGTCATGCTAATTACGGTGACGATTGCCGAATTGCATTATCTCTTATGGTTTCCGAGATATGGACTATCGACATTTTACAATATTGGCTCTGCTTCTAGCTTGGGTTAGAATTGTAAAATGGTCTTATGAATTAGCGATTTCGTTCAAATTCACATTCCAAGTAATATTCGGCATGCTAATTACGTTGCCGGTTGCCAAATTGCATTATCTCTTATAGTTTCCAAGATATGGACTATCGACATCTTACAATATTGGCTCTGCTTCTAACTTGGGTTAAAATTGTAAAATGGTCTTATGAATCAGCGATTTCGTTAAAATTCACATTCCAAGTAATATTCGGCATGCTAATTACGTTGCCGATTGCCAAATTGCATTATCTTTTATAGTTTCCGAGATATGGACTATCGACATCTGACAATATTGGCTCTGCTTCTAACTTGGGCCAGAATTGTAAAATGGTGTTATGAATTAGCGATTTCGTTCCAATACACATTCCAAGTAATATTCGGCGTGCTAATTACATCTCCGATTGCCAAATTGCATTATCCCTTATAGTTTCCGAGATATGGGCAATCGAAATTTTACACCTTAGAATCTGTTTCTAACTTGGGTCAAAAATGTAAAATGGTCTTATGAATTAGCGATTTCGTTCCAATTCACATTCAAAGTAATATTCGGCATTGCTAATTACGTTGCCGATTGTCAAATTGCATTATCTTTTATAGTTTCCGAGATATGGGCTATCGACATCTTACAATATTGGCTCTGCTTCTAACTTGTGCTAGAATTGTAAAATGGTCTTATGAATTAGCGATTTCGTTCCAATTCACATTCCAAGTAATATTCGGCATGCTAATTACGTTGCCGATTGCCAAATTGCATTATACCTTATAGTTTCCGAGATATGGCCCATCGACATCTTACAATATTGGCTCTTCTTCTAACTTGGGCCAGAATTGTAAAATGGTCTTTTGGATTAGCGATTTCGGTCCAATTCACATTCCAAGTAATATTTGGCATGCTAATTACGTTGCCGATGGCCAACTCGCATTATCTCGTTTAGTTTCCGAGATATGTACTATCGACATCTTACAATATTGGCTCTGCTTCTAACTTGGACCAAAATTGTAAAATGGCCTTATGAATTAGCGATTTCGTTCCAATTCACATTCCAAGTAATATTCGGCATGCTAATTACGTTGCCGATTGCCAAATTGCATTATCTCTTATAGTTTCCAAGATATGGGCAATCGAAATTTTACACCTTAGTGTCTGTTTCTAACTGGGGTCAAAATTGTTAAATGGTCTTATGAATTAGTGATTTCGTTCCAATTCACATTCCAAGTAATATTCGGCATGCTAATTACATTGCCGATTGCCAAATTGCATTATCTCTTATAGTTTCCGAGATATGGGCAATCGAAATGTTACACCTTAGTGTCTGTTTCTAACTTGGGTCAAAATTGTAAAATGGTCTTATGAATTAGCGATTTTGCTCCAATTCACATTCCGAGTAATATTCGGCATGCTAATTACATTGCCGATCGCCAAATTGCATTATCTCATATAGTTTACGAGATATGGATTATCGGCATCTTACAATATTGGCTGTGTTTCTAACTTGGGCCAACATTGTAAAATGGTCTTATGAATTAGCGATTTCGTTCCAATTCACATTCCAAGTAATATTCGATATGCTAATTACATTGCCGATTGCCAAATTGCATTATCTCTTATAGTTTACGAGATATGGACTATCGATATCTGACAATATTGGCTCTACTTCTAACTTGGGACAGAATTGTAAAATGGTCTTAGGAATTAGCGATTTCGTTCCAATTCACATTCCAAGTAATATTGGTCATGCTAATTACGGTGACGACTGCCGAATTGCATTATCTCTTATAGTTTCCGAGATATGGACTATCGACCTTTTACAATATTGGCTCTGCTTCTAACTTGGGTTAAAATTGTAAAATGTTCTTATGAATTAGCGATTTCGTTCAAATTCACATTCCAAGTAATATTCGGCATGCTAATTACTCTTTATTATTAATTACAACTCTTATAGTTTCCAAGATATGGACTATCGACATCTTACAATATTGGCTATGCTTCTAACTTGGGTTAAAATTGTAAAATGGTCTTATGAATCAGCGATTTCGTTAAAATTCACATTTCAAGTAATGTTCGGCATGCTAATTACGTTGCCGATTGCCAAATTGCATTATCGCTTATAGTTTTCGAGATATGGGGAACCGAAATTTTACACCTTAGAATCTGTTTCTAACTTGGGTCAAAAATGTAAAATGGTCTTATGAATTAGCGTTTTCGTTCCAATACACATTCCAAGTAATATTCGGCATGCTAATTACGTCGCCGATTGCCAAATTGCATTATCCCTTATAGTTTCCGAGATATGGGCAATCGAAATTTTACACCTTAGAGTCTGTTTCTAACTTGGGTCAAAATTGTAAAATGGTCTTATGAATTAGCGATTTCGCTCCAATTCACACTCCAAGTAATATTCGCCATGCTAATTACGTTGCTGTTTGCCAAATTGCATTATCTTTTATAGTTTCCGAGATATGGACTATCGACATCTGACAATATTGGCTCTGCTTCTAACTTGGGCCAGAAATGTAAAATGGTCTTATGAATTAGCGATTTCGTTCCAATTCACATTCCAAGTAATATTCGGCATGCTAATTACGTTGCCGATCGCCAAATTGCATTATCTCATATAGTTTACGTGATATGGGCTATCGGCATCTTACAATATTGGCTGTGCTTCTAACTTGGGCCAAAATTGCTAAATGGTCTTATGAATTAGCGATTTCGTCCCAATTCACATTCCAAGTATTATTCGGCATGCTAATTACATTGCCGATTGCCAAACTGCATTATCTCTTGTAGTTTCCGAGATATGGGCAATCGAAATTTTACACCTTAGAGTCTGTTTCTAACTTGGGTCGAAAATGTAAAATGGTCTTATGAAATAGCGATTTCGTCCCAATTCACATTCCAAGTAATATTCGACTTGCTAATTACATTGCCGATTGCCAAATTGCATTATCTCTTATAGTTTCCGAGATATGGACTATCGACATCTAACAATATTGGCTCTGCTTCTAACTTGGGCCAAAATTGTAAAATGGTCTTATGAATTAGCGATTTCGTTCCAATTCACATTCCAAGTGATATTCGGCATGCTAATTACATTGCCGATTGCCAAATTGCATTATCTCTTATAGTTTCCGAGATATGGGCAATCGAAATGTTACACCTTAGTGTCTGTTTCTAACTTGGGTCAAAATTGTAAAATGGTCTTATGAATTAGCGATTTTGCTCCAATTCACATTCCGAGTAATATTCGGCATGCTAATTACATTGCCGATCGCCAAATTGCATTATCTCATATAGTTTACGAGATATGGATTATCGGCATCTTACAATATTGGCTGTGTTTCTAACTTGGGCCAACATTGTAAAATGGTCTTATGAATTAGCGATTTCGTTCCAATTCACATTCCAAGTAATATTCGGCATGCTAATTACATTGCCGATTGCCAAATTGCATTATCTCCTATAGTTTCCAAGATATGGACTATCGACATCTTACAATATTGGCTCTGCTTCTAACTTGGGCCAAAATTGTAAAATGGTCTTATGAATTAGCGATTTCGTTCCAATTCACATTCCAAGTAATATTCGGCATGCTAATTACGTTGCCGATTGCCAAATTGCATTATCTCTTATAGTTTCCGAGATATGTGCAAACGAAATTTTACACCTTTGAATCTGTTTCTAACTTGGGTCGAAAATGTAAAATGGTCTTATGAATTAGCGATTTCGTTCCAATTCACATTCCAAGTAATATTCGATATGCTAATTACATTGCCGATTGCCAAATTGCATTATCTCTTATAGTTTACGAGATATGGACTATCGATATCTGACAATATTGGCTCTACTTCTAACTTGGGACAGAATTGTAAAATGGTCTTAGGAATTAGCGATTTCGTTCCAATTCACATTCCAAGTAATATTGGTCATGCTAATTACGGTGGCGATTGCCGAATTGCATTATCTCTTATAGTTTACGAGATATGGACTATCGACCTTTTACAATATTGGCTCTGCTTCTAACTTGGGTTAAAATTGTAAAATGTTCTTATGAATTAGCGATTTCGTTCAAATTCACATTCCAAGTAATATTCGGCATGCTAATTACTCTTTATTATTAATTACAACTCTTATAGTTTCCAAGATATGGAATATCGACATCTTACAATATTGGCTATGCTTCTAACTTGGGTTAAAATTGTAAAATGGTCTTATGAATCAGCGATTTCGTTAAAATTCACATTTCAAGTAATATTCGGCATGCTAATTACGTTGCCGATTGCCAAATTGCATTATCGCTTATAGTTTTCGAGATATGGGGAATCGAAATTTTACACCTTAGAGTCTGTTTCTAACTTGGGTCAAAATTGTAAAATGGTCTTATGAATTAGCGATTTCGCTCCTATTCACAATCCAAGTAATATTCGGCATGCTAATTACGTTGCCGATTGCCAAATTGCATTATCTTTTATAGTTTCCGAGATATGGACTATCGACATCTGACAATATTGGCTCTGCTTCTAACTTGGGCCAGAAATGTAAAATGGTCTTATGAATTAGCGATTTCGTTCCAATACACATTCCAAGTAATATTCGGCATGCTAATTACGTCGCCGATTGCCAAATTGCATTATCCCTTATAGTTTCCGAGATATGGGCAATCGAAATTTTACACCTTAGAATCTGTTTCTAACTTGGGTCAAAAATGTAAAATGGTCTTATGAATTAGCGATTTCGTTCCAATTCACATTCCAAGTAATATTCGACATGCTAATTACATTGCCGATTTCCAAATTGCATTATCTCTTATAGTTTCCGAGATATGGGCAATCGAAATTTTACACCTTAGGGTCTGTTTCTAACTTGGGTCAAAATTGTAAAATGGTCTTATGAATTAGCGATTTCGCTCCAATTCACACTCCAAGTAATATTCGCCATGCTAATTACGTTGCTGTTTGCCAAATTGCATTATCTTTTATAGTTTCCGAGATATGGACTATCGACATCTGACAATATTGGCTCTGCTTCTAACTTGGGCCAGAAATGTAAAATGGTCTTATGAATTAGCGATTTCGTTCCAATTCACATTCCAAGTAGTATTCGGCATGCTAATTACGTTGCCGATCGCCAAATTGCATTATCTCATATAGTTTACGTGATATGGGCTATCGGCATCTTACAATATTGGCTGTGCTTCTAACTTGGGCCAAAATTGCTAAATGGTCTTATGAATTAGCGATTTCGTCCCAATTCACATTCCAAGTATTATTCGGCATGCTAATTACATTGCCGATTGCCAAACTGCATTATCTCTTGTAGTTTCCGAGATATGGGCAATCGAAATTTTACACCTTAGAGTCTGTTTCTAACTTGGGTCGAAAATGTAAAATGGTCTTATGAAATAGCGATTTCGTCCCAATTCACATTCCAAGTAATATTCGACTTGCTAATTACATTGCCGATTGCCAAATTGCATTATCTCTTATAGTTTCCGAGATATGGACTATCGACATCTAACAATATTGGCTCTGCTTCTAACTTGGGCCAGAATTGTAAAATGGTCTTATGAATTAGCTATTTCGTTCCAATTCACATTCCAAGTAATATTCGGCATGCTAATTACGTTGCCGATTGCCAAATTGCATTATCTCTTATAGTTTCCGAGATATGGTCTATCGACATCTTGCAATATTGGCTCTGTTTCTAACTTGGGTAAAAATGTTAAATAGTCTTATGAATTAGCGATTTCGTTATAATTCACATTCCAAGTAATATTCGGCATGTTAATTACATTGCCGATTGCCAAATTGCATTATCTCTTATAGTTTCCGAGATATGGGCAATCGAAATTTTACACCTTAGAGTCTGTTTCTAACTTGGGTCAAAATTGTAAAATGGTCTTATGAATTAGCGATTTCGCTCCAATTCACATTCCAAGTAATATTCGGCATGCTAATTACATTGCCGATTGCTAAGTTGCATTATCTGTTATAGTTTCGGAGACATGGACTATAGACATCTGACAATATTGGCTCTGCTTCTAACTTGGGCCAGAATTGTAAAATGGTCTTATGAATTAGCGATTTCGTTCCAATTCACATTCCAAGTAATATTCGGCATGCTAATTACGTGGCCGATTGCCAAATTACATTATCTCATATTGTTTCCGAGATATGGACTATCGACATCTTACAATATTGGCTGTGCTTCTAACTTGGGCCAAAATTGTTAAATGGTCTTATGAATTAGCGATTTTGCTCCAATTCACATTCCGAGTAATATTTGGCATGCTAATTACGTTGCCGATTGCCAAATTGCATTATCTTTTATAGTTTCCGAGATATCTCACAATATTGACAATATCGACATCTTACAATATTGGCTCTGCTTCTAACTTGTGCCAGAATTGTAAAAGGGTCTTATGAATTAACGATTTCGTTCCAATTCACATTCCAAGTAATATTCGGCATGCTAATTACGTTGCCGATTGCCAAATTGCATTATCTCTTATAGTTTCCGAGATATGGGCAATCGAAATTTTACACCTTAGGGTCTGTTTCTAACTTGGGTCAAAATTGTAAAATGGTCTTATCAATTAGCGATTAGGCTCCAATTCACATTCCAAGTAATATTCGCCATGCTAACTACATTGCCGATGGCCAATTTGCATTATCTCTTATAGTTTCGGAGATATGCACTATAGACATCTGACAATATTGGCTCTGCTTCTAACTTGGGCCAGAATTGTAAAATGGTCTTATGAATTAGCGAATTCGTTCCAGTTCACAATCCAAGTAATATTCGGCATGCTAATTACGTTGCCGATCGCCAAATTGCATTATCTCATATAGTTTACGAGATATGGACTATCGGCATCTTACAATATTGGCTGTGCTTCTAACTTGGGCCAAAATTGTTAAATGGTCTTATGAATTAGCGATATCGTCCTAATTCACATTCCAAGTATTATTCGGCATGCTAATTACATTGCCGATTGCCAAATTGCATTATCTCTTGTAGTTTCCGAGATATGGGCAATCCAAATTTTACACCTTAGAGTCTGTTTCTAACTTTGGTCAAAAATGTAAAATGGTCTTATGAATTGGCGATTTCGTTCCAATTCACATTCCAAGTAATATTCGACTTGCTAATTACATTGCCGATTGCAAAATTGCATTATCTCTTATAGTTTCCGAGATATGGACTATCGACATCTGACAATATTGGCTCTGCTTCTAACTTGGGCCAGAATTGTAAAATGGTCTTATGAATTAGCGATTTCGTTGTAATCCACATTCCAAGTAATATTCGGCATGCTAATTACGTTGCCGATTGCCAAATTGCGTTATCTCTTATAGTTTCCGAGATATGGACTATCGACATCTTGCAATATTGGCTCTGTTTCTAACTTGGGTCAAAAATGTTAAATAGTCTTATTAATTAGCGATTTCGTTCCAATTCACATTCCAAGTAATATTCGGCATGCTAATTACATTGCCGATTGCCAAATTGCATTATCTCTTATAGTTTCCGAGATATGGGCAATCGAAATTTTACACCTTAGAGTCTGTTTCTAACTTGGGTCAAAATTGTAAAATGGTCTTATGAATTAGCGATTTCGCTCCAATTCACATTACAAGTAATATTCGGCATGCCAATTACATTGCCGATTGCTAAGTTGCATTATCTGTTATAGTTTCGGAGATATGGACTATAGATATCTGACAATATTGGCTCTGCTTCTAACTTGGGCCAGTATTGTAAAATGGTCTTATGAATTAGCGATTTCGTTCCAATTCACATTCCAAGTAATATTCGGCATGCTAATTACGCTGCCGATTGCCAAATTGCATTATCTCATATAGTTTCCGAGATATGGACTATCGACATCTTACAATATTGGCTGTGCTTCTAACTTGGGCCAAAATTGTAAAATGGTCTTATGAATTAGCGATTTTGCTCCAATTCACATTCCGAGTAATATTTGGCATGCTAATTACGTTGCCGATTGTCAAATTGCATTATCTTCTATAGTTTCAGAGATATGGGCTATCGACATCTTACAATATTGGCTCTGCTTCTAACTTGTGCCAGAATTGTAAAAGGGTCTTATGAATTAGCGATTTCGTTCCAATTCACATTCCAAGTAATATTCGGCATGCTAATTACATTGCCGATTGCCAAATTGCATTATCTCTTATAGTTTCCGAGATATGGGCAATCGAAATTTTACACCTTAGGGTCTGTTTCTAACTTGGGTCAAAATTGTAAAATGGTCTTATGAATTAGCGATTTCGCTCCAATTCACATTCCAAGTAATATTCGGCATGCTAATTACGTTGCCGATCGCCAAATTGCATTATCTCATATAGTTTACGAGATATGGACTATCGGCATCTTACAATATTGGCTGTGCTTCTAACTTGGGCCAAAATTGTTAAATGGTCTTATGAATTAGCGATTTCGTCCCAATTCACATTCCAAGTATTACTCGGCATGCTAATTACATTGCCGATTGCCAAATTGCATTATCTCTTGTAGTTTCCGAGATATGGGCAATCGAAATTTTACACCTTAGAGTCTGTTTCTAACTTTGGTCCAAAATGTTAAATGGTCTTATGAATTAGCGATTTCGTTCCAATTCACATTCCAAGTAATATTCGGCATGCTAATTACATCGCCGATTGCCAAAATGCATTATCTCTTATAGTTTCCGAGATATGGACTATCGACATCTGACAATATTGGCTCTACTTCTAACTTGGGACAGAATTGTAAAATGGTCTTAGGAATTAGCGATTTCGTTCCAATTCACATTCCAAGTAATATTCGTCATGCTAATTACGGTGACGATTGCCGAATTGCATTATCTCTTATGGTTTCCGAGATATGGACTATCGACATTTTACAATATTGGCTCTGCTTCTAGCTTGGGTTAGAATTGTAAAATGGTCTTATGAATTAGCGATTTCGTTCAAATTCACATTCCAAGTAATATTCGGCATGCTAATTACGTTGCCGGTTGCCAAATTGCATTATCTCTTATAGTTTCCAAGATATGGACTATCGACATCTTACAATATTGGCTCTGCTTCTAACTTGGGTTAAAATTGTAAAATGGTCTTATGAATCAGCGATTTCGTTAAAATTCACATTCCAAGTAATATTCGGCATGCTAATTACGTTGCCGATTGCCAAATTGCATTATCTTTTATAGTTTCCGAGATATGGACTATCGACATCTGACAATATTGGCTCTGCTTCTAACTTGGGCCAGAATTGTAAAATGGTGTTATGAATTAGCGATTTCGTTCCAATACACATTCCAAGTAATATTCGGCGTGCTAATTACGTCTCCGATTGCCAAATTGCATTATCCCTTATAGTTTCCGAGATATGGGCAATCGAAATTTTACACCTTAGAATCTGTTTCTAACTTGGGTCAAAAATGTAAAATGGTCTTATGAATTAGCGATTTCGTTCCAATTCACATTCCAAGTAATATTCGACATGCTAATTACATTGCCGATTGCCAAATTGCATTATCTTTTATAGTTTCCGAGATATGGACTATCGACATCTGACAATATTGGCTCTGCTTCTAACTTGGGCCAGAAATGTTAAATGGTCTTATGAATTAGCGATTTCGTTCCAATACACATTCCAAGTAATATTCGGCATGCTAATTACGTCGCCGATTGCCAAATTGCATTATCCCTTATAGTTTCCGAGATATGGGCAATCGAAATTTTACACCTTAGAATCTGTTCTAACTTGGGTCAAAAATGTAAAATGGTCTTATGAATTAGCGATTTCGTTCCAATTCACATTCCAAGTAATATTCGACATGCTAATTACATTGCCGATTGCCAAATTGCATTATCTCTTATAGTTTCCGAGATATGGGCAATCGAAATTTTACACCTTAGAGTCTGTTTCTAACTTGGGTCAAAATTGTAAAATGGTCTTATGAATTAGCGATTTCGCTCCAATTCACATTCCAAGTAATATTCGGCATGCTAATTACGTGGCCGATTGCTAAATTACATTATCTCATATTGTTTCCGAGATATGGACTATCGACATCTTACAATATTGGCTGTGCTTCTAACTTGGGCCAAAATTGTTAAATGGTCTTATGAATTAGCGATTTTGCTCCAATTCACATTCCGAGTAATATTTGGCATGCTAATTACGTTGCCGATTGCCAAATTGCATTATCTTTTATAGTTTCCGAGATATGGGCTATCGACATCTTACAATATTGGCTCTGCTTCTAACTTGTGCCAGAATTGTAAAAGGGTCTTATGAATTAGCGATTTCGTTCCAATTCACATTCCAAGTAATATTCGGCATGCTAATTACGTTGCCGATTGCCAAATTGCATTATCTCTTATAGTTTCCGAGATATGGGCAATCGAAATTTTACACCTTAGGGTCTGTTTCTAACTTGGGTCAAAATTGTAAAATGGTCTTATGAATTAGCGATTTCGCTCCAATTCACATTCCAAGTAATATTCGCCATGCTAATTACATTGCCGATGGCCAATTTGCATTATCTCTTATAGTTTCGGAGATATGCACTATAGACATCTGACAATATTGGCTCTGCTTCTAACTTGGGCCAGAATTGTAAAATGGTCTTATGAATTAACGAATTCGTTCCAATTCACATTCCAAGTAATATTCGGCATGCTAATTACGTTGCCGATCGCCAAATTGCATTATCTCATATAGTTTACGAGATATGGACTATCGGCATCTTACAATATTGGCTGTGCTTCTAACTTGGGTCAAAATTGTTAAATGGTCTTATGAATTAGCGATATCGTCCTAATTCACATTCCAAGTATTATTCGGCATGCTAATTACATTGCCGATTGCCAAATTGCATTATCTCTTGTAGTTTCCGACATATGGGCAATCGAAATTTTACACCTTAGAGTCTGTTTCTAACTTTGGTCAAAAATGTAAAATGGTCTTATGAATTGGCGATTTCGTTCCAATTCACATTCCAAGTAATATTCGACTTGCTAATTACATTGCCGATTGCCAAATTGTATTATCTCTTATAGTTTCCGAGATATGGACTATCGACATCTGACAATATTGGCTCTGCTTCTAACTTGACCCAGAATTGTAAAATGGTCTTATGAATTAGCGATTTCGTTGTAATCCACATTCCAAGTAATATTCGGCATGCTAATTACGTTGCCGATTGCCAAATTGCGTTATCTCTTATAGTTTCCGAGATATGGACTATCGACATCTTGCAATATTGGCTCTGTTTCTAACTTGGGTCAAAAATGTTAAATAGTCTTATGAATTAGCGATTTCGTTCCAATTCACATTCCAAGTAATATTCGGCATGCTAATTACATTGCCGATTGCCAAATTGCATTATCTCTTATAGTTTCCGAGATATGGGCAATCGAAATTTTACACCTTAGAGTCTGTTTCTAACTTGGGTCCAAATTGTAAAATGGTCTTATGAATTAGCGATTTCGCTCAAATTCACATTACAAGTAATATTCGGCATGCCAATTACATTGCCGATTGCTAAGTTGCATTATCTGTTATAGTTTCGGAGATATGGACTATAGATATCTGACAATATTGGCTCTGCTTCTAACTTGGGCCAGTATTGTAAAATGGTCTTATGAATTAGCGATTTCGTTCCAATTCACATTCCAAGTAATATTCGGCATGCTAATTACGTTGCCGGTTGCCAAATTGCATTATCTCTTATAGTTTCCAAGATATGGACTATCGACATCTTACAATATTGGCTCTGCTTCTAACTTGGGTTAAAATTGTAAAATGGTCTTATGAATCAGCGATTTCGTTAAAATTCACATTCCAAGTAATATTCGGCATGCTAATTACGTTGCCGATTGCCAAATTGCATTATCTTTTATAGTTTCCGAGATATGGACTATCGACATCTGACAATATTGGCTCTGCTTCTAATTTGGGCCAGAATTGTAAAATGGTGTTATGAATTAGCGATTTCGTTCCAATACACATTCCAAGTAATATTCGGCGTGCTAATTACGTCTCCGATTGCCAAATTGCATTATCCCTTATAGTTTCCGAGATATGGGCAATCGAAATTTTACACCTTAGAATCTGTTTCTAACTTGGGTCAAAAATGTAAAATGGTCTTATGAATTAGCGATTTCGTTCCAATTCACATTCAAAGTAATATTCGGCATTGCTAATTACGTTGCCGATTGCCAAATTGCATTATCTTTTATAGTTTCCGAGATATGGGCTATCGACATCTTACAATATTGGCTCTGCTTCTAACTTGTGCTAGAATTGTAAAATGGCCTTATGAATTAGCGATTTCGTTCCAATTCACATTCCAAGTAATATTCGGCATGCTAATTACGTTGCCGATTGCCAAATTGCATTATACCTTATAGTTTCCGAGATATGGACCATCGACATCTTACAATATTGGCTCTTCTTCTAACTTGGGCCAGAATTGTAAAATGGTCTTTTGGATTAGCGATTTCGGTCCAATTCACATTCCAAGTAATATTTGGCATGCTAATTACGTTGCCGATGGCCAACTCGCATTATCTCGTTTAGTTTCCGAGATATGTACTATCGACATCTTACAATATTGGCTCTGCTTCTAACTTGGACCAAAATTGTAAAATGGCCTTATGAATTAGCGATTTCGTTCCAATTCACATTCCAAGTAATATTCGGCATGCTAATTACATTGCCGATTGCCAAATTGCATTATCTCTTATAGTTTCCGAGATATGGGCAATCGAAATGTTACACCTTAGTGTCTGTTTCTAACTTGGGTCAAAATTGTAAAATGGTCTTATGAACTAGCGATTTTGCTCCAATTCACATTCCGAGTAATATTCGGCATGCTAATTACATTGCCGATCGCCAAATTGCATTATCTCATATAGTTTACGAGATATGGATTATCGGCATCTTACAATATTGGCTGTGTTTCTAACTTGGGCCAACATTGTAAAATGGTCTTATGAATTAGCGATTTCGTTCCAATTCACATTCCAAGTAATATTCGGCATGCTAATTACATTGCCGATTGCCAAATTGCATAATCTCCTATAGTTTCCAAGATATGGACTATCGACATCTTACAATATTGGCTCTGCTTCTAACTTGGGCCAAAATTGTAAAATGGTCTTATGAATTAGCGATTTCGTTCCAATTCACATTCCAAGTAATATTCGGCATGCTAATTACGTTGCCGATTGCCAAATTGCATTATCTCTTATAGTTTCCGAGATATGTGCAAACGAAATTTTACACCTTTGAATCTGTTTCTAACTTGGGTCAAAAATGTAAAATGGTCTTATGAATTAGCGATTTCGTTCCAATTCACATTCCAAGTAATATTCGATATGCTAATTACATTGCCGATTGCCAAATTGCATTATCTCTTATAGTTTACGAGATATGGACTATCGATATCTGACAATATTGGCTCTACTTCTAACTTGGGACAGAATTGTAAAATGGTCTTAGGAATTAGCGATTTCGTTCCAATTCACATTCCAAGTAATATTGGTCATGCTAATTACGGTGACGATTGCCGAATTGCATTATCTCTTATAGTTTCCGAGATATGGACTATCGACCTTTTACAAATATTGGCTCTGCTTCTAACTTGGGTTAAAATTGTAAAATGTTCTTATGAATTAGCGATTTCGTTCAAATTCACATTCCAAGTAATATTCGGCATGCTAATTACTCTTTATTATTAATTACATCTCTTATAGTTTCCAAGATATGGACTATCGACATCTTACAATATTGGCTATGCTTCTAACTTGGGTTAAAATTGTAAAATGGTCTTATGAATCAGCGATTTCGTTAAAATTCACATTCCAAGTAATATTCGGCATGCTAATTACGTTGCCGATTGCCAAATTGCATTATCCCTTATAGTTTTCGAGATATGGGGAATCGAAATTTTACACCTTAGAGTCTGTTTCTAACTTGGGTCAAAATTGTAAAATGGTCTTATGAATTAGCGATTTCGCTCCTATTCACAATCCAAGTAATATTCGGCATGCTAATTACGTTGC
This sequence comes from Rhynchophorus ferrugineus, assembly GCF_030347505.1. NCBI lineage: Eukaryota > Metazoa > Arthropoda > Insecta > Coleoptera > Curculionidae > Rhynchophorus > Rhynchophorus ferrugineus. Next base: position 23,720,798 of record NW_027472586.1, on the reverse strand, counting down.
CGATTGCCAAATTGCATTATCTCATATAGTTTACGAGATATGGGCTATCGGCATCTTACAATATTGGCTGTGCTTCTAACTTGGGCCAAAATTGCTAAATGGTCTTATGAATTAGCGATTTCGTCCCAATTCACATTCCAAGTATTATGCGGCATGCTAATTACATTGCCGATTGCCAAACTGCATTATCTCTTGTAGTTTCCGAGATATGGGCAATCGAAATTTTACACCTTAGAGTCTGTTTCTAACTTGGGTCGAAAATGTAAAATGGTCTTATGAATTAGCGATTTCGTCCCAATTCACATTCCAAGTAATATTCGACTTGCTAATTACATTGCCGATTGCCAAATTGCATTATCTCTTATAGTTTCCGAGATATGGACTATCGACATCTAACAATATTGGCTCTGCTTCTAACTTGGGCCAGAATTGTAAAATGGTCTTATGAATTAGCGATTTCGTTCCAATTCACATTCCAAGTAATATTCGGCATGCTAATTACGTTGCCGATTGCCAAATTGCATTATCTCTTATAGTTTCCGAGATATGGTCTATCGACATCTTGCAATATTGGCTCTGTTTCTAACCTGGGTCAAAAATGTTAAATAGTCTTATGAATTAGCGATTTCGTTCCAATTCACATTCCAAGTAATATTTGGCATGTTAATTACATTGCCGATTGCCAAATTGCATTATCTCTTATAGTTTCCGAGATATGGGCAATCGAAATTTTACACCTTAGAGTCTGATTCTAACTTGGGTCAAAATTGTAAAATGGTCTTATGAATTAGCGATTTCGCTCCAATTCACATTCCAAATAATATTCGGCATGCTAATTACGTTGCCGATCGCCAAATTACATTATCTCATATTGTTTCCGAGATATGGACTATCGACATCTTACAATATTGGCTGTGCTTCTAACTTGGGCCAAAATTGTTAAATGGTCTTATGAATTAGCGATTTTGCTCCAATTCACATTCCGAGTAATATTTGGCGTGCTAATTACGTTGCCGATTGCCAAATTGCATTATCTTTTATAGTTTCCGAGATATGGGCTATCGACATCTTACAATATTGGCTCTGCTTCTAACTTGTGCCAGAATTGTAAAAGGGTCTTATGAATTAGCGATTTCGTTCCAATTCACATTCCAAGTAATATTCGGCATGCTAATTACGTTGCCGATTGCCAAATTGCATTATCTCTTATAGTTTCCGAGATATGGGCAATCGAAATTTTACACCTTAGGGTCTGTTTCTAACTTGGGTCAAAATTGTAAAATGGTCTTATAAATTAGCGATTTCGCTCCAATTCACATTCCAAGTAATATTCGCCATGCTAATTACATTGCCGATGGCCAATTTGCATTATCTCTTATAGTTTCGGAGATATGCACTATAGACATCTGACAATATTGGCTCTGCTTCTAACTTGGGCCAGAATTGTAAAATGGTCTTATGAATTAGCGAATTCGTTCCAGTTCACATTCCAAGTAATATTCGGCATGCTAATTACGTTGCCGATCGCCAAATTGCATTATCTCATATAGTTTTCGAGATATGGGGAATCGAAATTTTACACCTTAGAGTCTGTTTCTAACTTGGGTCAAAATTGTAAAATGGTCTTATGAATTAGCGATTTCGCTCCTATTCACAATCCAAGTAATATTCGGCATGCTAATTACGTTGCCGATTGCCAAATTGCATTATCTCATATAGTTTACGAGATATGGACTATCGGCATCTTACAATATTGGCTGTGCTTCTAACTTGGGCCAAAATTGTTAAATGGTCTTATGAATTAGCGATATCGTCCTAATTCACATTCCAAGTATTATTCGGCATGCTAATTACATCGCCGTTTGCCAAATTGCATTATCTCTTGTAGTTTCCGAGATATGGGCAATCGAAATTTTACACCTTAGAGTCTGTTTCTAACTTTGGTCAAAAATGTAAAATGGTCTTATGAATTGGCGATTTCGTTCCAATTCACATTCCATGTAATATTCGACTTGCTAATTACATTGCCGATTGCCAAATTGCATTATCTCTTATAGTTTCCGAGATATGGACTATCGACATCTGACAATATTGGCTCTGCTTCTAACTTGGGCCAGAATTGTAAAATGGTCTTATGAATTAGCGATTTCGTTGTAATCCACATTCCAAGTAATATTCGGCATGCTAATTACGTTGCCGATTGCCAAATTGCGTTATCTCTTATAGTTTCCGAGATATGGACTATCGACATCTTGCAATATTGGCTCTGTTTCTAACTTGGGTCAAAAATGTTAAATAGTCTTATGAATTAGCGATTTCGTTCCAATTCACATTCCAAGTAATATTCGGCATGCTAATTACGTTGCCGGTTGCCAAATTGCATTATCTCTTATAGTTTCCAAGATATGGACTATCGACATCTTACAATATTGGCTCTGCTTCTAACTTGGGTTAAAATTGTAAAATGGTCTTATGAATCAGCGATTTCGTTAAAATTCACATTCCAAGTAATATTCGGCATGCTAATTACGTTGCCGATTGCCAAATTGCATTATCTTTTATAGTTTCCGAGATATGGACTATCGACATCTGACAATATTGGCTCTGCTTCTAATTTGGGCCAGAATTGTAAAATGGTGTTATGAATTAGCGATTTCGTTCCAATACACATTCCAAGTAATATTCGGCGTGCTAATTACGTCTCCGATTGCCAAATTGCATTATCCCTTATAGTTTCCGAGATATGGGCAATCGAAATTTTACACCTTAGAATCTGTTTCTAACTTGGGTCAAAAATGTAAAATGGTCTTATGAATTAGCGATTTCGTTCCAATTCACATTCAAAGTAATATTCGGCATTGCTAATTACGTTGCCGATTGCCAAATTGCATTATCTTTTATAGTTTCCGAGATATGGGCTATCGACATCTTACAATATTGGCTCTGCTTCTAACTTGTGCTAGAATTGTAAAATGGTCTTATGAATTAGCGATTTCGTTCCAATTCACATTCCAAGTAATATTCGGCATGCTAATTACGTTGCCGATTGCCAAATTGCATTATACCTTATAGTTTCCGAGATATGGACCATCGACATCTTACAATATTGGCTCTTCTTCTAACTTGGGCCAGAATTGTAAAATGGTCTTTTGGATTAGCGATTTCGGTCCAATTCACATTCCAAGTAATATTTGGCATGCTAATTACGTTGCCGATGGCCAACTCGCATTATCTCGTTTAGTTTCCGAGATATGTACTATCGACATCTTACAATATTGGCTCTGCTTCTAACTTGGACCAAAATTGTAAAATGGCCTTATGAATTAGCGATTTCGTTCCAATTCACATTCCAAGTAATATTCGGCATGCTAATTACATTGCCGATTGCCAAATTGCATTATCTCTTATAGTTTCCGAGATATGGGCAATCGAAATGTTACACCTTAGTGTCTGTTTCTAACTTGGGTCAAAATTGTAAAATGGTCTTATGAACTAGCGATTTTGCTCCAATTCACATTCCGAGTAATATTCGGCATGCTAATTACATTGCCGATCGCCAAATTGCATTATCTCATATAGTTTACGAGATATGGATTATCGGCATCTTACAATATTGGCTGTGTTTCTAACTTGGGCCAACATTGTAAAATGGTCTTATGAATTAGCGATTTCGTTCCAATTCACATTCCAAGTAATATTCGGCATGCTAATTACATTGCCGATTGCCAAATTGCATAATCTCCTATAGTTTCCAAGATATGGACTATCGACATCTTACAATATTGGCTCTGCTTCTAACTTGGGCCAAAATTGTAAAATGGTCTTATGAATTAGCGATTTCGTTCCAATTCACATTCCAAGTAATATTCGGCATGCTAATTACGTTGCCGATTGCCAAATTGCATTATCTCTTATAGTTTCCGAGATATGTGCAAACGAAATTTTACACCTTTGAATCTGTTTCTAACTTGGGTCAAAAATGTAAAATGGTCTTATGAATTAGCGATTTCGTTCCAATTCACATTCCAAGTAATATTCGATATGCTAATTACATTGCCGATTGCCAAATTGCATTATCTCTTATAGTTTACGAGATATGGACTATCGATATCTGACAATATTGGCTCTACTTCTAACTTGGGACAGAATTGTAAAATGGTCTTAGGAATTAGCGATTTCGTTCCAATTCACATTCCAAGTAATATTGGTCATGCTAATTACGGTGACGATTGCCGAATTGCATTATCTCTTATAGTTTCCGAGATATGGACTATCGACCTTTTACAATATTGGCTCTGCTTCTAACTTGGGTTAAAATTGTAAAATGTTCTTATGAATTAGCGATTTCGTTCAAATTCACATTCCAAGTAATATTCGGCATGCTAATTACTCTTTATTATTAATTACATCTCTTATAGTTTCCAAGATATGGACTATCGACATCTTACAATATTGGCTATGCTTCTAACTTGGGTTAAAATTGTAAAATGGTCTTATGAATCAGCGATTTCGTTAAAATTCACATTCCAAGTAATATTCGGCATGCTAATTACGTTGCCGATTGCCAAATTGCATTATCCCTTATAGTTTTCGAGATATGGGGAATCGAAATTTTACACCTTAGAGTCTGTTTCTAACTTGGGTCAAAATTGTAAAATGGTCTTATGAATTAGCGATTTCGCTCCTATTCACAATCCAAGTAATATTCGGCATGCTAATTACGTTGCCGATTGCCAAATTGCATTATCTCATATAGTTTACGAGATATGGGCTATCGGCATCTTACAATATTGGCTGTGCTTCTAACTTGGGCCAAAATTGCTAAATGGTCTTATGAATTAGCGATTTCGTCCCAATTCACATTCCAAGTATTATGCGGCATGCTAATTACATTGCCGATTGCCAAACTGCATTATCTCTTGTAGTTTCCGAGATATGGGCAATCGAAATTTTACACCTTAGAGTCTGTTTCTAACTTGGGTCGAAAATGTAAAATGGTCTTATGAATTAGCGATTTCGTCCCAATTCACATTCCAAGTAATATTCGACTTGCTAATTACATTGCCGATTGCCAAATTGCATTATCTCTTATAGTTTCCGAGATATGGACTATCGACATCTAACAATATTGGCTCTGCTTCTAACTTGGGCCAGAATTGTAAAATGGTCTTATGAATTAGCGATTTCGTTCCAATTCACATTCCAAGTAATATTCGGCATGCTAATTACGTTGCCGATTGCCAAATTGCATTATCTCTTATAGTTTCCGAGATATGGTCTATCGACATCTTGCAATATTGGCTCTGTTTCTAACCTGGGTCAAAAATGTTAAATAGTCTTATGAATTAGCGATTTCGTTCCAATTCACATTCCAAGTAATATTTGGCATGTTAATTACATTGCCGATTGCCAAATTGCATTATCTCTTATAGTTTCCGAGATATGGGCAATCGAAATTTTACACCTTAGAGTCTGATTCTAACTTGGGTCAAAATTGTAAAATGGTCTTATGAATTAGCGATTTCGCTCCAATTCACATTCCAAATAATATTCGGCATGCTAATTACGTTGCCGATCGCCAAATTACATTATCTCATATTGTTTCCGAGATATGGACTATCGACATCTTACAATATTGGCTGTGCTTCTAACTTGGGCCAAAATTGTTAAATGGTCTTATGAATTAGCGATTTTGCTCCAATTCACATTCCGAGTAATATTTGGCGTGCTAATTACGTTGCCGATTGCCAAATTGCATTATCTTTTATAGTTTCCGAGATATGGGCTATCGACATCTTACAATATTGGCTCTGCTTCTAACTTGTGCCAGAATTGTAAAAGGGTCTTATGAATTAGCGATTTCGTTCCAATTCACATTCCAAGTAATATTCGGCATGCTAATTACGTTGCCGATTGCCAAATTGCATTATCTCTTATAGTTTCCGAGATATGGGCAATCGAAATTTTACACCTTAGGGTCTGTTTCTAACTTGGGTCAAAATTGTAAAATGGTCTTATGAATTAGCGATTTCGCTCCAATTCACATTCCAAGTAATATTCGCCATGCTAATTACATTGCCGATGGCCAATTTGCATTATCTCTTATAGTTTCGGAGATATGCACTATAGACATCTGACAATATTGGCTCTGCTTCTAACTTGGGCCAGAATTGTAAAATGGTCTTATGAATTAGCGAATTCGTTCCAGTTCACATTCCAAGTAATATTCGGCATGCTAATTACGTTGCCGATCGCCAAATTGCATTATCTCATATAGTTTACGAGATATGGACTATCGGCATCTTACAATATTGGCTGTGCTTCTAACTTGGGCCAAAATTGTTAAAAGGTCTTATGAATTAGCGATATCGTCCTAATTCACATTCCAAGTATTATTCGGCATGCTAATTACATTGCCGTTTGCCAAATTGCATTATCTCTTGTAGTTTCCGAGATATGGGCAATCGAAATTTTAGACCTTAGAGTCTGTTTCTAACTTTGGTCAAAAATGTAAAATGGTCTTATGAATTGGCGATTTCGTTCCAATTCACATTCCATGTAATATTCGACTTGCTAATTACATTGCCGATTGCCAAATTGCATTATCTCTTATAGTTTCCGAGATATGGACTATCGACATCTGACAATATTGGCTCTGCTTCTAACTTGGGCCAGAATTGTAAAATGGTCTTATGAATTAGCGATTTCGTTGTAATCCACATTCCAAGTAATATTCGGCATGCTAATTACGTTGCCGATTGCCAAATTGCGTTATCTCTTATAGTTTCCGAGATATGGACTATCGACATCTTGCAATATTGGCTCTGTTTCTAACTTGGGTCAAAAATGTTAAATAGTCTTATGAATTAGCGATTTCGTTCCAATTCACATTCCAAGTAATATTCGGCATGCTAATTACGTTGCCGGTTGCCAAATTGCATTATCTCTTATAGTTTCCAAGATATGGACTATCGACATCTTACAATATTGGCTCTGCTTCTAACTTGGGTTAAAATTGTAAAATGGTCTTATGAATCAGCGATTTCGTTAAAATTCACATTCCAAGTAATATTCGGCATGCTAATTACGTTGCCGATTGCCAAATTGCATTATCTTTTATAGTTTCCGAGATATGGACTATCGACATCTGACAATATTGGCTCTACTTCTATTTTGGGCCAGAATTGTAAAATGGTGTTATGAATTAGCGATTTCGTTCCAATACACATTCCAAGTAATATTCGGCGTGCTAATTACGTCTCCGATTGCCAAATTGCATTATCCCTTATAGTTTCCGAGATATGGGCAATCGAAATTTTACACCTTAGAATCTGTTTCTAACTTGGGTCAAAAATGTAAAATGGTCTTATGAATTAGCGATTTCGTTCCAATTCACATTCAAAGTAATATTCGGCATTGCTAATTACGTTGCCGATTGCCAAATTGCATTATCTTTTATAGTTTCCGAGATATGGGCTATCGACATCTTACAATATTGGCTCTGCTTCTAACTTGTGCTAGAATTGTAAAATGGTCTTATGAATTAGCGATTTCGTTCCAATTCACATTCCAAGTAATATTCGGCATGCTAATTACGTTGCCGATTGCCAAATTGCATTATACCTTATAGTTTCCGAGATATGGACCATCGACATCTTACAATATTGGCTCTTCTTCTAACTTGGGCCAGAATTGTAAAATGGTCTTTTGGATTAGCGATTTCGGTCCAATTCACATTCCAAGTAATATTTGGCATGCTAATTACGTTGCCGATGGCCAACTCGCATTATCTCGTTTAGTTTCCGAGATATGTACTATCGACATCTTACAATATTGGCTCTGCTTCTAACTTGGACCAAAATTGTAAAATGGCCTTATGAATTAGCGATTTCGTTCCAATTCACATTCCAAGTAATATTCGGCATGCTAATTACATTGCCGATTGCCAAATTGCATTATCTCTTATAGTTTCCGAGATATGGGCAATCGAAATGTTACACCTTAGTGTCTGTTTCTAACTTGGGTCAAAATTGTAAAATGGTCTTATGAACTAGCGATTTTGCTCCAATTCACATTCCGAGTAATATTCGGCATGCTAATTACATTGCCGATCGCCAAATTGCATTATCTCATATAGTTTACGAGATATGGATTATCGGCATCTTACAATATTGGCTGTGTTTCTAACTTGGGCCAACATTGTAAAATGGTCTTATGAATTAGCGATTTCGTTCCAATTCACATTCCAAGTAATATTCGGCATGCTAATTACATTGCCGATTGCCAAATTGCATAATCTCCTATAGTTTCCAAGATATGGACTATCGACATCTTACGATATTGGCTCTGCTTCTAACTTGGGCCAAAATTGTAAAATGGTCTTATGAATTAGCGATTTCGTTCCAATTCACATTCCAAGTAATATTCGGCATGCTAATTACGTTGCCGATTGCCAAATTGCATTATGTCTTATAGTTTCCGAGATATGTGCAAACGAAATTTTACACCTTTGAATCTGTTTCTAACTTGGGTCAAAAATGTAAAATGGTCTTATGAATTAGCGATTTCGTTCCAATTCACATTCCAAGTAATATTCGATATGCTAATTACATTGCCGATTGCCAAATTGCATTATCTCTTATAGTTTACGAGATATGGACTATCGATATCTGACAATATTGGCTCTACTTCTAACTTGGGACAGAATTGTAAAATGGTCTTAGGAATTAGCGATTTCGTTCCAATTCACATTCCAAGTAATATTGGTCATGCTAATTACGGTGACGATTGCCGAATTGCATTATCTCTTATAGTTTCCGAGATATGGACTATCGACCTTTTACAATATTGGCTCTGCTTCTAACTTGGGTTAAAATTGTAAAATGTTCTTATGAATTAGCGATTTCGTTCAAATTCACATTCCAAGTAATATTCGGCATGCTAATTACTCTTTATTATTAATTACATCTCTTATAGTTTCCAAGATATGGACTATCGACATCTTACAATATTGGCTATGCTTCTAACTTGGGTTAAAATTGTAAAATGGTCTTATGAATCAGCGATTTCGTTAAAATTCACATTCCAAGTAATATTCGGCATGCTAATTACGTTGCCGATTGCCAAATTGCATTATCCCTTATAGTTTTCGAGATATGGGGAATCGAAATTTTACACCTTAGAGTCTGTTTCTAACTTGGGTCAAAATTGTAAAATGGTCTTATGAATTAGCGATTTCGCTCCTATTCACAATCCAAGTAATATTCGGCATGCTAATTACGTTGCCGATTGCCAAATTGCATTATCTCATATAGTTTACGAGATATGGGCTATCGGCATCTTACAATATTGGCTGTGCTTCTAACTTGGGCCAAAATTGCTAAATGGTCTTATGAATTAGCGATTTCGTCCCAATTCACATTCCAAGTATTATGCGGCATGCTAATTACATTGCCGATTGCCAAACTGCATTATCTCTTGTAGTTTCCGAGATATGGGCAATCGAAATTTTACACCTTAGAGTCTGTTTCTAACTTGGGTCGAAAATGTAAAATGGTCTTATGAATTAGCGATTTCGTCCCAATTCACATTCCAAGTAATATTCGACTTGCTAATTACATTGCCGATTACCAAATTGCATTATCTCTTATAGTTTCCGAGATATGGACTATCGACATCTAACAATATTGGCTCTGCTTCTAACTTGGGCCAGAATTGTAAAATGGTCTTATGAATTAGCGATTTCGTTCCAATTCACATTCCAAGTAATATTCGGCATGCTAATTACGTTGCCGATTGCCAAATTGCATTATCTCTTATAGTTTCCGAGATATGGTCTATCGACATCTTGCAATATTGGCTCTGTTTCTAACCTGGGTCAAAAATGTTAAATAGTCTTATGAATTAGCGATTTCGTTCCAATTCACATTCCAAGTAATATTTGGCATGTTAATTACATTGCCGATTGCCAAATTGCATTATCTCTTATAGTTTCCGAGATATGGGCAATCGAAATTTTACACCTTAGAGTCTGATTCTAACTTGGGTCAAAATTGTAAAATGGTCTTATGAATTAGCGATTTCGCTCCAATTCACATTCCAAATAATATTCGGCATGCTAATTACGTTGCCGATCGCCAAATTACATTATCTCATATTGTTTCCGAGATATGGACTATCGACATCTTACAATATTGGCTGTGCTTCTAACTTGGGCCAAAATTGTTAAATGGTCTTATGAATTAGCGATTTTGCTCCAATTCACATTCCGAGTAATATTTGGCGTGCTAATTACGTTGCCGATTGCCAAATTGCATTATCTTTTATAGTTTCCGAGATATGGGCTATCGACATCTTACAATATTGGCTCTGCTTCTAACTTGTGCCAGAATTGTAAAAGGGTCTTATGAATTAGCGATTTCGTTCCAATTCACATTCCAAGTAATATTCGGCATGCTAATTACGTTGCCGATTGCCAAATTGCATTATCTCTTATAGTTTCCGAGATATGGGCAATCGAAATTTTACACCTTAGGGTCTGTTTCTAACTTGGGTCAAAATTGTAAAATGGTCTTATGAATTAGCGATTTCGCTCCAATTCACATTCCAAGTAATATTCGCCATGCTAATTACATTGCCGATGGCCAATTTGCATTATCTCTTATAGTTTCGGAGATATGCACTATAGACATCTGACAATATTGGCTCTGCTTCTAACTTGGGCCAGAATTGTAAAATGGTCTTATGAATTAGCGAATTCGTTCCAGTTCACATTCCAAGTAATATTCGGCATGCTAATTACGTTGCCGATCGCCAAATTGCATTATCTCATATAGTTTACGAGATATGGACTATCGACATCTTACAATATTGGCTCTGCTTCTAACTTGGGCCAAAATTGTTAAATGGTCTTATGAATTAGCGATATCGTCCTAATTCACATTCCAAGTATTATTCGGCAAGCTAATTACATTGCCGTTTGCCAAATTGCATTATCTCTTGTAGTTTCCGAGATATGGGCAATCGAAATTTTACACCTTAGAGTCTGTTTCTAACTTTGGTCAAAAATGTAAAATGGTCTTATGAATTGGCGATTTCGTTCCAATTCACATTCCATGTAATATTCGACTTGCTAATTACATTGCCGATTGCCAAATTGCATTATCTCTTATAGTTTCCGAGATATGGACTATCGACATCTGACAATATTGGCTCTGCTTCTAACTTGGGCCAGAATTGTAAAATGGTCTTATGAATTAGCGATTTCGTTGTAATCCACATTCCAAGTAATATTCGGCATGCTAATTACGTTGCCGATTGCCAAATTGCGTTATCTCTTATAGTTTCCGAGATATGGACTATCGACATCTTGCAATATTGGCTCTGTTTCTAACTTGGGTCAAAAATGTTAAATAGTCTTATGAATTAGCGATTTCGTTCCAATTCACATTCCAAGTAATATTCGGCATGCTAATTACATTGCCGATTGCCAAATTGCATTATCTCTTATAGTTTCCGAGATATGGGCAATCGAAATTTTACACCTTAGAGTCTGTTTCTAACTTTGGTCAAAAATGTAAAATGGTCTTATGAATTGGCGATTTCGTTCCAATTCACATTCCATGTAATATTCGACTTGCTAATTACATTGCCGATTGCCAAATTGCATTATCTCTTATAGTTTACGAGATATGGACTATCGATATCTGACAATATTGGCTCTACTTCTAACTTGGGACAGAATTGTAAAATGGTCTTAGGAATTAGCGATTTCGTTCCAATTCACATTCCAAGTAATATTGGTCATGCTAATTACGGTGACGATTGCCGAATTGCATTATCTCTTATAGTTTCCGAGATATGGACTATCGACCTTTTACAATATTGGCTCTGCTTCTAACTTGGGTTAAAATTGTAAAATGTTCTTATGAATTAGCGATTTCGTTCAAATTCACATTCCAAGTAATATTCGGCATGCTAATTACTCTTTATTATTAATTACATCTCTTATAGTTTCCAAGATATGGACTATCGACATCTTACAATATTGGCTATGCTTCTAACTTGGGTTAAAATTGTAAAATGGTCTTATGAATCAGCGATTTCGTTAAAATTCACATTCCAAGTAATATTCGGCATGCTAATTACGTTGCCGATTGCCAAATTGCATTATCCCTTATAGTTTTCGAGATATGGGGAATCGAAATTTTACACCTTAGAGTCTGTTTCTAACTTGGGTCAAAATTGTAAAATGGTCTTATGAATTAGCGATTTCGCTCCTATTCACAATCCAAGTAATATTCGGCATGCTAATTACATTGCCGATTGCTAAGTTGCATTATCTGTTATAGTTTCGGAGATATGGACTATAGACATCTGACAATATTGGCTCTGCTTCTAACTTGGGCCAGAATTGTAAAATGGTCTTATGAATTAGCGATTTCGTTCCAATTCACATTCCAAGTAATATTCGGCATGCTAATTACGTGGCCGATTGCCAAATTACATTATCTCATATTGTTTCCGAGATATGGACTATCGACATCTTACAATATTGGCTGTGCTTCTAACTTGGGCCAAAATTGTTAAATGGCCTTATGAATTAGCGATTTTTCTCCAATTCACATTCCGAGTAATATTTGGCATGCTAATTACGTTGCCGATTGCCAAATTGCATTATCTTTTATAGTTTCCGAGATATGGGCTATCGACATCTTACAATATTGGCTCTGCTTCTAACTTGTGCCAGAATTGTAAAAGGGTCTTATGAATTAGCGATTTCGTTCCAATTCACATTCCAAGTAATATTCGGCATGCTAATTACGTTGCCGATTGCCAAATTGCATTATCTCTTATAGTTTCCGAGATATGGGCAATCGAAATTTTACACCTTAGGGTCTGTTTCTAACTTGGGTCAAAATTGTAAAATGGTCTTATGAATTAGCGATTTCGCTCCAATTCACATTCCAAGTAATATTCGCCATGCTAATTACATTGCCGATGGCCAATTTGCATTATCTCTTATAGTTTCGGAGATATGCACTATAGACATCTGACAATATTGGCTCTGCTTCTAACTTGGGCCAGAATTGTAAAATGGTCTTATGAATTAGCGAATTCGTTCCAGTTCACATTCCAAGTAATATTCGGCATGCTAATTACGTTGCCGATCGCCAAATTGCATTATCTCATATAGTTTACGAGATATGGACTATCGGCATCTTACAATATTGGCTGTGCTTCTAACTTGGGCCAAAATTGTTAAATGGTCTTATGAATTAGCGATATCGTCCTAATTCACATTCCAAGTATTATTCGGCATGCTAATTACATTGCCGTTTGCCAAATTGCATTATCTCTTGTAGTTTCCGAGATATGGGCAATCGAAATTTTACACCTTAGAGTCTGTTTCTAACTTTGGTCAAAAATGTAAAATGGTCTTATGAATTGGCGATTTCGTTCCAATTCACATTCCATGTAATATTCGACTTGCTAATTACATTGCCGATTGCCAAATTGCATTATCTCTTATAGTTTCCGAGATATGGACTATCGACATCTGACAATATTGGCTCTGCTTCTAACTTGGGCCAGAATTGTAAAATGGTCTTATGAATTAGCGATTTCGTTGTAATCCACATTCCAAGTAATATTCGGCATGCTAATTACGTTGCCGATTGCCAAATTGCGTTATCTCTTATAGTTTCCGCGATATGGACTATCGACATCTTGCAATATTGGCTCTGTTTCTAACTTGGGTCAAAAATGTTAAATAGTCTTATGAATTAGCGATTTCGTTCCAATTCACATTCCAAGTAATATTCGGCATGCTAATTACATTGCCGATTGCCAAATTGCATTATCTCTTATAGTTTCGGAGATATGGACTATAGATATCTGACAATATTGGCTCTGCTTCTAACTTGGGCCAGTATTGTAAAATGGTATTATGAATTAGCGATTTCGTTCCAATTCACATTCCAAGTAATATTCGGCATGCTAATTACGCTGCCGATTGCCAAATTGCATTATCTTCTATAGTTTCCGAGATATGGGCTATCGACATCTTACAATATTGGCTCTGCTTCTAACTTGTGCCAGAATTGTAAAAGGGTCTTATGAATTAGCGATTTCGTTCCAATTCACATTCCAAGTAATATTCGGCATGCTAATTACGTTGCCGATTGCCAAATTGCATTATCTCTTATAGTTTCCGAGATATGGGCAATCGAAATTTTACACCTTAGGGTCTGTTTCTAACTTGGGTCAAAATTGTAAAATGGTCTTATGAATTAGCGATTTCGCTCCAATTCACATTCCAAGTAATATTCGCCATGCTAATTACATTGCCGACGGCCAATTTGCATTATCTCTTATAGTTTCGGAGATATGTACTATCGACATCTGACAATATTGGCTCTGCTTCTAACTTGGGCCAGAATTGTAAAATGGTCTTATGAATTAGCGAATTCGTTCCAATTCACATTCCAAGTAATATTCGGCATGCTAATTACGTTGCCGATCGCCAAATTGCATTATCTCATATAGTTTACGAGATATGCACTATCGACATCTGACAATATTGGCTCTGCTTCTAACTTGGGCCAGAATTGTAAAATGGTCTTATGAATTAGCGATTTCGTCCCAATTCACATTCCAAGTATTATTCGGCATGCTAATTACATTGCCGATTGCCAAATTGCATTATCTCTTGTAGTTTCCGAGATATGGGCAATCGAAATTTTACACCTTAGAGTCTGTTTCTAACTTGGGTCGAAAATGTAAAATGGTCTTATGAATTAACGATTTCGTTCCATTTCACATTCCAAGAAATATTCGACTTGCTAATTACATTGCCGATTGCCAAATTGCATTATCTCTTATAGTTTCCGAGATATGGACTATCGATATCTGACAATATTGGCTCTGCTTCTAACTTGGGCCAAAATTGTAAATTGGTCTTATGAATTAGCGATTTCGTTCCAATTCACATTCCAAGTAATATTCGGCATGCTAATTACGTTGCCGATTACCAAATTGCATTATCTCTTATAGTTTCCGAGATATGGGCAATCGAAATTTTACACCTTAGAATCTGTTTCTAACTTGGGTCAAAATGTTAAATAGTCTTATGAATTAGCGATTTCGTTCCAATTCACATTCCAAGTAATATTCGACATGCTAATTACATTGCCGATTGCCAAATTGCATTATCTCTTATAGTTTCCGAAATATGGACTATCGACATCTGACAATATTGGCTCTGCTTCTAACTTGGGCCAGAATTGTAAAATGGTCTTATGAATTAGCGATTTCGTTCCAATTCACATTCCAAGTAATATTCGGCATGCTAATTATGTTGCCGATTGCCAAATTGCATTATATCTTATAGTTTCCGAGATATGGGCAATCGAAATTTTACACCTTAGAGTCTGTTTCTAACTTGGGTCAAAAATGTAAAATGGTCTTATGAATTAGCGATTTCGTTCCAATTCACAATTCCAAGTAATATTCGGCATGCTAATTATGTTGCCGTTTGCCAAATTGCATTATCTCTTATCGTTTCCGAGATATGGGCAATCGAAATTTTACACCTTAATGTCTGTTTCTAACTGGGGCCAAAATTGTAAAATGGTCTTATGAATTAGTGATTTCGTTCCAATTCACATTCCAAGTAATATTCGGCATGCTAATTACATTGCTGATTGCCAAATTGCATTATCTCTTATAGTCTCCGAGATATGGGCAATCGAAATTTTACACCTTAGAGTCTGTTTCTAGCTTGGGCCAAAATTGTAAAATGGTCTTATGAATTAGTGATTTCATTCCAATTCACATTCCAAGTAATATTCGGCATGCTAATTACATTGCCGATTGCCAAATTGCATTATCTCTTATAGTTTCCGAGATATGGGCAATCGAAATTTTACACCTTAGAGTCTGTTTCTAACTTGGGTCAAAATTGTAAAATGGTCTTATGAATTAGCGATTTCGCTCCAATTCACATTCCAAGTAATATTCGGCATGCTAATTACATTGCCGATTGCCAAGTTGCATTATCTCTTATAGTTTCGGAGATATGGACTATCGGCATCTTACAATATTGGCTGTGCTTCTAGCTTGGGCCAAAATTGTTAAATGGTCTTATGAATTAGCGACTTCGTCCCAATTCACATTCCAAGTATTATTCGGCATGCTAATTACATTGCCGATTGCCAAATTGCATTATCTCTTGTAGTTTCCGAGATATGGGCAATTGAAATTTTACACCTTAGAGTCTGTTTCTAACTTGGGTCGAAAATGTAAAATGGTCTTATGAATTAACGATTTCGTTCCAATTCACATTCCAAGTAATATTCGACTTGCTAATTAAATTGCCGATTGCCAAATTGCATTATCTCTTATAGTTTCCGAGATATGGACTATCGACATCTGACAATATTGGCTCTGCTTCTAACTTGGGCCAGAATTGTAAAATGGTCTTATGAATTAGCGATTTCGTTCCAATTCACATTCCAAGTAATATTCGGCATGCTAATTACGTTGCCGATTGCCAAATTGCATTATCTCTTATAGTTTCCGAGATATGGGCAATCGAAATTTTACACCTTAGAATCTGTTTCTAACTTGGGTCAAAAATGTTAAATAGCCTTATGAATTAGCGATTTCGTTCCAATTCACATTCCAAGTAATATTCGACTTGCTAATTAAATTGCCGATTGCCAAATTGCATTATCTCTTATAGTTTCCGAGATATGGACTATCGACATCTGACAATATTGGCTCTGCTTCTAACTTGGGCCAGAATTGTAAAATGGCCTTATGAATTAGCGATTTCGTTCCAATTCACATTCCAAGTAATATTCGGCATGCGAATTACGTTGCCGATTGCCAAATTGCGTTATATCTTATAGTTTCCGAGATATGGGCAATCGAAATTTTACACCTTAGAGTCTGTTTCTAACTTGGGTCAAAAATGTAAAATGGTCTTATGAATTAGCGATTTCGTTCCAATTCACATTCCAAGTAATATTCGGCATGCTAATTACGTTGCCGATTGCCAAATTGCTTTATCTCTTATAGTCTCCGAGATATGGGCAATAGAAATTTTACACCTTAGAATCTGTTTCTAACTTGGGTCAAAATGTTAAATAGTCTTATGAATTAGCGATTTCGTTCCAATTCACATTCCAAGTAATATTCGACATGCTAATTACATTGCCGATTGCCAAATTGCATTATCTCTTATAGTTTCCGAAATATGGACTATCGACATCTGACAATATTGGCTCTGCTTCTAACTTGGGCCAGAATTGTAAAATGGTCTTATGAATTAGCGATTTCGTTCCAATTCACATTCCAAGTAATATTCGGCATGCTAATTACGTTGCCGATTGCCAAATTGCATTATATCTTATAGTTTCCGAGATATGGGCAATCGAAATTTTACACCTTAGAGTCTGTTTCTAACTTGGGTCAAAAATGTAAAATGGTCTTATGAATTAGCGATTTCGTTCCAATTCACATTCCAAGTAATATTCGGCATGCTAATTATGTTGCCGTTTGCCAAATTGCATTATCTCTTATCGTTTCCGAGATATGGGCAATCGAAATTTTACACCTTAATGTCTGTTTCTAACTGGGGCCAAAATTGTAAAATGGTCTTATGAATTAGTGATTTCGTTCCAATTCACATTCCAAGTAATATTCGGCATGCTAATTACATTGCCGATTGCCAAATTGCTTTATCTCTTATAGTCTCCGAGATATGGGCAATCGAAATTTTACACCTTAGAGTCTGTTTCTAACTTGGGCCAAAATTGTAAAATGGTCTTATGAATTAGTGATTTCGTTCCAATTCACATTCCAAGTAATATTCGGCATGCTAATTACATTGCCGATTGCCAAATTGCATTATCTCTTATAGTTTCCGAGATATGGGCAATCGAAATTTTACACCTTAGAGTCTGTTTCTAACTTGGGTCAAAATTGTAAAATGGTCTTATGAATTAGCGATTTCGCTCCAATTCACATTCCAAGTAATATTCGGCATGCTAATTACATTGCCGATTGTCAAGTTGCATTATCTCTTATAGTTTCGGAGATATGGACTATCGACATCTGACAATATTGGCTCTGCTTCTAACTTGGGCCAGAATTGTAAAATGGTCTTATGAATTAGCGATTTCGTTCCAATTCACATTCAAAGTAATATTCGGCATGCTAATTACGTTGCCGATTGCCAAATTGCATTATCTCTTATAGTTTCCGAGATATGGGCAATCGAAATTTTACACCTTAGGCTCTGCTTCTAACTTGGGCCAGAATTGTAAAATGGTCTTATGAATTAGCGATTTCGTTCCAATTCACATTCCAAGTAATATTCGGCATGCTAATTACGTTGCCGATTGCCAAATTGCTTTATCTCTTATAGTCTCCGAGATATGGGCAATCGAAATTTTACACCTTAGAATCTGTTTCTAACTTGGGTCAAAATGTTAAATAGTCTTATGAATTAGCGATTTCGTTCCAATTCACATTCCAAGTAATATTCGACATGCTAATTACATTGCCGATTGCCAAATTGCATTATCTCTTATAGTTTCCGAGATATGGGCAATCAAAATTTTACACCTTAGAGTCTGTTTCTAACTTGGGTCAAAATTGTAAAATGGTCTTATGAATTAGCGATTTCGCTCCAATTCACATTCCAAGTAATATTCGGCATGCTAATTACATTGCCGATTGCCAAGTTGCATTATCTCTTATAGTTTCGGAGATATGAACTATAGTCATCTGACAATATTGGCTCTGCTTCTAACTTGGGCCAGAATTGTAAAATGGTCTTATGAATTAGCGATTTCGTTCCAATTCACATTCCAAGTAATATTCGGCATGCTAATTACGTTGCCTATTGCCAAATTGCATTATCTCATATAGTTTCCGAGATATGGACTATCGACATCTTACAATATTGGCTGTGCTTCTAACTTGGGCCAAAATTGTAAAATGGTCTTATGAATTAGCGATTTTGCTCCAATTCACATTCCGAGTAATATTTGGCATGCTAATTACGTTGCCGATTGCCAAATTGCATTATCCTTTATAGTTTAAGAGATATGTGCTATCGACATCTTACAATATTGGCTCTGCTTCTAACTTGTGCCAGAATTGTAAAAGGGTCTTATGAATTAGCGATGTCGTTCCAATTCACATTCCAAGTAATATTCGGCATGCTAATTACATTGCCGATTGCCAAGTTGCATTATCTCTTATAGTTTCGGAGATATGGACTATCGACATCTGACAATATTGGCTCTGCTTCTAACTTGGGCCAGAATTGTAAAATGGTCTTATGAATTAGCGATTTCGTTCCAATTCACATTCCAAGTAATATTCGGCATGCTAATTACGTTGCCGATTGCCAAATTGCGTTATATCTTATAGTTTCCGAGATATGGGCAATCGAAATTTTACACCTTAGAATCTGTTTCTAACTTGGGTCAAAAATGTTAAATAGCCTTATGAATTAGCGATTTCGTTCCAATTCACATTCCAAGTAATATTCGACATGCTAATTACATTGCGGATTGCCAAATTGCATTATCCCTTATAGTTTCCGAAATATGGACTATCGACATCTGACAATATTGGCTCTGCTTCTAACTTGGGCCAGAATTGTAAAATGGTCTTATGAATTAGCGATTTCGTTCCAATTCACATTCCAAGTAATATTCGGCATGCTAATTACGTTGCCGATTGCCAAATTGCGTTATATCTTATAGTTTCCGAGATATGGGCAATCGAAATTATACACCTTAGAGTCTGTTTCTAACTTGGGTCAAAAATGTAAAATGGTCTTATGAAATAGCGATTTCGTTCCAATTCACATTCCAAGTAATATTCGGCATGCTAATTACGTTGCCGATTGCCAAATTGCTTTATCTCTTATAGTCTCCGAGATATGGGCAATCGAAATTTTACACCTTAGAATCTGTTTCTAACTTGGGTCAAAATGTTAAATAGTCTTATGAATTAGCGATTTCGTTCCAATTCACATTCCAAGTAATATTCGACATGCTAATTACATTGCCGATTGCCAAATTGCATTATCTCTTATAGTTTCCGAAATATGGACTATCGACATCTGACAATATTGGCTCTGCTTCTAACTTGGGCCAGAATTGTAAAATGGTCTTATGAATTAGCGATTTCGTTCCAATTCACATTCCAACTAATATTCGGCATGCTAATTACGTTGCCGATTGCCAAATTGCATTATATCTTATAGTTTCCGAGATATGGGCAATCGAAATTTTACACCTTAGAGTCTGTTTCTAACTTGGGTCAAAAATGTAAAATGGTCTTATGAATTAGCGATTTCGTTCCAATTCACATTCCAAGTAATATTCGGCATGCTAATTATGTTGCCGTTTGCCAAATTGCATTATCTCTTATCGTTTCCGAGATATGGGCAATCGAAATTTTACACCTTAATGTCTGTTTCTAACTGGGGCCAAAATTGTAAAATGGTCTTATGAATTAGTGATTTCGTTCCAATTCACATTCCAAGTAATATTCGGCATGCTAATTACATTGCCGATTGCCAAATTGCTTTATCTCTTATAGTCTCCGAGATATGGGCAATCGAAATTTTACACCTTAGAGTCTGTTTCTAACTTGGGCCAAAATTGTAAAATGGTCTTATGAATTAGTGATTTCGTTCCAATTCACATTCCAAGTAATATTCGGCATGCTAATTACATTGCCGATTGCCATATTGCATTATCTCTTATAGTTTCCGAGATATGGGCAATTGAAATTTTACACCTTAGAGTCTGTTTCTAACTTGGGTCAAAATTGTAAAATTTTCTTATAAATTAGCGATTTCGCTCCAATTCACATTCCAAGTAATATTCGGCATGCTAATTACATTGCCGATTGCCAAGTTGCATTATCTCTTATAGTTTCGGAGATATGGACTATCGACATCTGACAATATTGGCTCTGCTTCTAACTTGGGCCAGAATTGTAAAATGGTCTTATGAATTAGCGATTTCGTTCCAATTCACATTCAAAGTAATATTCGGCATGCTAATTACGTTGCCGATTGCCAAATTGCATTATCTCTTATAGTTTCCGAGATATGGGCAATCGAGATTTTACACCTTAGGGTCTGCTTCTAACTTGGGCCAGAATTGTAAAATGGTCTTATGAATTAGCGATTTCGTTCCAATTCACATTCCAAGTAATATTCGGCATGCTAATTACGTTGCCGATTGCCAAATTGCTTTATCTCTTATAGTCTCCGAGATATGGGCAATCGAAATTTTACACCTTAGAATCTGTTTCTAACTTGGGTCAAAATGTTAAATAGTCTTATGAATTAGCGATTTCGTTCCAATTCACATTCCAAGTAATATTCGACATGCTAATTACATTGCCGATTGCCAAATTGCATTATCTCTTATAGTTTCCGAGATATGGGCAATCGAAATTTTACACCTTAGAGTCTGTTTCTAACTTGGGTCAAAATTGTAAAATGGTCTTATGAATTAGCGATTTCGCTCCAATTCACATTCCAAGTAATATTCGGCATGCTAATTACATTGCCAATTGCCAAGTTGCATTATCTCTTATAGTTTCGGAGATATGGACTATAGTCATCTGACAATATTGGCTCTGCTTCTAACTTGGGCCCAAATTGTAAAATCGTCTTATGAATTAGCGATTTCGTTCCAATTCACATTCCAAGTAATATTCGGCATGCTAATTACGTTGCCGATTGCCAAATTGCATTATCTCATATAGTTTCCGAGATATGGACTATCGACATCTTACAATATTGGCTGTGCTTCTAACTTGGGCCAAAATTGTAAAATGGTCTTATGAATTAGCGATTTTGCT
This sequence comes from Rhynchophorus ferrugineus, assembly GCF_030347505.1. Taxonomy (NCBI): domain Eukaryota; kingdom Metazoa; phylum Arthropoda; class Insecta; order Coleoptera; family Curculionidae; genus Rhynchophorus; species Rhynchophorus ferrugineus. Next base: position 23,698,892 of record NW_027472586.1, on the reverse strand, counting down.
CCAATTCACATTCCGAGTAATATTTGGCATGCTAATTACGTTGCCGATTGCCAAACTGCATTATCCTTTATAGTTTCCGAGATATGTGCTATCGACATCTTACAATATTGGCTCTGCTTCTAACTTGTGCCAGAATTGTAAAAGGGTCTTATGAATTAGCGATGTCGTTCCAATTCACATTCCAAGTAATATTCGGCATGCTAATTACGTTGCCGATTGCCAAATTGCATTATCTCTTATAGTTCCCGAGATATGGGCAATCGAAATTTTACACCTTAGGGTCTGTTTCTAACTTGGGTCAAAATTGTAAAATGGTCTTATGAATTAGCGATTTCGCTCCAATTCACATTCCAAGTAATATTCGCCATGCTAATTACATTGCCGATGGCCAATTTGCATTATCTCTTATAGTTTCGGAGATATGCACTATCGACATCTGACAATATTGGCTCTGCTTCTAACTTGGGCCAGAATTGTAAAATGGTCTTATGAATTAGCGAATTTGTTCCATTTCACATTCCAAGTAATATTCGGCATGCTAATTACGATGCCGATCGCCAAATTGCATTATCTCATATAGTTTACGAGATATGGACTATCGGCATCTTACAATATTGACTGTTCTTCTAACTTGGGCCAAAATTGTTAAATGGTCTTATGAATTAGCGATTTCGTCCCAATTCACATTCCAAGTATTATTCGGCATGCTAATTACATTACCGATTGCCAAATTGCATTATCTCTTGTAGTTTCCGAGATATGGGCAATCGAAATTTTACACCTTAGAGTCTGTTTCTAACTTGGGTCAAAATGTTAAATAGTCTTATGAATTAGCGATTTCGTTCCAATTCACATTCCAAGTAATATTCGACATGCTAATTACATTGCCGATTGCCAAATTGCATTATCTCTTATAGTTTCCGAAATATGGACTATCGACATCTGACAATATTGGCTCTGCTTCTAACTTGGGCCAGAATTGTAAAATGGTCTTATGAATTAGCGATTTCGTTCCAATTCACATTCCAAGTAATATTCGGCATGCTAATTACGTTGCCGATTGCCAAATTGCATTATATCTTATAGTTTCCGAGATATGGGCTATCGAAATTTTACACCTTAGAGTCTGTTTCTAACTTGGGTCAAAAATGTAAAATGGTCTTATGAATTAGCGATTTCGTTCCAATTCACAATCCAAGTAATATTCGGCATGCTAATTATGTTGCCGTTTGCCAAATTGCATTATCTCTTATCGTTTCCGAGATATGGGCAATCGAAATTTTACACCTTAATGTCTGTTTCTAACTGGGGCCAAAATTGTAAAATGGTCTTATGAATTAGTGATTTCGTTCCAATTCACATTCCAAGTAATATTCGGCATGCTAATTACATTGCCGATTGCCAAATTGCTTTATCTCTTATAGTCTCCGAGATATGGGCAATCGAAATTTTACACCTTAGAGTCTGTTTCTAACTTGGGCCAAAATTGTAAAATGGTCTTATGAATTAGTGATTTCGTTCCAATTCACATTCCAAGTAATATTCGGCATGCTAATTACATTGCCGATTGCCAAATTGCATTATCTCTTATAGTTTCCGAGATATGGGCAATCGAAATTTTACACCTTAGAGTCTGTTTCTAACTTGGGTCAAAATTGTAAAATGGTCTTATGAATTAGCGATTTCGCTCCAATTCACATTCCAAGTAATATTCGGCATGCTAATTACATTGCCGATTGTCAAGTTGCATTATCTCTTATAGTTTCGGAGATATGGACTATCGACATCTGACAATATTGGCTCTGCTTCTAACTTGGGCCAGAATTGTAAAATGGTCTTATGAATTAGCGATTTCGTTCCAATTCACATTCAAAGTAATATTCGGCATGCTAATTACGTTGCCGATTGCCAAATTGCATTATCTCTTATAGTTTCCGAGATATGGGCAATCGAAATTTTACACCTTAGGGTCTGCTTCTAACTTGGGCCAGAATTGTAAAATGGTCTTATGAATTAGCGATTTCGTTCCAATTCACATTCCAAGTAATATTCGGCATGCTAATTACGTTGCCGATTGCCAAATTGCTTTATCTCTTATAGTCTCCGAGATATGGGCAATCGAAATTTTACACCTTAGAATCTGTTTCTAACTTGGGTCAAAATTGTAAAATGGTCTTATGAATTAGCGATTTCGCTCCAATTCACATTCCAAGTAATATTCGGCATGCTAATTACATTGCCGATTGCCAAGTTGCATTATCTCTTATAGTTTCGGAGATATGAACTATAGTCATCTGACAATATTGGCTCTGCTTCTAACTTGGGCCAGAATTGTAAAATGGTCTTATGAATTAGCGATTTCGTTCCAATTCACATTCCAAGTAATATTCGGCATGCTAATTACGTTGCCTATTGCCAAATTGCATTATCTCATATAGTTTCCGAGATATGGACTATCGACATCTTACAATATTGGCTGTGCTTCTAACTTGGGCCAAAATTGTAAAATGGTCTTATGAATTAGCGATTTTGCTCCAATTCACATTCCGAGTAATATTTGGCATGCTAATTACGTTGCCGATTGCCAAATTGCATTATCCTTTATAGTTTAAGAGATATGTGCTATCGA